>NC_141691.1:1235991400-1237191400 GCF_964263255.1 Lissotriton vulgaris
TATACATTGACACACGTTTCACCATGTTATTTGGTTGTACTACAACTCCCATAACACATCACCAACTTACACCAAACATTTAATTGAGTTTTTGTAGCTAATATGTTGTGCTTCAAGACTATGAATAAACAAAGTAGAATCCACTCAAAGTGATGGTGATCCCTAAAGTGATGGGGAACACACAGTGTTGTTTAAATGCCCCTCACACACCAACAGGCCCCTTGGTGTCATGCTTCATCATCGGGGCCTTCGCACCCCTCTACGGGATGCGGCGTGCTACGACTCGCGGATACGCAGGAGCACTTGAAAGTGAACTATGTGAGGGGGTGTGTGTTTACCAAAGTGTGAGTGAGGTGAGGTGAAAAAAAGTGAATAGTTAAAAAAATACCTGGCACGTGGGAGGAAAAAAACTTTTAATTAAATCCCCGGCTGGTATTGTTAAAAGAAGTGCAAGGCGTGGTTATAAGGATACATATTAGGGTATCGTAACCACTGTTTAGAGTGGTTACGATACCCTAATATGTATCCTTATAACCATACCTTGCACTTCTTTTAACAATACCAGCCGGGGATTTAATTTTAACTATTCACTTTTTTTCACCTCACCTCACTCACACTCCTGCGTATCCGCGAGTCGTAGCACGCCGCATCCCGTAGAGGGGTGCGAAGGCCCCGATGATGAAGCATGACACCATCACTTTGAGTGGATTCTACTTTGTTTATTCATATAACTAGGGAGACTGAATCCACTGACTCTCTCTCTCCCCCCTTTTGTTAGAATTTGTGCTTCAAGACTAGCAAACAATATGTCATGAAATGTTTATATAAGAACAAATGTACCTCAACTGGAGACTGCAGGATTGGAGCTGTTAATGTCTGACATCCCCACCACACTTCAAGGTTCGAGTGTCCCCTCAATAACTGATTCCATGAAGTGGGATGAGGATGATTGGAGAGACCACCACCTGTGCCACGAGTCTCAGCCATCCTGCTCGCCACCATCTCCTTTGAACAGGATTTTAAGTCATACCACTGTTTCCTTACTTCTAGTATGGTCCTCTGGGTTGCACCAAGAGCATTCACTTTTCAAGGATGCAGCTCCATATTTTTTTTCAGGGCCTCAGGTACAGAAAAAGATGATTTGTCAAATATCTGCTCTGTGTGTGCCACACATTGCTCAGTCAACAGATCCAGCTCTTTATAGAACACTAGCTTACCCGTTGTGCATTCCTGCGATCTTAGAAGAAAGGAAATTTAAGAAAACTTGTTATGAAAACATTCAATTTACATTGTGTCATTTTTATTGAAACTTATTCATTTTAATATGGAAAACATTTTAAAGTGTTGTTTTAATTCTGTTTATTTATTCGAGTGCTTGTGGATATTCAGTATTTTTTGTTTTTCCATCTGGTGCGTACACAAATTAATCAGAAGGTTTTCCGATGCGTGAGCTGGCCACATACAGTTGTCCATTTGAGAAGCACTGATTCTCCAAATCTAGTGCACACACTTGCAACGATTTTCCTTGTGCTATGTTGATGGTCATTGCAAAAGCGAGTTGCACCGTAAACTAGCTATGTATTTATTTCTATAGTTCTTCCCTTCCCTCTTGCCTTTTTATTTTTTCCTTTATATTTCTTTCTTGCTTTTTTCTTCCTCTGCTTCCTTCTTTCTTTTTCGTCTTTTTCCTACATTTCTCATTTCCCTCCTTATTTTCTCCTAATTTCTGTTGGTGTCTGCATTTTTCTTTTACTGTTTTCTTGCATCCTCCTCCTTCATTTGCTGACTGTTATTTTTTTTCTCTTCTCCCTTATCTTTCATTTGCCCCATTTTGTTTTTGTCTTCTTTATCACTCCTTTCTATTATAGTCTCACCCACGACTTGCCAAAATGATTCCCAAATGCTGCCCTTAGGTTCATAGTCATACCCTTTATGTACTGGAAGTAGTGGCCCCTTTCGCAGGTTCTTGGTTCCATAGACTATCAGCTTGGGCCCTAGAATATCTCCAGTGATCTATAATGGCTTCGAAAATAAGATCTTAGCCTACGCTGATGACCTGGCGGTTATCACAACAAACCCGCAGCAGGCACTCCCGGAATTGGTACAGATTGCTTAAGTTTTCGGTCAAGGCTCTGGATATCTTTTAAATGAATCCAAAACACAGATAATCTGTTCCAGGAATATACCAAGACTCGACTTAAGGTATGTCGATTCTGCCATATATCTAGGGGTAAAGATTAATGCTTCAGTGGGTAAGATAGTGGAGGAAAACTACCCCCCCCTTATTAAATCCATAGAGACAGATCTGAAAAGGATGGACGTTCTTCATCTCTCTCTGGTTGGGAGGGTAAATGTATTAAAAATGGCGATGTTTCCTAGGGTGTTGTATTTATTTAGAGCCATTCCCCTATATATTGGGGAGAAAATTTTGAAGAAATTAAAGTCTACCTTTATTAGGTTTATATGGCAGTACGGTAAGGTTAGACGATCAACGACCCTCATGTCCCTCCCGTTGGAAAGGGGTGGGATGGCACTCCCGAACTTGAGATTGTACCACTGGGCTTGTCTCCTGATCCAGATGTCAATTCTGTTTCAACGCAACACTGGCGCGATTATCGCAGATAGCCAGGGTCCCCCTCCAATCTTTAAATTACTGATGGGGGAGAAAGTAACAGGCCTATTGTTGACGGAATTGGAATATAGGTTCTATAGGAAGGCACGATTTAAGACTCTACTGGGGGCATGGCAAGTATGGAAATCAATCTTAAAATTCTTTCATGTACCTAAAATGAATCCTTCTCTTCTTTTGGAAAATTCGAGTCTTTTTCCTCAGTTAAAGAATGATGGGAACCTACACATTTGGAAGGGTTTAGGGGTGAAGATTATTGGAGACCTAATGGTAGGAGACAAGATAGGTGGGTTTGAGGACATGCAAAGAAGATATGGCCTACCTGAAAATCAGTAGCTTATACATGGCCAAATCTCGGGTATCATACAGGCCTGTAGGCCAAAACTTAAACCCCTGATAGACTTCCCTGTGGTTGAGGGCATTGGAAGAGGATGTAGGAAGATAAAAGAGGTCTATAATATGCTGGCATCCAGATTACAAGATGATGTAGGAAAAGTAGAAAGCGACTGGGCAATTAAACTCGGAAACCCGGACGTAGATTTGGACCTAGCATTATCGTTAAATAAAAAGATCTTTCGGGCGTCCAACCTACGGGCACAACATTTTAAAACAGTTTTTAATCTGTATTATACACCGGCCAAACTATTTGCCTGGGGTGTTAGGAATGATGATTGCTGCCCGAGATGTAATAAGGGGCAAGCAGATTTATTACATATGTTTTTTACTTGGGTGCGATTGGCCCCTGTCCTGGATGGAATAACAAAATTTTGGGAGGGGCTGCTAGGTCATAAGATCGATCTATCCCCAACACTGATGTTATTTGGCTCAGATTCAAAACTGGTTTTAACAGAGGATGAGGCTGCTTTGGTTTTTATGTCGGTCGCTGTGCTTAGAATCTTAATCTCGGCCGGATGGAAGGATGTTACAGCCCCCACTTTTCAAATGTGGGTGTCCAGATTTTTGGGTATTTATAATACTGAGTTGTGTCTCTATGAATTTAAAGGTGTTAAAAAACGAGAGATGGGAAGACGATTATGGGCCCCGGTTAAGAAATGGCTGGAGGACAGAATAAGAACTTGAAAAGTATTGTATTGTTATATTGTTATATTTATTGATAGATCTTCATTTTTTTTTTTCCCCACAACAAATAATGTGTTTTTGGATGCTTTATTCGAGTGATCATGTAATTGTATCAGATGTTATCATACCTTGCTTGTGGTTAATTATGTACTTTTTCATTGCACCATGACCTCCAATAAAAAAAAAAAAAAAAAAAAGACTATCAGCTTGGGCCATCTCCTTATTTGCAGATTTATGATAAGTCCCTGGTGGCAGTGGTAGGCCTGCATATAGCCATTAAATCCCTGGTGGCAGTGGTAGGCCTGAGCATAACTAATAGGAGTCCCTGTTGGCAACGGTAGGCCCATGTACACTTCAGTATTACCATGTGCTCTGTTACTGGCACATGGTGCCTTTTTTTGGGTGGAGCATCCTTGCATGCACTGTCTGCAAGACCTGCAGTTTACACTCTACAGTGTAACAACAGCTGCTGCTTCCTATTGGTTTTAAATTCTATTGCTTTTGTATCCTGGCTCCTCATTGGCCGGTGCTCGCGATACATCACTGTCATTTGTATGTTAGGAGCACCGGCCAACTACAGTTTCCTTACACGGTAGGTTAGTATCTATTTGTTTATGAACTACTTTGTTGTTTGGTTTTTTTAAGCACCCCCTTCAGCACTTTTCCTGTCTTTCGATGTATGTTGTTAAACTTCCCACAAAGTGCTAGTCCAGTGCCTGCTTTCATTCACAAAAGGGGGTGGTGATGAACAGAGTGTCTGAATTAAGCAGACCACTCTTACCCAGTCCAAAGATCAGGGCTTGATCCATCACCATTTTTTAGCTCACTGCACCATCCCAGCTCAGAACCTGGCTACATGCAAATTAGTCTGTTCCGGTCCCAGTGCATGATGGGAACAGGGCAAAACAAACTACCAAGCCAATTCTTATACTGGGAAGGAAACAAGCTTCCGGGGACCGGTTTCTGGCATTTCAGACGTCGTCGGCCCGGCTTGCTTGAATCCTGATGGTGCAAACTCAAAGGTCTGCAGCTAGTCATTAGAATATGGCAGTCATTCTAAGTGGAGTATGATGCTTAACATGAGAGATAGTTTAACAGCCGAGGACTTTTACAGTGCCTTTGCCTGCTTCTATTCAGCCAGAAACACAGCTCAGGAGTGCTTCGTACATTATTCAGAAGCTTCAACACACTCGCCCGTGTGCTGATAAATATGCAAATATCCATTTTCTTTGTCTCACCAAGCTTGTTGCCCCTTGTATCTCTCAGCATACTTATATTTGTATTCAGTCCTAAAAAGTAGCACATCTCAAGGGGCATCAAATGCCCAGGGGTGTAAGTGATGCAGCACATCAACCCAAAATGTAGAGAGCAGCCCCATAATATTACCTTCCGGAAACACAGCTTTGCTAGGGGACATTTCCATCCTCAGTCACCTTATAAACCTATCCGACCGCAAATGAACATTGTGCCATTCCATCCCCTCTGTGTTCCATTGATGGGAAGGCTCGGGTTATGCAGGGAACGGAGGGGCCCTCCAAACCTGTCCCTGCAAGAAGCTATGGCATTTGTAATCCCAGGACATGCAGGAGGCTGCACCAGGCATGGATCATTGGGGGCTTATATGTCCTCTCAAGAGGTGCTATTCACGCGGAATGTACTAACCTGCAACCGCTTCCTAGGAGGCGTGGGAGCACATGAACCTGCAAGGAGAGTGTCTGGCACAAGCTGCAGCCTCGTACCCATTGTGCATGCCTGCATACTATTATTTATGAGCACAGAGAACCCTTATGCGGTGCTCTTCTGCTGAGTCCAGGGCTGGTTCCCAGGTGCTGTGCTTGGAAGGGGGAGGCCTCAGGTGCTATATTAGTCTGTGGAGGCGGGTATTTGAACTCTCGTAACACAAGAGGTATTTCCAGTGCTGCATGCACCCCTCAATTGCGAACCCCGGCAGTCGCTACCAATAGTAAACAATAGAGTTCTACATAGCGTTCAGTATTGTATGTTGTTTTGTCCTTAGGGCGCTTTCATATCTGTTAGGTTAAGTAAATTACATTACACATTTGCAGAGGATCACACTGTGAGCATCAAGATTGAAACTCCGGTCCGTTGGATACACAGTGACAGCTATTAAAAGCATCCCTTAGGAAAGGATAACGTTTGGGTGGGGTATTGGAGTGCCAAAGTGCAGAAGTCTTCAGGGTGCTTAAGATGTCCTTTAAACCGTGTTAGTAGAGGACAGGCCTTACTTGCTAAACTCTCTTGTGAGCTCGAAGGAGGGGTTGCACTCTTAAGGTAGCCTCATTAACGAGGTGCTCTTTGCATTAATATTCAGGGGCTCGAATGAGGGGGTTGGGAAGTGTAGTCACATGAGGGCTCCTGCAGGTAGAGGGAATTTTTATAGGCTGTCACTAAGAATGGTGTTTCACTCCCAGCATGTGCAGCGGTAACTAAAATATTCACTCTTTGTGCCATCTCGCTCTCTTCTATCGCAAAATGCTTCCATGGCTGTCCCTAAAGCTACTAGTCCCTGCTAACAAACTACTCACTGTTATCCAGCCATGGATTCATCCATCTTTAGATAAACTTTACCTTAAAAAAATGGCATCAAAATCTATGCCTAAACCCCTTGCTTGTTCCAAGCTGTGTTGAATGATACTATAATTAATCGTGATTCCACCAAATAAACCCTACCTATTTAAAAATGTATTATAGACCCCCCTATTTTTTCTATTTTGTTCCCTGCTATTGTTATTACAAGATGGCTCCACAAAAAACAAAAAACATTGTAAGTTACAAAGCCAATAGCTCTTACTTTAACAAATGTGAGACCAAGTGCATTGCAAAATCTTGTTGTAGCACATACCAAGATCTTGTGAGATCGTGAGCAATGGCAGCTGGTGGTATTTGAAACTGGTGAGCGTATGCAGAACGAATCAACGTATGTGAGCGAGCGCAGCAAGTGAGGCCAACGGCAATAAGTGGGGTTCAGGGGGATTCTCCCCCGGTGAAGAATCATTTTTTAAATTGCCATCTTTTTGTTGAGATTTTCAGCACTATTTCTGTGATAAATGGACTAAAACTTCAGTTCTTCCAGGCATTCATAGAAGAAAACTAATACTTTATTTCTGAGAATTTCTGGGTTGCCAAGAAAGTCTGACTTCTGAAGAGGGCTAGGGTACTAGTTAACGATGTGAACAAGTTCAATTGACAAACCAGGGGTCTAGGGATTCTCCCTCTCCTGAGAAAGAAATGTAAAAAAGATTGGCAAATGGTGGTTTTAAAGCAAATTAATGCAGCGATAAAGCAAGGCTTATTAAGCAGCGGGAACGTATAGTCTTAAAATATTAAACACATTAAAAACGGCCCGTATCTTCTTGCATCCATTTGTTCAACAATTACTGTAATATGTAAATTGTTCTGCATCACAACGTTAGCCCTTTAAAATGTATGCTTGCCCAGTATCTTGCATTGCATGCAGCATTAACTTTGGAAAAATATGCTCTAACCAGACTTCGGGAAGCACCCACAGTTGCTGGCTGTAACCAGTCATATAGAAATATGTGCAAAGAGGCCTTTAAGTGAGATGACAAAAGTGGGTGCTCCCTATAAAGGAACATGACAAACACATTTATGTGATTCCCATAATGTGCAATCAGACCCGTATTTTGGTTTCTCTCTGAGATGTAATTTTATCCAGATAAATGGCACAGCAACTGACATACACCTAAAGCCTGTGAGTATGATTTGATTTGCCACTGGGTGTTAGCTGTTTAAGATAAATGAGTAACAACAATGATTTCTCATAAATAATTAACATTGACATTTTTTAAATTCTGAAATAGTGAGTCTGTGAATTAAATATCATTGAGGCCGGTGGGAGGAGTTTTGGCCTTCAATTATGTGTGCTTTATGTTAGATATGTATCCTTTTTTCTCTGCATATCTTGTCCATCTGCACATCTTCAACCCCCCTCTCTTTCCTCTTCAGCATCCTCTTTTCTCTCTTCCCCGAATGCCTTCCTCACATCTCTGTCACTTCACCGCCCCCAACATGCACTGCACTCCCTCAAATATAATGATTTACAAAAGGGGGTGGTGATGAACAGAGTGTCTGAGTTAAACAGACCACTCTTACCCAGTCCAAAGATCAGGGCTTGATCCATCACCGTTATTTATCTTACTGCCCCATCCCAGCTCAGAACCTGGCTATATGCAAATCAGTCTGTCCCTGGCCCAGTGCATCATGGGAACAGGGCAGACTAAACTACCAAGCCAATTCTTCACCAGAAAGGAGACAAGCTACCGGGGACCGGTTTCTGGCATTTCAGCCTTCTTCGGCCCGGCTTGCTTGAATCCTGATGGAGCAGTGAGAAAGGGACTCATGTCTGAGTATACCCTGCCACACCTATAGTGGCCAAAAACGATTTACAAAAGGGGGTGGTGATGAACAGACTGTCTGAGTTAAACAGACCACTCTTACCCAGTCCAAAGATCAGGGCTTGATCCATCACCGTTATTTATCTCACTGCCCCATCCCAGCTCAGAACCTGGCTATATGCAAATCAGTCTGTCCCTGGCCCAGTGCATCATGGGAACAGGGCAGACTAAACTACCAAGCCAATTCTTCACCAGAAAGGAGACAAGCTACCGGGGACCGGTTTCTGGCATTTCAGCCTTCTTCGGCCCGGTTTGCTTGAATCCTGATGGAGCAGTGAGAAAGGGACTCATGTCTGAGTATACCCTGCCACACCTATAGTGGCCAAAAACGATTTACAAAAGGGGGTGGTGATGAACAGAGTGTCTGAGTTAAACAGACCACTCTTACCCAGTCCAAAGATCAGGGCTTGATCCATCACCGTTATTTATCTCACTGCCCCATCCCAGCTCAGAACCTGGCTATATGCAAATCAGTCTGTCCCTGGCCCAGTGCATCATGGGAACAGGGCAGACTAAACTACCAAGCCAATTCTTCACCAGAAAGGAGACAAGCTACCGGGGACCGGTTTCTGGCATTTCAGCCTTCTTCGGCCCGGCTTGCTTGAATCCTGATGGAGCAGTGAGAAAGGGACTCATGTCTGAGTATACCCTGCCACACCTATAGTGGCCAAAAACGATTTACAAAAGGGGGTGGTGATGAACAGAGTGTCTGAGTTAAACAGACCACTCTTACGCAGTCCAAAGATCAGGGCTTGATCCATCACCGTTATTTATCTCACTGCCCCATCCCAGCTCAGAACCTGGCTATATGCAAATCAGTCTGTCCCTGGGTGTTAGCTGTTTAAGATAAATGAGTAACAACAATGATTTCTCATAAATAATTAACATTGACATTTTTTAAATTCTGAAATAGTGAGTCTGTGAATTAAATATCATTGAGGCCGGTGGGAGGAGTTTTGGCCTTCAATTATGTGTGCTTTATGTTAGATATGTATCCTTTTTTCTCTGCATATCTTGTCCATCTGCACATCTTCAACCCCCTCTCTTTCCTCTTCAGCATCCTCTTTTCTCTCTTCCCCGAATGCCTTCCTCACATCTCTGTCACTTCACCGCCCCCAACATGCACTGCACTCCCTCAAATATAAGCACTTTCATTTCTCTTACTTTTGCCTTGCAAATATTTTGACATCTGTGTACCCCTTCACACAAATTTCCACAGAATTTCAGTTGCAAATGGAATACACAAATATTGTTCTGTGTGCTTTGCAGAGAGGGCAACCCACTGACAGGTACTTTGTTTGGCTTTAGCCTTATCACCTGCATGCTCAATCAAAGCCCCTCATAAACACCTGGAATGGCTTAAGCCTCAAAGTATGCACAGAAACAAATGCCGATAAACAACAACATTATAAAATAACTAACTCGTGGGGAATGCAAGATCACATAAACATGTAAAATAGGAGAGGAACTAAATTGCTGAATGCATTCCCTCGACGTTTTTAACATTCATTGTTGGCAAGTCAATCCATGTTTTTGGCATCCGTGTTAACTTATGGGCATGTAGACAGGGCCAGTTTTAATGTCATACATCAGAGGACTGGCCACTGATTACACCATTACTTCAATCAAGCTAATAAACCAATACGGTCAAAATAAAGCATCATGTTGAAAATATCCTTTTAGACGTACAAGGTGAAATCGTGCACTGCTTGTGGTTAAATCACCTAATGTGGTGTATTGCATGCTCCAGAAAATCGCTCCCCGCTCGGGAGTGTGTTAAATCAGTATGCAAGTTGCACCTATACAGCGGTGTAGGTGTCTTTCTGGGCACAGGAGTCAAGTGCTGTGAGTCACAGCCAAGTTCAATCAAAAAAGTTCTCGAAAATAAATGTAGAAGTATAAGTTTCTTTTAATTTTCCAAACATAAATCCATGAAAAGAATATTAATATTTCTTGAATCTTCAATCCATGTAACCTTTATGGTGTTATGACATGCATAATCAATATCGTTAATGCATCAATCGATTCCCAATGCATTTCGGCGCCAGGGCCTTCATCAGGGGAATATCTATGGTGAAAATCAGATGGGAAACCATAACTATATGAGAAAAAAACACTGGATATGACCATCACCTGAATACTGTGGAGGTTCCACGATGTAATGTGCAAAGATTAAAACGGTTCGGTCATGTGAAACAATAGGATGAATAGTGATGCCTAGAGATCAGAAGTATGTTTGATGACGGAAAAGTAAACGGACCGATGTGTCAAATATTAGAGAGATTAACACAGTAGCGTGCACAAGACTGATGATAGTGAGTGAGGAAAAAACGAGACTGTGAACTTAGCCGCGTGGCAAACGTGCACAAACTGCAACCCGGTGCGAAAATATTCCATGCTGATAACGCTGAATGGGCCAACTGGGAAAAATACTGGCAACGTGCTGTTGGATAGATGCTGTGAACGGAACAGGCTATTAAAATTAAACGACCCTAAGATGAAAAGGTGCGGGCAATGTGCTTACCGATAAATTCTGTTAGTGCTCCTAAGATACACGGAGTAACCAGTGGTTTTGCGTCCGTCCGTTAAAGTTCAGCGGGCGTGTGACGTGTTGAGGGTGGGCGTGGTTAAATGCAGAACTGGCGTCCCGCGTGGTAGGGGCTTAAAGGGATAGATGTCAGTGATGCATTGTGTATACGGGGTGATTAAATAAAGATAACAAAAAAGAAAAAATGTCTTCATACTGCAACATCCCAGGTAGAAAGTAAAACTATATTCTAACTGCTGTTGGCTACAAAAAAATAAACGCCACTAGCTCGTGAATTGCATGAAGTGAAACTGTGAAAAAAGTGGCTGGCACTATAACAAGTTTATTAAAAAGAGAATAATGGTAACAGGGTTCAATCTGGAGTATCAGATGTTGAATCATACTGAATGTGTGCACAGTTAATGTCAAGGTGTATTATCAAACAACGTGTGTCGAGAGCACAACATGAAGTAAGGTAAACACTTAAGCATGATAATATAAACAGAGATGGACAATATCCTGATACCCTTACGTCAGATCACAAATAACAAGAAAATTCAGTCCTTTCGTTCATCCCGTGTGGCTTTAGGATGTTAAGATGATAGATCCAGAAATTCTCGTGCAAAAGTGACATTTTTTTGTTATCGCTTCCTTCTCGACGCTCAACAACTTCCACTACACATGCCTTGATTTGACTAATATGGTGATTTGCCTCTATACAGTGAGCTGCAACAACTGATTTTATAGCTTTAGTCCTTATGTTACTCTTGTGTTCGTTAAGGCGTATTTTCAGTTTGTGCTCTGAGTGGCCGATATACGCCATGCCACAAGGGCATTTCAAGAGGTATACAATATTAGAATTGTCACAGGTGGCATTAGCATATTTTGGAATTTTGTGTCCCTTCATGGGATGTGTAATAATGTTACCCTGAAGTATGTTGTGGCAGTTATTACAGTTCCAGCAAGGAACAGTTCCATTGTAGGTTTGAGTTTCTTTAACGCCGCTGGACTGTTTAATAAGTTCACCAATATTTTTAGATCTAATGAATCGAAACAAAGGGGTATTTTGAAAGATTTTATTGAAATTAGGTTCTGTTTGTAAGAGAGTCCAGTGTCTTCTGATGATTCTTTTGTATTGTAGTCCTATGATAGAATATTTACTCACACACAAGATTCTGGGTTCTTTCCGTGAGTTTTGCGTGGACAGTAATTTAGATAGATTTTTAGTTTTGACTCTCTCAAACAATTGAGATAAAAATTTCTTCCGGGTATTCTCTATCATGAAAACGTTGAATCAATTTTTGAGATTGTTCATCACTCTTCTCGGGGTCCAGGACAATTCTTTTGATGCGTAGAAGTTACGAAAATGGTAAATGTTGTTTCAGGGCTTGCGGGTGCAAACTGCGGCATGATAAGGTTTTGATGCGATCTGTAGTGTAGTGTAGTTCCTATTTTCCCTATAGGCTCTGCGCATTGGAATAACATAAACAGCAGTGTAGACGTAGGACTGAGGTCTTCTAGGTCTTTACTGACTATGTTAGACTTATTTTAGGTTTGCGTCAGCTAGCTCAGAGGTCACTGGAAACTTTCTTGACTGAATAGGAAATGATCAGCTTCCCTGGCTCAGACAAGAAGGGATTCAGCTTCCGTCAACCGCATAAACATGACAACTTTGCTCCTCAGAATAAGAGTCAATCTCTAGAGTCGTGTGAAACAATAGACAGCTATTTCACTCAGTCAGACGTGCGTTCTTAGTTTCACCAGGGGGCAGAGAATAGAGGGATGGGCGTTTTCAATAAAAGATATTATTTATTGAACAGTCTTCTTTCTCATGCAAGAGAAATGAATTGCCACAATTGCAAACTTGTTATTATAAAAAGTGCGTACAGTAAAAGGAGTATTACGAAATAATACTGTGAAAGCATTGATATGGTTTCTTAGCAATAAGATAGTTAAAATGATTAAATACATACATTCATATATACATTGGCTAACGACCTCAACCGGTGCTTCTAACTATGCCTACCCCGGTGTACCTGACCTAAGCCTAATACGTGGGAGGGAGTAAGTAAGTAGCAGTTTAAGTTAAGTTGGTTTTGCCAGAGTTTGATTCAAGAATTCTCTTATAAGGGTTTAGTCAGCACCGTACCTCTGGAATAGAATGTAGGAGGTCTGATATCTCCTTCTTAGGACCCGATATCCCAGTCACCCGCAAGGGTAGGCTGGAAACGCTGGAGCTGGATTTTCTCGGCAGGAGAAAAGACAGCGTCTTTCTCAGCGCGTCGAGGAGGAGGGGCAGCGTCTGTGGGCTTCTCGCATCTGCTGGGCTTTCTGCAAGGGGACAGCTTTCTGCTCCTGTATTCACCACCACCGTGTGCTTGCTTAAGGCAACGTTGGTATATTTATACCTGAAAGGTGCCGAGGTTGACATAAGTTTTTGGACATAGGACATCAATAAAGATGTCACTAAGAACTGGTCGTTCTTACAGTGCTCGCAGGAGTTCTATTACGAATCAAAACAAAGCAAGCGGGGCTTTCCCAGGTTGCTGGGGGGTTGGTATGTGCTATCTAGGAATCTAAGGAAGTGGCTTCTGCTGTGTCATGGACTGTCATGGCCTGCAGAGGCGAGTTACTGAAATATGGCTCTGATTATTATGCCTTTTATAGGGATATGTATTGATTATAGCCGTATAGGGGCATGAGGTCACAATATTGATCGGGGTCCTAGATAAAACACATCAGAAGATTTAACAAATAGATGGGTTTTCGAATCCAGTTGGGGTTTTAGTGATTGCCACATCCAAAAAATTGATAGTTTCATGTTGTATTCATATGTAAATTGTTTACAATCATCAACCAAGTTAAGATCAGTGATGCTAGCTCTCAAGTTCTCCTCTGTACCTTTCCACAAGATGAAAATGACGTCTACATATCGCAAATATAGACATAGGTTATTTTTCCACATGTTAGAATTGAGAATGTGTTGATTTTCATAGTCATGCATGAAGATATTTGCATAGGTTGGAGCTGCACAATTGCCCATAGAGGTGCGACTCTTCTGTAAGTACCAGTTATCCTCCCATTTAAAGTAGCTTTGCATGAACGAAAATTCAAGTAGTTCCATAAGAAACCCTTTCATTTGTTCATCATAGTCCATCCCCATAAGAGCTTTTTCCACAGCTTCTATACCTGACTGGTGGGGTATCGAAGTGTATAGGGATTTGACATCTATGCTGCACAAGAGTATGTAAATCGTCTTTATCTACATGTATTCCACCAAGTTTGTTGAGAAAATCCATGGTATCCTTAATGAAAGATCCCATGGTTTGTACAAAAGGTTGAAGGTACCTATCTAACAGTTTCCCAACAGGTTCATGGATGCTACCACGTGTGGATACTATTGGACGACAAGGTGGTTTTAAATGGTCCTTGTGGATTTTAGACATAATGTAGAAGCTCGGGCTTCTAGGGTTGTTGATGGTTAGATATTTTTTCATTTTGTCCTTGATGATTCTGTTGACCATGGCTTTTTGGATGATGTTGGAAAGTTTATTTTGAATCTCCAAAGTGGCGTTGAAGTCAAGTTGCATGTAGATGTTTTCATCCCGCAAGTGTTGGTTGACTTGTTAAAGGTAGTATGATGAATTGAGTATCACTAAGGCTCCTCCTTTGTTGGCTTTTTGACAAATAATGGCTTTATTGTTAGCAATGGATTTGAGGATGCCAAATTCTTTATTGGAAAGGTTCTTTAATTTAGCCTTCTTGCGACAATTGATTTTCGACAAATCCTGTCCAGTTGCTCAAAGAGATCTAAAGTGTTGTGGCTCATGGGAGCCATGTAAGTGCTGGCTGATGTGAGACCTTTTAGTGGATCATCAATTTCCAATCTGGGTTCTGTCATGATGTTTTCGAAAAAAATTCTCAATATCTGTTTTCAATATTTTATCACTGGCACATCACTCTACACAATCCCCGACCAACCTTTCAACCTCCAAATCCATGCCCGGGCACCAAAATTGCAATCTCAGACACTCCTTAGTCTTCACTATCCCAAGATGACCAGTGTGAGCAAGATTCAGAAGCTTGTTCCGTAAGCCCAAAGGAGGTTCCAGTTTGGTGCCCTGAAAAAGTACCCTATTGACAAAAAACAACTCCTCACAAATCAGAGACCAAGCCTTATCAAGATGCTTGTTATTCACTATCATGTCCATGACTTTCTTAATTTCTTGATCAGTCTCAATTTCATCTTTCCACTCAGACTCACTACCAGCACCAGAAGTGATTTCACAAGCATTAACCGCATCATCATCCAAAATTTCCTCATCAGTATCAAGTTCCTTAACATTAACCAACTGAGAAAGACAATCTGCAGATCTATTGACAGCACCAGGAATATAATCAACCTCAAAATCAAATTCCTGAAGAGATATAACCCACAACTTATTTCTTGAAGAGATTGAATCAAGACCTTTTTAGGAAAACACTTCCTTAAGAGGTTTATGATCAGACAACACCTTCACTTCGGTACCCCATATCAAATTTTTGAACTTCCTAAATGCCCAAAAGATGGCCAACAACTCTTTTTCTATAACCTAGTAATTAAGTTCCGACCCTCTCAGACACCTGGAGGCACAAGCAAACAAACGTTCAACTCCATCATATTTTTGCAGTAACACTGCACCTAAACCCTTTGCACTGGCATCAGTCCATATTTGATTCACCTCACTCCGTAAAAAGGCTTGTAAGGTGGGCGCTTTCCTCAATTCTTCCTTAATGGAAATACAACGCTTTTACCAGTGAGTTTCCTAAGATTTTCAGTCTTGTCTGCACAACCTGGAATGAATTTACTATAAAATTCCACCATACCTAAGAAGGATAAAAACTCCTCTTTATTGCACAGCTTGCTGATTTTAGAATGGAATCAACAAGTTCTTTCTTAGAGAAGACGCTTTGTCCAGAGATACAATGTCCTAGATAGTTCACCTGTTCAACAGCAAACTTACATTTCTCTTTTTTCAGAGACAGACTGGCCTCCCTAAGACGTTCCAAAACAGGACACACTCTAGCATAATGTTCACCCCTAATACTGCGGTAGATCAATAAATCATCTTCGTAGCACCTCACACCTGTGACCCATTTAAGAATTTTAGGCATCCTATGAAAGGTATTTGTTCCCATAGGTGTCACAAAGGCTGTCAAATCCTGCAAAGGCTCATCCAAATCCACTTGATGATACGCTGACACCAGATCCAGGGTAGTAAAATACTTAGTGCCAACCAAAGTGCCAACCATCTCGTCAATATTGGGCAAGAGAAATCTGTCCACTATCACCTCCTTGTTAAGCGAGCTTAAATCAATGCAGAGACATATTTCACCACTAGTCTTCTTAGCCACGACAATAGGAGCAAAACATTCTGTTGCTTCAACAGGTTCAATGACTCCCATTTCAACCAACTGCTCAATCTCTTTCTGAACCCCTGCTTGTTGATTCAATGGAATTATTACTTTTGCAACTACACAAACAGCTCCTTTTCTCAATCTAATGTGATGTTTGTACCCCTTGAGACATCCAAGTTTGTCCCCAAAAACATCAGCAAATTGTTCTGCCAAAACAGAGACAGAGTCATCCATCTCTTGAATCTGGACTTGTGGAATTGCATTTGGATTAAGATGAACCCCAAGCAAACGTTGATGGGGCCACCCTCAAAGAGCACCCCACGTGTGGCAACGTATACCTTGCCCGCAGTCAGATGTCCACACAATTCAATGGTAGCCAAAAAATATCCTATCATTTTGATGGGTATACGACCATAACCCAGAGGAGTGACATCATTTTTAATCAGCTTACCTTTAGCACTAACATGCAGTCAGAAAATATCCTCACTAATTATGGTAAGATGTGAACATGAATCAAACTTTAACTCAAGTTGGACACCCTCAATACCAACCATATGAGAAGGATGTACAGCCTATTGTTCATCAACCTGAAAGATAATTTCCTTAACCTGAGGTTGATTTTTGGCCAATGATTGATCTCCTTTTTTAACATTGCTTTTTCAACATCTGGCAAAATGACCCCTCCTACCACAGGTACCACAAATAACACATAAGACTGGACAGAAAGAAGCATTCGCCAGATGTCCTAACCTACCACATCTAAAACTGGTAGGTTTGTTGTCAAAAGCAGAAGCACCACTAGTAGAAGATGAAGATTTGGCTCTGTCTTTGGCCACCAGACTTTTGCTTTGAACTTGATATGCAACCTCCTCAACACTTGTGCTAAACACATTAGATGTGCTTTTGTCAGAAGTCAACTCATCAACACATTTCATCATATGTTCAACCTGTTTAGCGATCGTTAAAACCTCATCTAACGGAGACTCATCTTTTAATCACAATTCTTTTCTTATTTTGTCGTGAGCACATTTCAAAACAAATGGATACCTAATCTTTTCCTCCACTGCACCACCAAAGTGCAAGTTTTCTTAAGGATGAAGCAAACTCTTCAACCGATTCATCCTTCTCTTGTTCACGAAGGTCAAAATGATATCTCTCTATTATTGTGCTCAAACAAGGAAGATAATGCTGATCCAACTATAATGTACAGATTTCATATTCATTAAGATTTCTCTGGTCCGCAGCACTGAGCTCAGATAAATATCCCAGTACTTACTGTCCTTCTCCACCAAGACAATGTAAGAGTAAAGAATGTTTACGTTCTGCACTCAGATTAGTCCCACAAACCCTTGCATAATTCACAAATATCTTTTTCAATTTTTGCCACTTTACACTTGGTGCACCTGGATTGGTCAGGAAAAAATGTGGTTGAGTTACAATCTGCATTTTGCTACAATATATTCTTAAACAAGTAAGATTACATTTTACCAAAGTAAACATTGGATAACACATATATAAGATAAATTAAAATTAGATTTCATCTAAAATTACTATATGCTATCCTGAATTATGAAAAAATAAATAAATATCAAACCAGTTAGTCTTTTTCCTTTAAGCAATATCTTGTTGTGACACACTAAAAAGAAGAAAACTCCCTTGTACTAAAAGTGTGTCAATCACAGATGAGTAAATACTGACACAACATATACCTGTAAGCTAATCTAATCCGTTGCACCGAGATTCCACTACCTATAGTTCACTGATGTGCCAGTTGTCAAGTTTACCTGCTTTAAAAATTACCTTGTTTAAAGTTACTGGTGTGCCAGTCAGCAAAAATGCTGGCTTGAAAACACTGCATCAATGACTATAATTCACCGCCATGCTAGTTACCTTTAATGATGGCTACAGGAATTATCAAGTTAAAATTACAGGTGTGCCAGTCACAGTAGAAATTGGCTTGATGATGCTCACGCAATAATGAAATACCAATAGTAGAAGATTGCTGCATTAGCCACTTGAAGCAACAAAAAGCTTCCCAATTGCACAAAATGGCCCCCGTGCGTGACGATGCACATACCTAAAGCATAGACCAACTCTGAAAAGCTTCCCAATTGCAGAAAATGACCCCGGTACGTGATGACGCACGTAACTCCAACGTAGAGTGCGTGACGCATGCGAGGATGCCCCCTTCTCCTCGTCTTGAATGCAAATGCGCACCAGGCCAATACAAGGCCTTACTCACAGCGACACAATGCAGCGGTCCGGGAAGGACGTAGAAGAACAGTCGATGCGATGAAATCGCCAAATAGTACAAAGTAAGTCAGTAATAAGGTATAGAAAGCACGGCTACAGCATGAGGAAATAAAGTAAACAGCAATAAAATTGTCCAACAAAAGGGTTCACAATATTAAAGTAGAAAGCATAAAGAGTAATGGTAATAGAACTTATATGCTGGAAGCCGCATTTAAAAGAGGAAAATCTATCTAGCTTGTCTCCATTGTAACACATGAACATTCTATTCTAGACCTTTGCTTTTGTGATGTATAACTTTAAAATGGCTGCTTGAAGTTGCATTAAAGAATAATGCATGATGGTAGCCTCTGGTCCTGTAATGAAATTAAACATGCTTTAGTGTCAGGGACATAACAACCAGGGTTTGGCTGAAACGCAGCAAGGCCGCGCCATACAATGAATAAACAAAATAAATGCCAGTGCTGCAACTTATTTTGATAAATGCTGATGCGCAATGACTTAAACAATTGCAATCACAAAACCACTTTTTCCGTTTTTTGCAAAAGTCAGTAAATTATTTTATTCATTTTGATTCTTTTACTTTTTCATAGGATTTGAGAACATTTAGATAATATAAAGAAAACACAACAGTTTATATTTGGGGACCCCCTTCACACACTTCCAAACACAGTCATTCTCTAAAATTACTGCAATCTAGATGAAACAAACATACTGTGACAGAGTCATTCACCTAAATTTCACATCCATCCATACTTCATATCATCCTCCATTCATACAATGCCCACTCTGGTCTCTCAAGCCCTTTTTAATTCTGGGTAAGGCAAACAATCTTTTTGAAACAAAATGTTTTATATCTGATTACAATACAGATAGGCCATCTGGACAATATATTGTATTTAAATAAGAAATGACCAATTTTTTTGAACAACATAGTATGGCCTAAACAACAGAATGGTCTACGCGTTTCGAATGACCCTTAATGTGGAGATTCTCCTCAGGACCACGACAAATTCTGAAAGACAAGATGGTAGAAAAGTCTTACTAACAAGCACATGTGAGCCTTCTTCTCTATTCAACTCAACAGCCAGGCCTCTTACCTTATGCTTTTCACAGGAAAACACTGTCAAAGTCTGTAGACGTAAGGGATATGGTGAGCAGACTCGAAAAAACAATATGTTGGTGGTGTAAGCTTAAACAGGGAGTATTTCAAGAATCTAACTTTTTATTTGTGGTGGGTTCACAGATGGTTTTTGTTCAAGCCACTTGTATGGTTGGATCTGTTTGGACAATAAAATTAGTTTTAGCAGACACTCATAGAGCATCACTTTCACAAGAATATCACATTGTGATCGATGCAGTACCTGAGTCCTTCTCAATCCCGTATTTAAGTGAAAAGAATCTTCTCAAATATTCTTGGGGGCGTAATCTCATCCTAGGGAGAACACAGCATTCTTTTAGAAACACTGATATTTTGCGCACCTCATCTTAGCGATTTATAGCCTAAGCCTTGGCAAGAACTATGCGACTACATGCACCATATTTCTCAAAGCCACCCTGCTTCCTTGAAGCCTCATTTGCATGGTGCAATTTGGGAATCATGCATCTGTTTACGCCGTGTTTCCCACTGCCAACTTGCTTCCTTAAAGCCTCATTTAGGTGCTCAATCTGTTTTTAAAAAAATGTGATATTATTTTCGAGTACGTATCCTATACCCATTAGACATATACAACTCAGTGCCTTTATGTTCCTGTGTACTATACCGCAAATAGGCACAGGCTTTCTAATCAGTTATAGAACTACACAGGTCTCTTTTTATGATTCAATAAATTGAGATTCTGGCTGGTTACCCTCATATTGGGCCCGATTCACAGAATGAACTTAAGACTCAATCCTAAATTTACTACTATTTTGGTATTCACAGAATGCACTTACTACTTTTGGCATTCACAGAATGCACTTACTACTTTTGGCATTCACAGAATGAAATTACTACTTTTGGTATTCACAGAAGTTAGGATTTTGTCTTAAGTTTGTCTTAAGACAGACTTAAGACAGACTTAAGACAAAATCCTAACTTCTGTGAATACCAAAAGTAGTAAGTTCATTCTGTGAATACCGAAAGTAGTAAGTGCATTCTGTGGATGCCAAAAGAAGTAAGTGCATTCTGTGAATACCAAAATAGTAGTAAGTTTAGGATTAAGTCTTAAGTTCATTCTGTGAATCGGGCCCATTGTCTCACTACCCATATTGTTTGATCCCTGTGTAGTGTGGACCGGAATTCCCAGAGACACTCACCCAAGGTCACGAGCCCTGCTGGGTCGGAAATATCACCAGCAGAGCGGTGAGCTACTTTCTTTATTTCTGATTCTTAGCTTATATGCCGGAGCTCTCAGAGAGATCTTTTTACTCATGATATTTCCCTCCCCTTTCTTCTTTTTGTTTCATTTACACAGACCTCCCGATTCGACAAAGCCACATATAGGTATGTGTTATTTCCACAATGAAGCCGCACCCTGACGTCACCCTGTTTGTTTGTTACCTGGCACTAATTGTATGAATGAATCGATCACAATTAGCTGCACAAATTTATACAGGACGTACAAAGCACGTTTTTGACAAAACTCCTATATCCTTTGTGGATTCAATGACTACGCTGTGGTGTCATCACGGAGTCTTTTCCTAGACTCCCTTTACCCGGATCCCTTTCACTTCCTCACATGATACACCACCAGCACTAACCAGAAATCGCACTTCATACCCACAACCGCCATGTATACGTTTGGGTGCACTCATTTGCAATACAATGGTTTTTGTAAACACCAGTGGAAGCCACAATATGTTTTCACACACTATGATTTGTGGTAATTAATATTACTGTACAACTACATATGAGTTGGTCCATTGTTACTTATTTGTTATTTCAGCCCTGAGGATTCGCACAGGCGATGAAACATGTGTCGGCTGGCTGTCTAACTTAATAAAGGAGTTCATAGGACTACTCTCCCACAGGAGATTTTTACAACATTCTGTTGCTTTGTTTCTTTGTACACTGTATACTTATTGTTACATAACTTTGAATTGATTTCTTGTGTGTGCATAGAGTACTTCTCTTAATCATTTAGTTAGTCGATTTATTTACTAACTGCAGAGTGGTTCCAAGGGTTTCCCACTCACCCAGTTGCACCATCTTTACACAGCGCGCTATTAATAAATGCGTCCACGGATGGCAGTGCACCCTTTGCTTATCTGACATCAAAAACCTTTCAGGATTTGTCTCAAAACCAAACAGTATCACCATGAGAGAGTATGTAGGCCTTCCGCCCATCACAGGCCCCCATAAGTGCATTTGTTGTGCATTGACACTAGAAGGAGACGTGTTCCAAAATGTCCAATATACGAACTGAAAATCTAAATTTTTGGTTTACGGAATACTATGCCCATGTAAAAAACTTTACATAGGGAAAATGAATCAAGAAATCTGACATAGAATCACACAACACAAGTCCAGGATTAAAAGGAACATACAAACTGCACCCCTGGTAAACCACTGGCATACGCACGCACACACGGAGAAAGATTTGCGATGGACTTTTATACCAAAAGTAGACCAGGATGTGAGAGGAGGTGACCTGGAGATGAAGTTGACAAAGAGAGAAGCTACACCAATTATAAAATTCAACACGGCAGTAGATGGCTTAAATGAGCTTTCGGAGATCTTACATCTGTAAATATGAGACATGGGTGTGACCACTCAAATAGAAATCAACATTGAGGCTGCAAGTACCACCCCGAGGATCGCCAGAGCAAAGATCTTTATCTTAATTGGTGAAATTTTGACGAGTTTTTCAAGTAGGACCTGCTGAGAGTATCATGAAAAGATGTGGTCCATTTTACTCACAGAATTTGTGATTACACATTTTCTCAACCTTTATTTGCATCTGTTTAAATGAGCAGTAAAAGAAGAACAATAAAGATTCCTTTGTTGAAGAAACCCACAAACTACATTTCCCAGAAACTCTCCAGGTGCGCTGACGTGTCTATAGACACGTCGCTAGCTAGGAGGACTATGCGCTGATTCAATCGCCTCAATCGGTAACGCGGGACCGAGAACTTTGTTGCCCCCCCCACGCCGCACCCGGTAAGAGCCTATTAGGCCCCAGTAATGGGTAATTTAAACAAGATACAGGAAGAAGCGCTGCTGACCGTAATGTGGACAAAACTTTAAAAAAAAAAAGTTTGAGCACCTAAATGGGGCTTTAAGGAAGCAAGTTGGCAGTGGGAAACACGGCGTAAACAGACGCATGATTCCCAAACTGCACCATGTAAATTTCGAGAAATATTTAAAATACAGTCCGAGCGCGATGATGAGGCTTTAAGGAAGCAGGGTGGCTTTGAGAAATACATTGCATGTAGTTACATAGTCCTTGCCAAGGCTTAGGAATAAAGCGATAATATAACTATAAATCGCTAAGATGAGGTGCGCAACATATCAGTGTTTCTAAAAGAATCCTGTGTTCTCCCTAGGATGTGATTACGCCCCCACGAATATTTGAGAAGATTCTGTTCACTTAAATTTGGGATTGAGAAGGACTCAGGTTCTGCATCGATCACAATGGGATATTCTCGTGAAAGTGATGCTCTATGAGTGTCTGCTAAAACTAATTTTATTGTCCAAACAGATCCAACCATACAAGTGGCTTGAACAAAAACCATTGGTGAACCCACCACCAATAAATAGTTAAATTCTTGAAATACTCCCTGCTTAAGCTAACACCACCGACATAATGCTTTTTTGAGTGTGCTCACCATCAGCCTGATTCATGTACGGGCCGTTTTGCGTGTCCCTAATAGCGAATCATAGCGATTCGCAATTGAGGACACGCAAAACGGCATTCATGTAGGAATTGCTACTTAAATAGCGATTCCTACATGTTCTTTATTTGCGAGTAGCAATTTGCTACTCGCAAATACTCCCCATTCATTCCTATGGGCCAAGAGGCCCATTGGAATGAATGGGGATTTGCGAGTAGCAATTTGCTACTCGCAACTGAGATAGCGATTTTAAGGGTGACAGGGGTGTCCAAAGGACGCCCTGTAGCACCCCTAAAATGTACTTTTGGACTGGTGTTGCGCACACACATGTCCAAAGGACATGTGTGTGTGCTACATGCAACTTTGAAAAATGCTTTTAAAAGCATTTTTCGGAGTTTTTGCTATTTACCGACAGGTCTGACCTGTCGGTAAATAGCGGCCCCAAAAGTCCAAAATCGCTATTTTGTTGTGTGTCATGAATAGCATTTAAGGAATCTCTATTAGAGATTCCTTAAATGCCATTCCACGCAAATATGCGAATTCTTAAATAGCGATTTTTGCATTTGGTATCATGAATACCAAATGCAAAAATAGCGCTCGCAAAGGGCCAGATTCTGAGAATCTGGCCCTTTGCGAGTGCAATTTAGCTACATGAATCAGGCGGTGAATCCCTTACGTATACAGACTTTGACAGTGTGTTACTGTGAAAAGCATAAAGTAAGAGGCCTGGCTGTTGAGTTGAATAGAGAAGAAGGCTCACATATGCTTGTTAGTAAGACTTTTCTTCCATCTTGTCTTTCAGAATTTGTCGTGGTCCTGAGAAGAATGCCCACATTAAGGGTGATTCAAAACGCGTAGACCATTCTGTTGTTTAGGCCATACTGTGTTGTTCAAAAAAATTGGTCATTTCTTGTTTAAATACAATATATTGTCCAGATGGCCTATCTGTATTGTATACAGATTTTAAAAAATGTGTTTCAAAAAGATTGTTTGCCTTACCCAGAATTAAAAAGGGCTTGAGAGACCAGGGTGTGCATTGTATGAATGGAGGATGATATGATGTATGGATGGATATGAAATTTAGGTGAATGACTCTGTCACAGTATGTTTGTTTTATCTAGATTGCAGTAATTTTAGAGAATGACTGTGTTTGGAAGTGTGTGAAGGGGGTTCCCCAATATAAAATGTTGTGTTTCCTTTTTATGATCTAAATGTTCTCAAATCCTATGAAAAAGTAAAAGAATTAAAATGAATAAAATAATTTACTGACTTTTGCAAAAAACTGAAAAAGTGGTTTTGTGATGGCGATTGTTTAAGTCATTGCGCATCAGCATTTATCAAAATACGCTGCAGCACTGGCATTTGTTTTGTTTGTTCTAGTGTCAGGGAGCTAGACCCACTCCCAAAAGAAAATGATAATAACGTCTTGTTATTATCATTTCGTTTTTCTTTATTTCACTGCCGCAATAGCAGTGGGGTGACGCTCCTCTGCCTTAGTGAAGGAACTGCCACTGCAAATGACAGAAAGCAGGTGGGTCACGTCATCATGCATCCCAGCCAATCACCTCACCACAAAGATTATTAGGATATGGCACGGAGCACGAACCTGCATGGCCTGTGAACTCCTGCCTCTCTCAAATCAGAGAATTTTGCTAGAAGTGAATTGTGCCTAGTTGAAAAACGTTAGCACTTAAATATACGACCCTAAGAAACAGCCTGTAGTTTGAACCCTGGAAGGCATCGTTTATGTCAGTGGAACACTTCTGCAAATTTTATTATAATGAAATTACTATATGGTCTATTGATAAAATAGTTCCTCGACAATTCATTTCATTTCATTAATCTTTATTTCGGCTATTGCCATAAAAGATAAGCATAAAATTACATACAAACCAGATTTAGACAACAATGTTAAAACAGTAGCAGAATAGCATACAAATAAAACAGGGAAGTGTCCCAATACATAGCAACCTAAGGTATACAGACAATCAATAGATCAGTACCGTTAATTATTTTGACAATCTATTTAGGTAAAAACAAGACAATTTTATATAAAATTTAGATTCTAGTTAAAAAAGTAACCAATGCAAAAGGGTTGCGCAGTCAGTAGTACATGATCTAGTCAGGGATGGGGTAACCTGGAAATTAAAAGCCGTCTCTTGTGCCATACTGCCTCAAGGAATTTGGCCATCGCAAAAACTGTTACTTTTGAGAGATCAGTCTTGAGAATTCTGAAGGCCTCAGAGCATTTAACAAACCCTAGATTTTTGCATAGTGGTATTATCCAGAACCTTCTAGCCGCACAATGTGCCGGGCAGAAGAAGACTAAGTGCAATTCGTCTTCAAGCCCGCAATTGCAGCCTGGACAATTTTTCAGGGTGTGGAACTTCCATTTACTTGTAAATGCTCTAAGCGGAAGAGTACCATACCGCCATTGTAAGTATAACTTCCTGGCCAGATTCGGAAAAATATCGTCAAGAACTGGTTCAAACTTGTAAAAGTCTTTCACCCCAAGAAAGGTGTTAACCAGGGAGTCTGGGTGTATACCCTGTGTATGGGATGCAAGGTTACAAGCATAGAAACTTGCCACCAGCTCTCATTTAGTTGTTCTTTATTTCACTGCCGCAATAGCAGTGGGGTGACGCTCCTCTGTCTTAATGAAGGAACTGCCACTGCAAATGACACAAAGCAGGTGGGTCACGTCATCATGCATCCCAGCCAATCACCTCACCACAAAGATTATTAGGATATGGCACGGAGCTAATGAACCTGCATGGCCTGTGAACTCCTGCCTCTCTCAAATCAGATAATTTTGCTAGAAGTGAGTTGTGCCGAGTTGTAAAACGTTAGCACTTAAATATACGACCCTAAGAAAGAGCCTGTAGTTTGAACCCTGGAAGGCATCGTTTATGTCGTTTATTATAATGAAGTTACTATATGGTCTATTGATAAAATAGTTCCTCGACAATTAAAAAGAAGCTGAAATATTGAAGGGCTTTAATGTACATCACTCTTTAATACAAAACAAAATAGGCCGAGAATCCTTTGCAGATTGAAGCCAACCAGCAAATTTTATAAGGAAATTCATCATGTTGGTACCTCCGTTGAGCTATTAACTTTAATTGCCTCTCTTCAGCCTTTAAGAATTAAGTTAAAAACAATAACCTAAACACTTTAAGAAGCCTGCCTGTTTATTTCTGCAAATAATTTTCTCCCAGGTACGGTAATAAATGGAAATCCAATTAGGTTTCCTTCAACAAAGCACTTCCCGCGATGCATTATTGTGCGGTACAGGTTCAAAGACCATAGATTGTGAAGGTTATTGTAAGTCTCGCAGCTAGTCAATTAGCACTCGATGCGCCATAAAGCGAGGCCTTCCTCTTCAGTCACCAGTCCGAGTTGTCCTTTTTACTAATATTAAAAATGCAATAATAATCGAAGCATGTTATTTCTAAACGCATTATACGCAGTGAAAAGTGACTTATGCAATATACTTCAGATTTAAACAATAGGAAAAAATTCAAAATGCGCTAAATTGAAAAATAATTTATATTTCACACAAAAAATAGACATATGATCAGCCAGGTATGATTATTACCATGCTCGAGGCTTGTGTCGAATATAACAGCAAATGAGAAAGTGGAGGTAAAAAAAAACATTTTGATGATTGTACACGGCGTATGGAAAGTTTGGTGCAATTTTACTTGTTCTGCCAAGAGTATAATCAGCAATTGAGTTGGAACAGCTTTACCCAGGGCATGAATTGGCAGGAGTTTATCATTGAGCCGATCTCAAAAAACAGGAATTGGACGCAAAGGTTTTTGGGATGCGGACATGGAACTTGCAGCTTTTTCTTTTAAATTACGACCATGATTTTTTGGTTTGTGTGCATTATTTATTTAAAAATCCTTCTACGTGTCACTCACTCGCATCTCTCAGCATATGGCTTCACCGACCGATATGAAAGTGTTCTGTTGCTCTCCGATCTCGATATAAACGTTTTCTGTTATTCTCCGATCTCGTGTCTCAGCTACATAATTTCCCCAATAAATAAAACAAATAATACATTTCCGCTTTTTTCAAAGGACAAAAACCTTAAGTCTGCCGAAGAGTAGATTTAGGACTGCGGGTCTTCAGGTACGACTACAGAGTATTGATGCTCTGTATCTGCAGCGAAACAGTGGAAGTTCACATTTGCAGTTTGACCAACACATCTAGGGTTAATGGTGGTGTCAGCAGATGTTCAAAGGTGCTGCCAGATGAAGGCAAATTTGAAAACACACGGACAAAAAGGGATTCATCTAGGATGACGGGCCTAACAAAGTCCCTGCCGCAGCCTGGCGAGAGGGGGGGGGGGGGGGGATCCTCCCAGCCTTACCCATACAGGAGGGGGCCCCCTCAGCCCCTACTAATATGAGTTTGAGGGGCCCCTTCGGCATATTAGGGGGGGGGACTCACGTTTTGTTACGCCACTGTAAGATGACAAATGTTTCATAAAACGCCTGAGTGTGGTGCACCCACCCAGCCAGAAGCACCAAGGCCGCTCATACTCCATGTGCAACCGAGGGGAAGGCAGCAGCACAAGCAGCTTAAGCTTCGGTGCATGTGCTTAACACAACTCCCAAGGTAAAAAAAAACAGCGTGACAAATTGAATTTCAATACATTGATGTTCCATAAGCAACAAACACATGAGAGTAATAAAAACATATCCATCATAGTACAAGTGTGCAGACAGACTGCACACAGAGGACAGCTGAGAAAGATGCTGGCGTCAGCTGATATCCAGTGCACCTTACAGCGTCCATACTCAAAGTACGGGCTGGGGGCCACATGTGGCCCTCCTGACCTTTATATGCAGCTGCTGTTGACTGGACTCAGCACGAACATTAAGAAGATGTGAAAAAATCAGACAAAGACACGCCTTTATTTAAAGGTTAATTGAAGTTAAGGAAAGGGAGTAACTAGGTTGTCCTGTACCACTTAACTTTAAAAACACCTTCATTTTCAAAGCAATCTTGCAGTGAAAGTGTAAAAATATGATAAGGTCTCTTCAAAATTCAAAGAGCGTACTGCATTAACATGCGGAACCATTTCACCTTAGCTTATCAGATAATATCAGTGTATTGAGAAGTATATTTTTGAAGTGATAGTTTTCAAATATGAATTTAGAAACCTTCATTCTTCCCCACACACTGACAACAATGCCAACAGTGAACTAAGGTGCAGGTCGGGGGGGGGCGGAGCTAGCCAGCAAGCGTAATGGACGCCTAACGCCGGAGCTCCGCCGAGCACAGCCAATTAATCCTAAAAAATCCTCACAGAGCGAAAAACTAGACTTCCCACCAGCTCCCCCAGTCGCATGAAAGTGGGGTCAACTGGTGACCCTCAAAGAAACGGGCAGAAACGCATCCTGTACGACGCCGCGGCCCGGCGAAACCTCGGCCCTGGTAGGCCGTGAAGCCGCGTCCTTGCATGTGCCCAGAGGCCGGACCACGTGGTGCGACGTGCGGCTGCCGGGGGGGGGGAGTGACCCGGAGCTCCAGAGATTGGAGTGCCTGGAAGAAGCGGATGAGGTGCGGAGGCGGAGATCGATAATCGGGGCACTACTTGATGCGTTTGCTGCTGCCAGCGTTGAGTGGTGTGCTTGCCTACAGGCTGGGGCGCCTTTGGTTTCCCGGCGAATTGCTACTGCTGCTGAGGCCTGGGAGGCTGCACGATTGGGCCCCTCGCTGTTTGGGAACTGCTGGTGTGGAGGTTGGTCGGTCGGACCGACGCCGGTAGCGTGAACGCCAAGACCCCCCCCTGGAAAAGCACAAGTAAGGCGGTGCGGCATCGATTTCCGAAAGCGGCGCGTGTGTGGCCCACACACCAACAGTAGCAATACTAGCACCTCGTGATGCCTTGGCCGAACTCTGGGGTTCGTCTAGTCCATAGATGACCTACTGTGCGTTTAACTACTGTGCCACCTGGAGCGAGGTCGTTTCCCTTCCCCCTCTCGGATAAGCACTCGGCAGAGGATCGCCATTGGGAATAACTTCTAGAGCGCTGGTTGCGCGACGCAGTACTGTGGTTGGCCTGATCCTCGATTGTCCTGAGCAGGAGGTGAGCCTGGATCCTGTGACACAGCACTGGTCACACGAGGGGCTGAGGAGGTTTGGCTGCGCTTCCCTGCCGCGTTGCGTGAGACACTCTTCCGGGGGCAAGAAGGGCTGCGAGTGGTACCGGGGAGAGGTGGACTGCAACGGCATACTTGGCGCCCCTGAGGGCAGCAAACCGACTCCGTGATCTCCCTACTGGCGGGTGGGCTGCCAGCCACAAGATGGGCAAAGGAGACAAAACCCAGACCAAACTGCCCTTTTCACAAAGGAGACTACAACAGCATAGCCCATTGCCGGAGACTGGGACGGTTACGCGATCGGAGGAAGACCTAGGGGCGAGCTCGTACATTAAAACCATGCTTTTATCTATGGAGCAGAGCCTTCAGTCTAGCATATCAGCGCTGGGCACCAAAATGGACGCCATGTCGTATCGAATGGATCGTATGGCAGAACGGTCGGATAAACACGCAGAGAGACACAATATGGCCGAGAGGAGGATGACAGAAGTGGAGGAGGCGCAAACAGACCTGGATACCACGCAAAAAAAGATGGAGAGGATGATGCAAGTCCTGCAGGACAAGACGGAGGATTTGGAGGCTCGTTCGCGGCGCTGTAACCTCCGCATCACGGGCCTTCCGGGGGGGTACCCATACAGGCCCTATGGAACACTTTGTGGAAAAGTTACTTATAACAGTCCTGGGAGAAGGAGTGTTTTCGAGCATGTTCATGGTGGAGCGGGCACACAGGTCCCTAGCCCCGCGCCCCAAGCCCGGAGCGCCTCCTCGTCCTATAATAGCGAAGTTGCTCAACTACCGGGACAGAGACACGGCTCTCAGATTGGCGAGGTCCAAACAACCGTTGCAATACGAAGGGTCAGCCATATCTTTGTACCCAGACTTTACGGCAAAGGTCCAAGAAGAGCGCAAACAATTCATTCCGCACAAGAAACGTCTCAGAGAGCTGGGATTGGACTATGCGCTGTTGTACCTGGCAAAGCTACGTGTTAATAGATGTGGACAGTCCCATACATTTAAAGTCCCAGGGAATTGCAGCAGGCCATGAAGCGTTGGTCGAAGGAACAAACTGCAGCCAATGTCGAGAACCCGGAGGAGGACGAGAGCGGCAGTCGCTTGGATGACCAGTACAAAGTTTCTCTTTGGCACGCGCGCTTGCTACTCATCAGATTGGCGTGGGGTGTGTGTGTCTCTGTCAGGCGCAGCAGGTTGGACGCACGATAAGGCGACATAGGCATCGGGGAAAGAAGACACCTACAGATAAGTGGTTTGTTGCATGGATGCGGGTGGGGAAGTTTGTTAACCAGGCCGCATGATTCTATTTTCCCACATTTATTTCCTCACAGGTTCTAGTTTTGGCCACACTGCAATGCCTTAATCTACACAAAAGACATTTATGGTGCAGGTATTGCTGTGGGAGGGGGAATAACTGGGGTATACATTTTAAGAGATAGTGCATAAGAAGACGTTGCTCTGATCACACAAACTGTGCATGGCGGGGGCAGGTGGTTGGCTAAACGAGAGTTCTGAGATTTAGGAGGAGACTATGACTCAAGGCTACCTTGGCCCCTGCGCGTTAAGCATGGTTGCACTGTTAGTATTTAGAGTTGGGGTTCTGACATTGGAATGGAGGGTGGGGGATAGACTTCTGACGGACCAGGTTGGGGAGGGTCTGCTGTGGATGAGGCCAGGGGGGCACCAGGGGGGGTATGGGAAAGTTTAAAATATGGCTGTCAGTTCCGCACGCTAGTATGGTGAAGCTGTGTTGCAATGTGAAGACTTGCTGTTGTTGCCCGACCGAATGGCACAGATGACCAGTACACCGGCAGTGCCTGCTGGTGATGCCTCGGAAACCCTTAGAGCTTTAACCTGGAATGTCAGAGAGTTGTACGATTACCGAAAACTGAGGAAGGTGCTGAAATATTTGCAGAGACATCACATAGACCTAGCACTCATACAAGAAACTCACCTTCCACTAACAAGTAAAATGCTTCAATACAAGGGCCTATCAGGGAACACCACAGTGGCGGGGTTCACTACACGTTCCAGAGGAGTCCTTACGTGGATAAACCCTAGAGCCAAGTTAAATTTGAGATTAGTACTAGCAGACCCAGAGGGTAGGTACCTCATATCAAGATGCATGGGGAAGGGCCATGATCTAATTGTGGTCAACGTGTACGGCCCAAACTACGACTCCCCAGACTTCTACAAGAAGTTGGCGAGGATCTGCCGAGAATATTCCACTGCGCAGATGCTCTGGGGGGGGACTTCAACCTAGTGATGGACCCGGAATTAGATAGATCTTCAGGCCCTCAGAGCAGACCCTCGGCTGCTGCGGTCTCGCTCCAAGCTGAGTTACTGACGTTAGATCTGGTTGATGTGTGGAGAGGGAGAAACAATGATGGAGGGGGCTTACACGCATTACTCAGCGTACCACGACATCAACACCAGGATTGACTACTGGCTGGCCTCCTTCTCAGTCTCTAGACACATATTGTCATGTACAGTTCTGTTACGCACACTCTCAAATCACTCACCACTCCTCCTAGTGCTGGAGACACCGATAATCTGAATCACCCCTTTTACGTGACCCTTTCCCCCGTACTCGTTGCTTGATGATGCCTTTAGAGGGGAACTGGCTGCGGAGATCAACACCTTTTTTGACACAAATATTGGCTCAGTTGAGAGCTTCCAAACAGTCTGGGAGGCGTTTAAGGTATTTATACGAGGTGTAGCAATGGCCAAACACTCGAGGGTCCTAAAAGCCATACGACAGCACTTGAACATCCTTAGAGTCTCAGTTGGGTGAACGAGAGAAGCAACAAGTGAACGACCCTGATCCCGACATAGCAGACCAAATCAAAACCCTTATAGCGGAATTCAACGAGGAGGCAGATAGGGAAGTACGACATATGGGGAAATATGCGACAGCAAGAACATATGGGGAAAGGGATGTATGACGGTACCACGCGTACTTGTACAACGCGTACCGTTACAACGCTACTTTTACCACGCAAGTCGTTACAACGACTTGCGTGGAGGGGCGCTGGATAGTAAATTATTTAATTTACTATTCCAACTCCAGTCCCCGTGGACTCTAGGGAAAGGAGTTGGATAGTAAATTAAAGTATTTACTATCCTGGAGCGCACCCCAGCGCATTTCGTTGTAACGACCTGCGTGGTAAAAGTATCGTTGTAACGGTACCGCGTTGTAAAATATGCGTGGTAACCGTTGCATACCGGGGAAAGTGAACGCACAAGTTCTCTATTAGCTAAACTACTGCGAAACAGCAAGAAGGCCCCGAAACTGACTACTTTGGATACAGCTTCGGGGGTGGCTGTCACGTCAGAGGAGGAGATTCTGAAGGAATTTAGGGACTTTTACTCCGATCTATACACGTCTAAAACTGAAAATCTGGAAACAGACATGGATGAATATTTAGAACACATACAATTGCCCTTCTTCGCACAGTCTGATCGTGAATTCCTAATGTCCCCTATACAGGAAGATGAGATCTCGGAAGCATTAGCTAGCATGAGAGTGCATAGCGATCCTGGGGCTGATGGCGTAACAGTGGGGTTCTATAAGGCGTTCAAAGACAAACTCATCCCGCATTTGGCCGCTCTATTCAGTGACATTTGCGTGGAAAGTAGTATGCCACAGTCAATGAGAGAGGCACTAATAGTCACCATTCTAAAACCCGGCATGCCCCCCAGCGTGTGTGGGTCATATAGACCTCTATCTCTACTAAATGTAGATGCAAAATTATATGCCAAGGTGCTCGCCACGCGTCTGGCTCTAATAGCCCCGGACTTAGTGGCCCCGGAACAGGCAGGCTTTGTGCCTGGGAGGAACCTAACCTATAATTCAGACCTTCCCACTCTACGGAGGCAGTGGTGACAGCGGTCATGGACACGCTGAGACAGGGGGCGGATAAGAACTTGGCCCAGGCCCTGGTATTACTTGATCTCTCGGCCGCTTTCGACACGGTCGACCACGACATTTTGGTCGACCGTGTCAGAAATGCTGGGATCTCGGGCCTGGCCCTGTCTTGGATTGTGTCCTTTCTCCAACTCCGGTCTCAATCTGTTCATCTATCCTCCTTTTCTGCTCCTTCCACTTCACTTTCCTGTGGTGTCCCCCAGGGTTCTGCGTTGTCCCCCCTTCTCTTCAATCTTTATATGCAGCCTCTTTTGGTTTCCCTCCGTCACTCTTCTGTTACCACTTTTAATTATGCAGACGATCTGCAACTTATCTTTCCTATTGACTCTTCCCCTCTCTCCTGCTCTAATTTCCAATCCACCATGCTCTCCATCTACGAGTGGATGAACTTCAGTCAGCTGAAGCTCAATCCTAGTAAGACAGAGCTGGTCCTGATCGGTGGGCCCCCTCATCCTTGGACTCCCAACTTTTGGCCGCCTGCCCTCGGCCCTTCCCCTTGCCCAGTAGACTCCGTGAAGAGTTTAGGTGTGGTCATCTCCAGTGATCTCTCGATGCGACCGCACATTAATGCTGTCACCTCGGCCTGCTTCTTTCATCTCCGCAGGATCGGGAAGATCCGAAGGTACCTGTCTCCAGAGGCTCTTATACTTGTCATCTTGGCCCTGGTTACCTCACGTTTAGACTACGCCAACTGTCTATACGTGGGGATTCCAGTTTACCACCTTCACCGCCTTCAACTGGTGCAAAATCAGGCTGCTAGATTAATCTTCCAGCAACCAAAACATCAACATGTCACCCCACTGTTAAAAACCTTGCACTGGCTTCCGGTTGCGCAACGATGCATTTTCAAGCTTGGTTGCACCGTCTTCAAATCTCTTTTCTTTTCTGCCCCTGCTTTTATTTCTTCCTGTCTCTATTCTTACACTCCTTCCCGACACCTCAGATCCTCTGCTCACAATCTGCTGGTTATTCCAAGGTTTCGTCGTAAGAAGCACGGTGGTGCTCGTTTCTCCTTCCTTGCCCCTTTCACTTGGAATTCCTTCCCTCTCCCTATCCGGCTCACTCCTGACTACCCCACTTTTCGCAAATCTTTAAAAACTTATCTGTTCCGCCTTGCTCACGGTTAGCTGTTCACACCCCCCGTGCTACACTCCTGTTGTCTTTGAGCGCCAAGAAACCAATTGGTGTATGAGCGCGGTATTAAAATTTTTGTAACATAACATAACATAACATAATATTCGCACAGTACTGGGGACCATACAGCATGTTAGACAGGAGGACACGAAAGTGGTCGCCATCTTCCTAGACATGGAGAAGGCTTTCAACTCCGTGGAGTGGCCGTTCATGTTGCGGGTTCTGTGGAGGCTAGGACTGGGGGAACCTTTCTTACAAATGATCGGCGCCTTGAACTGGAAACCAACGGCCAGGCTGCGCATTGGTGATCGCGTATCTGATCCCTTTGAAATCAGCAGGGGTACTAGGCAAGGCTGCCCTCTTTCACCATTATTATATGCACTGGTGGCTGAACCATTGGCCAGCGCGTTCCGGGAATACCACTGGCACTGGGGAGTTAGCTTCCCGACATACAAGATTATAATTTCTACCTACGCAGACGACACGCTGCTTTATGTACGCAACCCTGAGGTGAACCTAGCCTCAGTATGGGGGAAGTGGTCAGATTTGGTGCCCTCTCCGGGCTCCACATTAATTGGACCAAATCAGTGGCGTTTCCACTGACCCCGATCACGAACCACTTTGATATGGAATACCCTCTACGTTGGTCAACAGACCCGGTGCGCTATCTCGGCATTTTGATCCACACGGACCCCGAGGTGCTGTTCCGAGAGAACTACGGGGTGGCGTTTAGCAAATGTGAGGAGGATGTGGAGAAGTGGTGCAGACTCCCGCTATCACTGATGGGCCGCATAGCCATCATGAAGATGGTGGTACTGCCCCGGTTTCTGTTTCTATTCAATAATTTGCCCATTATTCTGTCGAAGACCTTCTTCAGGAATCTGACGACGCTCATGGTCCGCTTGGCCTGGGGAGGAAAGCAGCCGAGAGTACAATGGAGTGTCACAAGCTGCCCACTTACACACATGGATACACGGAGAAGCAAACATTCCCCATGTGTGAATGGAACAGTTATTCGCGGATTCAGTCCCACTACCGGCCACGATATGCTCCCCAATGGACCGCAGGACTGGAGTGCTGTACTCTATCACGTCCACGAAACACGCGTGGTACATGTTGCTAAAGGCTAGAGAAGGAACATTGATATACTCCCCCTCAATGGCGGTGGAATGGGCACTTTGGTTGCCGCCTATTGAGGAGAAGGGCATAGTGCAAGCGATGCATGCGCTGGGAATTGAGAAGGCCGGCGAGCTCTTCGTGGATGGCAAGGTGAGAACTTTGGAAAATGTGGGCCAGGTAGCGGAGGGATCTACGCTATTACAACGGTTTCAATTTCACAGAGTCTGCAGCGCATTGAAGGATGTTCTAGGCCCAGAGTTGGAGGAGCCCCCGAGGCTACCGGAACTTTCCCATGTCATTAAAATGGCACAATCACGGAAAATGATATCACATATGTACAAAGCCAATGCATCGCATAGAGCTCAGGAACCCTCGAAAGCCAGGCTTGCTTGGCAAAGGGACTTACAGATCACTATTGACGACCCAATGTGGAAGTACTGCTGCTCTAGCACCAAGAGGCTGTCCTTAAATGGACGACACCGGTTGATCCACTTAAAATTTTTGCAAAGAGTGCATTGCACTCCGGAACGTCTGCACCGCTATGGGCTCAGGCAGTCCCCCGAGTGTGAGAGATGCCATGCACCCAACGCCGACTTCTTGCATTTGGCATGGGGATGTCGCAGAATACGCTCATTTTGAGAGGAAGTGATAGCGGAGTTGGGAGAGATACTAGACATTGAACTACCCTTGGACCCAGCCCTAGCGCTGCTTGGCCACTCCCGGGGTTTGCCTGTAGCGGTTAGACGGTTGACAGACATGGGCATGCTAATGGCTCGACGTGTAGTGGCACAATGCTGGATGAGAGGACCGCTCCCGACGAAGAGGAGATGGGCCCGGGACATGCTATATTGCTGCACGCAATCGGAACACTATAGCGAGCTTCTCCCTCCCACTAGTCGCCCGAAGGACTTCTGGAGTCTATATCCGGCCTTTAGAGGTGTGAAGGAGGGTACTGCTGACACACAGACCGATACACAGGCAAAGGAACACTAGCGGTCAACTGGTTTGTAGTCCACTTACACACCACACTTTAGGGAAAAGCCTAGACGATCATGGAGGAAGGCTGGCCAGAGACTTCGTAGGGCACGGCAGGCAAGTGATACCTAAGGAGTAGCTCCCCTGGGTGGTTTGAGGCATGTCCAGATTAGGTAGGTCAGATCTGGGAGCCACATTCTTGACACCTGCAGGCGGGTAAACACACAGCGAGCTAACACAAGGACAGGTGACACACGTAGTGAGATAAATGGCTGACACATAAGCTAGGGAACCAGTTTACTAGTTGGGGGGGGAGTTCAGGGGTTTCACACTACAGGGGATGGTAATAGTTCATAAGGGGTAGAGTACTAGAAGGGGAATTTCAGAAAATCAAACACACCGATGCCAACTACATGCTATGATATGACCTACACTGTACTGGCACTTCAGTTACCAGGATGCCCGGCGGCCTGATATTGCTATGTGATAACTGTTAAGTGAATTATGACTTTGTTTTAGTATATGGTACGCCGCCGGACCCCAGGGTTGTCGGCAATTTGGCTGTGTATTATCGAGCTGATCCGATGCAAGTCCATTGGATGTTTACACTGCCAGCCCTGGAGGTTGTAGGCTACAAGCTGTGTATAACCCTCAGTACACAAATAAAGGTGTTAAAAAAAGGAATAAAAAAAAAACTAAGGTGCAGGTCAGTTGTTATGTGTACTTTTAGGGTCGTCTAGTTCCCTATTATACACAAACAATATTATGGGTTTATTAAACCAAACACAGGATGGTCTAGGTTCCCATTATACACAAACAATATTATAGTTTATTAAATCAAACACAGGAGAAAGTTTTGTACAGTGAATATCCTGAAGTTATGTATTTCGAAATACTCTGATAGAGATAATGAAGAAAAAAGTTGGAAAGTGAAATAAATCAATAGCTTAATTATTTATTTATTTGATTTATAAAGTTTTATATAGCACAAACATGACCCAAGAGGGTATCAGAGGTCTTTACATTACAATGTACAGACCATAAGATGGTTGAGGGGTAATATACATACATTCGGTAAACGACATTCGATATAAAAAGATGTAGACAGTAGTACATAAGATAACATAAGTTGCTAACATTGACATAAGGTTTAGAGTATTGGGGAACAAATTTGTTCATTAGAAGTGATTACACTTCTTTTTTGATGGAGGAGGGTAGTCAGCGTACATCTGGAGGTAAGGAGTTACTAATCTTCAGTGCAATACCAAAGAAGGCTCTGCAACACGTTCTCTTTTTGTGGAAGGATTTTGGTTTCAGTAGTAGTGAGCTCACGCTTTGGGAGTTGGCAACCTCAAGAAGGCACTAGCTTTTGTGCTATGTAGCTGGGGGGTTTGAAATAAAGAGCCTTATGTGTCATACAGGTGATCTTTAGTTGTATTCTTGCCTCATATGGTAGCCAATACAGTTCTTTTAAGGTCAGTGAAATGTGGTTATTTCTTTTTGTTCCAGAGACGAGCCTGGCCGCAGTTTTAATAGAAGCCCTCAGTGGGGCTAACTTGTATTTAGGGAGTCCGCATCGAGTGGTACTTCCGTAGTCCATCTTGGTAGCACTAGGGCTTATACTGCCATTTTTAAGTCGGCCTGTAGAAGGAAGGGTTTAAGTTTCCTTAGGAAGCTCAGCTTATGATTAGCTCCTTCGGTGGCATTACTGATATGCGCCTGAATATTCAAGTGTTTGTCTAGGGTGATTCCCAAGGATTTAGTGGAGTCAATGATATGGGGAGAGCAGTCAAAGGTGATTAGATGCTTTAGCCAGAAGTCTATCTTGGGTGTGTGGTTGGGAGGAGAGATGAGGATGAATTCTATTTTTTTGGTGTTGAACATGGGGTGGTTGTCAGTAAGCTGACTTTGAGTCTAATGCCGAATAGCGTTGAAGGAGATGAAGTCTTCTGGGGAGGAGAAATTTTCATATGGAGTTGTGTATCGTCTGCATACAGATGATATAAAATGTTCGCAGAGTTCAGTGTGTTTGCCAGTGGTTCCATGAGTGGATTGAAAAGAATGGGTGATAGTGCTGAGCCCTGTGAAACCCCTAGGGTGACCAAGAAAGGATGAGAGAGTGATTGCTTCATCTTGATTCGTTGGGTTCTGTTGTTAAGGAAAGAGGTAAACCTTTGAAGCATGGTACCAGATAGGCCCATCCTTCGTTCCAGAAGGGACAGAAGGTTGTCATGCTTAACCGTGTCGAAGGTGGAGGATAAGTCAAGAAGTACCAAGAGGCATGATTCATTCTTGTCTAGCATTTTTAGTATGTCGTCTGTTATATGGGTGAGTGCTGATTCAGTGCTGTGTCCCTGACAGAATCAGGATTGGTGTTGGTCCAAGAGGTTGAAATTCTCAATGTGGTTGCATAATTGAGTTTGTACATACTTTTCTAGTATTTTCGCCAGAGTGGGGATGTTGGATATAGCACAGTAGTTGTTGAGATTAGAGGAGAGGGAGTTGACTTTCTTTAGTATGGGTGTTACCTGCCCTACATTAAGGCTTTCAGGTATGGTGGCTTGCCTGAGGGGGGCAATCTTTGTCCATAAGGCGATAAGAAGATTTTATTGTTTTGAATAGGAAAGGAGGTAGTGGACCAGTGAAGGGATTGGAGGGATTAAACGCAAGGAGGGTGCTATAGATGTAGTTTTCAGAGTAGGGCGTGAAGGTGTGCCAAGAGACATTGTTCTTTGGGGTTCCCATTGGTGTACTAAACAGATCTTTGATCTGGGAGTAAAATGTAGACTCATGGTCAGTAGTTGGAGGAGGGGCATTCCTAGATTGTATGTTGCATTCAATGGTTTTAATTTTTTGCATGAAGAAATTGGCAAGCTCCTCGCAGCTAGGGGTAGCCGACTCTCTAAGTTCTGTAGAGTTTGGTGTGTTGAGCGATTGTTGTTTGACTATTTCAAATAGTTTCTTTGGACAGTTGATTGCATGGTTCAGAAGGTTTCTAAAGATGTATGCCTTGGCCTTTAGGATTCCCCTGTTGTATGTATTCCTCAGTGCTCTAATATGATTTAGGTGTTCTATGGAGGGTCTCGATCTCCGAATTCATTCAGCTGATCTTATCTTGCGCTGGTCAGAGATCAGAATCTTGTTGAACCAACGTTTGGAGTTTTGGTGGAAACGTGTTTTTGTTGGAGGAGGCTGTTGAGTCTAGTATTTCAAGAAAAGTGGACTTGTAAAAAACTGTGAGGTCATGAACGTCTGTCATGCTTGCCTGGGCGATCAGGTTAATGTTGCATTGATTTACTAGGTCGAAAGGGTTGATATTTTGGATATTCCTTTTCCATTGTTTTGTTTTTGTTGTTTGGCATCTTTTTGGAGTCACCTCCATAATGATAGAGAAGAGTATGCTGTAATGGTCAGACCAATCACAGGGTATAATGGAGTCTAGTAAGATAATGTTCGTTTTTGCAATGATGAGGTCTAATGTCTCTCCCTTGTTGTGGGTTAGACTGTCGCAGAATTGAGTCAAGTCCTGAGCTGGCAGGAAGGATTTAAACAGCTTACAGCATGATTGTTTGTATTATTCCAATGTAGATTGAAGTCTCCTAGAAAAATTTGTGACACTTGTGAATTGTCATTGGATGTAATGAGTTCCATTATCGGTTCAATGAACGGCAGATTATCACCGGGGGGGGGTAGTATATTATGTGAAGTTTGCTAATGAGGCGAATGTTGTTTGTGATGTTGATACAAAGATATTCACAGTTGGATAAGGCGACAGTGTCAGTTTGGTTAACTGAGATTGTGTTTCAGAAGATGTAGGCTAACCCACCGCCAGGTTTAATGTGTCTGTCTAGAAGGTTTATGTCATGACTAGGAGGGACCAGTAGGTCTAGGATAGTAGAGTAGGAGCTATTTAGCCATGTTTCAGTAAGAATGACAATGTCCAGTTTGAGATCGTAGATGTCGGACGCATGTTTGCTAGCTGATCTGCAGTTGAGGATACACACTTCAGTGGGCTAGTAGGGTGGGAGAGGGCTGTGTGCACTCTGTTGATATTTTTGAGGTTTTCACTATTTATAGATCTGTTGTGGAGAGTAGGTTCTCTGTAAGGGCTAGATAGAATGGTTTGAATGCTACCATGTAGAGGCTTGATGTTGTCTAAAGGGCTGGCATAAAATAAAAGGAAGTCACGTATGTCAGTGTCAGATAACTAAGCAATTAGTATCTTGGGACGAGAAAGGTCTTTGGGGAAAGGTGTATTATTCTGAATAGTATGTTCAGTGTGGGAATGTTTGGTGATAAATCTACTCATTTGGTAACTGATTCAGTTCACAGTGGCATAAGTGGCTCTGTGAGAATTTAGGATTTCTTTTGTGATTGTTGTTAGATTTTGCATTTCGTCCTTGAGATGGGATAGTCCGAGGGATATCTTGTTGAAATGTGCGATCCAATCAGAGTTAGGATAACAGGTTGTGTGTTGAGGTGTGTGCTCTATTGGATGGAGTCCACATGTTTGGTCTTGGTGAGTGAGAAAAGCAATGTTAGATTCCAATGGGGTAAGTCGATCAGGGCGGATTGAGGGGGGGGCCGTATATGAAAGGGTTATGACCTGATTGAGGGATGGTATGGTAAGGCCTTTTTCGACCGAGAGAGGTATGGTTAAAGAGTGGTGGATCAGGTTGGGGGTAGAAGTGTTGTGAGGGGGAGGAGCCAATCACAGATCAGAGTTATTAACATGTCAGGGGGAGCCATGCAGGTCAGTTCATCTGCAGATGGGACAATTGGGTTATCAGGAGTGGGTTCAGAGTTGAGGGATTCACCATTGGACATCAAGGATGACTGGGGTGTGTATGCATTGGGTTGACCTGTAGCTAAGTGGATCCTTGTCCCGTCTGGAAACCATGGAATGGTTGGGTCTGTTGTGACGGACGGGTAGACGAGCATGGGGGTATGGTGAGAGTTAGGAACAGGTGATGCAGTCATGTGATATTGTGGTAGAATTGGAACATCAACAGGGTAATCTGGATGGGTAATGATGGGGAGTGGGTTTTTCTTGTTCAGTGCTTTCTTGAGAGTAGGAAAGATCTTATCCATAATAGCGAGGTTGGCATTTGAGGCTTGTATAAGGATATTACCATTATTGTACAGGGATATAGTGGTGTTTACATTGCAGAAGTCGGAGGCGGATACCGTCAGTTTGAGGGCATGAGGGTTTTTCCGTATTCTGTAATTCTGAGCATTGAGTAGAAGATATTCCTCCATTGTGCATTTTTTTGGTGTGGAAGATGAGGTCATTAGTTATAGCACCTTTGTTGATGCAAAAATAGGGATCTAAGATCAAGGTCTTTATTAGTCTGTGCTTGACATTTTTTGCTGCATTTTTGGATAGATTGGGTGGATAGGTAATGGTGAAGGCATGTAGTCCTGAGGGTTCTAGGTTTTGATCCATTTATTTGCCTAATAACTTTCTCCAGAGTCTTCTCTTTTAATCACTTTCTGCCTAGTTATAGTAACTTGTTTCTCCTATTCGCTAGAGCCTTCCTTTTTAATCTGTTATTGACTGGTGAAGGCTGTGATGTAGGTTGACACCTTTCCAAGATGGCTGCCGCTTTTACAGGCTTAGTTTGATGGACATGTAAAGGTTTCCATTTTAAGAAGGGTCGACGCCTTTCCAAGATGACCGTCGCTTTTGAAGGCTTAGATTGCTGAACCTGTGTTTGTATCCATTTTGAGAGGGGAGGGGGTGTCATCTTTGGAGTATCTGGTAGAGGGGAATATTTCTACAAACAAAATGGAGGTACGAGCCTCCAGGTACGGGGGGGGGCAGCTACTTAATCTTACAGGGACAAGAACAGGATTATGCGGAAGTTCCCACAGAGATAGCCACCTCAAATGATAGAAAGGGGAGAGCACTACTCCCTCCTGGGTGCCACAAAGCCTCCAAGGAATGTATCAACCCTAGTGAGGGGCGCATCAATATGTTCAGGCAACCGTCAGTTGTGTGACAGGGGTCGGTCAGGGTATGAACAATTTACCCCCTGGGGACAGTCAGAAACTGCAATCAGCACTTGCACACCAATGCGATGCTGCTCGGTCTAAGCGGGCCTCGGAGATCCAAAGCAGGACATTTGCGCCTGTGTGGGAAAAGCACAAGGCACCCACTGGGGTGACCTGCTCTGCCTCCGCTGATCGCCTGGTCTGCTAGGAGCCAAGCTTTCTCCCGTCCCTCCTTCCCGGTGCCATCCGCGAAACCTCAGCTGGCCCCGAAGGCTTCAGTGGAGCCCAGAGGTGAGAGATAGAATGACAAAGACTGGGCCGCATCCTGCTGGGCACTCACTTGAAGAATTTGTTCCTTGCCTGCTCTTCGTCAGTTCTAAGAAGCCAGACAATCTCCGGTCCCTCCTACATGATGTTGATGAGATTCCTGGTCCACTTCACGTTCCGTCTGCAGCATGTCCCACTGGTCAGTGGGTCGACACCGCCATGCCAATCGGCTGCTGTGTTTGGAAGTGGAGGTAAGTGCCACTTTGTAAAGTGGAGCCCGGGTTATGCTAGTATTATTACCATAAGGTAATCCCAAACCTCTAGGAGCTCTGGTGCAGAGCTTCTATACCACGGCTATTTTGTTGAGGATAAATCACACAATTTAGTAAAGCGGGGAAGCAGAGTTCAATTTCAGGTGTTCGCTTTTCACATTGTGCACTTCAGCCACCAGATGTATATGCTTTGCTTCCCCTATACCCACCTAACCACCTCCCCTCCCCCACCGGACCACCACCCTGCCCGCATAAGTGCAACCCTCTGTCACATCACAGACCATACTTTGTGGCCCTTGGGAAAATGTTTATGAATACCCATGCCTCACACCAAGGGGCTGATTCCGATCCTGGAAAAAAAACATCTGTACGATTTTCATCCGGAGCCATCACTGTACGATTCGTACCCTTCCGTCCGAGTCGCGAAGTACAATCCGTATTCCGTCAATCTGTCTGAATCGTCATGATCCATACGTATTGCAAGGCTGAAACAGTGAACCGCACGACTCGTACACATGCCGTACGACCCGACGAGTACGATCCGGACCGGGGTATGAGGACGCGATTCGTACGGTCCACGTCAGGTAAGGGCGATTTGTACGGACAACCACACAATCACTTGCACACCGTACGGTGCATACAACCCATGATAGCAGGGGTACAGCGCTACCCCTGTGATAATGGGGTGTGCGCACCTTAACCCGCGATCGCAGGGTGTACGCAGCGTACACCCAGCGAACATGGGGTAGGGTGCGTACACCCCAAGATCGCGGGGTAAGGTGCATATACCCCATGATCACAGGGGTGCGCACCGTACCCCTGCTATCATGGAGTATATGCACCGTACCAGGGGGGGGCGTTCTGTACCTGTTTTGGGGTGAATTCTGCTTTAACAGCTGTTTTCAGCTCCCATAGAAAAAGGGTCGTACGGTGCATAACCGACACGAATCGTACTTGCCGGGACGAAAAAAGCAGCTGCAAACCGTACAGATGTCGCGTACAGCGGGTTCCAAGGGATATTCGTATGGGGATTTGATACGTACGGTCTCTGTACGATTCGTACGGAGTCCAGCTCCTGGTACAAATCGTACTTCGTCGTACGTACGGGGGACGTTGCAGGGTACGATTTGTGTGGGAAAAACACTCCGAGCGGCTATCCGAATCGGAATCGACCCCCAATTGTGCACAGATAAAGAAATTAATAGCAGAAGGCAGCCTTGGGAGTTTTAGCAAAAATGTCAGGAAGAGTAATTTTCACTATGCAAAGACTGTGAAATGACAAAGATAAAAAAGCTGGTGACGTTTTAAACGTGGAGGATCAAATTCACTCATATGGCAGATTTTGAGGTCTTGGGAGATTTTCATATTCCATCACATGTGCTCAAGACATGGTGAGATAATAGGAGTGTGTGCTCATATCAACAACTGCACTAACAAGATAGCCTTACTCAATTCAAGGTTGACGCTGCACTGTACTTTAAGCACACTCGCTCTTTCCCAAGGATCTCACAGTAGCTAGCAATGAGGCTTTCATCAGATACTGTGGTGCCTCAACAATCATCACCTTCAAAGCTGTTAACTACTTACAGTGTGTGCTGTTAAGATGAGCACATCCCTTGAGCAAGGGCCTAGCACCGCATGTTAAGTAAATACACCGGACACGAGTATGCTCCCGCACCCCTGGGCCTGTTGGAATGAGCTCGAGCCCCGGGCCCGGTCCCAGCTTGTGAGCCCTAGCCAGGCCGGGGGGAGACTACCTGGATCCCAGTGGACCCCTGTTCAGCAAAACCTGAGCTTCCTTCATAATATGGCCCATAATCTCTGGCTTCATGTATTTATTTTAGGGACTTCTTAAACCACACTCTTTCTCGTAGACCCCAGCATCCTAGACAAACGGGTGACGGAGGGTAAACACTAAGGGCTGAGTACAATAGGCCGATGCTCAGTCTCCCTCCCCTTTTCCCTTTCACCAACTCCCTTCCATTTTCACTATAGTCCTTTCATTTGAACTAGCTTTCTTCACCTTTATGTTTCATTTTTGTCTTGCAGGTTTCCTTCGCTGCTTCCACTGAAGTCCAACCTATGTTTTTTTTTATTATACTGTTCTATTAAAGTTACATATTTCTGTTTTAATAAAGGTTACTATTTTTTAATAAATAACTGAGTGTATAGGTCTTGTTTTTCTGACAACACAGTCTATTATTTATTGTGCTAATCGTCTGTTTATAGGAGATTTTAAGGACAACATTATTTAATATCACAGTGCACCTACAAAACATAATCTAACTAACTGTTAGACAAATGAAGCCTGGGTAATTGTACAACTGCAAAAGTTCTATGGGTGTATCACTTCATAACACCATAAATACTGCCCATGTCATTACAGAACAAATAAGACACTGGCTAGGACCACCGAGGATTCAGGGACTGCCGAGGCCCACCGCGCATATTTAAATAAAGACCCGGAGTATGGCAATCCCCGGACTTAAGTTGTCCTCGAACCCCCTGAACAATTAGTAAACAATACCTGGTGAGGTGGCGCTCTCCTAGACTTAAGTGCTGGGGCTCAAAGTTTTACTAAGAAGAGAATGGTTGGTGCTACTGAATGTCAGCATGCAGAATGTCAAGGTTGCCAGGCTCGGACAGGCCTATATGGTAATCAGGTAGTGATGGGCTGCTCTGACAGATCAGAGTATGGCCCATATTTTTGGCCTGTTTGTGGGGGTGTTTTATGGTCTACTGGGCTTGTATTTACTGTTGATTTCCCTGGTATTGAACCAAACATTATCTACAGCAAACTCAAATTCACGAGAACTTCCATATCTTAAAAGTACTTCTACAGCGTTCTTTACAAGTTCAAAGGTGCATCAATTTGCATACATTGGTTTATTTTTTAGCTGACTAATTCATTAATGAGGGCAACTTTTACTTTGGTGCCTGCCCATATTTTCTGTCCCATTCCGACCCTAAATTCTCCATCTTCTTGATTCCACTTTATGCCTTTCTCAGTACTGAGTTGTATGACCGGAGGTGTGATACCCAGGCTGAGAATTTACCAGCTCTTCTAGCTTTTCAGAGGTACTGGCTGTAGAGAAGCCTCATATTTCCCCAGAGGCCTCTGGATGACAGAGGGGAAAGCAAACAGAGACGAAAGAGCGCTGTGTACATTAGGAGCAAAAGATGTACACAACTCTTCTAATTAACTTCAGGTTTCCCTGCTCTCTCTTTCAAAATCCAAACCACAGTTTGCTATGATAGGGCGGAAGCCACGAGGCTCCCACACTGCCATAGCAAACAGCAGTGTCCCGGGGTGGGCACCACAGGACACTGCAGGAGCCGGCCCTGGGGGGTGGCAGACTCCTGGGCCGTCGAAGGCTCCCTGAGGGGGGCGAGCGGCCCCCCTCTCATAATGTACAAAGCCCCTGAGGTGGTGATCCCCGGGGTTATGGGGGGCTTCTTGTCCCCCTATCCATCTATTTTGTAGCCCCAGGGGGTGGTGGTCCCCGGGGCTAGGGGGCCCCTCTGAGCCCCCATTACATTAAATATTTTTGCCACCAGAATTTGGCCACCCGGCGGCTAACTATTAAAGAAGCACGGGAGCTTCTTTTTTTTCACGGCAGGATCCGCGCAGTCTGCGCGGATTTTGCAGTTTAAAAAAAAAATATTAATCATTTTTTTGTGGCCCTTGGGGTGCTTTTGGAACCCCTTAAGCAGGTCTAGGGGGTCAGGGTGCTTATACATTTTGCGCACTTGTTTCACTAATTTCTTGTGCCTCTGATCCACCGCGGCCATAGAAATATATATGTTTTTACTTTTGATTTTCTCAGCAACTACTGAATGAATTTACACCAGTTAACCAAAAAACACAAGTCTGAACCAAGGGCTACCTTTTTACCATATTTGGTGTAATTCCGTTCAGCAGTGCAAGCTGTAGCTGTGGCTAAAGGTTCCTATGGAAAATTGCATGGGAAAAACGTGTTTTGGGACCCCCTTTTTTCTCAGCCCCCGCTTGACAAATCGCCCCCAATCTTTAAGGACAGGAGCGGGCGGGACCACCCACGAGTTTTGAAAACTTCACGAACATTCGTCAACTTGCGCCAAAGTTATTGCAAATAGAATGTTGCGGATATCCTATGGAAAATAGGTCCTAACTATAACTACCTACTGGCGACCGCCAGTAGGTAATATCGATATCTATATATCTGATGACATCATCCAGTGAATGTGTGTCTTTCTGAAAAATAAATATGTTTTATATATGTGTATCTAAAGGTCGATGGAAGAATAAATGTGTAAATAGGTGTCTAAATGGATGTTTAAAAAAACAATTATTGCATAACGGACTTATTAAGTGTATCCTAGTGAATATATGTATTAGCGAGTAATGTTTAAATATGTAAATATCTGCATCAGTGTCTCACTTTGTGTATAAGTGGCTGCATGGGTTGGTGAGTAGCTAAATGAGTGTGGATATGGGTTATTAGTTGGTTTTTAGAGTATCAGTATGAGTGTCTGTATGGTTTGGTGGGGGGTATTACTTACCGCATAGATGCATGAATGGGTGACTCACTGTATGTGTTTTGAAGACAGCATCTGTGCAGGACTGTATGGGTGGATGAGTGTGTGTATGGGTGTGTTAGTGAGTGAATCACTGTCTCAATAGTATTTTTATGAGTAACTACATATGTTTTAAACTAGTATTTGTGAGTCTTGATGTATATAAGTGAGTATATGTGAGAGCGAGAGATTGTAAGAGTTCCTGTATAAATAAGTATGTGTTTCTATAAGTGATTGTTTGAGAGAGTAAGTATGTGTACAATTCTGTAGAAGTAAGTGTAGTGGTGGGTGAATAGCTGTATATGCAAGTAAATGGATGTTTGTGTCGGTGTGTAATAAGATCTATAGGTGTATGAGTACATGTATGAGTGCCTATATAGAACTGTTAGTGAATGACTGGATGTGTATGTAGATTTTAGAATTACTGAAGAAGTTGTTCTAACTGGTATTTGTAGCTCCATTTTTTTGAAACTTTTAGTTTCTATTTTTGAATGTGTGCATCAAGGGTTATATTACGCTGAGAGTAGGCCTGCCACTCTTTCACAAGGATGATGTCATCAGTGATGTCATCAGCGATGTCATTTGAGATGTCATTAGTGATGTCATGAGTGATGTCACCGACCATGTCATAAGTGATGTCATCAGCATTGCATTGCGGGCGCGCGAGTTATAGTTAGCTGAACTAACTATAACGGGGGAATTTCAATGGTTTTGTATGAGTGAAATGTCCAGCTAACTATAACATATGTGAAACCTATGTTTTTTTCAGTGAATTTCTAAGGTTTTATAAATGCTAATTCCTAACTATAACGTGGCTGAAACCTATGGTTTTTTCAGTGAATTTCAAAGGTTTTTTAAATGTTAATTCCTAACTATAACGTGGCTGAAACTTATGCCGCCTGATTCATCAAGCTTTTTTGCGCTCGCAAAGGGCCAGATTCTGAGAATCTGGCCCTTTGCGAGAGCGATTCAGCATCCCAAATGTAAAAATCGCTAATTGCGATCTCGCAATTTTGCGAGGAATTACACTTAAGGAATCTCTATTAGAGATTCCTTAAATGCAATTCATCATCCTATTTTTTTTTGCGAATTCGCAATTGCTAGGCGCAATTTACCGCGAGGTCAGACCTCGTGGTAAATTGCGAAAACTCAGAAAAATGCATTTAATTGCATTTTTCTGAGTTGCATGTTACACACACACATGTCCTTTGGACATGTGTGTGTGCAACACCTGTGTAAAATTTCATTTGAGGGGTGCTACAGGGTGTCCTGTTGACACCCCTGGCACCCTTCAAATCGCAATCATATTTGCGATTAGCAAATTGCTAATCGCAAATAAGGAATACTCCCCATTCATTCCTATGGGCCTTTTGGCCCATAGGAATGAATGGGGAGTTATTCCTTATTTGCGATTAGCAATTAGCTAATCGCAAATAAGGAATTGTAAGGAATCGCATTTGTTTTGCATATTCCTACATGAATCCCGTTTTGCGAGTCCTTAATAGCGATTCGCTATGAATCGCTATTAGGGCCTCGCAAAACGGGAGCATGATGAATCAGGCGGATGGTTTTTTCACTGAATTTCAAAGGTTTTGTAAATGATAATTTTTAAATGTATTAATTGTTATATTTTTTATACTAATTTACTACATTGTTTTAAAGTATTTATTTTTAGATATTTTATTATTTAAATTACATTAAATATTTTTAATATAAATTGAAAAAAAAAGTTTCCTTTTTTTAAATTCTTTTTATTAAAGTTTTTTCTTTACTTCTTTCCAAGTATTCCAATACATATTACAGCACAAATAATCAGGATACACAATAACACAAATAATTTCATTTCAATTTCTTGCATTAGCTATAGCTTCATCCAGCAGACCCAACAGTGGAGATCCCTCCACTATCCTGCCCTTTTTCCACTGATCTATGAGTTTCCATATCTTCCTCCCCAATATTCTCGCCCTTCTGCCCTTCCTGTCATATATTGCCTTCTCCAGATTGTATGTAGAGAGTAGCCTTGCTACCCATGTTTGGAATGTCGGTGGTGCCCTGTCAAGCCATGCCCTCGCAATACCAATCCGATATACTGCAGCTACCATAAACAGAAATTCTGCGGGGAGGCCCTCTACCCCTGCCATCACCCCCAGCATTATTAGTTCATCTGTCATTTTGGTCTTAATCCCATAGATCCTTCCAAAAAATTCTCAATTGCCACCTTTAAGGAATGCAGTTGTGGACACTGCGCAAATATGTGGACAATATCCGCATTACTTAAATCGCATCTCGGGCAAGTTATTCCTGTGACCCCCCCCCCCACACTGTGCAATTCTAGCAGGAGTGTGGTAAAGAGAATACAGTGTTTTGTAATGCTGTGCTTGTAGCGTCGCTGAGCATAAAACTGTACGCCCCAAATCTAAAGATATCTGTAATCCCTCAGAACAAGACTCCACTTTCTCCACCCACTTACTAGCGTGTTTTTCCCTATCGTCATTTTTTAATACATAAAGCTCTGCATACAGCTGCCAAATTGTACAGTGGTTGCTCCTTTCTATGTAATCTCCCTGTTTGTTTGCAAAGTCGCTTCTTAGCTGAAGATACTTAAAGAAGCTATAACCAGATATCTCAATTTTTTCCTGTAGTTCCTGGAATTGTAAAATCCACCCCTCCATATCCAATAAATCCCATACCTTCTTGATCCCCTTATTATCCCACTCCTTCATAACTGAATCCCTAAAAATATCCGCTGGGAGTGAATGACTCGTGTGTAGTCGTATATATCTATTGTATCGACCTATTCCGAGCTTTTTTGCGGCTGCCTTCCAGATATTATATGCCGCTCTTAAGGTCTTAAACCTGGTGTGTTTGAAGTAGCTATAATCAATTGTATTTAATAAACCATTCTCAGCCTCCACTCCCCACCAGTGCCCTATATACATTTGTGAAGCCAGGTCTGTCACCCCTTTGCTTACTTTCCCCGACACTTATCAACGCTTGAAAGCACTGAAGGGCTGCGGCCCAGTAATAGAGTCTGAAATCTGGGGCCTCCCTATTCCCTGGGCAGTGTCATAAACCGATAAGCTCTCCTGGTCTTCCCTTGTGCCCAGATAAGCCCATTGAGCATTACTTCTAGTTTACTAAACCATGCATGTTCAAAGAAAAGTGGTATAGCCCTGAATATGTACAAGAATTTCGGCAATGTTATCATCTTGATCACGTTTATGCGGCCCATTAGAGTCAAGTGTAGGTTATGAATCCTTTCAGTATTTCTCTTTACTTTTCCTAGTAATGGTTCCATATTTAACCCCACTAATCTATCTAAATCGACAGTTACTTTTATCCTTAAATATGTTGCTTCGGGCACCACTCTAGCGTCCTGATGTATTGTATAGCTATTTTGCACTATCTGGGTCTTCCCTTTGTTAATCAGGTATCCTGATACTGCCCCGAAATTCACTGCCTCCTGTTCTATTTCAGCTATCGCCCTCCCTGGATTTGATGTTATAATAGCCACATCATCCGCATAGGCGAATAGTTTGTACTCCTTTTCATGCAGCCTGACCGGGGAAATGTTGTTATTACTAGCTAGTCTCCTTAGCATGGGATCCAGATATAAAGCGAAGAGCAGGGGCGAGGCTGGGCGTCTTATCTGTACTGCCTTTGTGTAACTTTTATTAATTCTTATCTTTGCAGTCGGACCTTCATATAGGGCCTGAATCGCTTTAATATATCCCCCCTATCAGGAACCACTTCATAACCTTCCACAGATAGTCCCAGGAGACCCTGTCAAAGGCCTTCTCCGCATCAAGAAATATAGCCGTGACAGGGTCTCCTGCAACCTCTGCAGCATCCAAGATGGTGATCATTTGCCTTGTATGCTGGGTGGTCCCTTTCCCCGGGATGAACCCATGTTGCGAGGTGCTGACTATACCCTCAATGACCCGGCTCAATCTTTGAGCAAGCGATTTAGAGAACATTTTTGCATCCGCATTTAAGAGGGTGATTGGCCTGTAAGACCCTGGTTCTAGCGGAGGTTTATCCTTCTTTAAAATCACTATGAGGTCTGACCCAGCCCAGGAGTGTGGTACTGACCTACCTAACTGTGCCTGCCTAAAGGTCGCCAGTATGTCCTCCCCCACTGTATCCCAAAAGGTCTTATAAAATTCTACCGGGATTTGATCCGGCCCTGTAGCTTTCCCCGATGGAAGATTAAACGCAGCCTTGTGTACTTCCTGTAAAGTTAGAGGGAGGTCCAGCTTCTCTTTCCCCTCAATACTTAACATTGCATGTGGTATCTCTGCCAGATATTCCGTGATCTCCAAATCAGTGCTGTTTTGGCTCTGTTCATAAAGATTTTCATAACCTTTCCTAAAGACCTCCTGTACCTCTTCCACCTTGTTTACTATCTTACCTGTGCCATCTTTTATTTCCTTTATTTCGCCTGCTGCTAAACTCTGTCTAGTCCGAATTGCCAGTAGGTGGCCTACCATTTCATTATATTCATAACATTTTTCTTTTTTTGCCAGGAAATTTCCCACCGCCTTCTGTGCCAAGGTTTCCCCTGCCTCTGCTTTATTTAGCTCTATTTCCAACAATATCCCCTCTATTGGTTCGTGATTGGTTATGGCCATGATTAAACTCTCTTCTAGCCTTTCCAGGTCTCAAAGCCTTTTATCCATCCTAATTTTCTCCTTCTTACCTCTCTGCAGCTCAAGCGGGTTATGGTCCAATATTATCCTTGACAGACGTTCTAACTGGGAACCACACATCATTGAGCTTGAAATAAAAAAGTAATCTAGCCTGGCTACCACCCATTGGGGTGCTGAATATTAGGTACTCCCTGTTCCTATTGGATTGTTCTTAGCCCACACGTCCACCAAAGCATTATGTTGCGCTAGATTATATATAGCATTGTATGTCTTCCTCTTCCGAACACCATAGGCTCCCCCGCCCGTTGATCCCAATCCATCCAGTCCATTGATATTAAAATCCCCACAGCATATTATAGGCTCTGGCCACAGTGGAAGTTCCAAGTCCAGATATTCAAATACCTCGGGCTCATTATCCGTAGGACCATAAACAGAAACAATTGTACAATACCCAGCAGCTGTTTCCCCTTCCACCATTACCCATCTCCCCCCTTGATCCTCCTTTTTTCTTTTCAATTTAACAGTCCCTTTCTTGGCTAATAAAGCGACCCCTCTTGTCCTAGTTTCTTGCTTTGTGTGAGCGAGCACATCAAACCCCATCTGCTCCAACATAAATTTGTCCTTTCCCACGATATGTGTCTCTTGGAGGCATATTACATCCAGTCTCAGCATTCTTAACATGGCGGCCACCTTCTGCCTCTTCCCTCCATCATTAAGGCCACAAATATTCACAGAAGCAATCCTTAACGCCATTTGTACTTGTTGCTTTTTTCCTTTCTAGTCGCCACTTTAGTACTCCCCTCTACTGGTGTGTCTCTGTGTATTTTGTCATTTTGTGCTGTATTTTCCAAACCCCCACCGCCAACACCCTTCCCCCCCTCCCCTCCCCCCTCTTCTCCCTCCTCCCGCTGACATCCCACCCCCCCTTCCACAGGCAAATAGGTCACACATGACCTGTGTGTGACTGCTATGTGTTGTAGTGTCGCCTCCCTCTCCTTCCCTAATCTAAGCCTAGTCTCTACTCTGAGTGTTTGCTGTAAACCTGCCCTTAGGGCAGTATATTAGCCTTTTAATTTATTATTTCCCCCCCCTGTGCTGCTTAGTAAGTTCCAATAGAAATTCCCCCGCCTGTATTTCCGAGAAGAACATCCTAGTATGCCCTCCTACAATAACCTTTAATTTTGCTGGGAACATTAGATATGCCTCAGCACCCTGCCGCTGGAGAGGAGCGATTAGTTGCCTGAGCCGCCACCGCCTCTCCACTGTCACGTGGCGAAAATCCGGTCTTGCGAAAAACGTAACCCCCCTCATATGTTTTTTTAGAGTCTGGTCTTGCTTTCTCCATAATTTCCTGCCTTGCCAGAAAATTCCCCCAAAAAATTAACATTGCTCTTGGCAGAGTGTCCAGTTTCCCATCTCGTCTCTTTTTCATTGAAAGTGGGAACCTGTGTGCCCTCTGGACCTCTAGCTCCCATTGCCACTGAGCTTCCGGGAAGGCCCCTTTTAGCAGCTTGATGACATATCCTCTTGCATCCTGCCCCTCCACCCCTTCTTCCAGTCCAAGAAGTCGCACGTTATTACGCCCCTGGCGATTTTCGAAGTCCTCGATTTTCCATTGCAGGTCCTCCACCGCTTTTGCCTGGTCCATCTTGAACATCTGCTAATCCGTTACCTCATCCTCGAGCCTGCCCGTTCTTTCCTCCACAAGCACCACCCGCTCCTCGACCTCTTCATATTTTTTATTCACTTTCCTAATTGCTGCTTGTATTTTTTTTGTTTGTGTCATGCCTAGCTCTCCCGCTTTCGGCCCTGGCTTCCCCCTGCATCTGTTTTAGGGTATTAAACATCAAATCCAGTGTGGCATGCTGTGGAGACTCTTTGTCCTTCCCCTTGAGTGCCTTCGCGATACACACTAGAAGTGGTGGAATAGTCCTATAAAAGTTTCCTGTTTGTGCTGGCTGGAGAGCCTCCCCCTCCTCGTCTTGCCGCCGATTTCCTCTTTTTCTGTGTGTTTTTCTGGTTAGAGCCACTACTTCCCTCTGAATCTGAGCTAATGTCCGTAGTGTCTTTGTCTTCCACATCACTTGAGGGTGCGGAGTCTGAGCCCTCATTGACCGAAAACAACCTATCTCCTTCTCGCGAGCCCCCTCTGGCCCCTTTACGCTCCCTGCACTCCTTCTGTGAGTCCAAGTTTGCCAGGCTCCCCCACTTTGCGCCCTGCTCCGCATAGTATCTTGGCTCAGCTCTGCCTCTACTTGTAGCAGCGCATCCATCATTTGATCATTATTCATGATTTCTGCCCCCCCAGTAGCGCCCCTGCTCACCGGTTGCTCAATGCCTATGTCCATCGTCCTCTGAGCATTTTCGGCCATTTCTGTGGGAAGCGTGCACTCCACGTCTGCTCCCTCCTGTTGCCCAGTAACCGAGCCGCCTGCGTCCTCGAGGACGGCATTCTCTGTTCCAGCATTTTGCAAGGGCGGATGACTCACCGGGGGCCTGTCTGCCATTCCTGTCGGCAATTTCGTGCTGAATGACTCCGTTAAGGTAGGCTGTCAGGGGATCAAGTCTGTAGCGTCTTTTTTTGTAGGTTTATTATTATTCCTCGTTGAGGCGGTGATTTCTTTGCTTAGTCTGTGTGCCTCATTCACCGTTTCACTGCGGGTCACACGTGGCTTGCATAAATTTTGGGTCCAGCTTCTTTTCTTTCTCCACCTTCCGCTGTTGTGCCTTTACTGTGGGGGTCGATCGCTTAGTTGTTGGGGGCATCTTTGGAATAGTCCCGGTGCTCAGCCCGTCCAGCTGACCTTGCGCTTTGATCGCGCTAGCTGCTACCTGATACCGCCGTATAAATCCCTCCAGCACTTCTTCTAAATCCTTAATACTGTCAGTGCTCCCCGCTGAATCCGGAGCTCTGTATTAGTACTTGACCTCAGAGTGCCTTCTGCATTTTCCTGGTCAGGAGAGGGAGTAAAGTGCAACTATCCTCTACAACGCTGTAGCGGCCATCTTGCCCCCTGAATAAAAAAATGTTTCAAAACATTTTGAAATTGTAATATTTTTTTTGTATTTAATATTTTTTTAATTTATATATATTTTATATAGCAGGCAATGATATCCTATGGAAGGAAATTCAAGTTACTGGTAAGTACAGTTAAATTTACTTTTCAGGAATCGTAGTGAGCTGAAAGATGCAGCACTGAGGTCTCTCCTGATAACAGGTGAATAAATCGCAATTTGTAGTTCGGCTGATTTTTGAGGAATTTTTTAAAAAGTTCCAAGTTAAACCAGTCAATGTTAGCCTATGGAAGGAAATTCAAGTTACTGTAAGTATGATTAGAATTGCTTTTCAGGATCAGTAGTGGGCTGAAAGATGCAGCACTGAGGTCTCTCCTGATAACAGGTAAGTAAATCGGAATTCAAAGTTCGGCTGATTTTACAGGAATATTTTGCGGGCCTGAGGTAACATGTGTGCAAACATGACCTGTGGCAATCCAGATGTCCCCTGTGAGCTAACTAGCCCACCAAGTACTTCCAGTATGTGCCAGGGAGCAGTGTGGCAGAGAGGTGTTCAGATGGCACGCCCCCCTTTTACAACATTCTGCAACACAGCTCTGTGGCGCTTACTGCAGATACCTGTTGGACTAGTTGCCCCCTAAGGAACCTCTGGATTGAAGAGGAATTAATTCCCCAACTTAAAACGCGCCACAGGTCATGTTTGCTCTCACATCACCTCTAGCCCCGCCCCCTACCTTCACCACGGTGCAAAGACGAGTTGGGGAATTAAGTCCCCTTGCATTCTGGTGGTCCCTGGGGGCTAACTAGCACACCAGGAACCTGCAGTATGCGCCAGGGGACTGCGTTGAAGAGAGGTGTAAAAAGAGGCGTGGCCTCATTACACCTCTCTGCAACGCAGCCCCCTGGCATGTTGCAGAGGGGGAACTTATTCCCCTTGCATACTGGAGGTCCCTGGGGGTCAACTAGCCCACTAAGAACCTCCAGTATGCGCCATGGGGCTGCGTTGCAGAGAGCTGTAATGAGGCCACGCCCCTTTTTACACCTCTCTGCAACGCAGCCCCCTGGTGCATTTGCAGAGGGGGAACTAATTCCCCTTGCATGCTGGGGGTCCCTGGGGGCCAACTAGACCACCAGGAACCTCCAGTATGTGCCAGGGGGCTGCGTTGCAGAGAGGTGTAATGAGGCAATGCCCCTTTTTACACCTCTCTGCAACGCAGTCCCCTGGCGCTTTTTCAGATGGGGAACCAATTCCCCTTGCATACTGGGGGTCCCTGGGGGCAAACTAGCCCACCAGGAACCTCCAGTATGCGCCAGGGGGCTGCGTTGCAGAGAGGTGTAAAAAGGGGCGTGGCCTCATTACACCTCTGCAAGGGAGCTCCCTGGCCCATACTGGAGGCTCCTGGTGGGCTAGTTGGCCCCCAGGTACCCCCAGTATGCCAGTTGAACTAGTTCCACCTCTGCAAACGCGCCAGGGGGGCGCGTTTGCAGAGAGGTGCACGGAGGGGGCGTGGCCTCGTCCTGATTCCATTTAAAAAAAAAATACTTTTAAGAAGGGGGGCTTTGTAGCCCCCCTTCTATTTCTTTTTTTTGGCCCTGGGGACCCCATCCCCCAGGGCCTTCCCCCAATTCTTTTTTTTATATTTTTTAACGGGGGCAATTCCGGCCTTGGGGACCCCATACCCTGGGGCATGGCCAACTTTTCTTTTCTTTTTTTGTGGAGGGGGGCTGCATAGCCCCCCTCCTATGCCCCCTTAAGGCCCCGGGGACCTCATCCCCCGGGGCCGGCCACTTCCGGCCAGGGGACACAATCCCCTGGGGCCAGGCCCTCCTCGTTGGGGGCTGTGGGGGGTGTGGCTTCCGCGACGTCACCTCACTCAGAGCAGTGGTGGATCACATGTGTACAGTGACAGCTGGGTGACGTAGTTTCATCACTTGCCACCGTGATTTTAGTCGCCGATTGAACTATATATGGGGAATTTTTCATATAACTAGATTGAATAGTAGTGAAACAACAGTTGGCTGCAGAGTGTCACAAAATTGCTATCTTTTAGCCCCAAAACAAAAAAAAAAGAGAATCATGGTGAGATCGACTAGTCAATCAAGTTAATCTAGTTATATGAAAAATTCCCCATATATAGTTCAATCGGCGACTAAAATCACGGTGGCAAGTGATGAAACTACGTCTCCCAGCAGTCGCTGTACACATGTGATCCACCACTACTCTGAGTGAGGTGACGTCGCGGAAGCCACATTATACCAAGATCAAGTTTTTATAATTTTCCCAATGAGTTCGATACGTTTGTAACAAATATTCTTGCACTTTAGAGCAAAAGATGCAAAGTAATCGAATACAGGAATGCAGGACATTCTGAACCACACTTCCCAGGATGCATCCATAAATATGTGATTCTCGCGATACTGTAGAGGAAAGGCTCTTTCTTCACTAGTCCCCCTCTCTCATGAAATCATGTAAAACGAATAACTGGATAATTATACGCTAATTTTTACTAATCTCTTGAGACCAACTATCTGTGTGGGATAATTGACACTTTCTTTTGTGTGTGTATATGTTTTTATCCCTCTAGCATGGGGATCCACTTACCTAAGCCGTAGCCAGGTGAGGCGCAGAGTGTACCTCCTACCCATAAGGTAAGCCGGGGTTGCCCGACATAATAAACGGTAATCTGAATCATAGCAGAGTGAGAAGGATATGAAGTTTACATACCATTACAATCCTTGTACCACATGTGTGTCTTTGAACCTTTATATTGTTTCTAATAATTGTGTTGTGCCTGTCTGTCTGTCCATTTTCTTATATTTCAGTAAGGAGAAGTTGAACCAGTCAAAGGACTAGCGTTCTACTTGCAGTAACGTAAAATCATTTACAAATATTGCATGTTTTTTTTAAAATAACACACCTCACCCTTTTTCTTTTTACTGGGGGCACAAGCAGTAGCAAGATCTGGTCCTGAAGAATGCAGGAGGGCACCTGGGTGGGTGCAAAGTCTACAGAAACATGTTGACCTCTTAAGATCAATCATAGTAGATGTTTGTTTTCCTACTAGATCTGAGCACAATTTTTAATGTTGGAAACATGGGAGAAACTCAATAAAGCTTTTTCTCTCCCTGCTCTCCAATTTTATATTCCTTCACCTTTATCACACCATTATAATTATTATTTCCATGCACTGCTTTTATTCATTTCTCACGGTTAACAGCCTTACACCAAATAACACATCAGGACAACCCCTATTCTTGACATCAGGTGGTTGTAAATCCACTCTCCTGGGTGTGAGGAGTCCCAAATGATGAATAGGGCGGAACCAATTGAAAACTGATGGGTACCTTCACAATCGTGGGGATACCCTGTGGCACTTAACTGAATCTCCTTCTTCTTTCCTTTTTAGTTTTTTCGCTGTTGACAGGCAGGCTCAATCTAACACATTTTTCCTAGACCTATAATCACCTTTCTTGTGTATTAACTGTATGATTGGGGTATGTGATCGTATGTGGTCTCTAAACCTACCCTTGGACCCCCTTTCTAAAATGGTTGTGTTATTGTGATTTTTCTCATCACATGATCATAAATCACAGAAAAAAAGAAGGAATAACAAAACAAAGTTCATTTATTTCAGTTGCCCACTTGAAATATGCAAATTAGCTAATGTGTTTTCCCAATGCTCATATATTTATACAGAATGCCATGATCAGATAACACAAACTGAGGGGACATACTTGATAACAAACAAGCAATATAAACGATCAACCCCAATATTCTTACTGTCATGTTTCCTGGACCAGTGACAACACACAAATTTGATCTAAGGATATTGTATTGGCTAAGTGCTAGCTGATTTGATAGACCACTGTATAGTATCTTTTAGAATACTTAATATTGCTTCTTCTTCTAATGCGTCCCAGAAGTCGTGCTTTCACTATTGATCACTTTTGTAATGTTGAATACATTTTCACAGTAGTTAAGATAACTCTGCCCAGAAAAAGGAGAAGACACATCATAAAACCAATCAATTCAAAGCCAAAATGAGTATCAATGTATGTATTAATTGACCTATGCTGTCTGCTGTCCCTGTGCTGTCTGCTGTCCCTGCCCCTATGCTGTTCTTTCCCTAGTGCTGCACATTCCAGGGCCTTGCTTGGGGCTGGGGACCACTTACCAGGATCACTAATGGAGGCTGCCGCACAGTCACACAGCAGACATGTGTAGTGAGCTGCTAACAAACACCTGGTTGGACAATGCCCAGTGCCAGGACCTCTGGCCCTCCCACCACCCGATGGTGCACTGCCAAGGAAATCCAGGACCCGGACCCCAGACAACAAAACGACAGCTGAGTCCTCACCTCCCCATGAGCCACTAAAGAACCCTACACCTGCTGACACTGACACTTCTCCTGCTGCAAAAACCAACAAAAGATCCAGCACCACTCCTGCCCTCACGACCAAGAACACATGGCAACGCCCCCATTGCATCCATCTCAATGACTGGTCACTCTGCAAACACGCTGCACCATTATCACCCTCTCCACAGTTGTTGCCTTCTTCACCAATACGTGGCTCAACCCCTCCTTGAACTCTGACATCACCACCTCCACTCCCAATGGCTACAAGATGATACACGTGACAACGCAACAAACATGGCAGAGGCATCGCCATCATCTTCAAGGAAGCGATCAGATGCACCATCATTAACGATGATCCCATGTCCGTCATGGAACCTCTCAAATTCCTAAAATACCCTGTGCAAAGACCGCAATAAGGGGCACCCTTGTCTATAGACCCCCGGGACCCCAAGCAACATTCTTCAACGCCATCCCCAACCTCATCGCCCCCCCTAGAAATCAACTCTCGCCACTGTGTTCTACTAAGCCAACTCAACTTCCACATTGATTAACCCAACAGCACCAACTCCATCACTCTCCTGGGGAACCTGAACAACATTGGACTCACCCAACTTGTCACCAAACCCATGCACCAAGCCGGACACACACTTGACCCCATTTTCACGTCCAGCCACAGAATCAAATTCAGTCACACCATAGAAGTCACCTTTACTGACCACACCATTGTACACTTCACCATCACTGATTACCAGCACACCATCACCTTACATCGGACCTCCTCCCTCCACAGCTAAAGCAAGGTCACCAAAACTCACTGGTCACAGGCCCTCACCACCTCCCAACCCAAGGCCTCAAAAGACCTCATCCAGGCAGTCCAGAACTTTACCACTTGGATCACCAACAGGGCTGACAGAGTCGCCCCACTTAAACCTACAAAATCCGATAAGACCTCCAAACATGCAAGATGGCACACCCCAGAAATCCGGAACTCCAAGTGCAACTACCATCAACTGGAGAAATGATGGTGCACTACCAAGAACTCCACCAACAGAGCAGCTCACAAAATGGCCCACAGCAACATGTAACTGGCACCCCAAAAAAGGCAAGAGAGCAGCAATAACTATCTGCAAGGACTCCGTGACTAACCACAAAAAGGAACTCTTCAAAATAGTGAACAATGTCCTAGCCTGACAGCCATAGAGAACAACATCCACCCCTCCCAATAACTCTGTGGCACCCTCTCATTCTACTTCCGCAGTAAGATCACCAACATCTACAACACTTTCAACCTCCAACCCTGCACCCTCAAACGCAATGACCTCAATCAACCAGCGAACATCAGACAAACCTTGACCTCCTGGTCTCCAGTCACCGCCTTGACTACCTCAGCCATAATATCTCACAATAAACCCTATTAGCACACAACTCCCCAGCATCCTGAACCCCTCCATATCCACAGCAACCTTCCCAGACAGATGGAACCACTCAGACATCATACCTCCCCTAAAGAAAGCCTCAGCCCACCCCAGCAATCTCAAAACAAACTGTCTAATCTCCTGCTGCCTTACCCAGCCAAGGTACTTGAGAAATCCATCAACCAGCAGATCACCAAATTCCTGGAACCACCTACTGGACACCTCAAAATCAAGGTTAATTTCCAACCACAGCACTGAGACCACGCTGATTACCGCCACAGATGACAGAAGAACACTCCTCAACTGTGGAGAAACCATGGTCCTGATCATCCTTGACCTCTCGGCAGCCTTCAACTCCATCTACCACAACAGTTCAACAGACTCTACAACATAAGCATACAGCAAGATGCCCTCAGGTGGATTGCCTCCGTCCTTACAGGATGCACACAGAGAATCTGACTTCCTCCCTTCACCTCTACACCCAAAGACATCATATTCAGCTTACCATAAGGATCATCCCTCAGCCCACACCGTTCAACATCAACATGACCCCCTCTCAGACCTTGTCAGATCCCATGGACTCAACATAATTTCCTACATAGACAACACTCAATTGATCCTCTTGATCACCAAGGACCACTCCAATGCCAAAACAAACTTCTACAATGCCATTACCAAAGTAGCTAAATGGAAGAGAAATAATTGCCTCCAATTCAAATTTGACAAAACTCATCTTTGGAAAGAAAACCTAGGCATGGGACGACAGTTGGTGGCAAACGATCATGCTCGCAACCTCGGTATCGTCTTTGAAAGCCAACTGACCATGAAATGACAATTCATTACAGTTGCATTCTCCTGCTTTCCACACTTCGCATGCTCTGCAGAATCTTCCAATGGATCCCAACTAACCCCAGAAAGACCATCACTCAGGCCCGTGTCACCTGCTACATTGACTACAGCAATACCTTCTATGATGCCCTCTCCACCCAGCTTCTCAGATGACTCCAGACCACACAGAATGCTGCAGCCAGACTTATCATGGACCTTCCCAAATGAGCCCACATCACCCCCATCTGAGAGACCGCTACTAGTTCCCCCTCCAGAAAAGAAGCCAGTACAAGATCCCCAATGACTTAGGACCAGCCTACATCAAACATCGACTGAACTTCCACCAACTCTCTAGACACCTGCACTCCTCCTCACTCACTCCCTCACTCACTCCCGCAACCAGCCCCAGATCTGTTGCAGCGACAGTGCTTGCTGATTCTTCTCCTACAGCACTGCAAAGACCTGGAATGGCCTTCCCCTCCTGCTCCGTACAGCCCCCTCGCTGGCAGACCTTTCAGACACTCAAGACCGGGCTCTTTGAAGGAGACACATACCTGGATACCCCCAGGGATGACAGTGTTCTGCTTTACAAATGCAGATTGATTGATGTGCACAAGTAAATACCAAATCCCCATGTTTAGAAGTACATTCAACCAGTGCTAATTCTTAATATCAAACAAAAATACAATCCTACTTTTTAAACACATTTCATAGATTCAGAAGTATGTGTATTTGGCGCTAACAGGTTTGCAGGCATTTAATATAGGCATATATCCTCATCCATAGTAAGGCCATATGGCTCCTTGCTGTCTAATTCCAAAATGTAATGTTTTTCTAGTTTACTAAGTTCATTAACCCTATCTTTTCCTCTTTTGTTCCTAAGGATTTTAGGTAAATAGCCATATCTCAGATCATTGGATTCACTTTCGTGATATTTCTCAAAGTGTCTAGCGACTGGATAACTGCGGTCATTGATATTGACTGCTCTGTCAAATTGGAGTATGTGTTTATGTACCTGAAAAGTGGTACTGCCTATATACAGGTTTGGACTTGGGATTTTAGGTACATAGACTACAAAGGTAGTGCTACATGTTAAGTTGAATCTGATTTTTATTGATTTGTTGAATGGAATTTAAATGTAGGACATCATATCTGTGCTTTCACACTCTGCACTCAGACATGTACCAATGCCCTCTCTAGGTGTAAGCCATGTTTCCTTTTCTATTTTGCCTTTCAGCGTACATTTGACTAGATGGTCCATCAATTATTTGGACTCTCTATATGCAGACTGGGGGTTACTTGTTACCATCTGACCCATAACTGCATCCTCTTTAATTAGATGGCAATGTTTCTGTAGAGCATGTTGGATCTTCTGGTGTTCTAAATTATAGGTAGTAATAATCTGTGTGTCTGGTTTTTTCTATTCTTCTTGGGGTTTTTTAGTATAAAAATGTCTGTCTCCCTTTTCTGTGTGCTTGCTCTTATAGATTTGGCTTCCAATACACTGTCTGTATATCCCCCCATTTGAAGTTGGCTATCATATGTGCTTCTACCTTAGTGTACTCTTCATCAGTGCTGCATACCCTTCCAGCACTTTAGAATTCTTTGAAGGGGTGCTTTTCTTCAAAGGGGCAGACTGAAAACTAGCGACATGGAGAATAGTGTTTCCTGCTGTGGGTGTCCTATATGGTGTGGGCTTTAATTTCTTCGCTTCTATTCAAATCTGAACATTTAAGAATTCAATAGTGGTACTAATGGTTTGCCCATGAATTTGAAATTCAGACTATTGTTGGTCATCTGTGGTATAAATTGATTGGCTTCACTCTCTGTGTCCTTCCATAGCATGGAAAGAGCATCTATGAATCGGACCCAAAGTACAAAAATGCCTGACCAATGTTACATACTACAGCCCTGAGTACGTGCTTCTCCCACCAGCCCATATATACATTTATATAGCTGGGTGCAAAGCAGCTGCCCATAGCTGTTGCTCTCAATTGTTGAAACTTTAGAAAAGCATTTTTCGGCACCATTTGAGGAAAGTTCAGAATGTTTTCAAAATTAAGACAGCAGTCTTTTCAGCTACTGTCTTGAAAGTTGCAGGGTGATTCGCCAAGCAGGGGCAGAGAAATAGGAATGCTTCCAAAATGCTTTTTTCACATGCGGATTATAGATGCACAACAGCCCGAATCAGTGCATAGAATTACACCATATTTGGCAGAAAGGTAGCCCTTGGTCCAGAAAAAAGCCCTATTTGTTACCTGGTATAAATCCGTTCACTACTTTTTGAGAAATTTAAAGAAAAAAATGTGTGTATCTAGAAACACAAATGCTTTGTGGATACTCTGGGTCTCGTGCAGGGATATGATTGTCTGCCAACACTCCAACCAGTAAGTGTTGGCGGCCATCTTGGGACTCTACCTCAGCCAAATCCCCAAAAAATGAAATATATTGTAACAGGAGTAGGGTAGGTATACTTTGACCACTTAACCCTGGTGCTGTGATCCCCCAGGGACCCTGCAGGGGCAAAAAAGTATTTTTTTAAAAATATTTTACTGCAAAAACCATGAGGCTTTCAAATTGTTGGCTAAAATAATAAAAAAACAAGCGCAGTCTATTGTGCTTGTTTACACTTTAGCCCCTGGGTGTTCCAGGTCCTGGTCCATGCATTAGCCATCCTTTATAAATATATTGGAGGGAGTATGCAGCCACCTCCTGCAGCTCTTAAAAGCCTCAGGACCACCACCTCTCAGGGAATTTATGAATATATTGGAGGCGGCCATGCAGACCACCTCTTTGCATCCAGTGCCCTTCAACATCCCAAAGGACCACCACCTCCCGGGATCACAAATTCAAATGACTGCGTGGACCCCCTCCAGGACCATTCATAGCCCCCTGAAACAACAACTCCCTGGGGTAGGTGCTTGAAAATTAAGGAGGGGCAGCGTGTCCCCCTCCTCCAGCCAGCATTGACCCTCGGTGGTGGTCACCCTCAGAACCCGCTCCCAGATCCCCTGAGGTGTCAACCCTCTGGAGATGGCAGTTTGATTTCGCTTGGTGGGAGCTTTGACAACTCCGGCCAAGTGAGAGCAAACAGTAAGTCCCCTGACAGAGGGCGGGAGCAGAAAACTCCTGCCACCTGCTCGCACCTGGAAAATAGATTAAAGAATTGCTCAAACATGCAGGGAGCAGAATGTTTTGCTGGTCTCCAAGTGTCGGAGAAATATTGAAACATGATCTGAAATCCTTGGTCAAGGTGAATGCATCATTGATCTAACGGTGTACAATTTGTTGTAATTGTGACAAGAGGGACCCTTTTTGGCCTCTCCTTGTGAGAGCAGAGTCCATCCTTCTCCCTTTATATAACTATGAGTATTCAAATGTGCAAAATCACCTGAAACTGCCCATTTGGCCTCTCACCATCCACCTTACTAGTACAGAAAGTCTTTACAACTCTTACCAGGATAATGGATACTTAACCAAAAGGCCACCCAGCATGAGTCCTACCAGGTTTGGTGACACTTTCTTGATGCCAAAGAATATGAGGATGTTTCTACCAAATGGATGTGTGTGTTTAGACCTAGGAATCACTGAGCGGGTATGTAATAACTGCTATTGGTCTGTCTATGGTTTCGACATTGGTAGTCTGTATTTTAGACTGGGTGTATAAAAGGTTTCACTAGGTTGTGAGGAGGTGCGTCAGATTATCACATGGATGATGTCATTAGTGATGTCATTTGAGAAGTCATCAGTGATGTCATCATTGATGTCACTGACCATGTCATGAGTGATGTAATATGTGATGTCATCAGCAGTGCATTGCGAGGGCGTGCGTTATAGTTAGCTCTACTAACTCTAACGGCTGAATTTCTCTGGTTTTGTATGAGTCAAATGTCCAACAAACCATAACGTCCCTTAATCCATTTTTTTTCTCTGTGAATTTCTAAGATCTTTTAAATGCTAGTATATTACCATAACGTGCCTGAAACCTATGGTTCTTTCAGTGTATTTCAAAGGTTTTTATAATGTTAATTTCTAACTATAACGTCTCTATCATGTCCCCTTGCATCCTGAGGGTCCCTGGAATCCAAGTAGCCCCCCAGTACCTCCCTTTTTACACCACTCCGGAATGCAGCTCTGTGGTGCTTACTGGAGGTACCTGGTGGACTAGTTGGCCCCCAAGGACCCTTAGGATTTAAGGGGACTTAATCCCCCAATGTACAATGTGCCAGGGAGCGTGTTTGCATAGAGGGGGTAGGGTCCGATATAACAAGTGTGCAAACACGTCCCCTGGTGCATTGTAAATTGGGGGATTAAGTCCACTTCAATCCTGAGGGTAGCTGGGGGCCAACTATCCCACCAGGTACTTCCAATAAGTGCCACCGAGCTGCTTTGCAGAGAGGTGTTCTGAGGCCACGCCCCTTTTTACATGACGCTATAAACACAGCTTCTGCCACACTAGTGCTCAGAGGATGAAGTCCACTTGTGTCCTGAGATCCTCAAGACACAAGAAGACATCATCACCCAACCAGCAGTGCTCTAGAAGCCAAGTTTGCACAGTGGTGTAAAAAGGGGCATGGCCTCGGACCACTACTGTAACACAGCTCTGTGGCGCTTACTGGATGTACCTGGTGGGCTAGTTGGCCCCAGAGACCTTCAGAATTCAACTGGACTTAATCCCCAAATTTACAATGCATGATTTCAGTGTGCTGGGAAAAGGGGACAAGTGGGGCTGTGTGGCCCCCCTTCTTTTACAGTTTTGGGGCCTGGGGGACCCCATCCCCCAGGGCCTCACCCCCTTTTTATTATTTAAAAAAAAAAATTGAGAAGGGGGCCGGGTGGCCCCCCTCCGGAGGCCAATTATGACCCCAGAGATCCCATACCCCGGGGACGGTATTTCCTTTTTTGTTTTTTATTGATTGTTTTATTAATGGGGCGGGGGGCCATGTGGCCCCCCTCCTGGGCCACTTCTGGCACCAGGGATCCCATTCCCCAGGGCCTCTCCGTTGGGGACCGTGGGGGGAGCCCCAATTCCCCCATGGTCCTGCTGGCTCGCCGCCTCCTGCGGGGGCCGGCATTGCTTTTGAGCAAGGGCAGCAGCTAACATGCAGCTCCCCTTGGTCAAAAGCAATTCTGCTTTGCTTCATTAAAGCAAGAGCAGGTTTCCCTGCTCTCGCTTCAATGAAGCAAAGCAGAGTTTGCTATGGCAGGGGGGGTGCCGTGATCCCGCCCTGCCATAGCAAATGACAATGTCCCAAGGGTGGGCACCGCGGGACATTGCAGGAGCAATCCCCTGGGGGATGGTGGTCCCCAGGGCCATCAAGGGCTCCTGGAGGGGTGCTGCGCGGGCCCCCTCTCATCATATGCAAAGCCCTCAGGAGGTGGTGGGCCCTGGGGCTTGGGGGGCCACGGGCCCCAACAAATAATTCAAAAAAATTCCCCTGGGAGGTGGTGGTCCCCAGGGCTTGGGCGGGTCTGTGAGACCCCCACTCTAATTCCTTTTCTAAATTCAAGCCCGGGGAGGTGTGAGTACCTGGGGCAACAGGGAGGCGGAGTGTCCCCTGCGCATATTTAAGAAAAGCCCTGGAGGGTGGTGGTCCCGGGGCTTGGGGGGCCTTTGAGGCCCACCACAGATTAAAAAACAAGTCCCGCGTGCCCTTATGGAAATTAACATGGGAAAAAATCATTTTTGGGACCCCTCTTTTTTCTCAGCCACCGCTTGAAGAATCACCCTGAAACGTTCAAGAATGGAGTTGACCGTAGCGCCCGACTAGTTTTGAAAATTCCGCGAAGATTTGCAAACGACGCCGAAAATATTGACGAAGGAAAAATTTCTATTTGAATAGAAACAAGGTCCTAACTATAACTACCTACTGGCACGTGCCAATAGGTAATATATATGTGAGTGAGCAAGGCCACCTCGCTGGCCAAAATGCGTCATCTGTTCGATTAAATTGCACTTTATGGATCAATAAAAGGTTACTGCAGCCGGCAGTGATTTGAATCAAACTAAGAGTCCGCTTCTCTGTTTGGTGGTTCTACGCACCTGAGTGGTAATTGTATATATATATATATATATATTCACTGAAAAAACCATAGGTTTCACACATGTTATAGTTAGATGGACATTTCACTCATACAAAAGCATTGAAATTCCCCCGTTATAGTTAACTATAACTCGCATGCCCGCAATGCACTGCTGATGACGTCACATATTACATCACTCATGACATGATCAGTGACATCACTCATGACATCACTGATGACATCTCAAAACCATCACTGATGACATCACTGATGACATCATCAAGTGAATGTGTGTCTTTCTGAAAAATAAATATTTTTTATATATGTATATCTAAAGGTCGATGGAAGAATAAATGGGTAAATAAGTGTCTAAATGGATGTTTTTTTTGTAAAATTGATTGTATAACTGGCTTATTATTTGTATCTTAGTGAATACATGTATTAGCGAGTAATGTTTAAATATTTAAATATCTGTAAAAGTGTCTCACTTTGCGTATAAGTGGCTACATGGGTTGGTGAGTATCTACATGAGTGTCAATATGAGTTATTAGTTATTTTTTTGAGTATCAGAATGAGTGTCTGTATGGTTTGGTGGGGGATATTACTTAGTGCACAGATGCATGAATGACTGACTCACTGTTTGTATGTGTTTTGAAGACAACATGTATGCAGGACAGTATGGGGGATGAGTGGACAAGTTCCTGAATAAATAAGTATGAGTTTCTATAAGTGATTGTTTAAGAGGGTAAGTATGTGTACGTTTCTGTAGAAGTAAGTGTAGTGGTGTGTGTATAGCTGTATATGGAAGTAAAAGGATGTTTGATAGTTTATTTGCATGTGTGAGTATGTGTGTGAGTAACTCTATGTATGAGTGTAGGTGTGTAACAGGATGTATAGGTGTATGAGTACATATGATGAGTGAGTACATATATGAGTGACTATATAGAACTGTTGGTGAATGAGTGGATGTGTATGTACATTTTGGAATTACTGAATAGGTTGTTCTAACTGGTTTTGGTATCTCCATTGTTTTGAAATTTTTTATTTATATTTTTGAATGTGTGTATCAAGGGTTATAGTAGGGTGAGAGGAGGTCTGCCACTCTTTCACAAGGATGATGTCATCAGTGATGTCATCAATGATGTAATTTGAGATGTCATCACTGATGTCATGAGTGATGTCACTGATCATGTCATGAGTGATGTAATATGTGACATCATCAGCAGTGCGTTGCGGGCGCGCAAGTTATAGTTAACTATAACAGGGGAATTTCAATGGTTTTGTATGAGTGAAATGTCCAGCTAACTGTAATGTGTGTGAAACCTATGGTTTTTTCAGTGAATTTCTAAGGTTTTTTAAAAGCAAATTTTTAATTACAACGTGTGTGAAACCTATGGTTTTTACAGTGAATTTCTAAGGTTTTTTAAATGCTAATTTATAACTATAACGTGTGTGAAACCTATGGTTTTTTCAGTGAATTTCTAAGGTTTTTTAAATGCTAATTTTTAATTTTAACGCGGAAGAAACCAATGGGTTTGTCAATGAATTTGAAAGGTTTTGTAAATGATAATTCTTAACACCTTGGCTGCTAAGTGTTTTCCCCTCCGAAGGATCTAGATCCCCATTGTTCATGACAAGGTCAGCTCATCAGAAGCACAGCTCCACTGTGCCTCATGACGAGCTGACATTGTCATGAGCATGGAAGGGGTTAAATGTATTAATTATAAATAAATATTTACAATATATTTTGTTTTATTTATATTTCATATTATAATGTAACATAAGAACAAAACTAAATACTTTTTTTTATTAATGATTTTTTTTTACAATTATAAATATTTAATTTTCTATTATTCGTTAAAAAAAAAATAGTCGCACAGTACGCGTACCGAAAACGCACCGTCATTTGTACTGTAAATTGTACTCAGCGCGCACGCACACGTCACAAGTGCGTTTTGACATTAAGTGGCGCATCAGCGCTTCCGTGTGACGTAATCTACATTTGTAAGACCCCCCGTACGCGCACCTCGGAAAGTTTATAATGTTAAAAACAATATATTTATGTATTTCTTGTAAATTTTAAAGGTAGACATTATCTGGGATAATCAAGAAAATGCTTTTTTGTTAACTTTTAAGAACCGTATATTACTTTTTAAACTACGAACATCGCGATCGTACGTCCAGCGTACACGCACCATAAGAGCATCATAGGCGGAACGTAAGAGCTCCGTATGCGCACCGGAAGAGTACGTATAGTCATGTGACATTAAAAGGAGAGATTTCATTGGTTCATAATACATCCAAGTGCAATTGTTGAAAGACCCCTCCCATTTTGTTCATTCTACTTGGACTTTCAGACAAGCATGATCTTTTCTTTGAAGGTGAACTTTTGTGCAACTGTTCCTTATTATCATGGCTGCTCGGTCTTCATCTCCATCGGATCACTCTTTAGATGAAAACACTTATCTTCCAGAGCCTCCTCAGAAGGAGGCTTTCATTTGGAAATGTTTCACTTTTCCAGAGATGGAGAAGAAAGTAAATGCTCCAAAGGTCACTTGTAACATCTGCCAAGTGACACTGTTCCATGGTGACCTAACCAAAAAATATTCTTTTGGAACTGCAAGCATGGATCGGCATGTAAATAACTTGCATCCCAATAACTATGCAAGAGAAGTCACATGCAGCCAACAAGATAATGTACCACCTGCAGTAGCGGGCACCTCCACTGCATCACCTTCAGGAACCACTCCTACACGTTATTGTTCCCCAGTTTGCTGAAATCAAGTTCCTATGCAAACACTGCAATGAACTGCTTTGCTATGGGGAACAGTCAGTGGACCTCATTGTAAGGAGGCAGGAACACCACCAATGCCCCCAAAAAAATGTTTTCATTTTTTTTAGAGAGGTCCACAGTTTTTTGTTTGGAGAAGCTCTATTTTTCTAGACTTTGTTTAGAAAAAAAAGGAAAAAAAAATGTTCAAAAAAATACAAAAAAAAATACAAAGAAGAAAAAAACCAGTTCTTTTTAGAACTACCTCTACTGGTCAAAAAAATAACTATATTTCTATGTTTGTCTGTAAAAGTTTGTCAGAAAGAATATGTAGTTCATAAGTGAATGAAAAAATATGAAAGTGAAAAACTATAAGGATGTGCTACAGCATAAATCTATAGGGTGTTTACCTATAGTATAATGTAGTACCTCCGAAGCACTTGAATGTAACATATGTATAGAAATATGTTACAAGTCTATGCTTCAATTTTCACTATTGGTGAAAGTGTGTGGATACATTTGTATGTATTAAGGGCATTTTTACAACCCCCTTGTGCCTCTTTTACACAACCGTTGCATCACATTTGTCAAGATGTACCATGATATATGCTATTTACAATCTGACGTAATTGGAAGGTGCGTCACATTGTAAAGCTGTGCCCCAAAAGGAGGCTTTCTTGGTTAGATAGAGGATGTTCTGGTGCAGGAACACCTCCTAAAAGTGACTAAGTGAAATGTATAAGATTTCATTCAGTCACTTTTGGGCTTATACTGCGTCAAAACCCTGCACTTATTTCAAGAAGGTGTAAGGATTGTTACAGCATTATGAGCATAGGGCCCCAACAGCATTGCTGCAGCTGCATTTTTTTTTCAATGCAAATGAAGCAATGCAACATCTTCACAGCACAGATACATCACATATCTGCACCACTTTTGCCTCATAGTGCACCACATTGTAAATATAGTGCTTCCATGGTGATGATGTCACAGTAAACAATAACTGTCATATCTTTGGGGATCTACCACTTATTCTACATAAACTAATTACTGTTTTAATGTAGTGAATGCCTTACTACACACTCTTTAATGAGTCAATGGAAAAGTATACCAAGAGTAACAGAGTGTTTACTGCAAGTGAAAAGATAGAAACTGCAAAATTAAACATAAAAAGGAAAATTTACAGGTGCATACAAAAATGTATGCACAGTCTGTAGGAGTTTGAAGCATTCTATACCCTTAGGCCTCCTTTGCATCAGTAATCCTACTTTGCACCATCAGTAATTCACTACTCACATAGGCCTCATTTAAGAGATTTTGCCGTTGTAAAGTGCAGCATGCCTTGCTGCGATACTTCCCTATGGCAAAAGAAAAAGACAGGAATGTACCATATCTATAAGATGAAGCATATTTCTATCCTTTTCCTTTGTGCTAGTGCACAAGGATCTGCCTGCACCAATGACCAAAGCTTAGCACAATGGAGCAAAGGTGTCTACGTTGCAAGGATGATTATTTTTGTAGAGATAGGCAAACCTTTCTCTACAAAAAAAATCTCAAGAGACTTTTCCTTTTTCTACATATGATGCAGAAAGCAGCATACATAGAGAAAAGAAAAAAACAGGGAGAAATAAAACTATTTTTCCCCATTGCATGGTCTTTATGCCTCTCCTGGGGAGGCATACTTTTTTTGCAGTGCCTCAGATTTACAATTTCTTGTAAATGTAGAGCAGTCTCAAAAGGCCATGGGTTTTGCTGAAAACACCACCAGCAACACCCATTGTACACCCTTTTTACACAGAATACTACATTAAAAGGTCTCATATTTAACAAGCAACAGTACACCAAAAAGTGCATTAGTGCTGCCTGATAAATATTACGCTGACAGTTGTGCCACAGAACATCAAAAAAGTGACTAGAAACTTTCCTATAAGTAAAATCATACATATATCTATAAAAGCTTACCATATGTGTGAAATTCTTACTTTGAAAGTTGTTCAATAGTAACTCTGAACATTTGCTTTACAGTGTTTTGATCTAAAACCATTGATATAATTTGCACCGTCCCCCAGTACTGATCCGTCATCCCAACGCTATTCAACATCTTCATAGCCACCCTCACAAAAGTGGCCCGCCATCTCAACCACAACATTATCTCTTACGACGACGATACCCAGCTCATCCTCTTTCTCACCAGGAAACCACATACCATAAAAAACAACCTCCACAACGTAATTAAAGATTTCATCAAGTGGATAAGGAGTAGCTCTCTAAATCTGAACTTGCACAACATGAAGATACACATCCTCAAACCCACCTACTCAGCTTCAGATGACTTCTGCTGGCCAACTAACATATAAACAGTTCCAACACCTACTGACGATGTACATAACCTATGATTCATCCTTAACTCCTCCCTCTGCATCTGTAAGCAAGTCTACAGCATCTCCTCATATTGCTATAACACCCACCACATGCTCTGCAACATTTATAAGTGCAGCGTAACTAAAAGAAGAAGAACAGTGACACAGGCCCTCATTAACAACACACTACACAGTGGCAACACACTCTACAAAGGAATATCAAGCAAACACCTACAACGACTACAATAAATCCAAAACACCTCTACCTGACTGATCTTCAATATCCTCTGCTGCAGCCACATCACTCACAACCTCATACACCTACACTGCTTCAACATCAACATGAAGATTATCCTTCAAACTCCTCATCCTCCTTCACAAAATACTCTACAACACCAAACTAATATACCTTAACAGCAGTAATCATGAAAGGCTAAAGTTTAGCTCTTAATATTTTGGCTTTAAAAATATTAGGTAAGAATTTGGTAACTCTTTAGGCAAACGTTGCTTAAAAACAAATTGAATATCATTACAATGTGTCCAACCTTTCAGACATCTTAAATAAACAGTGTAGTGTCCAGATGTTGTAGAAGGTCCATCATGAAAAATAATTGCAACAGCTACAAAAGTTCTTCCTGATATTGATACTTGAGTAGTTACAAAAATTTTAATTAAAGTTTCCAATTTTCTTCCATCAGCTCTACAACGTTGCAGCATTAAAATAACATACTGTCCATACCTCTGTATAAATAATGTTGATGACATTTCTGATTTACATTTGCTACATTCCATGTTTTGAGTTGCTCCTCTAACTAGATTATTAAAAGACACTGATTCACACTCTGGTAAAGTCAAATATATAAATCTTTCAGTGTCTATGTCAGTGGTACATGTAGACAAACAATTTTGACACTCATGTTCCCATTTATAAGAAAGGCCAAAAAGGTGTCAATATCTATACCTTCATCTTCCAATACACCAAGAATAAACATTAAAAATTCCTGACAATCCTGCTGTATATTTTGCATACATTGAGTGAAACCAGAACATATATCAAAAAGATTTCGAATAACAGAAACACTTTGTATTTTAGTTCTATCACTACTACATTTCTCATAAATAGAATACAACAATTAAGAGAATCTTTCCTCCCGATTTTCATCAAATTGCTGTTGCAAACTTTGAAGAAGAAAAACGACATTAACAACTACATTAGCATAGCAGTTGACAGCACAACTATTTTCAAACCGATATCCAACATTTTCTTTAACACTATCCTTTTTCTTTTTTCTTGCAGGCGCAACTTCATCTTGTATTTTTCCTTTCTCTACAGTTTGACTACAGATATTCTCTAATCTTCTTTTTCTACCTACCACACGCTTTTCAAACACTGGATATTGACCTAAATTGGGTGCATATTCTCTTCTTAATCTATTATACTCTTTCACACAATTTGCATCTGCACTAACCTTTGTCTCATCAAAATCAATCAAATACAATCCAGATAAAGTTCTCATTCGGGACAAAGCAACATATGCCATACCCTCTTTAAACACGGTACTTCCAATATTCACTAAAGCACTATCTACACTTAAACCTTGAGATTTATGAATGGTCACTGCATATGCCAAACAAATAGGAAGCTGTTTTCTGCGTACATACAAATCTTTTACAAGCAAAAAACGAGCTGGACAACAACTAAGTTGTTGTACTTCAGCAATTTCATCAAATTTGATTTTCGAAAATTCAATCCCATCTCTATTTACATAATTAACGAAGTCAACAATTGTATCCATTGTTCCATTTACTAAACCTTTTTCCACATTCAAATTACGTCGTAAAATTATCCTACAGTTTTTACATACATATAAATTATTTTCTAACCCAGTAGTTTTACTTGTCTATTTCTCTAAAGAATCTAATATCCTCTTCAATTTTTCATTCAAAATAATAGGGATCCCTTCATGTTCTATTTTATCAATAGCTTCCAATTTTATAATTTGTCCATTTTCCAATTTTAAACTTTCTTCATTGAATATAGAACATTCACGTAGTGCTAGCATTAAACAGATTACAGAGTTGTTCTCTAAAATTTTCAAATATATTTTCTCAGGGAAAATATTTTCATTTGGAAACAAATTGGGAAGTGATCGTCTCCGTAAAGCTTGTTTGCCATATTCTGTCAGTTTTCGAATCCTTATATCTTGAAGAATTTTTCCATAATCTGCATCATTTGCCTGATGCATATTTGTAATAAATTCCTTATATTTAAAATATGACCAAATGTTAACATTTTCAATACTCCCCACATACATTTTGGTATCTTCATGTGTCAGTGTTTCAAACACTGGTTGTCCTTTTACTTGAGTAAGTTGTAGTAGATCTCCAAAAACTATGACATGCTTTCCTCCAAAGAATACGTCCTTCTTAAATGCACAAAGGCAAGCATTAAGTTTGATACCATGCTTACCTCATCAATAATAAGAACTTTCATTTTCTTCAAGACTCTTGAAACTTCAAAACAAGCTTTTCCAGATAGCTTGTGGTATTCCAATTTGTTTTCATGCTCTACTGCTAGCATTAATAAACGATGTAAAGTAATTCCTTTAATATTGTGTGCTGCCAACCCCGTTGGAGCAATGACAACACAAGACAAGTACGAGTCAGTTGTTTTGTGTTGATACGTTGAAATTACTTTTATTAAAAAACTTTTTTCTTGTTCCAGCTTGTCCACTCACGTACCAAAGGATAGTTTCAAATGATGAGCAAGAGCACTCTTTCTTTTCATGAAGTAATCCATGGTTAATCTGTTCTTTCACTTGCTCATATATTTCTTTCTGCTCAACATTTAGTTGTTCTTCCAAACTTCCTAAGTTTCTTAAATCTTCTAGAGCTTGATACATTGCTGTTTCCACCTCTTCCATAGCAGTTGCTGCTTCATTTTGAATAATTGGTTCTCCTAATGGCTCCTGACTTAATGAAGCAGAAGTTTGACTATCCTGAGAACTGTCTCTCGCAATCTCAGCTGCAGTTGCAGCTTCTTGCTCAATCTCATCATTCAACATCTTCACGTAATTAGCATAAACAGGATATTCTATAGTGTCTTTAGTAGCATTGAAGGAATCTTCATAGCTCTCGAAATCTCCAAGTAATTCTAATTCTGAACGCCATGGCTTGAAAAGTTGCAAAAGAGCTAAATAGTAAAATTCCCTTTTGTCAGGTGTTTCGCAACTCAGTTTACGATGATTAATCAAATTTTCTTTTCTTTGTTTCACCAGACATCCTTCAGGACCTATCACGGCATATATACTATTATTGATGTTTTCGGTAATATTCTGTTTAAAAATATAGTTTTGCAACACTTCATACAGACAAATGTTCTCAAGATGGTGACTTCTATTTGGATAATATGTATCCAACATATTTGTTTTCACAATATCTGTACTTTCTGGCTCCTTTTCAGCTAAATATTCAATTTCTTGTTCAGATTTAGGTACTCGGTTTCGTGTTGCAGAAAGACCAAGACTCACCCAAATGATTCTTCTAGATTTGGAGTAAAGACTTGCAGATGATAAGTGATCTGAACATTCATACGCTCCAATTTCTCGATGAGATAACATCTTCAAACTGTAAATATATAATTTCTTACTTAGAATCTTCTCTTGAGAAATCTCTGCCCACATTTCCTTCAATTCTGTCTTTTCTGATTTTGTTATGTAAGATGTTACATATTGAGCAACAGCTATGGAATTGTCCGCAACGTATTGAATATCCATGTTAGCATTCCACATGGACAAAATCACTGGGTTGTAATCATTTATATATTTTGACTCTTCATTTCTTCTTAAGTTGTAGGTATTTTTTGGAGACTTTCTTCTGATACTATGTGGCAGAGATGACATAAAATTGTTCACTCTTCCTTTCGATATTACAGGACGTGGGAATCCAAAACGACATTTGGTATAGAATTTATCCTTTGATTTGTACTTTCGTAGACAGTATTTGCCACAAACGATGACTTTGAAATCGTAAGACTTTTCCTCTTAAATCCTTATCTTTTGTACTTTTCGGTATATCACATGTTGCATATTCTTCACTGAAAGACAATAGAGTGTCATCTGAGTCTGTTCCAAATTTGGGGGCATCTTTAATCCATATTAACATGTGAGGAGCACCTCTTGCTTGATACTCCTTTATCCAAAAGAAATCCAAAACCTCTCCAAGAGGTGGATTTTTTTATTGGTGATAAAAGCATCATAGCTTCAAATCTTTGATTGAAATACCTGCATACATTAACTGGATCCAAAGAACACAATTCTCCAGGTGTCTTGCATTCGATATTTACTATATTTGCATTTGCCTCTCGAAGGAATTGAAGTAAACCATCCCAAGCATATTCAGCACAGCTTAGAGTAAGGAACCATGTAGGAGTTCCTAAGTTCCTTAGCATACATTTAAGTTCTCCATGACGACGGTAGCAGTACTCATTAGTACCACGTTGACATGCCACGAGATTAATCAGATGAGATTCCAAAACATTATCTTTCAACTGTACTTTATCCATAAATTCCTTTGCTGAAACATTTAGCAGATGTACACCTGTTTTCAATATATGATTTACTGCATAAAAAGTCCAGACAAGTCACTCTCAAATAACAGATGAAACAAATATGGAATACATTGTCGAAATCTTGGATCTTCAGCATACAATCTTGATGTCCGGTATTCAGATGCAGGAATCTGCACAGGTCGGTCATCATATCGTCCACCTTTTCCTGTTGGAAACAACTGAGGAAAGCAGCGAGATTCCAAGCTTTTTTCTCATACACTAATGGGATTTCCCTTAGTTTCTTTCATTTGGAACAACTCTATAGTATCCCCCATCATTTCTTTAGAATGAAGTGGATGAACACTATAATGTTTGTACATTTGTTCTGTTCTGGACACATCCACTTTTTCAATTTGTCCAGATGGCAAGTCACTGTCTTCTTCTACAGTTGTTTCTTCTTCTCTCAGAAACGCAATTTCATAATATTGATTGTTTTTTATCAGATACAACGTTGCCTTTGTAACTTTCCTAACATCCACTAATTCCAGATTTTCTTACTCTTAGTAGGAACACCATTAACTAAAATAACTAAAGGTTCATCTTCTACATTTTTTACACCAATTGTTTCAACATTTTTCTGTAAATCTAGAGGCAAATATACAACTCTTCCCTTTAGTCATCTCTGTAAATGTGAAGGAGGCAATTTCCCCATCTTAGTCTCCATAGGAACAATATCTTGTAATGGATGAACACACTGAATAAGAATAGACTCATAAGTATTTAAATCCATCAATGCAGAAGGAATATTTACCAACTCAAGATTATTATACACAGCTCTATCAGGCATTTTATGCTCATCTAATTTATTATAACAATATTTAAAAATACGCTGATCAGAACCCAAATCAAAACAATTCTCTACCAACAAATAAGTTGCTAAATCCTTCCACTCATTATTATTTTCTTTTTCACTTTTTACATACAGATCAACAGTCCTAGTCTGATTTTTATAATGAATACGTCGACAACAGATACAAGAATAATTTGGCCTTTCACCAGAAAATACCTCAAACTTAGTAATTTCTTGCTCAAATTTTTCTGTACCACAATGCTGTACATTCTCTTCTACATTTCCATCTATTAACCGATCAATTTCTGCACAGTGTTCTTGAGGACCAAAATAACTAACCTCAATTTCATCACAAACCTTATTTACATCTGATACACAACCATGCAAAAGAGCACTGTTCAAATTTTTTAACATTAATGCTGGAATTATTGCATAATACAACCTCTTCACTAATTTCCCTATTTGAGTATGATGAACTGCTAACATCCTGAAATGGTGAAAAACACTTTGACACACTTTTTTACAAAGACAAGCTAAAGAATGTCCTTGCAATCCAGTAATTTGTCTCACTCTGCAAGGGTCTAATCCTTGCAACATCTTAATCTTTTGTTTAACACTTTTCTTAGTATAGTTACGAAAGAAATTGCGTAAAAAATCAAGTTCTGCCGTACACTACAAATACTACTGCAATTTCATGTGTACACTGGAGCTTTAGGACGTCTCCCTAAAACTTCATCAGCTAACAACTGTTCCTCATTTCTAGTAACAATTTTCTCTTTCTCAATAGGACAACCATTTCTAACCTCATAAGCACAACCAGTACTGTCAACTGCATGCAACAAAATTGATTACTCTGAAGATAACTTTCTTAATTAAAAAAAGGCTCAGAACTTGAACTATGTTTCCATTCAACCTGAAAAACCTCTGAAAAATTACTTTTGTTAATTAATCTTTTCCATTTACTTTTGGCCTTCATTAAATGGATTGTCTTATTTAATGATCGAATTCTATTGGTTACTAAAATAAAAAGTCTTGTTTTCAATTCAAAAGCTTTCTGAACTACATTTTCAATATATTTCTTTTTTTGTAAAAAGCTTTTTTTCTTTTACAATTCTTTAGAATCTTAGTCAAATTTAATACAACTCAATTATAGTACATCTTCTTCCTTATCTCAGTGTATACATTTTTCCTCCTTGTATTACACTCATTTTTTTCAGAACATACTACACAGTTCTTGTCTTTTCTCTTGTTTGCAGAAACACTGATTTTTTTTTCTTTGTACACACTACTCTTACTGTTTACCAATCTTTGTTGAAAACTTTTAGTTTTCTTACCAGGACATTTTTGCGTCTTTTTTATACATTTTTCTTGAGGTAAATCTTGTAGATGACTTCTCTTTAAATAACTTGCTTTCTTTCCTTGTTTTGTCTTCTTAGCCTTACTAGGCGTGATGATTTTTTTAGTAATTATGAAAAAAATGTAGTATAAAAAATATATATCACTTTTGAAAAATAAATGTATGAAACACACTATTATATTACTCTTAAGAAGAGAGCAGAGATTAGACTACACTAAAACGTTTAAGAGACAGAATACAGCCCATGTATATGAGCACTACATTACAGTGCAGAAACCTGACTCATTTTCAAAATACATTTTCAATATGCAGCATTAGATCTTTGCCAGCATTACATCCAAACATGAGACACAATACAAGAAGAAAGAGGCCCAAAGTGCTTGTAAATCTGCCCAAGAGTGTATACAGCACTCTAACTATATTCAGTGGAGCATTGCTAAGAGGAGGTATGATAAAACAGAGAGAATTAAGAGGGCAGAGGAGGGAGTATAAAAAGAAGGGGTAACATTAGGGGACAGGAAAGACCATGACGATAGAGGGAGACTAAGAACACAGAATGCAGTTTGAAAAGCAACAGCACTATCAAGAAAAACAAGTGAAAATAAGGAAAGAGTGGAAATATCAGAAAAGAGAGGACAGTATAAGCAGAGAGAGGTAGACTGTGAGGAGAGACAGGGGAGATTATAGAAAAAGGTGCAAATATAATTCTTTAATTTACACAGACACTCAGTGTGATCCTGGACAAAAAGTTTAAAACCATACATTTTACCAAAACACATTTAACACACTAAAACGTTAAGAGACAGAACACAGCCCATGTATATGAGCACTACATTTCAGTGCAGAAACCTGAATCATTTTCAAAATACATTTTCAATATGCAGCATTACTTTTTTGGGAGCATTACATCCAAACATGAGGCGCAATACAAGAAGAAAGAGAAGAGTATAAGCAGAGAGAGGTAGACTGTGAGGAGAGACAGGTAAGATTATAGAAAAAAAGTGCAAATATAATTCTTTCATTCATACAAGACTGTGTGCAGCAGTCTATGTATACTGACTGAGGCATTATATAAGTGACAGGACACATTCTACATTTTTTAGTACTGCACTTTAATCCACAAACCTGCCTAACTAAACACATTACCTTACCAAATGATTTTACCACAATAATAATCCAAAAGCAGACAAACTCAGAATATGATTCTACAAACTTTACAAGAATAAACACATTACTCTTACTAAAAATAAAATGCACCAAATACAATCCTTTTGAAGTCATTAACTCACCTTTCAAATTCTTTTGAAGATTAAGAAGAATGCCACTCACATAGCAGATAGTCTCACACAGAATCTCTCTGATTTACTGCTTGCCGCAGGAACCAACAAATGGCACATTTTCCCTCTCATTTTACACATATATACACATTATTAACAAATCAAATTCCGTCACACAATAATTCAAAACCAAACACACATTTCTATTGGTTCAATAATTCAAACCTTTCCATGTGACATAACTTTCCACCCTACCCCCAACAGATAATGTAAAAGTCAACAGAGGTCAAAAGTTCAGCACACTGTAAAACACTGCTCCTCAATAACTTTAGACTATGGTTAAGTATTTACTTACAAGTACTAATAAACAGAAAAGGTTTCATTAGAACCAACCACAAATACACATATAAAAGTGAAAGATATCTGTAAAATGTATTTTTTTAAATTGATTTTTGCTTGGTTAGGTAAGCTTACGGGACGACTTACAGACTTTACATGGTACGCGTACAGTAAATCTATTGTAAAAAAAATAGCGTCTATTACAAATTTTTTATAACCCCCGGGGACCCCATCCCCCGGGGATACAAAAAAACATTGGGGACCGTGGGGGGAGCCCCAATTCCCCCACGGTCCCAGCCAGCTCCCCGCGTCCTTTGGGAGCCAGCATTGCTTTTCGTCAGAGACAGCAGTTTACATGCTGCTCTCTCTGACGAAAAGCAGTTTGCTATGGTAGGGTGGGAGCTGCGAGGCTCCAACCCTACCTTAGCAAAAAGCAGTGTCCCGGGGGTAGGCACCCCGGGACACTGCAGGAGCCGGCCCTGGGGAGGTGGTGAACCCCAGGGCCATCAATGGCTTCAGGAGGGGGGCCACGTGGCCCCCCTCCCAACATAGAAAAGCCCCAGAGGGTGGTGGTCCCAGGGGCTGGGGGGTCCGTCATGGACCCCCTTTTTTCAATATTAGGGCACCGGGGGGTGGCGGTTCCCGGGGTTGAGAGGGGCCATCAGCCCCCCAACATAAAGTTAAATCCCTGGGGGATGGGGTCCCCGGGGATTATTGAAAATGAATAAAACAGGCTATTTTTTTACGATAGATTTCTTTTTACGATAGATTTCTGCATACGGTGCAAATTCTGTAAGTCGTCCCGGTAGCTTACCTAAGCAAGAAAAAAAAAGATTTTGACATTGAGGATCATTAAAAAACTCCCTAATCAACCCTAGGAGATAAAAAAAGTACTATACAAAACAGCAAACTTTTCCTATCAATCTACTCACTCAATCTACACACATACACAAATTAATTACAAATCAAATTTATTCCCACATTAAATTCAAAATGAAACACACTTTTCTATTGCTTGAACTTTTGAACCCTTTCCAACTGACAAAACTTTCAACCCTTCCCCCATTCCACATTCTGCCAGTTACCATAGAATCACTTCAGGGAACACCTAACTGAGCACACAGGTGAAAAGTTCATCAGACATTGTTGCAAATCAAAACAGCAAGTGTGCTTGACTTCTAAATATACTAGCTTATCTAAAGTACTGTTCTTTTCTATCATTTTTACTTAATCAATAAATAACAGGCTTTTAAAAAACAGAAAATGGCACCCTAGTTTTGTAGGTAATAATATTTCAAACAACCCATCAGTTCATAGATTTTTTCAAAAGTCCAATTATCCACCATTTTAGAAAAAAAACTTCAAACTGCCCTTTCATTTACAGAGACCATCTGAGTGCATCCAGACCTCTCTTCAATAGGTTAAAAGTTTGGATTGTGTGACACAGCTATATTTTCTGGAATGAAAGGTATGCACAACAGAAAGGAACTCACAAAGACCTAGGTTTATCAAATGTAGACATTACATGGATTGGACAGAGAGGGTTAAAGTGGCATCAATTGATGCCATTGGTGAAATCCTTTATGCATCTCCAACACCCTGACTTCATAATTGTGCACTGTGGTGGGAATGACCTAGGCACTTTGACTGGGGTAGGTCTGGAAATGTTTATGAAGGACACCTTTCAACAACTGATGACACTTTTCCCCCAAACTGTCTTTGTCTATTCTAATATATGCCAAAGGCAGAAATGGAACTGGTCCAACCAATATTTTCCACAGATTGAGAAAGCTAGGAAACATGTGAATAAATCCGTTTCTGCCTTTCTCTGAGACTATAGAATGGGTTCCATTTACAGTAATAATATACGCTTCAATATGCATGACATCTATAGGAGAGATGGTGTACATTTTACAGATGAGGGAAACAGAGTCTTCCTCGTAAACTTAAGACTCTGCATCAAAACTTACTTGTGGGTACTAACATCTACCAATAAACACAAGGTCTCTTTTTAGAGCCACCAAACATCTAACCACATACACTTCATAAATATCTAAAAATATTTAACTTTTTCTTGCTTAGGCAAGTTTACGGGACGACTTACGGACTTCGCACCGTACGTCATACGCAATTCGCTGGTACGTGCACGGTAAATCTATGGAAAAAAAAGCGTCTATTACAAATTTTTTATAATTCCCGGGGACCCCATCCCCCGGGGTAAAAAAAAAACGTTGGGGACTGTGGGGGGAGCCCCATTGCCCTCACGGTCCCAGCCGGCTCCCCACGTCCTTTGAGAGTCGGCATTGCTTTTCATCAGAGAGAGCAGCTGACATGCTGCTCTCTCTGATGAAAAGCAGTTTGCTATGGTAGGGTGGGAGCCGAATGGCTCCAACCCTACCGATGGTAGTCCCCGGGACTGTGGGGCCCATCACCGACCCCCCTATTTTCAAAAACTAGAGCCCCGGGGGGTGGCAGTCACCGGGGTGAGTGGGGGGGGCAAACAGCCCCCCCACAGGCTTTTTTTTTTTAAAAAGGAAGTCCCGGGGGGTGGCGGTCCCAGGGGCAGTGTGGGGGGGTTTGAAACCCCCCCACACTTTCTGTCCAGAAATTTTCAAACTTCAATTAAAAAAAACAGACCGAGATTTTTTTTGTTTTTTCACGGGGGAAGCGACCGTATGCGTACCCCGCTTTTATTTAAAAAAAATAATAATAATTTTAGGCTTTGGGGATCCTTGTGGGACCCCCTGAGCAGGCCTAGGGGGTCGGGTGTGCCAACCCTGCCCCCTTTGTGTGTTTTGCACATTTGTTTCTCTGTTTTCTTGTGCCTCGGTTCTACCGAGGCACAAGATAGCTGCCAACACTTCCTGGTTTGGAGTGTTGACAGACAGTTGACATCCAATCAGCATGCAGCTCATGCTCGGGAAGGTACGCATACTGCACGCGCACCGGTACGCGTACCGTAACACCTCCAAAAATTTGTATCTATGATTTTACTTTTGATTTTCTCAGGAACTACTGAACAGATTTACACCATTTAACAAAAAGGCCCATCGGCGAACAGAACTCTACCTTTTTGCCTAGTTTATTGTAATTCCTTTAAGCCGTTCGGGCTGTAGCCCCGGCTAAAGGTCCTATGGGAAATTGCATGGGGAAAACACGTTTTGAGACCCCCCTTTTTTCTCGGCCTCGCTTCACGAATCACCTTTCAGAGAAGGAGCGGAGCGGAGCAGGCCATCTTCTTGGTGAAATTCGCGGAGATTTGTCCATCGACGCCAATGTTATTCCAAATAGAATGTTGTGGATTTCCTATGGAAACTAGATTTTAACTATACCTACCTACTGGCGATCGCCAGTAGGTAATATATATATATATATATATATATATATATATATATATATTGAACATTGTAAGGGTATTGAAGCCATCAGACATTATTTGGGACAAAAGTCTTGTGAATACTATGGGCATAATCAAATGTTGTGCGACCTGGTAAATTGGTGCCTTAACAATAACTTTTTTATGTACTGCAAAGACATATGGAAACAGATTAGAGGTGTTGCGATGGGACACTGCTTCTCCCGCAGCTATGCGTGCTTACACGTAGGCTGGTGGGAGGAGCGGGATCTTGTCGCGGCACCAGGTTTCAGTAATGTTAAATATTGGATGAGTTTCATCGATGAAGTCTTTTGTATATGGGAGGGTGACATCCCCAGTGCACATCAGTTTGTCGAAACTCTAAACACTAACACCAGTAATTTATTTTTTACATCTAATGTGAGCAGACAATCGGCCCAATTTCTAGATGTTCAAATTGACATCATAGGGGCCAATATTATGACATCAATATATCGCAAACCCACTGCCGGCAATAGCATATTGCATGCCAGCAGTGGACATCCCCGACACGTGATTGAAAGTATACCTTTGGGGGAACTTTTGCGGTTGAAACGAATCTGCAGCAATACTGAGAAATTTGATGAGGGAGCTACTGCAATGATGGAACGTCTGAGGGCTAGGGGTTATAGTGAGTCAACCCTTTCCAAGGCATTAACTAAAACTAAGGAAAGGTCTAGAAAATCTCTCCTTACACCCAACCCCCCAGAAGCAGGGAACAGTGACCAATCTCCCAGGCTCATTATCACCTATAGTCGGCAACAACGGCAAATAAAATCCATCATTAATAGTCATTGGCCGATTTTAAAAACAGACGGTGTGTTATGTTCAAGAGTTTCAGACAGACCTATTGTCACCTTCAAAAAAGCCTATAGCATACACAGCAAATTAGTCAAGCCAAGTCCAGAGCTGGTCAGTGGCAGTGACTGGCTCACTAGGAAGGGCTTTTATAAATGTAGTTCATGCCGTGCGTGCAAATTTGGGCATAACACAACCCATTATGACAGTCCCTTTTCCAGTACAAAAATTGCAATCAAGGGCAACTTCAACTGCCGCACGGAGTTTGCTGTATATGTCCAGACATGCACCTGCGGTTTGTGCTACGTGGGCAGCACGAGGTCGCAGGTGCACGTCAGGATATTGCAGCATCTCCGGGCTATTGTAAACCATGAGTCAGCCTACCCCGTGGCACGGCATTTTGATTCAACACACGCCAGGGACCTGGCGTGTTTGAGCTATTATGTCATTGATGCAGTGCCCCCTTTAAGACGGGGTGGTGACAGGGACAAACTGCTAAAAAAGTTGGAGACCCAGTACATTATTGCGTTAGACAGCAAACAGCCATATGGACTTAACGCAACTGAGGATCTTCACAACTTTTTATAAATGCCTCTTTCGTTTATCATCTTTTGGTGTGTGGCTGTTGTGTATTAGTCTGTACAAGTCTTGGGCCATCCAAAATTGTATTTTGGAGCTATGGTGTAACCTGTCTCTAAAACCAGTAACCCATTGAGCAAAAAATGTTAGTACACACGGCAGATGTACATCAAATTGAACACATCTGATTACACCTTCAATACTATGTGTGTACATGGATTTTCTATATCTCTCTTTTAATATTGTATATAGTTCGTAACATTACATATTTCTTTATCAGCTTTATTTTTTTCACAGAATATTTTTCCGTTTTTTCACTCACAAGTATGCACATGTACAGAAGAGCACAAATATTTTTTTTTCTGTAACATAAATTGTATATATGTCTCAATATTTATGATATATATAATTCATGAAATTTGAATTTTAAACAATAAATATTTTAGACATTAGCTCGTGGGTATTAGGGTGTTGAGTGATCACACAAATGTTTAAGTCACATTCTTCAGTGGATTAGGGCCAGAACTATATTTTTTTAATCTGATGGTTAGTCCACATCAACCAGCACTAGTCACTTTATATACCACATGGTATATGCATTCAAGCAGTAAAGATATAGCACTAGTCACTTTTTCAGCCTTTTTAGGTATCTGCATTTAAGCAGTTATGATATTTGTTGAGGATGTCTATGAGATTTATGCAATGTTTTATGGGAGAAAAAGAAAAAAAAATATTAATGTTATTTTACACATTATTACATCTTAAGACGAAGTATAAATGATGAAAACGAAATTAATTTGTTTCATATATTGTATTGTTTTTCATGCTGTGTTTTAACCAGTAATTATAATATGAAAAGTCGTCTGTCTTTCCAATTTACAAGTCAGCACCTGTTTCTATGCCCATGTTCACTGTCATGTGATGCACGTTAGGAGGTGTGGCCCATAGGAGGGGTCAGGGAAACTGAGCATCAAAAATAACAGGCTGACTAATCAACTGGTGTGTGAACAAGAGTACATGGTGCTCGAAACGCTTCGTCTGAAAGGTCTTAAATAAACTTAGCATCTTGCCTGAAATCGTGGGGTCCGTTTCCTTCCTTCGCCACGCTGTCGGCGTGGAGGTTTGAGGATTTGCTGTGTATATATATATATATATATATATATATATATATATATATATATATATATATATATATATATATATATATATATATATATATATATTTAAAAATATGCAGCTTCCAGACACCAACCGGCTGCACACACGAGTGGGTGTATATTAAATTACGCTCCAAACATCCCAGGATCGTCGGTCCTTCAGGAAAGTAGCACACACAGGGGAGGTTCCACAAAGATTTTATTGCAAGAACCAAACAGCAACGACGCGTTTCGCCTTGGGGCTTCGTCAAGTTGTGCAAAGAGCCGAGGCGCTCGTCTGTTTAAAAAGACGTCATGCAACATGAAGGAAAACAAGGTAGGACTGTGCAATGTATACATGGCCGCCATCTTAGAACGGCCTACAGTACTTGGCGTCTATATGCAAGGAAGTTAAATAACATTTTAACAAAAAAAGTCAATTAAAAATAATTAAAAATAATTATATATGTTAACAATCTCACCAATATTCGTACTGACTAATCATGGTTCCAATAAAACATGGATGATCAAAGATGGGGGATAAGGAAAGATACAAGGTACAGTAAAGATATCAAAGAATTCATGTAACACAGAGTAAGCACCCTAATGGCCTTAACATGCATGAGGAGCTATCAGTACATTTAGGCTGATTGGCTGGGCATTATCTTTCTGTATCACTTGACTTTTTTTGTACTGACGACATTTGGATGAATTTGTTTTAGTCATGCTTAACTTGAAGCAACAATATGCTTTTGCCCATCCAGGGCGAGATTGAGTTGTAGTGTGGTCCCATATATATCGGTATATGTATTCACTTAGGCATTATGCACTTTAACGTATATGCATGGGATATTTATATGTGGCGGTATACCACTGCGATAGTCCCTCTGCATTACTACTATCTAGTAGTTTGAATTTCATATATGGTTCCACACGCACGCCCATCCAGGGCTAGATTAGTTAATATTACAAGGTCTGTGACTGTGTTTACTCTATTTGAGTTAGATTTATTTGCTAATTTCAATTGCATTTCTTGATTAATGTATTATACATGATTTTTAACATGCGATTCCAACAATGTTAAAATGTTATTTAACTTCCTTGCATGTAGACGCCAAGTACTGTAGGCCGTTCTAAGATGGCGGCCATGTATACATTGCACAGTCCTACCTTGTTTTCCTTCATGTTGCATGACGTCTTTTTATACAGATGAGCGCCTCGGCTCTTTGCACAACTTGACGAAGCCCCAAGGCGAAACGCGTCGTTGCTGTTTGGTTCTTGCAATAAAATCTTTGTGGAACCTCCCCTGTGTGTGCTACTTTCCTGAAGGACCGACGATCCTGGGATGTTTGGAGCGTAATATATATATATATATATATATATATATGAACAGCCTCTAGAATCTGCTGCACCTAACATAGATATACAAGACAATAAATGTCCAAGACTAAACTATTAGGGGGGTGGGAGCGCACCAGACACGCACCAGACACGCCCCAGCGCAATCACCTCTTGCATGATGGTTCACGTAGTTCATGATTTCTCGCTCAATACTCAGTTCAAAGTGTTCATAGCCAGTGCTCTATTATTTATTTCCAATTAGTATCCCTAGACACGTGTTTCATGATTCCTCAATCGTCAGTAGGGAAAATAAGCAAAGTTCATAGGTTGCAGGGCGTGCTGCCTCATCTCTCAGGACCAGTTCCACTCACAGCCAGTGCTATATTATTTATTTCCAATTCATATCCCTAGACACGTGTTTCATGATTCCTCAATCGTCAGTAGGGAAAATAAGCAAAGTTCATAGTTTGCAGGGCGTGCTGCCTCATCTCTCAGGACCGGTTTCACTCACAGCATGAAGGCGCAAGCTCCCGAGCTCGTCAGCTCGGCGGCTCGTGAGAGCCATTTTTAAACTATTAGGGGGATGGGAGCGCACCACATGACCCAGCGCAATCTCCTCTTGCATGATGGTTCATGTAGTTCATGATTTCTCGCTCAATACTAAGTTCAAAGTGTTCATAGCCAGTGCTATATTATTTATTTCCAATTCGTATCCTAGACACATGTTTCATGATTCCTCAATCGTCAGTAGGGAAAATAAGCAAAGTTCATAGGTTGCAGGGCGTGCTGCCTCATCTCTCAGGAGCAGTTCCACTCACAGCATGAAGGCGCAAGCTCCCGAAATCGTCAGCTCGGTGACTCGTGAGAGCCATTTTTAAACTATTAGGGGGTGGGAGCCCACCAGACACGCCCCAGCGCAATCACCTCTTGCATGATGGTTCACGTAGTTCATGATTTCTCGCTCAATACTCAGTTCAAAGTGTTCATAGCCAGTGCTATATTATTTATTTCCAATTTGTATCCTAGACACATGTTTCATGATTCCTCAATCGTCAGTAGGGTAAATAAGCAAAGGTAATAGGTTGCAGGGCGTGCTGCCTCATCTCTCAGGACCAGTTCCACTCACAGCATGAAGGCGCAAGCTCCCGAGCTCGTCAGCTCGGCGACTCGTGAGAGCCATTTTTACACTATTAGGGGGGTGGGAGCGCACCAGACATGCCCCAGCGCAATCACCTCTTGCATGATGGTTCACGTAGTTCATGATTTCTCGCTCAATACTCAGTTCAAAGTGTTCATAGCCAGTGCTATGTTATTTATTTCCCATTCGTATCCTAGACACATGTTTCATGATTCCTCAATCGTCAGTAGGGAAAATAAGCAAAGTTCATAGGTTGCAGGGCGTGCTGCCTCATCTCTCAGGACCAGTTCCACTCACAGCATGAAGGCGCAAGCTCCCGAGCTAGTCAGCTCGGCGGCTCATGAGAGCCATTTATAAACTATTAGGGGGGTGGGAGCGCACCAGACATGCCCCAGCGCAATCACCTCTTGCCTGATGGTTCACGTAGTTCATGATTTCTCGCTCAATACTCAGTTCAAAGTGTTCATAGCCAGTGCTATATTATTTATTTCCAATTTGTTTCCCTAGACACGTGTTTAATGATTCCTCAATCGTCAGTAGGGAAAATAAGTAAAGTTCATAGGTTGCAGAGCGTGCTGCCTCATCTCTCAGGACCAGTTCCACTCACAGCATGAAGGCGCAAGCTCCCGAGCTCGTCAGCTCGGCGACTCGTGAGAGCCATTTTTAAACTATTAGGGGGGTGGGAGCGCACCAGACATGCCCCAGCGCAATCACCTCTTGCATGATGGTTCACGTAGTTCATGATTTCTCGCTCAATACTCAGTTCAAAGTGTTCATAGCCAGTGCTATATTATTTATTTCCAATTAGTATCCCTAGACACGTGTTTCATGATTCCTCAATCGTCAGTAGGGAAAATAAGCAAAGTTCATAGGTTGCAGGGCGTGCTGCCTCATCTCTCAGGACCAGTTCCACTCACAGCATGAAGGCGCAAACTCCCGAGCTCGTCAGCTCGGCGGCTTGTGAGAGCCATTATTAGACTATTAACCCCTTCCATGCTCATGACAAGGCCAGCTCTTCATGAGGCACGGTTGAGCTGTGCTTATGACGAGTTGACCTTGTCATGAACAATGATAAATACAACTTTGCAGCACAGGAGGGGAAAACCCCCTAGCAGCCAAGGTGTTAAGGGGGGTGGGAGGTCACCAGACACGCCCCAGCGCAATCACCTCTTGCATGATGGTTCACGTAGTTCATGATTTCTCGCTCAATACTCAGTTCAAAGTGTTCATAGCCAGTGCTATATTATTTATTTCCAATTTGTATCCTAGACACATGTTTCATGATTCCTCAATCGTCAGTAGGGTAAATAAGCAAAGGTAATAGGTTGCAGGGCGTGCTGCCTCATCTCTCAGGACCAGTTCCACTCACAGCATGAAGGCGCAAGCTCCCGAGCTCGTCAGCTCGGCGACTCGTGAGAGCCATTTTTACACTATTTGGGGGGTGGGAGCGCACCAGACATGCCCCAGCGCAATCACCTCTTGCATGATGGTACACGTAGTTCATGATTTCTCGCTCAATACTCAGTTCAAAGTGTTCATAGCCAGTGCTATAATATTTATTTACAATTCGTATCCCTAGACACGTGTTTCATGATTTCTCAATCGTCAGTAGGGAAAATAAGCAAAGTTCATAGGTTGCAGGGCGTGCTGCTCATCTCTCAGGGCCAGTTCCACTCACAGCATGAAGGCGCAAGCTCCCGAGCTCGTCAGCTCGGCGGCTCGTGAGAGCCATTTTTAAACTATTAGGGGGTGGGAGCCCACCAGACACGCCCCAGCGCAATCACCTCTTGCATGATGGTTCACGTAGTTCATGATTTCTCGCTCAATACTCAGTTCAAAGTGTTCATAGCCAGTGCTACAATATTTATTTCCAATTCGTATCCCTAGACACGTGTTTCATGATTCCTCAATCGTCAGTAGGGAAAATAAGGAAAGTTCATAGGTTGCAGGGCGTGCTGCCTCATCTCTCAGGACCAGTTCCACTCACAGCATGAAGGCGCAAGCTCCCGAGCTCGTCAGCCCGGCGGCTCGTGAGAGCCATTTTTAAACTATTAGGGGGGTGGGAGCGCACCAGACACGCCCCAGCCCAAACACCTCTTGCATGATGGTTCACGTAGTTCATGATTTCTCGCTCAATACTCAGTTCAAAGTGTTCATAGCCAGTGCTATATTATTTATTTCCAATTCGTATCCTAGACACATGTTTCATGATTCCTCAATCGTCAGTAGGGAAAATAAGCAAAGTTCATAGGTTGCAGGGCGTGCTGCCTCATCTCTCAGGACCAGTTCCACTCACAGCATGAAGGCGCAAGCTCCCGAAATCGTCAGCTCGGTGACTCGTGAGAGCCATTTTTAAACTATTAGGGGGGTGGGAGCGCACCAGATACGCCCCAGCGCAATCACCTCTTGCATGATGGTTCACGTAGTTCATGATTTCTCGCTCAATACTCAGTTCAAAGTGTTCATAGCCAGTGCTATATTATTTATTTCCAATTTGTATCCTAGACACAAGTTTCATGATTCCTCAATCGTCAGTAGGGTAAATAAGCAAAGGTAATAGGTTGCAGGGCGTGCTGCCTCATCTCTCAGGACCAGTTCCACTCACAGCATGAAGGCGCAAGCTCCCGAGCTCGTCAGCTCGGCGACTCGTGAGAGCCATTTTTACACTATTAGGGGGGTGGGAGCGCACCAGACATGCCCCAGCGCAATCACCTCTTGCATGATGGTTCACGTAGTTCATGATTTCTCGCTCAATACTCAGTTCAAAGTGTTCATAGCCAGTGCTATGTTATTTATTTCCCATTCGTATCCTAGACACATGTTTCATGATTCCTCAATCGTCAGTAGGGAAAATAAGCAAAGTTCATAGGTTGCAGGGCGTGCTGCCTCATCTCTCAGGACCAGTTCCACTCACAGCATGAAGGCGCAAGCTCCCGAGCTAGTCAGCTCGGCGGCTCATGAGAGCCATTTATAAACTATTAGGGGGGTGGGAGCGCACCAGACATGCCCCAGCGCAATCACCTCTTGCCTGATGGTTCACGTAGTTCATGATTTCTCGCTCAATACTCAGTTCAAAGTGTTCATAGCCAGTGCTATATTATTTATTTCCAATTCGTTTCCCTAGACACGTGTTTAATGATTCCTCAATCGTCAGTAGGGAAAATAAGTAAAGTTCATAGGTTGCAGAGCGTGCTGCCTCATCTCTCAGGACCAGTTCTACTCACAGCATGAAGGCGCAAGCTCCCGAGCTCGTCAGCTCGGCGACTCGTGAGAGCCATTTTTAAACTATTAGGGGGGTGGGAGCGCACCAGACATGCCCCAGCGCAATCACCTCTTGCATGATGGTTCACGTAGTTCATGATTTCTCGCTCAATACTCAGTTCAAAGTGTTCATAGCCAGTGCTATATTATTTATTTCCAATTAGTATCCCTAGACACGTGTTTCATGATTCCTCAATCGTCAGTAGGGAAAATAAGCAAAGTTCATAGGTTGCAGGGCGTGCTGCCTCATCTCTCAGGACCAGTTCCACTCACAGCATGAAGGCGCAAACTCCCGAGCTCGTCAGCTCGGCGGCTTGTGAGAGCCATTATTAGACTATTAACCCCTTCCATGCTCATGACAAGGCCAGCTCTTCATGAGGCACGGTTGAGCTGTGCTTATGACGAGTTGACCTTGTCATGAACAATGATAAATACAACTTTGCAGCACAGGAGGGGAAAACCCCCTAGCAGCCAAGGTGTTAAGGGGGGTGGGAGGTCACCAGACACGCCCCAGCGCAATCACCTCTTGCATGATGGTTCACGTAGTTCATGATTTCTCGCTCAATACTCAGTTCAAAGTGTTCATAGCCAGTGCTATATTATTTATTTCCAATTTGTATCCTAGACACATGTTTCATGATTCCTCAATCGTCAGTAGGGTAAATAAGCAAAGGTAATAGGTTGCAGGGCGTGCTGCCTCATCTCTCAGGACCAGTTCCACTCACAGCATGAAGGCGCAAGCTCCCGAGCTCGTCAGCTCGGCGACTCGTGAGAGCCATTTTTACACTATTTGGGGGGTGGGAGCGCACCAGACATGCCCCAGCGCAATCACCTCTTGCATGATGGTACACGTAGTTCATGATTTCTCGCTCAATACTCAGTTCAAAGTGTTCATAGCCAGTGCTATAATATTTATTTACAATTCGTATCCCTAGACACGTGTTTCATGATTTCTCAATCGTCAGTAGGGAAAATAAGCAAAGTTCATAGGTTGCAGGGCGTGCTGCTCATCTCTCAGGGCCAGTTCCACTCACAGCATGAAGGCGCAAGCTCCCGAGCTCGTCAGCTCGGCGGCTCGTGAGAGCCATTTTTAAACTATTAGGGGGTGGGAGCCCACCAGACACGCCCCAGCGCAATCACCTCTTGCATGATGGTTCACGTAGTTCATGATTTCTCGCTCAATAGTCAGTTCAAAGTGTTCATAGCCAGTGCTACAATATTTATTTCCAATTCGTATCCCTAGACACGTGTTTCATGATTCCTCAATCGTCAGTAGGGAAAATAAGGAAAGTTCATAGGTTGCAGGGCGTGCTGCCTCATCTCTCAGGACCAGTTCCACTCACAGCATGAAGGCGCAAGCTCCCGAGCTCGTCAGCCCGGCGGCTCGTGAGAGCCATTTTTAAACTATTAGGGGGGTGGGAGCGCACCAGACACGCCCCAGCCCAAACACCTCTTGCATGATGGTTCACGTAGTTCATGATTTCTCGCTCAATACTCAGTTCAAAGTGTTCATAGCCAGTGCTATATTATTTATTTCCAATTCGTATCCTAGACACATGTTTCATGATTCCTCAATCGTCAGTAGGGAAAATAAGCAAAGTTCATAGGTTGTAGGGCGTGCTGCCTCATCTCTCAGGACCAGTTCCACTCACAGCATGAAGGCGCAAGCTCCCGAAATCGTCAGCTCGGTGACTCGTGAGAGCCATTTTTAAACTATTAGGGGGGTGGGAGCGCACCAGATACGCCCCAGCGCAATCACCTCTTGCATGATGGTTCACGTAGTTCATGATTTCTCGCTCAATACTCAGTTCAAAGTGTTCATAGCCAGTGCTATATTATTTATTTCCAATTTGTATCCTAGACACATGTTTCATGATTCCTCAATCGTCAGTAGGGTAAATAAGCAAAGGTAATAGGTTGCAGGGCGTGCTGCCTCATCTCTCAGGACCAGTTCCACTCACAGCATGAAGGCGCAAGCTCCCGAGCTCGTCAGCTCGGCGACTCGTGAGAGCCATTTTTACACTATTTGGGGGGTGGGAGCGCACCAGACATGCCCCAGCGCAATCACCTCTTGCATGATGGTACACGTAGTTCATGATTTCTCGCTCAATACTCAGTTCAAAGTGTTCATAGCCAGTGCTATATTATTTATTTCCCATTCGTATCCTAGACACATGTTTCATGATTCCTCAATCGTCAGTAGGGAAAATAAGCAAAGTTCATAGGTTGCAGGGCGTGCTGCCTCATCTCTCAGGACCAGTTCCACTCACAGCATGAAGGCGCAAGCTCCCGAGCTAGTCAGCTCGGCGGCTCATGAGAGCCATTTATAAACTATTAGGGGGGTGGGAGCGCACCAGACATGCCCCAGCGCAATCACCTCTTGCCTGATGGCTCACGTAGTTCATGATTTCTCGCTCAATACTCAGTTCAAAGTGTTCATAGCCAGTGCTATATTATTTATTTCCAATTCGTTTCCCTAGACACGTGTTTCATGATTCCTCAATCGTCAGTAGGGAAAATAAGCAAAGTTCATAGGTTGCAGGGCGTGCTGCCTCATCTCTCAGGACCAGTTCCACTCACAGCATGAAGGCGCAAGCTCCCGAGCTAGTCAGCTCGGCGGCTCATGAGAGCCATTTATAAACTATTAGGGGGGTGGGAGCGCACCAGACATGCCCCAGCGCAATCACCTCTTGCCTGATGGCTCACGTAGTTCATGATTTCTCGCTCAATACTCAGTTCAAAGTGTTCATAGCCAGTGCTATATTATTTATTTCCAATTAGTATCCCTAGACACGTGTTTCATGATTCCTCAATCGTCAGTAGGGAAAATAAGCAAGGTTCATAGGTTGCAGGGCGTGCTGCCTCATCTCTCAGGACCAGTTCCACTCACAGCATGAAGGCGCAAACTCCCGAGCTCGTCAGCTCGGCGGCTTGTGAGAGCCATTATTAGACTATTAACCCCTTCCATGCTCATGACAAGGCCAGCTCTTCATGAGGCACGGTTGAGCTGTGCTTATGACGAGTTGACCTTGTCATGAACAATGATAAATACCACTTTGCAGCACAGGAGGGGAAAACCCCCTAGCAGCCAAGGTGTTAAGGGGGGTGGGAGGTCACCAGACACGCCCCAGCGCAATCACCTCTTGCATGATGGTTCACGTAGTTCATGATTTCTCGCTCAATACTCAGTTCAAAGTGTTCATAGCCAGTGCTATAATATTTATTTACATTTCGTATCCCTAGACACGTGTTTCATGATTTCTCAATCGTCAGTAGGGAAAATAAGCAAAGTTCATAGGTTGCAGGGCGTGCTGCTCATCTCTCAGGGCCAGTTCCACTCACAGCATGAAGGCGCAAGCTCCCGAGCTCGTCAACTCGGCGGCTCGTGAGAGCCATTTTTAAACTATTAGGGGGGTGGGAGCGCACCAGACACGCCCCACCGCAATCACCTCTTGCATGATGGTTCACGTAGTTCATGATTTTTCGCTCAATACTCAGTTCAAAGTGTTCATAGCCAGTGCTACAATATTTATTTCCAATTCGTATCCCTAGACACGTGTTTCATGATTCCTCAATCGTCAGTAGGGAAAATAAGGAAAGTTCATAGGTTGCAGGGCGTGCTGCCTCATCTCTCAGGACCAGTTCCACTCACAGCATGAAGGCGCAAGCTCCCGAGCTTGTCAGCCCGGCGGCTCGTGAGAGCCATTTTTAAACTATTAGGGGGGTGGGAGCGCACCAGACACGCCCCAGCGCAAACACCTCTTGCATGATGGTTCATGTAGTTCATGATTTCTCGCTCAATACTCAGTTCAAAGTGTTCATAGCCAGTGCTATATTATTTGTTTCCAATTCGTATCCCTAGACACGTGTTTCATGATTCCTCAATCGTCAGTAGGGAAAATAAGCAAAGTTCATAGGTTGCAGGGCGGACTGCCTCATCTCTCATGACAAGTTCCACTCACAGCATGAAGGCGCAAGCTCCCGAGCTCGTCAGCTTGGCGGCTCGTGAGAGCCACTTTTAAACTATTAGGGGGGTGGGAGCGCAGCAGACATGCCCCAGCGCAATCATCTCTTGCATGATGGTTCACGTAGTTCATGATTTCTCGCTCAATACTCAGTTCAAAGTGTTCATAGCCAGTGCTATATTATTTATTTCCAAAAACGCGAAAAGGGGGCAGGGTAGAAACACCCTGACACCCTAGGCCTGCTTAAGGGGTCCCACAAGGACCCACAAGGCCCCAAAAAATATATATATTTTTTTAAATCACGGTGTACCCGTACCCTGCCGATTCCCCCCAAAAAACTTAAGGCACCGCTCTGCAAAAGCACCCCCTCGCTCGTTTGCAGAGGGGTAAATAATTCCCCTTGAATACTGGGGTCCCTGGGGGCCAAGTAGCCCACCAGGAACCTCCAGTATGCGTCAGGGAGCTGCCTTACAGAGACGTGTAAAGAGGCCACGCCCCTTTTTACACCTCTCTGCAACGCAGCCCCCTGGCACATATTGGAGGTTTGTGGTGGGCTAGATGGCCCCAGGGACCCCCAGTATTGAAGGGGAATTAGTTCCCCCTCTGCAAAACGCGTCAGGGGGTGCCTTGCAGAGACGTGTAAAGAGGTCACGCCCCTTTTTACACCTCTCTGCAAGGCAGCCCACTGGTGCATACTGGAGGTTCCTGGTGGGCTAGTTGGATGCCGGGGACCCCCAGTATTCAAGGAGAATGAGTTCTCCCTCTGCAAACGTGCTAGGGGGCGCGTTTGCAGAGTGGTGTAATCTGTCACCTCAAGCTCCACCCCCTCCCTGCACCACTCTGCAAACGTGCCCCCTTGCACGTTTGCAGAGGGGGAAATTATTCCCCTCAAATATTGGGGGTCCCTGGGGGCCAAGTAGCCCACCAGGAACCTCCAGTATGTGCCAGGGGGCTGCCTTGCAGAGATGTGTAGAGAGGCCACGCCCCTTTTACAACTCTCTGCAACGCAGTCCCCCGGCGCATACAGGATGTTTCTGGTGGGCTAGTTGGCCCCCAGGGCCCCCCAGTATTCAAGGGGAATTAGTTCCAACTCTGCAAACGTGCCAGGGGTCTGCCTAGCAGAGACATGTAAAGACGCAACTCCCAACGCCCTGTGGCGCATTTGCAGAGGTGGAAGTAATTACCCTTGAATACTGGGGGTTCCTGGGGGCCAAATAGCCCACCAGGTACCTCCAGTAAGTGCCACGGAGCTGTGTTGCAGAGTGTTGTATAAAGGGGCGTGGCCTCATTACACCTCTCTGCAATGCAACCCCCTGGTGCATACTGGACGTTCCTGGTGGGCTAGTTGGCCCCCAGGGACCCCCAGTATTCAAGGGGAATTAGTTCCCCATCTGCAAACGCGCCAGGGGACTGCCTTGCAGAGACGTGTAAAGAGGCCACTCCCCTTTTTACACCTCTCTGCAAGGCAGCCCCCTGGTGCATACTGGAGGTTCCTGGTGGGCTAGTTGGCCCCCGGGACCCCCAGTATTCAAGGGGAATTACTTCCCCCTCTGCAAACGCGCCAGGGGGCGCGTTTGCAGAGTGGTGCAATCCGTCACCTCAAGACCCACCCCCTCCCTATGGGAAGTAATTCCCCTTGAATACTGGGGGTCCCTGGGGGCCAACTAGCCCATCAGGTACCTCCAGTAAGCGCCACAGAACTGTGTTGCAGAGTGTTGTAAAAAGGGGAGTGGCCTTATTACACCTCTCTGCAATGCAGCCCCCTGGTGCATACTGGAGGTTCCTGGTGGGATAGTTGGCCCCCAGGGACCCCCAATATGCAAGGGGAATTAGTTCCCCCTCTGCAAACACGCCAGGGGGCTGCGTTGCAGATAGGTGTAAAAAGGGCGTGGCCTCTGAACACCTCTCTGCAAAGCAGCCCCCTGGTGCATACTGGAGGTTCCTGGTGGGCTAGTTGGCTCCCAGGGACCCCCAGTATTCAAGGGGAATTAGTTCCCCCTCTGCAAATGCGCCAGGGGGCTGCCTTGCACTGAGGTGTAAAAAGGGGCATGGCCTCATTACACCTCTCTGCAACGCAGCCCCCTGGCGCATACTGGAGGTTCCTGGTGGGCTAGTTGGCCCCCAGGGACCACCAGTATGCAATGGGAATTAGTTCCCCCTCTGAAAATGCGCCAGAGGGCTGCGTTGCAGAGAGGTGTAAAAAGGAGTGGGGCATCATTACACCTCTCTGCAACACAGTCCCCTGGCACATACTGGAAGTACCTGGTGGTCTAGTTGGCCCTCAGGGACCTCCAGTATGCTGGAGGAATTAGTTTCCCCTCTGCAAACGTGCAGAGAGGTGTAATGAGGCCACCCCCCTTTTTACACCTCTCTGCAACGCAGCCCCCTGGTGCTTTAAAAAATTCCTCTAAAATCAGCCGAACTACGAATTCCGATTTACTCACCTGTTATCAGGAGAGACCTCAGTGCTGCATATTTCAGCCTACTACTGATCCTGAAAAGTAACTCTAATCATATTTACAGTAACTTGAATTTCCTTCTATAGGCTAACATTGACTGGTTTCACTTGGAAATTCTTCAAAGTGTGCAGTTTTGGAACTTTAAAAAATTCCTTTAAACTCAGCCGAACTATGAATTCCGATTTACTCACATGTTATCAGGAGAGACCTCAGTGCTGCATCTTGCAACCCACTACTGATCCTGAAAAGTAATTCTAACAATACTTACAGTAACTTGAATTTGCTTTTTTTTTGTATTTTTTTTATCGAGAATTTATAAGACATAATGTAAACTCAGTATACACAATTATCCAGAGATTATAAATACATCCTAAATACATCATAAATACATTTATCTAGCAATATATGAAAAAGAGTCATGCAAAACTAAAACAGGGCTAATAGTTAAAATCTGAGTACATTAATTGATTAGTTCATTATCGTGGACCTTAAAAAAAAAAGAATAAACCAGTTAGACCGCGGAGATGGAACAGAGGGGAGAGTCCACCTCCTACAATCTGGCAGCCCTTGAAGCGGCCACAGGGGCCCAGATTTTTAATCCCATCTCCCTTGTTTTTTTACCCGTAAGTTCATACAGTGCCGCCTCCACATTATGCATTCCTAAGAGTCTAGATAGCCACATTTGGAAAGTTGGAGCATCGATATCTTTCCAAGCAGCTGAGATTAAAATACAAAGTACTGCCGTAGAAACGAATACCAGACCTTCGGTCTCAGTATTAAGACCCAGGTTGCTTTCACAACCTGCGATCATCAAAGTAGGGGATAGATTTATTTTTACATCTAGCAGCCCCTCCCAGAATGCCTCGATCTCCTTTTTGACCGCATCTAATTTCTCACAATGATGGAACATGTGTAGGCGGTCAGCTGGACCCTTTAAGCATCTGGGACAGCAGTTATCTAACCTTATACCCCAATCGAATAACTTGGAGGGGTATAATAAAGATTAAACAGCATTTTAAAGTGTAGAGCTTTCCGGTTTGAGGAGCGTAAGAGTTTTTTATCCAACAATAGGGCTCTATCAAGATCTATATCTGTGTCCTCCAGTTTAGTGGCCCAAGCTGCCTCTGTTTTAGCCATATCCTCATGCATTTCATCCATAAGTATCCTATAGATGCCTTTAATTCTATGACCCCCCCTTTTAGGTAGTCCAAGATACTACATCTTTTACCTAAGATAATACGTGGTCTTTTTGCTTTTATTGTATTAACCACTTGAGCATACTTATAATCCTGGCTTCCAAGGAGGGAGTACCTCTGTAGCAAGGCTTCTAAAGGTCTAAACTCATCTCTCGTCATAATATGCCCCATTGTCAGAATACCCTGTCATTACCAGTGTTGCCAGCCACTGTCATTGCACAGGTTTGGAAAAAGACCAGAGTTCCAGAGGGGAGTATGAGGATTAAATATAGGGATTCCCAAGACTTTCCGTACTGCCGCCCAGACCCCCCAAATACTTTCCAATACTTTATACCTAGTCTTTTTGTAATACCGTCTCTCAGTTCTCCTTAGTAATACCCCGGTTGCCTCACTGCCTACTATCAATTCGTAGATAGAAGGGATACATTTTTGCCTATTAGCAGTGTTTGATTTACCTCCGATGGGGTTGAAGAGGATAGCCAACTGCGTCAAAAGACAAGACCAATAATAATATCTGAGATTCGGGAGCCCCAGACCTCGTTCCTGTGGCAGGGACATGAATTTTTGGGATCTTCCAATCTTCCCATATTGCCACAGGAAGTTCATAAATATGGCTTCTAATCCTTTGATGAATTTTTCCTCTATCAAAAATGGGATAGCCCGGAATTTATACAAAATTTTAGGAAACATAGTCATTTTAATAACGTTCGCTCTTCCTATTATTGACAGGTGCCGTGTATCCATTCTTTTTAATTCCACCTCGATTGATTTCATTAGAGGGATAAAGTTATCTCTGATAATAAACTCGGGCAGGGCATTGATCGTTACCCCCTAATACACCACTGAATCAACAAATCTACGATCAGATTTAACTACATTCTTAGAGCACAGCACCTGGGTCTTCTCCTCATTAAAGCGATAGCCTGACTGTCTACCACATTGCTTTGTGATACTAACCACCTCCCGCAATGCTATGTCGGGTTCTGTGGAGACAATGGCCAGATCATCGGCATATGCCAAGATCTTCGTTTGGAATTCTTTGGTGACTACCGGTATAATTAAAGGGTTATTCATTATCTGATGTATTAAGGGGTCTATGTATAAGGCGAATAAAATGGGTGAGCACGGGCACCCCTGTCTAGTCCCTCTTGTGATATAGATCTTCTCAAAGCTTTCCCCCATCATCTGGATCTTAGCAACTGGATTGGAATACATAGACTGAATAGCCTTTCGGAATCTTGGTCCAAACCCCCTTTCTTTGAGCACCCGCCACAGGAAATTCCATCTTACGCGGTTGAAAGCTTTTTCCGCATCGAGGAGGATCATTGCGAACCCCCCACCCCAGCAGCATGGATATCAAACAATGTGATAGCCCGTCTAATGTGGTCCGTAGTGTCTCTACCCGGGATGAATCCATGCTGCCAGGGGGAAACCAGAGTCCCAATGGTCCTCCCCAAGCATGTTGCTAGAATCTTAGCATATAATTTATTATCTGAATTTATCAAGGATATAGGCCTATATGAGCCTGGGTTTTCCTTCGGCTTGCCCTTTTTGTGGAATACCACTATATTAGTGCTCATCCAGGATTCCGGAATTTCGCCCGTGTTTATAACCCCATTAAATAAATCCAGGAGGAGTGGATTCATTTCCTCTGAAAGCTTTTTATATAACTCCAGAGGTATGCTGTCAAGGCCCGCCGCCTTCCCTGCAGCTAGATCTTGTAATGCCTCTGACAGTTCCTCATAGGTGATATCTTTTTCTAGAGTTTGTCTATCACCCTCAACCAGTTTAGTTCCCCATTCTCCCTGCTCTATCATATAGCTCTCCACAATAGATTTCTCCTGGTACAATACTTGATAATATCTTTTAAAGACATCCAGTATTTCCCTTGGCTAGTCATAGCTCCGGCCCTGCTCTTCGATAAGTGAAATTGTATTTTTGGAGGCAGTCTGTCTAATTCGAAGTGCAAGTGCCCTCCCAGCTTGTTCCCCCATTTCGTAGAGCCTGGATCTCTATGCCTGATATTCTGCAGCTGCTCTTTTAGGCAGCTGATTCTGTATTTCTGCTTTGATCGCGCTTACTCTTTCTAAACTTTCTGTACCCGTCCTCCCCTGAGAGATGGCCTTGCTATGTTGTTCCTCAGCATCAGTCAAGTTATTCATTAATTGTTCTCTTTCTAGGCTAATCTTTTTCCAAATTCGGGCAGTATAACTGATGGTTTCTCCCCTTAAAGCAGCTTTATAGCTGTCCCAGACAGAGTTTCGTGGCGCACTATATCTATTCACGTCAAAAAACGCCTGTGACCAGCTCTTAATAAACTCAACATAAATACTGTCTGTTAAGAGCTTCCTGTCAAAGGTCCAGGGCCTATTTTTTATAACGAACCTATTGGCATCCATAGTAAGTATTAGGGGTTTGTGGTCTGATATTATCATAGGTAGTTTACAAATTTTAACCGTACTCAGCTCTGTAGCAGATATCATGAATTAATCGAGTTTGGACTATTTCTGGAATGGGTCGGAAAAGTATGTAAATCCAGGGTTTGCTGATTCGTTATTCCCCCAGACGTCCCTAAGTCCATGCGATTGCATCATTGAGCAGACTGCCTGGAATACCCTAGGCTTACGTCCCAAGTATACAGTCCCCCCCACAAAGTCTGCTGAGATGTTCAAATCCCCACAAGCCACAATAGGGTGATGGATCAAGCCCTGATCTCTTGACTGGGTAAGAGTGGTCTGCTTAATTCAGACACTCTGTTCATCACCACCCCCTTTTTTGAATTGTTTTGGCCACCATAAGTGTGGCAGGGTATACTCAGACATGAGTCCCTTGCTCACTACACCACCAGGATTCAAGCAAGCCGGGCCGACGACGGCTGAAATGCCAGAAACCGGTCCCGGGAAGCTTGTCTCCTTTCCGGTGAAGAATTGGCTTGGTAGTTTGGTCTGCCCTGTTCCCATGAGGCCCTGGGTCAGACTAATTTGCATATAGCCAGGTTGTGAGCTGGGATGGTGCAGTGAGCTAAATAACGGTGATGGATCAAGCCCTGATCTCTTGATTGGGTAAGAGTGGTCTGCTTAATTCAGACACTCTGCTCATCACCACCCCCTTTTTTGAATCACAATAGGGGCTGGCCAGCCTGTCAGTTCCTTCTCCAAACAATCGAAAACCTCAGGATCATCACTATTTGCCCCGTAAATCCCGCAGATGGTAACACCTATATTCATTTCACATAGGGCCCATCTGCCCATGTTGTCTGCTTTGGACTGTTTGACTCCACCTGGACCCACTTTTCCTATTATAACCACCCGCCTGATCTTTGACGTTTGAGAGGAACAGGACAAGATCTCCTAGCCCTTTAATTTAAGCCAATGTCTTTTCCCCCAGGGTAAGTAAGTGCTGCATCTTTGAGCCCAGTACAGACCCTGAAAAGTAAATCTAAGCGTACTTACCAGTAACTTGAATTTCCTTCCATAGGCTAACATTGACTGGTTTCACTTGGAAATTCTTCCAAGTGTGGAGTTTTGGAACTTTAAAAAAATCCTCTAAAATCAGCCGAACTCTAAATTCCGATTTACTCACCTGTTATCAGGAGAGACCGCAGTTGTGCATCTTTCAGCACAATACTGATCCTGAAAAGTAATTGTAATCGTAGTTAGAGTAACTTGAATTTCCTTCCATAGGCTAAAATTGACTGGTTTCACTTGGAAGTTTTTCTAAGTGTTGAGTTTTGGAATTTTAAAAAATTCCTCTAAAATCTGCCGAACTACGAATTCTGATTTACTCGCCTGTTATCTGGAGAGACCTCAGTGCTGCATCTTTAAGCTCACTACTATTCCTGAAATGTCTCCTTTCCGGTGAAGAAATGTAACTGTACTTACCAGTAACTTGAATTTCCTTCCATAGGATATCATTGCCTGCTACATAAAATATATATAAATTAAAAAATATTTAAATAAAAAAAAATATCACAATTTCAATATTTTTAAAAATGTTTTTTTTCAATTATATTACAAAATATGTAATGTAATTTAAAACATAAAATATCTAAAAATAAATACTTTAAAACAATGTAGTAAATTAGTATAAAAATATAACAATTTATACATTTAAAAATTATCATTTATAAAACCTTTGAAATTCACTGAAAAGACCATGGGTTTCAGCCACGTTATAGTTAGGAATCATCATTTAAAAAACCTTAGAAATTCCCTGAAAAAACCATAAGTTTCACCCATGTTATAGTTAGGAATTAGCATTTAAAAAACCTTTGAATTTATTGAAACTATAACTCGCGCACCCGCAATGCACTGTTGATGACGTCACATACAACATCACTCATGACATGGTCAGTGACATCACTCATGACATCACTGATGACATCTCAAATGCCATCACTGATGACATCATCCTTGTGAAAGAGTGGCACACCTCCTCTCACCCTACTATAACCCTTGATACACACATTCAAAAATAGAAATTAAAATTTTCAAAACAATGGAGATACCAAAACCAGTTACAACAACCTATTCGGTAATTCCAAAATCTACATACACATCCACTCATTCACCAACAGTTCTATATAGTCACTCATCATATGTACTCATACACTAGCACGGGGACACACTGTTATAGTGTAACCATGCGCTCTACAAATGCTTTTATTATTATTAATATTATTATTATTACACCTATACAGCCTGTTACACACCAACACTCATCCATATAGTTACTCACACACATATTCACAGATGCAAAGAAACTATAAAACATCCATTTACTTGCAAATACAGCTATACACACACCACTACTCTTACTTTTACAGAAACATACATATACTTACTCTCTCAAACAATCACTTATAGAAACACATACTTATTTATACAGGACCTCTTCCAATCTCTCACTCTCACATATACTCACTCATATACATCAATACTCACATATGCTAGTTTAAAACCTATGTAGTTACTCATAAAGATAGGATTGAGACAGTCATTCACTCACTAACACACCCATACACACACTCATCCACCCATACAGTCCTGCACACATTCTGTCTTCAAAACACATACAAACAGTGAGTCACTCATTCATGCATCTGTGCGCTAAGTAATACCCTCCACCAAACCATACAGACACTCATTCTGATACTCAAAAAACCAACTAATAACGCATATACATAAGGTCTTAGAATAAAGAAAGGGTATAAATGGCTGTTGGGGCAGGAAGAACTTGAATTGGTCAATGCGTACCTGTATTTAGGGAAGGTTTTTTAAAAAAATGGGCGTGACTCAGAGCACATCAACCGGTGTGTTGGTAAGGCCGCCTCCCAGGCTGGAGCTCTAAAGAGATTTTATAAGACCTGTGGGAGACGTCATTTTAATCATGTTCTGTCAGTGTTTAAGGTTAAAATTCCCCCAACTTTAACCTATGCTGCAGAAGTTTTGGATAGGAATTACTGGCTCTCTTTCAATAAGGCTGAAGGCCGGTTTTTCCGTCAAATTTGTAATTTAAATTCCATGGCAGCCCCACATGTTCTTCGTTTGGAATTCCATTTAATTTCTTCTTACACTTCTTCCCTGGCAGCGGTCCTGAGGTGGGGGAACTCCCTTTGTTGGGGTGTTGAGGGCACGTTAAGGGCCGGTTTGAAGCTGGAAATTTTTGTAAAATTAAAAGAGAAATCAACTTCTTTTAGATCTTTTGCTCACGCAAACCATCTATTTGGGCTCAATTTTAATAGTGAATCACCCATCCCTAAGTCTGTACTGAAGTCGTTTTTAAAGAGGTCTGTAAGCATGATTAGTACAACGAGAGATATAGCTTTAAGTCATCCTAAAGTTCTTAACGAGGTGATCTGTGTGAGTGCGATGGGGAGCGGACCCCAGCCCTATCTCTCATGGAATGTTCCACATGGCATCAGAAGATTAATACTTCTTTTAAGAATGAACCTATTGCCCTTGAGAGACGTAATGGGCATTTGGGAAAAAACTCCTAGAGATGAGAGAATTTGTGAACTGTGCCGCTCCCAAATACAGGATCTCAATCATGTGCTATTTGTGTGTCCAGAACTTTTAAGGGCAAGGCGTAAGTTTTTGAGACCCTCTTTTATTAAATTTAATATTCGTTCCGCTGAGGAGGCCCGATCTTTTGTGTTGTCCCCTCCCAATGAAATGATCTGCCATAGAATATTTCAATTTTTTAAAACATTTCTGGTTATTTATTAGAATGTCTGAATTTTAGTTCAGTTGGTATGTGTAATGTTTTGCCGATTGCTTAAGGTAGATTTTTGTATTTGTTACAAAGCATGTTCTTTTATTGTATTGGTGTATTTTTGTGGACATCCGTTGGAGTTCCGTAAAAAATAAACTAATTGACTTGACTAGCATATACACACTCATGTAGCTACTCACCAACCCATGCAGCCATTTATACACAAAGTGAGACACTGATACAGACATTTAAATATTTAAACATTACTCGCTAATACATGTATTCAGTAAGATACACTTAATAAGTCAGTTTTCCAATCAATAAAAAAAAAACATCCATTTAGACACTTATTTAACCGTTTGTTCTTCCATCGACGTTTAGGTATACATATGTAAAAAATATTTATTTTTCAGATAGACACTTATTCACTAGATGATGTTATCAGTGATGTCATTTGAGATGTCATCAGTGATGTCATGAGTGATGTCACTGACCATGTCATGAGTGATGTAATATGTGACGTCATCAGCAGTGCATTGCGGGCGCGCGAGTTATAGTTAGCTGAACTAACTATAACAGTGGAATTTCAATGGTTTTGTATGAGTGAAATGTCCAGCTAACTATAACATGTGTGAAACCTATGTTTTTTTCAGTGAATTTCAAAGGTTTTGAAAATGATAAATCCTAACTATAATGTGGCTGAAACCTATGGTTTTTTCAGTAAATATATATATAAACACATAAACATATACGCACACACACAATACCTACATTACCTGTAGCTAGTTATTGTTCAGACCAAGGGGCAGATTATGATGGTGGACGGACCTGACTCCGTCCGCCACCATAGAGTAGGAGGGACCGACCACAGGGGCAGCGGCGGTCCCTCCGTGCAGATTAGGATGTGACCGCCAGGGTGGCGGTCACATCCTCTATTCTTAACATTGAGGCGGGTGCAGCTTCAAGCTGCACCCGCAGCAATGTTAAAAATGCATGCACGGCATTTGCGTGCACAAATCGGCAGGCACCGCGCGGTGCCTGCCGCTTTGTTCACGCAAATGCAGGGGGTACCATAGGTACCCCCAATGTGCACCCCCCACACCCCCTTCACCCAGGGGGCCCGCAACGGGCCCCTGAAGTGAAGGTCCGTATGCATTTCCACGGCGGAAAAGCCGCAGTGGAAAAGCATACTTTCTACTCCATCATAATATGGCTGGCGGTGTCTGATAGACACCGCCAGCCATGTAAATGCTTTTCCGCCGCGGTCGGAAAGGCGACTGTGGCGGAAAAGCGGCGGACAGATTCCAAGACCCACCAGCCATCCTAATTTGGCAGTGGGTCTTTCAAGCACCCGCTGCGGTTTTCCCGCATCCTCCGGGCCGGCGGTGGCTTCCGCCGGCCCGGAGGATGCGGAAATCCACAATCGTAATAGGCCCCCAAGTTTCCACTGGAAGTGCATTTTTTGTTTTGCTTATAACTTTATCGGCGATTGATAAATCTTCATGACATTTTCAAAACAAATTCTTTGTTCATATCAGGAAGGTTTGGGGATGATTGGTCAAGGGGGGCTGAGATAAAAGGCGGGTCCCAAAATGTATTTTCTCCTTTTTAATTTCCATAGGAAACTTTAGACAAGGCTACAGGAGTTGACCGTAGCGCCAAAATTCTGCGAAGATTTGTCAAACGACGCCGAAGATATTGACGAAAGAAAAATTGCTAGTAGGTTATATATATATATATATATATATATTCTCCAAGAAAATAGCCTGCTCCGCTCCGCTCCTTCCCTGAAAGTTTGGGGGTGATTTGTCAAGTGGGAGCCGAGAAAGAAAGGGGGTCCCAAAACGTGTTTTCCCCATGCAATTTTCCATAGGCACCTTTAGCCAGGGCTACAGCCCGAACTGCTGAACGGAATTACACCAAATTTGGCAGAGAGGTAGAGTTCGGTTCGTAGATTGTGCTTTTTGTTAAATGGTGTAAATCCGTTCAGTAGTTTCTGAGAAAATTACGAGTAAAATCATAGCGATATCTACAGACGAAGTTCAGCACACGTACGGAAATCAGTTCAATTACGAGCGCAAACTGCATGATGATTGACTGTGAACTGTCAACACTCGAAACCAGGAAGTGTTGGCGGCCATCTTGTGCCTCGGTAGCACTGAGTCACAAGAAAACAGTAAAACAAAGTTGAGAAATAAGGGAAGGGGCAGGCTAGAAACATTCTGAACCTATAGTCTTGGTCAGGGGGTGGTATATGGATCTTTAGGCTTCATTTTTTTTTAAATAAAAAATGGCGGGGTACTCATGCAGTACTTGTACGCGGTGGAAAAGGTGAACAAAAACTAGAAGTTTGTTTTATTCATTCGGTCTCGGGGAAGGGCATATTACGGGGGCAATTGTTTTGCATAATGGGGGCTTGTGAGGTGCCCCGAGCACTGGGGAACGGAACTCCTCTGGTTTTATTTTGAAGTATGCAGGGGGGTTACGGTCCTACTACCCGCAGTATCGGGGAGCTGCACCCCGCGGGTGTTTTGAAAAAAGATATATGTTTTGAGAGCTCTCTCTCTCCCCGTATACATCGCGGGAAAAGCCACCTTTCTAGGGCAGTAATATGTAAAATGACCTTCTAGCTCCGGGTACCTGCATTGAAGCTCATGTTAGATGTCCTTCACATCTTACTGACGCCCGTTATGCCGACTTATTTCTAATGCATTGCTATGAAGCCTTTGTAGATCTAGGCCTCTGTGCTTACCGTTGTATAAACACTGCGGCCAAACACTTCAGTCAGTTGAATTCACAACTTATTTTCACCAATTCTTCTACACGTCCAAGCAGACAGCAGTGTCTATAAGAGCGAAAGAGAAATGATGTCACAGAGAGTGAGAGAGAGAAATAGAGAGAAAACAACATTAAAACTGGGTCGCAGAGTCTGGAGTTGAGATTTTTTCTTGAAAAGTCAGACGTAGGTTTATAAACTCCATGCGTCACTTTACCCATGTTAAAAGTGACTCAAAAGTGGCATAATAACGTCGTGGATCTGTTTGTCAGACTGTTGTAACATATCTGATTTTACAAAGAAGCTGCTGTACACTACGCACTCTGGGCCATATTATCAAGCCTGGGCAACAACATTATCGCCACTTTATCGGCAGGAAAGTGCTGCTAAAGTGGCAATAATGGGTTTGGTAATATGCTCTATGGTATTCCAATCGAAGCTCATGTTAGATGTCCTTCACATCTAGCATGAGCTTCAATTGGAATTCCATAGAGCATATTATCAAACCCATGATCGCCACTTTAGCAGCACTTTCCTGCCGATAAAGTGGCAATAATTCTGTCGCCTAGGCTTGATATTATGGCCCTCTCTCCTTTCACAAATAAAGGTAACACTACAGTTTTATGAGTGCAGTGTACCTGGTACATTTCACTTGTTATAGTGCCGCATTCAAGTGGTGTCTATATGGAAGTGCCTACTGCGTTACTGACGCCCGTTATGCCGACTTATTTCTAATGCATTGCTATGAAGGCTTTGTAGATCTAGGCCTCTGTGCTTACCGTTGTATAAACACTGCGGCCAAACACTTCAGCCAGTTGAATTCACAACTTATTTTCACCAATTCTTCTACACGTCCAAGCAGACAGCAGTGTCTATAAGAGAGAAAGAGAAATGATGTCACAGAGAGTGAGAGAGAGAAAGAGAGAGAAAAACAACATTAAAACTGTTTCGCAGAGTCTGGAGTTGAGATTTTTTCTTGAAAAGTCAGACGTAGATTTATAAGCTCCTTGCGTCACTTTACCCATGTTAAAAGTGACTCAAAAGTGGCATAATAACGTTGTGGATCTGTTTTGTCAGACTGTTGTAACGTATCTGATTTTACAGAGAAGCTGCTGTACACTACGCACTCTGGGCCATATTATCAAGCTTGGGCGTCAAAATTATCGCCACTTTATTGGCAGGAAAGGGCAGCTAAAGTGGCGATAATGGGTTGTATAATATGCTCTATGGAATTCCAATCAAAGCTCATGTTAGATGTGAAGGACATCTAACATGAGCTTCGAGTGGAATTCCATAGAGCATATTATCAAACCCATTATCGCCACTTTAGCAGCACTTTCCTGCCGATAAAGTGGCGATAATTTTGTCGCCAAGGATTAATAATATGGCCCTCTCTCCTTTAACAAATAAAGGTAACACTATAGTTTTATGAGTGCAGTGTACCTGTAACATTTCACTTGTTATAGTGCCACGTTCAAGTGGTGTCTATATGGAAGTGCCTACTGCGTTACTGATGCAAAAGTGGCATAACGGCATTGTAAATATGCCAATTTATTTCTAATGCATTGCTATGAAGGCATTGTATATGTAGGCTGCGGTGCTTACCTTGTATAAACAGTGCGGCCACCGGAGTTCACCACTCGACTTGAACTCTGCTTCTACACGTCAAAGTATATTCAATACGTTGCAGACAATTCTATTGCTGTTGCTCGATAGACCGTGGTTGCTTCTGATGGATGTTTGGTGAAGGAAACAAAAGGACATTTTGGTTAGTCATCGTAAACTGAGTTGCGTAACTACTGTCAAAAGTGAATTTTATTGTGGGTTCTTAATATTCCGTAGTTAGACTGTTGCAGCTGCACCACTTTTATCGGCAGGAAACTGCCAATAAAGCGGCGATAATGGGCTTGGTAGTATGCCCTTGTGAATTCTTATAGCAGCCCAGGTTAACACAAGAACCTGGGGTGCTATGGGAATTCACAAGGGCATATTATCAAGCCCATTATCGTCGCTTTATCAGCAGTTTCCTGCCGATAAAACGGTGATAATTTGAACACCAGTCCTTGATAATATGTCTGCTTGTATTATAAATATATTCCGGACATTTCAGCGATTATAAAAACGTTACTGCTATTGGGAAAAACATCAAATATGTATATTAATACATTATATAGGAGTGCGTTCGTCTAAAATATTAAGTTGCATTTTTGTATGTAGTCAGCTGCAACCCTTTGACTCCTTCTGATGCGTACTCAAGTGTCACTGCTCACCTTTTGTGGAAATGAGTTTCTTCATGATGTAGTCACGATCTTCAACAAAGAAGTCTCATAGTTGTTGCAGACTCTTGATACCTCCATGTCTTACGACATACTTCTCCTCCCATCATCATCATCATACCAGGTTCTACACCCGCTCAGTGCTTCGGGCACTACTAACTCAGTGACCAAAGAGGCCACGCATGTGGTAGTGGGCCCTTTGTTCGGTGCTTTGGGAAGAACTCTAAAATGGCGTACAACACATGCGCTACGTCTTTTTTTTTTTTATAGATAGGGTCACGTGTGTAGTGACGGATGCGCTGAATGGGTGTGGTGTGGGTGTATACCAGAAAACACAAAGAGTAACTGTGGGTATTTGACAAAGAGAAGGCTATGTGTGTGTGGGGGTGACTACGTGTGTGCTTCCAACTTAGAGCAAACAACCGGACATTTACCCCATGTAAAAAATGTCCATCAGTTACTTTTCCTGTGCCGCCCAATTCATCATTTGGTCTACTTCACATAGTAGGCAATCTGTATTTTTACCATCTCTTGAGATATTAAAATGAGATGGATGGTTCTGGTGATGTTAATGCCCAAGATGATTGGTGGATGTTGTCTGTTTGTAACTGAAAGCAGTGCATATGTGATTTGTGAAAAGAAGAAAGTGTGCTTGTGGTAAAATTGAAGAGTGTACGCAATATTAATTTTATTCTGGAGTCGTACACTTCCAAAAATAAATACAAAAGAGTGCAAAAAAGTCAGATGGTTCAAACAAATAACTTCTGACTGGGTTTTCTGGTCAACATGTTTCTGCGCACATTTAAAGACCCAAAGTGGTGCCTGCCGCTTCTTCAGGACCCATTAACTTCACCACCACCCCCCATGCCACTCTTTCATACCGCCACTGGGTGGCCACCGCAAGTATCACCATGGGCGGCAACTAGTTGAGCTACGCCACTGACCTCAGGTAGCAAAAATACTCCAGGTGGCCAAAGCAGCTTAGGGCTTTGGGGTGCAGCATGCACAATGGAAGAATTTAAATGTATAATTTACAGCCTATTGCTCTAGAATATCATGCACTTTGGGCGCAGAATAGCTTCTAGGCAGTGGGAGAAAGGTCCATCCCCATGCCCTTCCATTTAAACCTGGCTGAAAACTCTTTCACTGGCGGCTTCTCCTGTGCTGTATGGTGAAATATAGATATCAGGTGCTTCAGATATGTGAGTTTGAGTCGTTTATCTGGTGCTATGAGAGGCTTAGGTTCTGCACCGATGCCAGGACCAGGCTAGCTGACTCGCACTGCGGAGTCGATATTAGGGGAATGTGTCCAGTAAAGTGGGACAGATGTGTCCCTCCCTTTAACACTTTAGGAGAGATGAAGGTACCATTCTTGTATATGTCACCCATATGCGCTGCTAAGACCAAGTCACAGGTTCATATGTCACAGGTAACAATGGGTGGTAGAGTTGTGTTAGTTTTGGGAGGTAGATAAGCTTGCTTGGACAGACACTCCCAAGCCCTTATTATTATTATATTCTTGTATAAATCTGAAAATTCGTTTTTTTATAAATCATTTTTTGAATGTTCTTGATATACCAACTGATTTTGATTTTTCTGGAATGGGAGTTGTAATTATCAACATGCCTCTCAATACGTATTTGTAGATGAGCTCAGGGACATGGCTGACAGTAGGAAACCGAATGCCCTGATACTTTTAGACCTGTCAGCGGCATTCAACACTGTCAGCCATGATCTGCTCGTGGACAGACTGGCGAGTTTTGGAATAACGGAGACGGCCTATAAATGGCTAGAGTCCTTTTTGACTGGGAGGCAGCAGAGGATCCAATTGGGAGATGAGATTTCTGAGTTGGGCAGGATGAACTGTGGGGTTCCGCAGGGATCCGCGCTATCGCCGTTACTTTTTAATCTTTACCTGCAACCCCTTATTGAATCCTTGGTACATATGGGGTGTCCGGTGTTCAACTACGCAGACGACACCCAACTGCTTTTTAGCATAGAGAACTCTAAAGCAGCACAGCTACATATACAGGAGGTCCTTAGGTATACAGTCAGTTGGATGAGTGACAACCTGCTGAAAATTAATCCTGAGAAGACGGAGGTTTTGGTGGTGTCAACTGGCATTTCACCATGGGGAGATTTGTATTGGCCAAAAGAACTTGGGCCCACCCCAACACCAGTGCCCAATGTGAAAAGTCTGGGCATAAAAATTGACAAGGATCTGTCGATGGTTACCCAGATTTCTACTGTCGTAGGTACTTGTACCGGCCTAATTAGACAATTACGCAGACTAGTCCCCCTCTTATCCGAATCTATGCTTCGGACGGGGGTTTCGGCCACCATATTATCAAGATTGGACTACGGCAATGTCCTCTATTTAGGTCTACCAAAGAACTTGATCAATAGACTGCAGGTCGTTTTGAACGATGCGGCACGCCTAATCTTTAAACTTCCGAGAAGATCACATGCATCCCCCTTACTGTCTAAGCTTCATTGGCTTCCTATGAAGCAGAGGGTAGAATTCAAGAGCCTGTGTATTGCACATAAGGCAATCCATGGGCAAGCCCCTGTTTATATTAAGGATCGTCTAATGCCTTATAACCCGAAACGAACCTTAAGATCATCCGATGCCCTGCTGTTGACCTGTCCCCGTTTTAATTTGGCCACAAAAGGCGGAAGGTCCTTTTCCATACTTACTCCACTGTTGTGGAACAAGTTACCAGTTTCCTTGCGCAAGGAGTCAAATCTTCTTTGCTTCAGAAAACAGCTGAAAACGATCTTGTTTAGGGAGGCCTTTGGACACACAGGTTAACTTGTAATCTGTTGCTATCTTTTCTGTGAGTAAGAATAAAGTGTGTTTTCTTTGGTCCGGAGCGCCTTGAGACCTGTTGGTGAGCTGGCGCTATACAAACCAAAAGAAACATAAGAAAAAAACAACAAACAAACATGTCTTTTAACTCCTTAAAAAAGATCTCCATGCAGCTATATCTACTCTCTATAGATTCCCACAGTGCAGTTAGCTTGTCTAGATTCTTCCTTCTATGCAGAGGAATATTTCAAAAGGATGGTCAGCTTTCATCTGGCCTTACTTTGGTGGTAGACCACATAGGAAATCCATATTTTTGAGTTTCCGTCCCATTTTTCTTGATCCCAATATCTGTCCCTTTGCCGTATGGAGAGACTGAACGTATCTGAGCAGGCCACAGTTACACATGTCCTCCCTAAACATGGCACAATTTTTAGTTCCTAGTTTGATAAATCAACTATATGTGCACAAAAGATTTTGGCAGTAGTAGATGCAGTAAATATGGATGTCAGAGTGAAGGAAAGACAGTTCCCACTGGTTCCTCAAATTGAACTTGCTTCTAGAAAGGCATCTTTTGTGGAGCAAAGTTGCAGAAACTGTTTTAAATGTCAAACTTAGAGTAAAATTATTTCTTGCTAGTTATGAAGCCTATTTTGGAAAGTTGTATATATACTAAAAAAGAAGCTATTTTGCCATCATTATTTTCAATGTGTTCCACCTCAGAGGATTTTACCATTAAGTTCGAGGCTGTAGCATGTTCAGTCAACAGTCAGATCTAACTGTTATGAGCCCTTTTCAGCTACTGCTTCCTTTTTTGTCCATAATACAGTTTCAACATTCAGGGAAGTGTCAATAACCGAGGTAACACTTTCGACCTGGAAGAAATATAAAATGTTATTCAGTTGTGATCAACCATAAGTCTCCAAAGAGGGGGTGCCCATATACAGGTCTTAAGCAGACAATAGTAAACCTCTGTTTGTTCACTTTTTCATAATTGGCTTCACATGTGATTGTGTTATTTTTTAGAAATCACCTGTTGATGTTGCAGTGACAAAGTCTTATTTTGTTAGTGTGTAATACTAATTTGATGGGTTACAAAAAGGCATGAGGTAATTGGTTCAGGTTACTCGATTCAGTACTTCATATGTAATGCCATGGTAAAATTGATTATGATCAAGCTTTTATACAATATGGCATCTTGTTTAGAGAGGCTGACTTCCTTAGTTGTATATCCCAATCTTCATATGCAGAGATGCAGTTTAGATAATTGTCTTGTTAGTTTTTTGTGATTAACTCATTTTCACCAACAATGGACAGGCCATGAAAGCCCCTGAAATACTGGGGGAGGGAGTGAACCACACCTAATAGACCTGACACCCTTGGGGAATAGTCCCCTAGATGTTTTGCCTTCACCCTCCTGTTTTGCTGAATTCGTTCTTGTTGACTTTAGGACTCTGTGCACTTTACCACGACTGGCCAGTGCTACAAGTGCTTGTGCTCTCTCCTTTAAACATGGTAAGATCGGCTTACACCCAAATGACACATTTAATTCATTTATAAGTCCCTAGCAAAGTGATACTACATGTACCCAGGGCTGATCAGCTAAATGCTACTCTTGCTCCTGCAACACTCATCGTACCACCCACTACAATAGCCCTTTAAAATATGTCTCAGCCCTGTCAGTGTAGCCTGTGTTTAAACTGGCATTTACAACTGGCAAAATACATCTTTTTGCCAGGCCGAAACTTTCACTATAATAATACTTATCACCTCAAGGGTAGGCCCTAAAGGTTCACAGGCAAAGTGCATTTCGGTTTGAAAGTAGGACATGTGGTTTAGGTTTTACATGTCATGGTAATAAAAAACTCACAGGGTTTTACGTACGGCAGCGCAGCAGGCCTTCCTGCTGAGCTTCACTACGACAAAAGAAAAGGGCGCATTCCTGTCCTGCACTGGCTCATATTTATGATTTCTCATAAATCTGGGGCATTATCAAAAGGCCATGGATGTTGCTGGGAACACCACCAGAAACACCCTTTGCACGCCCCTTTAATGCAGAACACTGCGTTAAAGGGACTGATATTTATCAGGCAGCAATAAGCCAAAAAAAGTGACTTAGTGCTGCTTGATAAATATCACACAGGCTTCTGCACCATGGAACGTCACAAAAAGTGACGTTCCGGAGGCGCAAGGAGTCTCATAAAAGAGGGCTCTAAAGTTGTTTTTCACTTTGGCAAGGCCTATCTCTCCCATAGGATAACATTGGGTTACTTTATTGCACTTAATAAGTTACGACTTAAGTATGAAAGGAGAGAGGAATATGTTTACACTCAAATTAAGTGTAATTTGAAACCCTCCTTAATGCTAAAGCCGGATTGTAAGTAACAATTCTGAAACTGCCACTTTTAGAAAATTGACATGTTCTTGTCCTAACCATTTCATGCCTCCTGTCTGCATTCACGTGACTAGGGGAAGTTGATAAATGGTCTTTATGTAATCCTTTCAGATAGATAGTAACAGGAGGACTATGTGTTGGCAGATTGGGTCATCCGGCCAGAATGCCTCTTCCCTGCTTTATTACATTTCAAAGGGTTGCCCCAGCACACACAAAAAAAAGACTTGGCACCAGCCTATTTTGACCTCAGACATCTCATAGCCTGGAAAGGGGAAGGAAGAAAGTTTCCAGAAACAGATGTTGTGGTGTTATTGGCGTTTCTCTCCACTTCAAAGTCTGTCACCAGATATACATTTTGGACCTCTTGAGCCACTCATCAAATCACTTCTGGACCTGTGGAAGACTTAGAAGAAGGACTGCTTTGCTGCCTGCTGCTGGAAGGACTGCCCTGCTGCAAGAAGGACTGTCCTGCTACCCTACTGCCAGGGGAGGGTAGAGTTGATCTGCTCCTTGAAGATAGAACCAGGAGAGTGACTTCAAGGACTAGCTGCCTGGCCTCCTATGTGAGTACCAGTAAAATCACAAGCTCCAGAATTTGCCCAGACTCAACTGGACCTGAATATGCCCTGCTGCTGGCTTCTGCTGGAGTGAGTCCTGATCCCCAAGAAGAGACTAGGTCCTGGATACGTGACTGGCATCAGTGTGTACTCTTCCTGGCACAAATGTAGGTTTCCTCAGAACTGACACAATGCATCTTGATACAGGACTTTGCATCTCAGCACTTCTCAGCGTCTGATCGGCATCATCATTGGAACCAATGCTGTATGACGTATTTCATCGCAGGACTTCCTAAAGAGCAACTTCCAGTTCCAAATCAGTGGCCTCATTCGACCTGACATGGAGGGACACAACGCGACACAGCATCTGACACCTCCTGATAAGTGGAACCAACGGAACTCGATGTAGCGTGAAACAGAACCTGGGATCTCAGCCCATGTACAGCCAGGTACTCTGTCCATCAGGCCGATCTTGGTTTAGTATCCATCCTAGGGTTCATCGCAGTCAGTTTGAACTTGTGACTTTGGGCCATACGTATCAAAATCCTCTTTTGCAATTCTCAAATAGGGATTTTTTGCAAATTGCTATTTGAGAATCGCAAAATGCTATGTATGTAGGATTTGCTATACATTTTGCGAATCCTACATATTCCTTAATTGCAAATCTCAAACTGCGATTCGCAACTAAAGAATACCTCCCCATTCATTCCTATCGGCCTAGAGGCCCATAGGAATGAAAGGGCAGACATTCTCCTATGGGCCTAGAGGCCATAGGAATGAATGGGAAGACATTCTCAATTTGCGATTAGCAATTAGAGAATCGCAAACTGAGAATGCAATTTTAAGAGTGCAAGGGTGTCAAAAGGACACCCTGTTGCACCCTTGAAATAAGCATGGGTGCACATGTGGCACTAAGGGCACAGTGTAATGTGTGCTTCACATTACACTTTGAAAAATGCAAAAAAGTGCATTTTTCAAAGAAATCGCAAATTGCGGGGACAAAATAAAAAAATAAATAAACTTACCTTAATTCCTCAGCTGTCTCCCGTACATCGGCTCTTCCTGCTTCTGGCACTGGGCACAGTCTCCCAGCTAGCCCTGCGGCCAATCCTGAAGCACCTCTCACATGAGAGCAGCTTCAGGATTGGCCTGAGCGCTGTCAACTTGTGCTCCCAAGCAGACACGTAACTTGTGCTCTCTCTTGCCCCAGCAATGCACCTGAGGCTGGAAAGAGCTTCACTTCGCATAAGGGGTTTACTCCACCTGAGACAGGGGGCCAAACAACTCATGCTCAGTGAAGGGAGTGCCCAACACTCTTCCATCAGCAGTGCCATCCCCTGTACCCACCCCCAATACTCATCAGAGTCCTGAGGGCAGGTCCAGGGGTTTAAAATGAAACGATAATAAATCAGGTTTAAAACACGTTTTATTATTGTTTGATTTTCTGGTGGTGGCAGGGTAGGTGCGGCGCTCTTCCACTCTAATGGAGTGGCCACCAATGTGCAGCAGAGAAATAAAACTCATGGATATTGATCCAAAACTATAAATATTGAAATTACCATAAACATGTATCCATATCGCCTTGTGTAACCTACAGATTATAACCATTAAATTTGGCAAAATGTCATGTAAGATGTATCATTCAAAAATGTATGAAAATATTATGTGTGAATTCACTCTCCCCCACTCTCAGCCCCTCCATGAGACCATCATAATTGTCCTATGTCTTTATTTATTGAAATATTGGACTATTATACGGCCATGGTTCCAGTACTCAAACAAAATGGACAGTTATAATTAAGTATATAAAATTAAGTTATATTTTTATAGAGATTATTTTCAACACTCAATCGAAGTTCCAAACGATGTCTTAATGGAAAGACTTAGGCGCCTGCCTCTCAAGTATATTTTTTGTCAGTGTTGGTCCTCGCCCTTTTTCTTTTGACATCTTGTTTCTAAATATACACACCTGGATGTGAAAAATATAACTGTACTATGCGCATATCTTTCCTTTTGTCACCAATGTTTAGTAAAACCTATTAGCAAACGCCACGCATAGTCATTCTCTCAGTGAGCAATCAGTGTCTATGGATAGTAAGAGATATACATGTGCTAAAAACCATACAGACAGCAAATCAATGAAATCTCTTCAATTAAATCGTGTTTTCTAAGAACTGTTGGCTTTGCAAAAATATGCAAAGGCTTTTCATGTCCATTACTGCTGGAAGCGTCCTCCATAACTTATTTTAAGAACTAACAAACAAGCAGTGACAGGTTATTTACTTTACTACTGAAAGAATTAATTGGATATGGGGTGGGTGTAATTCATTAACCTGAACTTAGTAAATCGGATGCGTGTTTCTAAAGTAGAGTGCACTGCATATAGAGCAGAATACACTTTTTAAAGGCAACAAATTAGCTAGGATGGTACCATTTTGATTGCTAGTTCTTCTTATCCTCTTAAAAGAAGGGCTTGGAAATACCTCAATGTTGTCAACAACAGCTCAATGTCCACCCTCTATGCAGTTGATTTCTCTAAATGACATCTCAGGAAATACCATTCCAAACCCTCATAAGCTTGCATTTTTTCACAATTTATAAAATTCTAATAGACTTCTTTTCCCTATGAAGGAAGCAACTGATTGAAATGAACTATATTGCCTGAAAAACACCACGCTGTCTTGAAACCTAAAGTTCAGACATACATATTAGCCTAATAAAGATATCATTCATGAACTTTGGTATAAAGAATTCATTGGTATGCCCAATAAACAATTTATATTATATTTCATGTTTTGTCTCCTTCCTTGCAACAGGTGTGGGAGGGAACGGGGGTTATTTAGTACCATGAAGAGTGTGGAAGGAGAGCGAAAGGGTTATTTATAAGTCCTGTGTGATGCCGGAACATCACTTTTTTTGTCATTCCGGTGGGCGAAAGGGCTTAGCCGTAAAGGCCATGTAAAGCCACTCTGTGTGGCTTTTCATGACCTTGTAGATATGGAGTAAGACAAAACAGCACAAGTCGATGCCTTGCCTTACTCTGCATCAAAAAGGTGTTCAATAGGTGTTGCTGTGGGTTTTCCCATGCAACATCGATGGACTTTGATGCTATCCCAGATTTGCAAGATCTCGTAAACCTGGGGCAGTGCCAAAACATTGTGCCTCCCTAGAGCAAGCTTTAAGAGAAGAAATGTTGTTTTTCCTCCTACCATGTGTGCTGCATTCTGCAGCACACATGGAAAGATGAAAACGCCTCTTGTGATTGTTCTTGTGCTGGAAGGTGTCCATCCCTGCACAAAAACAATCATTCCAACAACAGAGACACCCAAGGGTGCCTGCATTGGTGCACGGCTGCTAATTGTCCACCAGCGCTAACTGAAAGGAAAGGAATGGAACATATCTTGTAAATACAGTGCATTCCTGATCTTTTGAACTGGGATAGGGCAGCGCAGCAAAATGCCTTGTGGTGCTGCCCTACGCCTATTCATTATAAATATTGCCCCGAATGAGGAAAGCCATGTGTTTCCAGGGAATGCTAAAACAGAAATCAAAAATAGTTTTGCAATGTCCTTTGAAGTCCCCAGTGGAAGGACATATGCCACCCAACCAAACTAATGTTAAAAACAGCTTTGCTTTAGGAGCAAAAACAGGGAGCACAGTCATTGAAACAGAAACATCTTACTGAGATTTATAAGACAAGTGTCTAATCAGGTGCAAGGAGCCGAACCAAAATACAGTTTATGTTTTGTACAATTAGAAAAAGGTCTTCCACAGGAGACAGCTAACACTTTGTAAGTATCATAATTTTTGCAATGAAAGCACTTTCAATTTTATATATTTTTTACTTTAAATAAAATATATTTTTGATAAATTAATTTTATAAAATATAAACTTATCTTTTCACTATGTTGGGATTTATAGGGAATATGAGTGGGGAGTGATTTAAATATTGTTTTCTCATTGATAAGTAGGAATGTAATTTTTTTGTTTTTTTGTATTATCCTGTTATTTGTGTTGAAATTTTTTATTAAGAAAATTATAAATAAATTGCAAAGATAGATACAAATGCAGAGGAAAAAATGAAACATAATATAGATGAGGAAACCATACATTAATTAAGTATAATAAAGAAGTCATAAAACAATACATCCTCTGGAATTCATAAGGCAGAAAATAGAAGTGAAAAAGAGAAGAAAAGAGAGAAAGGGAAGAAGGGGGAAGGAGAAAAGAAGAAAAAAAAAAGAAAAAGGAGGGTGGGCCCCAGAGTAACAAACTGGTTATGAAGAGAAAAATCCTGTTATTTGGATTGTTGAATTGTACAGAAGTTGTGTTTTATTTTTTAAATCTTTTTATTAGTCCTCATTGTGCATCACTTATAGTAAGGAGTTATCAGGGTTGCCCCTTTTTTTCCCTTCGAACCGCAACCTGTACCTGTCACCGTGTGTGAACCACATGGGAAAAATTTGGGGACCCCTTACTTCCAGTTACTATTGTAGAAGGTTGTAATTCTGGGTGGGTTGAGCTATCCATCATGGCTACTCTAATAGGCCTTCAATACTATTAAGTGTTGCTTGCACTTAATCATAGGACGTACTTATAAAGAAGACAAAACCAGGAGGAAGAACACAATAAACCATCAGACATTCGTAACTTATATACTCCGAATACAGAGGTTGTGTTGATTAACTTTTACTTTATTACACTTATACAAACATATTTTTATTTTTACATTTTTTAAGTTTGAAATAATATTTTGCACTGATGGTATTTGGATGTGGAATGTTTTAAATTACTGTTTTCATTTTTCATATGCTTAAATGTTTCAAATGATGTCTGAATTATTTAAAAACTATTGTATTCCTTTTTTTGTTCAAGTTGCTGTGATTCAGAGGTGCTTTGGGTGGGTAGAGTATTACTGTTTTAATGTAATGCTATATATCTTTCAGGATTTGGGGAGGTATTGGAGTTTTCAGTGGGTAGTATTACAAAATAATCTTTTCAAATTAGTTTTAATATTAAAAATATGTCTAATATTTTTATTTATTTGATTTTATTTCTGGTTGTTGGATATTATAGTAATAATGGGTGAATAGTATGTTTAAATGTATATATGTTTTACATTATGGAGGTATTGTAAAACATTTTATTTAAGAATTTGGGGGCATCATTTCCAAGCCCATCACACTGCTGGTGCGCCTCGGGAAACAACCTTTACAATGCAACTTTTACAACGCACTACCATTACAACGAAACTTTTACAACGCAACATCCATTACAACACGTGCATTTACAACGCAACCATTACAACGCATGACACTACAACGCACACCACTACAACGCATGTCATTACAACGCAGTCATTACAACACATACCATTACAACGCATAGCATTACAACACATAGTACCCCTACACTATCGGAAACATACCCTACTGTTGCACCCCCTGGAGTTAGAATAGTAATTTTTACCCCTACACTATCCAACAATTACCCTACTTTTGCACCCCCTGGAGTTAGAATAGTAATTTTAACCCCTACACTATCCAACACTTACCCTACTGTTGCACCCCCCTGGAGTTAGAATAGTAATTTTTACCCCTACACTATCCAATACTTACCTTCTTTGCAATGTAATGTTATGCGTTGTAATGGTATGCGTTGTAAAGGTAGTATGCGATGTAATGGAATGCGTTGTATAGGTAGTTTTAAAAAATTTGTTTTAAATGCATGCGTTGTAATGGAATGTGTTGTAATGAATGTTGCGTTGTAAAAAATGCGTTGTAAAGGTAGGCGTTGTAAAAGTATGCATTGTAACATCATACATCCGTGCGCCTCTTTTATAGGCGCCCTGGTGGGGCAGTGTGCCTGCCCATAGTTGCGAGGCCACTTAAAGTCACCTTGTGAGACTTTTCATGGCCTTGCAAATATGGGCCCCTTTCACGCATTACTTTTTGTGAAAGGGGCATTCCATGGGTGTTGTTGTGGGTGTTCCCACGCAACATTCATGGAACCTTACACATTCCAATATTTACAAACTGAGGTAAACCTGGGAATGCGTCAGCGTTCTATGATACCCCAGGGGAGTGTAGTAGTGGCGCAACAACAACAAAAACCTTTTATTTTTCCTCATTTTTTGCTCTTTCAATGTGTGCTGCATTCAGTAGCACAAATAGAAGGAGAGAAATGCCATTAATGATTGTTTTTGTGCAGGAAGGTGTCCCATATTAACAAAGTGTTGTAAACCTGGGAATGTGTCAGCGTTTTATGACTCCCCGGGGGGTGTAGGAGTGGCACAACAATGGGAAATACTTTTATTTCCCCTCGTGTTTTGCTCTTTCCATGTGTACTGCATTCAGTAGCACACCCTGAAGGTGCAAAATGTCATTAATGTAATGTCACTGTGTTGGGTTTTGGAATATCAGGAAGTATGACGCTCTGTCTAGTATGCGAAAGGTGTCAAGTGTTCTGGGTAAATACGGCACTGCCAGATCAGGGGAATTTCCCTTAAACCCCTGTGTATGTGTTGGTGGGAGCCTACACAAATGAAGAGAAACCAAGTCCTGGGCACATGTTATAAGGGTAATGTTCTTGGTTAGTAAAGTATCGCCGATGGAGAGAATGACCAGTGTGGGTGACACAGGTATATTTTTTAGGTTACTTTTATTCCCTATTGAAAAAGCACACAACCAGCTAACACGTGTTTTGTCACCAAGGGAACATATCCCGTGACTTCTTCTCCACGTTTTTGCAATGTCCAATCCATTCATTTCCTGTACATGTAGTTTTGCGAAGCGTATTTTGTATCCTTCCCCTCCTGAAGAAGTCACAAGATATGCTCCCTTGGTGGCAAAATGCCATTAATGATAGTTTTTGTGCAGGAAGCTGTCCCTTCCTGAACAGCAACAATCATCCCTGCAACACAGGCAGCATTGAACCAGGCACCTTGTAGATATGGTCCATTCCTGCTCTTTTATTTCGATGCATGTCAGTAAAACAAGAAGAATTTCTGCACTGATGTGTATCAAAATATAGCAAACAAGGCCCTTTGATTCAACTGAAAATATTTTCTGTTTTTCAAAATAAAAATAACCTATTTTGACATGTTTTGAGTTTAATACGAAACAAGTTACTCTTTTTTCATTTTTATTATATGTATATCTATGTAAACATTTTTTTTCCTTTTTGTTCATTTCTTTTGAGATAAAATAGTACATTTTCCATGTTCTGAGTGTAACACTTTGCACAATGAGGCTTAATTTGAAAGGAGAATAGTAAACTTGAACCCATCCAGAGTATGATGCTTTCTCCAATGTTGCTTGGCTTGGAGTGCGAATAGGTAACACCCCCTAGAGTCCAACAGTTTCCTCAGTGTTGTTTAGTTTGGTGGGTGTTTCTATTCAGGGAGGGCCTGGTGTGGCATTTCAGACTGGACTGTCCCATTGGAGCAGGTTCATAACTGATTCATACATGATTGGATCCAAACTGCAGGGCTCAATAAACAGACCCTATACTCAAAGACAATCACAAAATGCCTTTTTTTCTTATCTTCCCTAACCACACACTGGTGGTCCAAAGGAAAAGGGTCTCCTTTTTAGGGGTCAATCGGCTGCTCCGGGATCTGAGCCTGACATATTCCCTGCTCTTCCCTGCAAAACTTAAATTCATTGCACATCAGAAATCCTACTTTTTTACAGACCAATAGGATGCCTGAATGTGGGTGGAGCTCCAGGAGCTTTCTTCAGACTCTGAAGGACCCTGGGGCCTTCCCTCAGACGCACCACCACTGGTTGTGGAGGTGCACTGCACAAGCACCACAAATATCAGTGACTTCCTTCCCCCACCCTGGTGCATGATAGCTAGCACTTGGCCCTGGACATAGCTTCTTCATTCTGTGACACTCGTCCAGCATCTCCCAGCCCATCTAGTGAGTACTGTAGGGGATACACCTCGCCCTCACTGACCCTGTGCAACCACAGTCCTTCAACACAGGTAACCTTGTAGACAGCTGGTGAAACTTCCTAGTGTCCCCTACTGTAGATGGGTTTCCTATTCCCTTACCCCCATGTGAATTGACTACTATAATGCCCTTACCCCATACCTTTCAGTTTATTTCCTGTAACATCAGAGGTATGAAACCACCCACACATTGCTGTAAAACGTATTCATTCCTTAAGTGTAGAGCAGTTGACATTGTCTCCTACAAGAGTCGCACACCATCCACACTGAACCAAAGCGTCTCCAGAGACGATGGAATGGGCAGGCTCATTCCACTAGCTACTCACCATATACTATAGGCACCTTTTGTTTGGGTGAAGGTGGGTATTCCAACTTAGGTCTAAGCCTGGGAAATTGATCCAGAGGGCTGCTTTGTTCTCCATGAGGCCAGATTGGATGACACACTCTAACTATAGGACATGTTTATGGCCCCGGTTTTAATCGGCCAGCATTTTTTCACTGCATCTAGACCTACTTGGTACACTGGGACTGCCTGCCATGGGTCTTGGGGGTGACTTTTTCTGGACAAACTCTTGGACAACACCAGCCTCCATTTCCATCAGCCCTCATTACAGCTACTGCTCGTGGCCTGACTACCTGGCCCCACCAGAGGTCACTGTGTGATGTCTGGTGCTACCTTAATCCGGGTGCAGAACTCTATAAATATTATTCTCTGGTTCATGATCTCTACTAACACCTGGATCACACAGTCTGTTCCAGCTCAATCAGCTCTTCAGTTTAATCTCCTGATTACCTAGGTAGAAAAATATCTGATCAGAATCCCCTACTAATGGGTGCGGGCAGTCCCCATCCCCTTTCCCCGAATGGAAATTGCAACCCTCAGCCCTAGAGGACCAACCTTCAAGGCTATGATCTTGGAGTGGGAAGCATTCCAAGTCCTTCTTAAAGGCACCTTTATCTGCAAAACATGTTGTGAAAGATGTACCTTGTCAAACACCTTAGGCCAGGTGGAACAGGCACACCTAGTCATGGAGCAACTGGTGGATAGTTTGGGTTCATGTCCCTCGCTAACACCACTTTGGTAATGGGTGGCACAGCTACTTGACGGACCACAGCTGCGTCCACTTCAACTTCAGAAAGACCACAACCCACCACCACACAACAAGTCAGAAACTGGAACAAAATTACCACCGACCAGCTCACCACATTGCTAAACAATAACCATCCCGCCAAACCATCGGACCCAAACCAAGCAGCCATCAATCTCGCACAATGGATCACCCACTGCGCCGACGAATTAGCACCCTTGAAAAACCATCACAACAAACCAGGAAGCAAAAAAGCCTCCTGGTTCAATGACGACCTCAAGAACTCCAAAAAGAACTGCCGCACCCTTGAGAAAGCCTGGCGAAAAAACCCAACCAAAGACAACATGACCGCCCTCAAGGATGCCACCCGCAAACACCACCAGCTGATCCGATCCACCAAGAAATCAGCATTCAAGGAGCGACTCGACAACAACGCCCACAACAGCAAGGAACTCTTTAGCATCGTCAAAGAACTGACCAATCCCAGCGCCGGCTCCAATGACATCACTCCCTCTCAAGACCTCTGCAACTCACTAGCCTCATTCTTCCACAGCAAAATCGCTGACATACACAACAGCTTTGGCGACCAGTCCACCCCCCTTACCACCACCGAACTGAAGCCCCCAACCACCACCCTTGGTGCCTGGGACCCAATCAGCACCGAAGACACCATCCGCTTGATGAACTCCATTCACTCCGGATCACCAACCGACCCATGCCCCCACCACATCTTCAACAAGGCCAACTCCATCATCGCACCTCATCTCTGGGATATCATCAACTGCTTCCTCAACACTGTACCTTCCCGGAAAGCTGGAAACATGCCGAACTCTGTGCCTTACTGAAGAAACCCACAGCAGACCCCACTGAACTACCGCCCCATCTCGCTCCTCCCTTTCCCTGCCAAAGTCATAGAGAAGGCCGTCAACAGTCAGCTTGCCGACTTCCTTGAGTCCAACGACTCCCTCGTCCCCTCACAGTCCGGCTTCCGAGCCAAACACAGCACCAAGACCGCCCTCTTCACAGCCACAGACGACACCCGAACATTACTCGACAACGGAGAAACAGCTGCCCTCATCCTCCTGGACCTCTCCGCAGCGTTTGACACGGTCTGTCATGGCACCCTTGTACAATGCCTCAGAAACGTCGGGATACAAGGAAAAGCACTGGAATGGATCATCTTGTTCCTTGCCGGAAGAACTCAGAGAGTCCGCCTCCCCCTTTCAGGTCAGAGGCCACCAAAGTCATCTGCGGGGTACCTCAAGGATCTTCACTCAGCCCCACCCTCTTCAATGTCTACATGAGCCCCCTCGCTTCCATCGCATGCCAGCACAACCTCAACATCATCTCCTATGCCGACGACACACAGCTGATCCTCTCCCTCACCAATGACCCAAACACCGCCAAAACTAACCTACACAGAGGGATGAAAGACGAAGCCGAGTGGATGAAGAACAGCCGCTTAAAACTGAATTCTGACAAGACGGAAGTCCTCATCCTAGGATCATCCCCCTCCGCATGGGACGACTCATGGTGGCCACCGGCCCTTGGCAGCGCACCCAAGCCAACGGACCATGCCCGCAACCTGGGATTCATTCTTGACTCCTCCCTCTCGATGACCAGACAATTCAACACCGTCTCATCATCATGCTTTAACATCCTACGTATGCTCAGAAATATCTTCCGCTGGATCCCCACCAAAACAAGAAAGACAGTCACCCAAGCACTCGTCACAAGCCGACTGGAGTACGGAAACACCTTCTACACCGGAACCACAGCCAAATTACAGAATAAACTCCAACGCATTCAGAACGCCTCCGCCCGACTCATCCTAGACATACCCCACCACAATCACATATCCGGTCACCTGAGAGACCTTCACTGGCTCCCCGTCGACAAGAGAATAATGTTCCGCCCCCTCACCCACGCACACAAAGCCCTCCACGACCTGGGACCCAAATACCTCAACACGCGCCTGACCTTCTACACCCCCACCCGCCAATTACGATCATCCAATCAAGCCCTCGCCTCGATTCCACGCATCCGAAGAACCACCATGGGAGGAAGATCATTCTCCTACTTAGCGGCAAAAACCTGGAACTCCCTCCCCACCCACCTCCGCCTTACACAGAACCACCTCTCCTTCAGAAAACAACTCAAAACTTTGCTATTCGATAAGTAACGAACCCCCCCCCCCACCTCAAGCGCCTTGAGACCCTCTGGGTGAGTAGTGTGCTATACAAATCCTCGACTTGACTTGACTTGGCCAGACCATTAGGTTCATTCAACATCTATAATGTAGACCTGTACATGAGGCCTCATATTCAATGCCATACATCTGGGGAGGGGCACCCTCCAGGAGCACCCCCTATCACCACTGCTATTTGCTCTGGCTGTCGAGCCACAACCTGCACTTGCTCGCCACATTGAAGGCGTGTTGGGTATCTTCTTGCCAGACCAAATGCACATCATTTCCGTCTATGCAGATGATGTTCTCTTTTACGTAAAATATCTTACTATGGATCTCTCTAGCATAGCTGGCCTCTTCTCCACTTTTGGGGACCTTTCAGGGCTCTGAGTTAACTGGACAAAAACCTGTATATACCTTCTAACACCTGAGGCATCTTATATCCTGGTGGTTATGGTTGGAGCACCCCTGCCATGGGATGACCACTTCTCCCGATCTTTGAGCTTCAATGTTTACTAAACCAAATCTGACCTCTTGCAGATCAACCTGACCAGGACAGTGTCCTTTAGGGCTCAGATCTCCTTTTGGAAGACCTTACAACTCACTGTAACAAGGCCTGTAGCCCTGTTAAAAATTTGGATTATTCAGAGATCTGTACCAATTGCTGGGAGATCTTATTTGGCACAGAAGTAGGTGTAGAGCGTCCATCGCTAAGTTAAAACTCCCAAGGATAGCATGTGCGACCGAGTTTTGAATGGTACTTTCTAGCGGCACAGCTGCAATGGCAGGCTCGCTTTGGTGGGCTATAACCTGGCAGACACTGGCATCATTGTGCCTCCCTTGATTTTTAGGGTACTCCTTACCATCCAGACCCCTGGGGTGAGAGATCCCCAAATGCTCCTAAAGTCGGTACAGGTACAGGTGACATTACCGCGGCACCCCTAGCCCTTTGCTGGGCTTCCCTGGGTTGCTGGGGCTCTCACTAAACAAGATCTTTGGCCTTGGGACAGAGTCTGTTTGTTGGCACATCAGAATATATGTGCCAATGGTTAAAGCCTCTCTTTTGATGAGTTGGTGAAGCAATAGGGACTTTACCAGAGACAGTTTCTGATGTATGTTATCCATTATAATATTCTAAGGGAGAAATGGCGTGTGGAGAATTCTGAGCCACCCATCAAAACACCCCAGTGGACAATCTTTATACTCTGTGAGATGCAAAACAGTTCGTGACCTGGTTCATGAGGGCCAATTCACCCTGCAAATGCTCTGTGATAAATGGGAAACAGAGTTTGGTCTGGCCCTACTTGACAAGGAATACAAGAGGGCAGTAGCAAACCCACAGAGGGTGTCTCATTATACCAAGCTGAAAGGAAGGCAATTGTATATATTACATAGAGCATACCTCTCAGGGCAGTGAATCCATCATATTTTCAGATAGCACCGGATACATGTGCCCACTGTCAGTCTCCAGAGGCTGATCTCTGGCATTTTTTGTGAGTTTGTCCATAGTTCAACCAGTTCCGGTAAGCATTCCTTTCAACTATTGCCTCAATCACTGGCTGCCTGCTTCTTGGCACTTGGGAGGTAGGTTTGCTAGGCATCTATAAGCCTCCTAAAAATACAAAACAGAAGCTCTCTTCACTTATTTAACTCTTGTCCTAGTGAAGGGCCACATGAGAATGCACTAGAAATGTGCACCCCTCTAGTGGTGCGCTTAGAGGGCATCAGTGACATGCTGGGTTGGAGCCAAGGTGATAGTACTGCATAGTACTGCATAGAGTGGAGGCCCGGGGTCTACAGCTCCATCCTATTGTTCACTACTAGACCAACATCTATCATGGGATCTAGGCACTTATCAGGTGACCCGCTCTACTCTTTCCCTGTGAGGTTCCATCCTGTATTACACTTACCCCAGAGGACTATAGTAGTTACAAGAACTACCCAGATTTTATCATCACCCCCAATAGACAGAACATTTAACCTCCTTCCATTAGGCCCCTCCCTCTCTTTTTCCTGCCATACACCCCTGCATCTGGACCTAGCGCATCCCTACGACCTCTACTCAACAGCCTTCCCTTTTGCACCTGCACCTGTTTCAGTTATTCCAGTGCCTTTATTGGACACAAACCCATTGTGCTTCAGGATCCATTGTTGTCCTAGGATTGTTGAACGTAACTATAATGAGCTGGCATCCCAAAGCCTTTTGTGGCCAGTACTTTACAATGTTTGTGGACAAATGTACAAATTTGCTTGTTTACTTGCGAGTCCTTTCATATACAGGTGTTTTCTGTTTTTCGTATATGTTTATAAAATTCAATAAAACATGCATAAAAAATAACTGGCTCCAAAGTACGGAGGAATGTTGCTCAACATAATGATTGGTTTGGATGCACCCTCAAGTAATTACCAGTTGCTCAGATTAATTCAGGTATTCCACCCATATTGGTATATATACTTTTATTCGAGAACTAGAGCAGGAGCTCACAGCAGCAGGTCAATCTTACTAGATATAGGGCCACATGCATCATTGTAAATTGCGGTCGCAAAGGGGCAGATTTGCAGAATCTGCCCCTTTGCGACCGCAATTTTTGCATTTGGGATGCATCATTCCAAATGCAAAAATCGCTATTTAAGTAATCACTAAAATTGTGATTATTTAAGTTGCAATTCACTAAATGTGATGCAACAACCCCAAAAGAATTGCAATTAGGAAACGCAACTTACCATCAATTCAAAGTTGATGGTAATTTGCGAGAACTTTGAAAAATGCCCTAAAGTGCATTTTTCAAAGTTCTATGTTACACACATACCTGTCCTTGGGGCATGGGTGTGTGCAACATGTTTTGAAATTGCAATTTCAGGGGTGAATCAGGGTGTCATTTTGGTACTCTTGCACCCTTAAAACTGCATGCTCAATTTGCGAGTACCTATGTGGTACTCGCAAATTGCGCATGCAATTCCCATTGATTCCTATGGGTCTTTAGGCGAGTAGCAAATAAGGAATGTGTAGAACTCACAATTTTTTTGGCAATTTCGACATGCATTAGCATTTGTGCAGCCTGATTCATCAAGCATAATTGCGCTCGCAAAGGGCTAGATTCTGAGAATCTGGCCCTTTGCAAGTGCAATTTTTACTTTTGGGATTCATCATCCCAAAAGCAAAAGTCTCTATTTAAGAAATTGCATGTTTGCGAGGAATTGGATTTAAGGAATCTCTAATAGAGATTCCTTAAATCCAATTCATCAACCAATTTGAAAATGCAAAATAGCAATATTTGGTCGCAATTTACCACCAAGTCTGACTTGGTGGTAAATTGCGAAAAAAGAGTAAAAAGCACTTTAGTGCATTTTTTTCTTTTGCATGTTACACACACACATGTCCTTTGGACATGTGTGTGCGCAACACCTGTTCAAATGTGCATTTAAGGGGTGCTACAGGGTGTCCTTTGGACACCCCTCGATTTACAAAAGGGGGTGGTGATGAACAGAGTGTCTGAATTGAGCAGACCACTCTTACCCAGTCCAAAGATCAGGGCTTGATCCATCACCGTTATTTATCTCACTGCCCCATCCCAGCTCAGAACCTGGCTATATGCAAATCAGTCTGTCCCTGGCCCAGTGCATCATGGGAACAGGGCAGACTAAACTACCAAGCCAATTCTTTACCAGAAAGGAGACAAGCTACCGGGGACCGGTTTCTGGCATTTCAGCCTCTTCGGCCCGGCTTGCTTGAATCCTGATGGAGCAGTGAGAAAGGGACTCATGTCTGAGTATACCCTGCCACACCTATAGTGGCCAAAATCGATTTACAAAAGGGGGTGGTGATGAACAGAGTGTCTGAATTGAGCAGACCACTCTTACCCAGTCCAAAGATCAGGGCTTGATCCATCACCGTTATTTATCTCACTGCCCCATCCCAGCTCAGAACCTGGCTATATGCAAATCAGTCTGTCCCTGGCCCAGTGCATCATGGGAACAGGGCAGACTAAACTACCAAGCCAATTCTTTACCAGAAAGGAGACAAGCTACCGGGGACCGGTTTCTGGCATTTCAGCCTCTTCGGCCCGGCTTGCTTGAATCCTGATGGAGCAGTGAGAAAGGGACTCATGTCTGAGTATACCCTGCCACACCTATAGTGGCCAAAATCGATTTACAAAAGGGGGTGGTGATGAACAGAGTGTCTGAATTGAGCAGACCACTCTTACCCAGTCCAAAGATCAGGGCTTGATCCATCACCGTTATTTATCTCACTGCCCCATCCCAGCTCAGAACCTGGCTATATGCAAATCAGTCTGTCCCTGGCCCAGTGCATCATGGGAACAGGGCAGACTAAACTACCAAGCCAATTCTTTACCAGAAAGGAGACAAGCTACCGGGGACCGGTTTCTGGCATTTCAGCCTCTTCGGCCCGGCTTGCTTGAATCCTGATGGAGCAGTGAGAAAGGGACTCATGTCTGAGTATACCCTGCCACACCTATAGTGGCCAAAATCGATTTACAAAAGGGGGTGGTGATGAACAGAGTGTCTGAATTGAGCAGACCACTCTTACCCAGTCCAAAGATCAGGGCTTGATCCATCACCGTTATTTATCTCACTGCCCCATCCCAGCTCAGAACCTGGCTATATGCAAATCAGTCTGTCCCTGGCCCAGTGCATCATGGGAACAGGGCAGACTAAACTACCAAGCCAATTCTTTACCAGAAAGGAGACAAGCTACCGGGGACCGGTTTCTGGCATTTCAGCCTCTTCGGCCCGGCTTGCTTGAATCCTGATGGAGCAGTGAGAAAGGGACTCATGTCTGAGTATACCCTGCCACACCTATAGTGGCCAAAATCGATTTACAAAAGGGGGTGGTGATGAACAGAGTGTCTGAATTGAGCAGACCACTCTTACCCAGTCCAAAGATCAGGGCTTGATCCATCACCGTTATTTATCTCACTGCCCCATCCCAGCTCAGAACCTGGCTATATGCAAATCAGTCTGTCCCTGGCCCAGTGCATCATGGGAACAGGGCAGACTAAACTACCAAGCCAATTCTTTACCAGAAAGGAGACAAGCTACCGGGGACCGGTTTCTGGCATTTCAGCCTCTTCGGCCCGGCTTGCTTGAATCCTGATGGAGCAGTGAGAAAGGGACTCATGTCTGAGTATACCCTGCCACACCTATAGTGGCCAAAATCGATTTACAAAAGGGGGTGGTGATGAACAGAGTGTCTGAATTGAGCAGACCACTCTTACCCAGTCCAAAGATCAGGGCTTGATCCATCACCGTTATTTATCTCACTGCCCCATCCCAGCTCAGAACCTGGCTATATGCAAATCAGTCTGTCCCTGGCCCAGTGCATCATGGGAACAGGGCAGACTAAACTACCAAGCCAATTCTTTACCAGAAAGGAGACAAGCTACCGGGGACCGGTTTCTGGCATTTCAGCCTCTTCGGCCCGGCTTGCTTGAATCCTGATGGAGCAGTGAGAAAGGGACTCATGTCTGAGTATACCCTGCCACACCTATAGTGGCCAAAATCGATTTACAAAAGGGGGTGGTGATGAACAGAGTGTCTGAATTGAGCAGACCACTCTTACCCAGTCCAAAGATCAGGGCTTGATCCATCACCGTTATTTATCTCACTGCCCCATCCCAGCTCAGAACCTGGCTATATGCAAATCAGTCTGTCCCTGGCCCAGTGCATCATGGGAACAGGGCAGACTAAACTACCAAGCCAATTCTTTACCAGAAAGGAGACAAGCTACCGGGGACCGGTTTCTGGCATTTCAGCCTCTTCGGCCCGGCTTGCTTGAATCCTGATGGAGCAGTGAGAAAGGGACTCATGTCTGAGTATACCCTGCCACACCTATAGTGGCCAAAATCGATTTACAAAAGGGGGTGGTGATGAACAGAGTGTCTGAATTGAGCAGACCACTCTTACCCAGTCCAAAGATCAGGGCTTGATCCATCACCGTTATTTATCTCACTGCCCCATCCCAGCTCAGAACCTGGCTATATGCAAATCAGTCTGTCCCTGGCCCAGTGCATCATGGGAACAGGGCAGACTAAACTACCAAGCCAATTCTTTACCAGAAAGGAGACAAGCTACCGGGGACCGGTTTCTGGCATTTCAGCCTCTTCGGCCCGGCTTGCTTGAATCCTGATGGAGCAGTGAGAAAGGGACTCATGTCTGAGTATACCCTGCCACACCTATAGTGGCCAAAATCGATTTACAAAAGGGGGTGGTGATGAACAGAGTGTCTGAATTGAGCAGACCACTCTTACCCAGTCCAAAGATCAGGGCTTGATCCATCACCGTTATTTATCTCACTGCCCCATCCCAGCTCAGAACCTGGCTATATGCAAATCAGTCTGTCCCTGGCCCAGTGCATCATGGGAACAGGGCAGACTAAACTACCAAGCCAATTCTTTACCAGAAAGGAGACAAGCTACCGGGGACCGGTTTCTGGCATTTCAGCCTCTTCGGCCCGGCTTGCTTGAATCCTGATGGAGCAGTGAGAAAGGGACTCATGTCTGAGTATACCCTGCCACACCTATAGTGGCCAAAATCGATTTACAAAAGGGGGTGGTGATGAACAGAGTGTCTGAATTGAGCAGACCACTCTTACCCAGTCCAAAGATCAGGGCTTGATCCATCACCGTTATTTATCTCACTGCCCCATCCCAGCTCAGAACCTGGCTATATGCAAATCAGTCTGTCCCTGGCCCAGTGCATCATGGGAACAGGGCAGACTAAACTACCAAGCCAATTCTTTACCAGAAAGGAGACAAGCTACCGGGGACCGGTTTCTGGCATTTCAGCCTCTTCGGCCCGGCTTGCTTGAATCCTGATGGAGCAGTGAGAAAGGGACTCATGTCTGAGTATACCCTGCCACACCTATAGTGGCCAAAATCGATTTACAAAAGGGGGTGGTGATGAACAGAGTGTCTGAATTGAGCAGACCACTCTTACCCAGTCCAAAGATCAGGGCTTGATCCATCACCGTTATTTATCTCACTGCCCCATCCCAGCTCAGAACCTGGCTATATGCAAATCAGTCTGTCCCTGGCCCAGTGCATCATGGGAACAGGGCAGACTAAACTACCAAGCCAATTCTTTACCAGAAAGGAGACAAGCTACCGGGGACCGGTTTCTGGCATTTCAGCCTCTTCGGCCCGGCTTGCTTGAATCCTGATGGAGCAGTGAGAAAGGGACTCATGTCTGAGTATACCCTGCCACACCTATAGTGGCCAAAATCGATTTACAAAAGGGGGTGGTGATGAACAGAGTGTCTGAATTGAGCAGACCACTCTTACCCAGTCCAAAGATCAGGGCTTGATCCATCACCGTTATTTATCTCACTGCCCCATCCCAGCTCAGAACCTGGCTATATGCAAATCAGTCTGTCCCTGGCCCAGTGCATCATGGGAACAGGGCAGACTAAACTACCAAGCCAATTCTTTACCAGAAAGGAGACAAGCTACCGGGGACCGGTTTCTGGCATTTCAGCCTCTTCGGCCCGGCTTGCTTGAATCCTGATGGAGCAGTGAGAAAGGGACTCATGTCTGAGTATACCCTGCCACACCTATAGTGGCCAAAATCGATTTACAAAAGGGGGTGGTGATGAACAGAGTGTCTGAATTGAGCAGACCACTCTTACCCAGTCCAAAGATCAGGGCTTGATCCATCACCGTTATTTATCTCACTGCCCCATCCCAGCTCAGAACCTGGCTATATGCAAATCAGTCTGTCCCTGGCCCAGTGCATCATGGGAACAGGGCAGACTAAACTACCAAGCCAATTCTTTACCAGAAAGGAGACAAGCTACCGGGGACCGGTTTCTGGCATTTCAGCCTCTTCGGCCCGGCTTGCTTGAATCCTGATGGAGCAGTGAGAAAGGGACTCATGTCTGAGTATACCCTGCCACACCTATAGTGGCCAAAATCGATTTACAAAAGGGGGTGGTGATGAACAGAGTGTCTGAATTGAGCAGACCACTCTTACCCAGTCCAAAGATCAGGGCTTGATCCATCACCGTTATTTATCTCACTGCCCCATCCCAGCTCAGAACCTGGCTATATGCAAATCAGTCTGTCCCTTGCCCAGTGCATCATGGGAACAGGGCAGACTAAACTACCAAGCCAATTCTTTACCAGAAAGGAGACAAGCTACCGGGGACCGGTTTCTGGCATTTCAGCCTCTTCGGCCCGGCTTGCTTGAATCCTGATGGAGCAGTGAGAAAGGGACTCATGTCTGAGTATACCCTGCCACACCTATAGTGGCCAAAATCGATTTACAAAAGGGGGTGGTGATGAACAGAGTGTCTGAATTGAGCAGACCACTCTTACCCAGTCCAAAGATCAGGGCTTGATCCATCACCGTTATTTATCTCACTGCCCCATCCCAGCTTAGAACCTGGCTATATGCAAATCAGTCTGTCCCTGGCCCAGTGCATCATGGGAACAGGGCAGACTAAACTACCAAGCCAATTCTTTACCAGAAAGGAGACAAGCTACCGGGGACCGGTTTCTGGCATTTCAGCCTCTTCGGCCCGGCTTGCTTGAATCCTGATGGAGCAGTGAGAAAGGGACTCATGTCTGAGTATACCCTGCCACACCTATAGTGGCCAAAATCGATTTACAAAAGGGGGTGGTGATGAACAGAGTGTCTGAATTGAGCAGACCACTCTTACCCAGTCCAAAGATCAGGGCTTGATCCATCACCGTTATTTATCTCACTGCCCCATCCCAGCTCAGAACCTGGCTATATGCAAATCAGTCTGTCCCTGGCCCAGTGCATCATGGGAACAGGGCAGACTAAACTACCAAGCCAATTCTTTACCAGAAAGGAGACAAGCTACCGGGGACCGGTTTCTGGCATTTCAGCCTCTTCGGCCCGGCTTGCTTGAATCCTGATGGAGCAGTGAGAAAGGGACTCATGTCTGAGTATACCCTGCCACACCTATAGTGGCCAAAATCGATTTACAAAAGGGGGTGGTGATGAACAGAGTGTCTGAATTGAGCAGACCACTCTTACCCAGTCCAAAGATCAGGGCTTGATCCATCACCGTTATTTATCTCACTGCCCCATCCCAGCTCAGAACCTGGCTATATGCAAATCAGTCTGTCCCTGGCCCAGTGCATCATGGGAACAGGGCAGACTAAACTACCAAGCCAATTCTTTACCAGAAAGGAGACAAGCTACCGGGGACCGGTTTCTGGCATTTCAGCCTCTTCGGCCCGGCTTGCTTGAATCCTGATGGAGCAGTGAGAAAGGGACTCATGTCTGAGTATACCCTGCCACACCTATAGTGGCCAAAATCGATTTACAAAAGGGGGTGGTGATGAACAGAGTGTCTGAATTGAGCAGACCACTCTTACCCAGTCCAAAGATCAGGGCTTGATCCATCACCGTTATTTATGGCACCCTTCAAATCGCTATCTTATTAGAGATTAGCAAATTGCTAATCGCAAATAAGGAATACTCCCCATTCATTCCTATGGGCCTTTTGGCCCATAGGAATGAATGGGGAGTTTTTCCTTATTTGCGATTAGCAATTTGCTAATCTCAAATAAGGAATTTGTAGGAATCGCATTTTCTTTTGCGATTCCTACATGAATACCGTTTTGCGAGTCTCTAATAGAGATTCCTTATGATTCTCTATTAGAGACTCGCAAAACGGTTTGTTGATGAATCAGGCGGGTGATTCCTAAATTGCCATTTCTTAAAAATCGCAATTTGGGAATCGCAAATGCACAGTTTGGTGCATGTGGCCCATAGTCCTGCACTGACTAGCTCATAGCTCTTACTTAATTTCACTTTCAGAGCAGGCACATACTCACTTTTCATGACACAATGCAGTGCATACATGACCACCACATCAAATTATCTCAGCTTTATAAATTTGAAGTACAGCTCTGCCCTGTCTATGGTATGCTACTGAATTAAAACATTTAAAACTTTCTGCCATTAACACGCAGATTTTTATGGCCAGTAGTACTGGTATTTAAATACATTGCCAGATTGATTTCAGCAATAAACTTATTAATATATGCAATTCTACAGATGTGGAGAGTACCCAGGAGACCTTTTAAGATTGTGAAAACTAATGAAGTTCAAATTGAGAAATAAATTCAAACATAAACAGTGTTGTTATCAACGAGGTAGAGCAGACCAGCCGACTACTGCGGCTACTAGCAGATTCACTTGTCAGGCAGTGTTCTGTGCTCATGTTGAAACGACTAGAGGGAAAGAGGAATTTCAGTCTCTGTTGAAATACTGAACACATCAAAGGAAAATATTGTTGACCAGGATGACATGAAAACGAGTCACATTTCTGGAAAGCCTGCTGAACTGCACATCCTAGAGTGTTGCCTCATTTGTTTCTTGCTTTGGCACGACTTGTTCTCTTGTATACACATTGGTATATTATTACCTACTAGCTTTCACCAGTAGGTAGTTATACTTAGGATCCAGTTTCCATAGGAAAAGTGTTTTTGACTTGCCTGTATCTTTAGCATTGGTTGAGGAATCTTCATGAAATTTCCCCAAACAATTGACGCTCACATTAGCTTCTGCCTGGAAAGTTTTATGGTGATCTATCAAGTGGGGGCTGAGAAAATAGGGGGCCCAAAACTCATTTTTCCATGCTAATTCCCAAAGAGATTTTGAACATGACTGCAGCCCGAATAGCTGGATCGAATTATACCAAATTTGGCAGAAAGGTAGCTTTGGTCCAGAAAGCAGGATTTTGTTTTGATTTCCTGTAAATTAACCCTGGGCGGAGTTCGGGGAGTTGCACGGCGCAAAAAGAACTCAGTCGTACTACACGGAGCTCCGCAAGCGGCAGTGTGTGATAGATAAATGCAGTTTGCGGTGATTGCACAGTGCTGGATACTTGTCGGCACTGTGCAGTCATTGTGAACAGCACTATGCACAGTGCAAGCTTACCTTTTAGCTGAAGTAGATTTTTACTCGAGAGGCAGCTTTCTCAAAGCAAACGGGCAGTTTCTCAACGCAAGCAGTCACGAGCATAGGCGACCACTCGCAAAGAGAAACCTGACCCCCCGCCCGTGTTGAGAAATCTCGCCGGGAGGTTTGTTTTCGATGCTCGCACTCGCAAACTTGATGTTGGTGAACGCAAGTGTGGAAAAAAACTCTGCTCCGCAAAGCGGAGTTTTTTGGAACTCCGTGAACTCCACGAGCGTAGTGGAGTTCACCGCCCAGGGTTAGTGTAAATTCATTTCAGTAGCTTTAAAGATATTATTCAAAATCCAAATTTGTATATCTAGGGGTGTGGACCCTCCGCATATCCAACTGCAATAAATTTGGAGGTCCACACACCACAGTATGGTTCTGATTGGCTGGCTGCTCACTCACTGAAAAATGTTGCTGCTACCATTTTATACCTCAGTATATGGTTCCTGAGGCTGAAAGTATGGTTAAATTTTAAGTGAAGGGGTCAGGTGAGAACTTTCCTGAACACTTGTGTATGTTGGAGGTAAAAAGGCAAACATGTGTACTAGAGTTAAAAATACAAAAAAATATTTTTTTTTGCAACTCGCGAGGCCCGCTGACGTGTCATGAGCTCAGCATGGCTCCTCTTACAAATCTGCAACAGATCCGCGGATCTTGTGCAACTCAAAAAAATAATACAGATACTCTCACACCCACTTACATACCCATACAGGCATTTGCCCACATACTAACTTATCCATAAAAAACACTTTTACACCTACACCTATACAGACACTCTCACACCCAGTTACATATCCACACAAAAGCTCACCCACAGACTCACATATACTCACACCTATACAGAAACAATAACAGACACTCAGATACCTATACAGGCACTCTCAAGCCCACACTTACACCTATATAGACAATCCGACACCCATTCACATTTGCATAGACATTCACGCCACACATACACTTATACAGATATTCTCACACCCATCCACATACTCATAGAAACACTCACACCTAGTCCAAAACCTATAAAGTCACTCTCACATCCACTCACATACCCATGGAGTCACTCTCAAAGCAGCTCACTTACCTATGCAGACACTCCCATAACCAGTCACTTACCCATACAGAAACTCTCATACCTACTCACATACCCAAATAAGGATTTACCCACACACAAACTGACCAATATAGACACTTTTAGACCCACACTTATACCTTACAGACACTCCCACACCCATTTACATATGCACGGAGACACTTTTATAAGCACACGTAAACCCTTTCAGATACTCTCACACCCATTGACATAAACATATAGACAGTCTCATATCTACTCACAAAAACATACAGACACTGTAACACCCATTCACATACCCATACAGACATTTTTACACCCACTCAAATACCCATAAAGACACTCTCACACCCACTCATATACCCAAACAAACATTCACCAATACACTCACATATCCATACAGACACTGATACACCCACTCTTACACCTATGCAGGTAATGTCACATCCAATCCAATTCACATGTACATTCTCCTAAACCCACTCACATACCCATACAAACACTGTTACACACATACTTACACCAAAACACACATACACATAGAGACTCTCTTACAGCCACACGTACACCCACTCAGATACTCTCACACCCATTTACATACTCATAGAGACATTCTCACATCTAGTTAAAAACACATACAGGCACTCTCCCACCAACTCACATACCCATACAGAGATTCACCCTATAGTACCTTACCCATACAAACACTGTTATACCCACACCTACACCTACATGCATATTAATATATCCACACATGCACTCACATATCCATTAAGACATTGTTATACCCACACTTACACCTATACAGACACTATCACAGACACTCAAATACCTGTAGAGGCACTCTCAAACCCACACTTACATCTATATAGACACTCATACACCCATTTACATTTGCATAAAGACACTTGTATACCCAGACATACACCCATACAGATACTCTCACACCCATTGACATACTCTAGCAGAAACTCTCACACCTACTAAGAAACCCATACAAGCACTCTCACACCCATTCACATACCCATACAGACACTCGTACACCCACTCACATTCCTATACAGACAATCTCATATCCACTCATATACCCAGACAAACATTCATCTACACACTCACATATCCATACAGACACTGATACACGCACACCTTCACCTATGCAGATACCGTCACAGCCAATCTAATGATCATACAAATTCTCTTAAACCCACTCATATACCCATACATACACTGTTATATCCATACTTACACCTATACAGACACTGTCACAGCCCCTCACATACCTATACAGGCAGTGTCACACCCAAAAATGCACCTATCACCAGTAGGTAGTTGTACCTAGGAACTAGTTTCCATAGGAAAAGTGTTTTAGGCTTACCTGTATCCTTGGTATAGGTTGAGGAATCTTATTGAAATTTCCCAAAACAATTGACGTTTGTTTTAGCTCCTCTCTAGAAAGTTTTATAGTGAGCTATCAAGTGGGGGCAGAGAAAAAGGGGGTCCCAAAACTAATTTTTCCATGTTAATACCAATAGAGATTTTGAACATGACTGCAGTCAGAATCACTGGATGGAATTATACCAAATTTGGCAGAAAGCTAGCTTTGGTCCAGAAGGCATGATTTTTTTTGATTTGGTGTAAATCCATTCATAACAAAAATCCAAATTGTATATCTAGGGGTGTGGACCATCCGCATATCCAACTGCAATGAATCTTGAGGTCCATACAGCACAATATGGATCTGGTTGGCTGGCCACACGTTCACAGAAAAATGTTGCAGCTACAATTTTATACCTCAGCATATGGTTCCTGAGGCTGAAAGTATGGTTGAATTTTAAGTGAAGGGTCTGGTGAGAACTTGCAGGACCTCTTGTGTATGTTAGAGGTGAAAAGGCAAACATGTGTACTAGAGTTGAAAATACAAAAAAATACTCATAAAGACACTCTCATACCTAATCACAAACACAGACAGGTACTCTTCCACTAACTAACATACCCATACAGAGCTTTACCCACGCACTAACTTAGCCATACAGACACTGTTATACCCACGCCTACGCCTACACCCACATACATACTAATACAAACAATCACCCTTACACTCACATATCCATACAGACACTGGTACACCCACACTTATACCTATAAAAACACTGTCACAGACACTCACATACCTATACAGGTACTGTCATACCCACACGTGTACCTATACAGACACATCATACACATATGCATTGAGACACTCTTATAGCCACACTTATACCCACTCAGATACTCTCACATCCTTTCACTTACTCCTAGAGATACTCACACCTAGTCAAGAACCCATACAGCCACTCTCACATCCACTCACATACGCATAGAGGCACCTCACAGCTACTCATATACCTATACCGACACTCTCACAACCAGTCACATACCCATATACTCTCACACCCACTCACATACCCATTTAGGGATTTCCCCCACACAAACTGACCCCTACAAACACTGTTACCCCATACCTATACCTATACAAACACTCCCACACCCATTCCCCTAAGCATGGAGACAACTTTATATGCATAATTAAACCCATTCAGGTACTCTCATACCATTTGACATACACATAGTTACACTCTCATATCTATTAACAAATACATACAGACCCTTGACCCTACGAGGTAGGTTGCTCCCCCTCCGCACAGCACCACCTGTGTGTCCCTGTCCCAGCTGCTGAGGAAGTTCGAGGACCTCCTCCACCCGCAGGCTACCACCTGTGCCTCATCCCTGGTGGCCAGAGGTAGTCCGTAAGTTGTTCATCCTCCACCTCTTTTTACTGTATTGCCTGTATTTTCATTGTGGTGTCTGTAACTGCTGTTGTCTGACTTCCCCTGCTGCCTGTACGTGGTCCTGCCCATTTTTCTTTCCTTCTGTACCCCTTGCTGCCCCGTGTCTCTGCCCAGTTTTCCTTCTGTACCCCTTGCTACCCCGTGTCCCTCTGCCCGGTTTTCCTTCTGTGCCCCTCGCTGCCTTGTGTCTCTCTGCCCGTTTTCGCCTTCTGATTCTAAGCTGCCCCCGTATTTCTGTGCCCTTTTTGCCTTCAGTGCCACTCGTCTTTCAATGATTTTGTGCCCTTTTGCCTTCTGTTCCACTAATTTTTCATTGATTTTGTGCCCTTTTGACTTCTGTACCACCAGTTTTCCACAGATTTTTTGTGCCCATGCCCTATTTCTGTGCCCTTTTAGCATTCTGTTTCACTCGTTTCTCCCTCGTTTTTTGTGCCCTTTTTCCTTCTGTTCCCTCTGTCGTTCCTCTCCGCCCCTGACGCTGTGTCCCCTGCAGCCCCGCCCCCTAACTGCCCATTCACTGCCCCGCCTCCATCTCCCAGCTGCTCCTCCCTCCCACCTCCCCATATATGCCGGCCACTGTCTGTTGAGGAGAGCGACCCTGGACCCTAGCAGGTAGGCCGCTCCCCCTCCGCACAGCACAGCCTGTGTGTCCCTGCCCCAGCTGCTGCTGCTGAGGAAGTTCGAGGCCATCCTCTACCCACAGGCTACCACCTGCGCATCATCCCTGGTGGCCAGTGGTAGACCGTAAGTTGTTCATCCTCCGCCTCTGTTTACTGTATTGCCTGTATTTTCATTGTGGTGTCTATGACTGCTGTTGTCTCTCTTTCCCCCGCTGCCTGTACGTGGTACTGCCCATTTTTTTTTCCTTCCGTACCCCTTGCTGCCCGTGTCTCTGCCCAGTTTTCCTTCTGTACCCCTCGCTGCCCCAATGTCGCTGCCCGGTTTTCCTTCTGTACCCCTCGCTGCCCTGTGTCCCTCTGCCTGGTTTTCCTTCTATACCCCTCGCTGTCCCGTGCCTCTTTCCTATTTTGCCTTCTGATTCTTAGCTGCCCCTGTATTCCCGTGCCATTTTTGCCTTTTGTGCCACTCGTTTTTCTTTGATTTTGTGCCCTTTTGCGTTCTGTGCCACTCATTTTTCAATTGATTTTGTGCCTTTTGCTTTCGGTACCACTCGTTTTCCATTGATTTTTGTGCCCTCGCCCTATTTCTGTGCCCTTTTTGCATTCTGCTCCACTCATTTTTCCCTTGTTTTTTGCGCCCTTTTTCATTCTATTCCCTCCGTCGTCCCTCAGCACCCCGCCGCTGTGTCCCCTGTGGCCCTGCCCCCTGATTGCCCACTGCCCATTCACTGCCCCGCCTCCCAGCTGCACCTCCCTTACACCTCCTATTTATGCCAGCTGCTGTGCAGCCGCTCAGCGGTCGCGCCGCTGTCGCGTCGAAGGGGCGCCTAAGGCAAGCCCGTCTGCGCCTCTCGGCGCCTGGACCGCGGCCAGCACCAGAACCCCTGGCTCCCACTACTGCCACGACGACCGCCGCCGCTGCGATGCCAGCACACTCCACGCTCTCGACCCCGAACAGACCCACACCTGCTTCAAGGCCACCCCGAAATGCACACACGGTTGCTTCACCTGCCGGAACTGCAACTACACCAGCCTCAGAACCAACGCACAACCCTCCAAAAAAGACCGCACCCACCTGCGATGCATACTACTGAACACCCGCTCTGCGCGCAAACACGCTATCGAGCTCTGGGACTTAATAATAATAATAATAATAATAATAATAAGGGACTTGTAATGCGCAGACTTAGCCCAAGGGGCATCAAGGCGCAGGAAGGACAGACATAACACTTCAGAAAACAAACACAAATAGGATCTCAGAAAGCCCAGAACCTAAGATCCATAGGCCTGGGAAAAGAGCAGGTCTTTAAAAGTTTGCGGAAAATCCCCAGTGCGGGTAGACTAGATAGGTCATGGGGGAGAGAATTCCAAAGTTTCGGGGTCAAGATGGAGAGGGCTCTCCCCCCCCACTTCGCCCTTTTAAATCTGGGAACAGAGAGCAGATTTCTAGAGGATGAGCAGAGGGTTCTTGTGGGGGTATAGGGGCTCACCAGAGATCTAATACCCTCAGAGCCTGATCTAAAAACTGCCCTATTGGCCATGCAGATGAGCTTGAAAGAGATCCTGGCTTGTATGGGTAGCCAGTGGAGATATTTCCTAGCCTGAGTTACAGATGCAAGCCTAGGAAGGTCCAAGACCATCCTGGCTGCAGCATTTTGGACTATCTGGAGGCGATGGAGAGACCTCTTATTAATGCCACCGTAAAGCGCATTACAATAATCAAGCCTGGAAGCGACCAAGACCACCGTTGACTGTTTGCGGGCATCAGGCAATAGATACGGGGCAATCTTTTTCAGCGTACGAATGATGCCACAACAAATGGACACTGTTCTGTTGACCTGAAGGTCAAAAGAGAGAGCCGGATCTATAAGTACGCCAAGATTCCTGGCCGAGTGGGTTGCGTTGGGACAATCCCCCAAAGAAGAAGGACACTAATCCCCAGACCATGAGTCTTGACTTCCTCCAAAAATCAAGACCTCCGTCTTTTCTCCATTCAGTTTTAGATAGTTCGACAAAACATCCCTGGACGTCGCCTTCCTAACAGAGACCTGTTCGAACGACTCCTCCGCACCCGACATCACCATAGCCATCCCAGACAGCTACAAGATCACCCGCAGAGACCACACCAATGGAGTCGGAGGAAGAATCGCCATCATCCACAAAAAAAATATCAGGGTCTCGATTAGCACTGACGACGCACTCAGCACCACCAAACACATTCACTTCCAGATCCACACAGACTCCAACTCCACCCTCAGAGGCGCCCTCATCTACTGACCCCCAGACCGCGCCCCTGTTCAGCGACTTCATTAGCTCGCACGCCCTGACCTCCACCGACTACATCCTCCTCGGAGACCCTAACTTTCACCTTGAGGAAAACAACAACAACAACTCCACAACCCTGATCGATAACCTCGCCAACCTCGGACTAAAACAACTCGTCACAACACCCACCCATTCCGCCGGCCTCACTCACTACCCTGTCTTCTCCTCAAGCCCGCGCGTCTCCGTCAGCCACTCCACCAAACTCCTCTGGACAGACCGCAGCTGCATCCACTTCACCTTCCAGAAACCCACCACACACCACCGCACCCAAGCGATCCCCCGCCGCTGCTGGAGCAAAATCACTGAAGACCAACTACATACAAACCTCACTCACAGCCCACCCACTGAACCCTCCAACACCGATGACGCTGCCCACTGACTCAGACCCTGGATCGAGGACGTAGTCGAAGTCTCTCAGAAGGGTTTATCTATTTTTGCAGAAAGCTGGGGAGTCAGTCCCTTTCCGGTCATCTTAGGGTGCAGTTCATGACGGACTCCTCTGCAGAGTATTGGTAATAAATGCCTATTTGTATTCTCTACTGTCTGACCGACACTTCATTTGGGAAGGCATAACAGGTGGTTGTGTGTACAACCCGCGGGGCCATTTAGATGACATCCAAACGGGGACTCTGTGAAGTGTGGCCCCCTCACCCGTAATCGGGTTGCAGGAGCCAGGGTGGTGTATGGTTGGTCAGGCGGATCGGGGTCCCACATCCATATGACCGAGCTTGGATCTTGCAGCAGCCCCATCCTTCTGATTGGGCAGATTCTCTTCTAATGGTCACCGGCGGGGTTGTGAGAAGGCAAAATTTTGGAGCTAACCATTTAGTCCAAAGAGTCGGCAGTGGAGGATAACCTGACTTAACCTGTGTGCACCAGGTGAGTGATTTGGTTCTTGGGAAAATGGTGTCATTCTTCGTCGACACAGGCCTGCGGGACGTGTCATAGTACAGTCTCTAACTGTCTTGTTTGAACGAAACAAGCGGATGGGCTGTGTGTGTCCTGGTACTGTATCTGACTGTCTTGTTTGAACGACACTAGCCGATGGGCTGCGTGTCCTGGTACATTCTGCGGAGTGTCTTGTCTTGGACATTGTGGGTCTGCGGACCCTGGAGGAACACAGAGTGCTTCTGAGCAGTCTACCGGGCCAACTGGTGATTGGCCTCCTAGACCAGACCAACTGGTAATTGAATTTGTTCTTAAAAAGGTCTGGGGCTGAGGCCTGTCCTCTTGTATTGGTACAATCTTCGAACTGTCTTGGATGACACCAACTGACGAGCTCTCTCTTGGTATGGTCTTCTGGGCCATCTTGGTTTGAAGTTGGCGGTTTTGCTGACCCTTGGAAAAGGCATACAGTGTTTGTGAACAGTCTGCCAGACCAATGGGTAATTTGGTCCATTCCCTAAAAGGTCTAGTGCTGTTTGCAAAAAATCTGCCAGCCCAACTGGAAATTGGCGTATGTTCAAAAGGTCTGGGTTTAAAGCTTGGCTTCTTGAGCTTGGTACAGTCTCCGGACTGTGTCCTTGAACTTGGTACAGTCTCCGGGCTGTCTACTTGTCTTGGTGCAGTCCTAGGACTTGTGGTTTGATTGTGGTGTCTGGGTGCTAAGAGGTGTGTGGACCGGTGCCGGTGGTGGTGCTTGAGAAATGCTTGTTTGAGTGAGTAGTGACTCTGCTTTTCATGTGGAGGTAAGGATGCCATGCCTCATCAAGCTTTGCTGTGAGGTTTTTATAGTGGAGAAGTGTGGCTCACCGGTTAGAGCAGGCAGACCCTGAAGCAGAGGTCAGACCCGGGACCAGTGTTCAATTCCCGACGCGGCAGGGTCTTGAGCTCAAATGTCCATGGACTTGATAATTCTCGCTTCGGTGCCTGACCTAATCATGGGTTCACACTCTGCAACTCTACACATTAAGCTTGCTTAATCTCCACAACGGCCCCCCGCGGCGGGATGCCTGGCTTTCACCTTGGGGATGCCCTGTAGGGGCTATCTCACAGGGAAAAGCCAGGACGGGTTCCCAAGGCAAGCGCGGAGATACTATTTCTATTTATTTATTTCTATTTAAAATTATTTATACAGCGCACGTACACCAGCGGTTTCATGGCGCTAAACTGACAGAGAGCTAGACATGAGGGGAGAAGCTAAGCATATTTAGTTAAAAAATTTAGCAAAAAGATGTGCCTTGAGCTGTTTCCGAAACAGTAGGTACGAGGTAGAAGCTCTAAGCTCCAAAGGCAGTGAGTCCCAGAAAATTGGGGCGAGGGTCGCAAATTTAGAGCCTCCCCATTTTTTTCTCCGGAACCGTGGGACCGTAAGAAGGGATTGGGTGGAAGACCGCAGTTCCCTGGCGGGAACATAGGGAATAATTTCAGATGAGATGAAAGCTGGAGCCGTGCCCAGTCGTGCTTGAAAGGTGATAGAGGCAAGCTTGAACTGGACACGGGCACAAACAGGAAGCCAGTGTAGGGACTTTAGGAGGGGAGTGACATGGTGGGATTTAGGAAGCTTGAACACCAGGCGCGCCGCCTGGTTTTGGATCTGCTGCAACCGCCGAAAACTATATGCAGGAATACCTGCATATAGGGCGTTGCCGTAATCCAGGCGGGACACGACCATGGCAAGGGTAATCAGTTTAAGTGCATCAAATGAAAAAAAACGGGACACCTTGCGTATGGTACGCAGTGCCAGAAAGGAAGAGGAAACCACAGAGCTGACCTGGAAGTGAAGGGTGAGTTGGGAGTTGAGCTTAATGCCAAGAGTTTTAACTGAGGTCGAGGGGGCAGGTGGGGGACCAAGGGAAGGGGGCCAGAAGATGGGGGACCAGGGGCTGGATGAACCACCCGTCAACACCAGCTCTGTTTTGTCTGGGTTGAGTTTAAGATGATTGTGGTTCATCCAGTCACGGATGTGAATCATGATGGTTTGAAAGTTAAGAGCAGAGTCGGGGGAGGAAGAAAGGTTAAAGACAAGCTGGAGGTCGTCCGCATAAATAAATACGGCGACCTCCATTTGTTGCAGTGAAAAAATAAGAGGGGAGATGTATAGGTTAAATAAAAGGGGGGAAAGGGAAGAGCCTTGGGGGACCCCGCACTGAACGTTACGGAAATCCGCAGTGAAGTCACCCAGGCGGACAGCCACGGTGCGGTCCCTCAGGAAGGAGGATAACCAGACCAGTGCCGTACCCCCGATCCCCGCCGCCCTGACACGGGACAGCAAGATGGAATGATCCACCGTGTCAAAAGCGGCTGAGAGATTGAGGAGGACCAGGGCCTGAGGTTGATTGGTGTCCATACCCTCCCTGAGGTTGTCAAGGACCGAAAGCACTACGGACTCCGTAGAGTGTGCGTGGCGGAACTCGGCCTGGCGGGGGGCGAGGACCCCATTCATCTCCACGAAAGAACTCAAGGCAGAAGTAACATGGCGCTCGAGAACTTTCGCCAGAAACGGCAGGAGGGAAATGGGGCGAAAATTGGCTGGAACTGAGGGATCAGCGCCCGGTTTTTTCAATATGGGGACCATAACGGCGGATTTGAGTGAGATGGGTACCACGCCCTGAGAAAGAGAGCTGTTAAGAGCGTGGAGAGGGGGGTCAGGACAGCTGAGGAAGATGTGACGGAGGATATGGGCCGGGCAGGGATCCAGTGGGGAACCAGATTTGACAAGTGGGATTATAGCGGTCAGAGATTCTTGAGTTAGAAGTGGAAGGGCAGTGAGGTGTTCCTTAGGGGGAGGGCACTGAGGGTCCACAAAAGAGGGGGAAGGAGGAGGGATGTTGGCTTTTATATTGACAATTTTTTGAATAAAGAAGTGATTGAGGGAGTGACAGAGATCCTGGGAAGGAGTAGGTTTGAGGGAGGTTCTGTCCGAAAACGCCAAATTATGGATAATCGAAAAGATTTCCTTCGATTTGTTTTCGGCTGCGAGTATTTTGGAGGAAAAATAGATGGTTTTTGCCTCCAAGATGTTTTTTTTTTTTTTTTCGGGGGTCGATTCTGGCGCTATATAAGAAACATAATAATAATTGTTTGACATGGTCTAAGGACCGTCTTTGGGAAAAGTACTTGCAATTTCCTTTGCCAGGCAAAATATTGAGTGTGGCCCCATCCTGAAAATGTCTGGAATGAGTTTAATGTGGTCTCTTATTTGTCATTGTGTTCTGCAGATGGAAGGACAACACTTTAAATTTTGAAGAATACAAAATATAATAATACATAAATAGAAATATGGTTTGATCAGAAATGCTAGCACAAATGTACATTTGTTTTGACATAGGAGGAGTGCAACATGAAATCAATTTAAGGAAAGGATGTGCATTTACATAGGAAACAGTTCTGTGATGATTCACAGTGATGTATCTTTGTGCTCAACACGCGCTGATTCTAAAGGTGCAGTAAGGAGAGGTGAAAAACACGCTCGTAATTCAGTAGCACTGAATGTGCTCTCTCTCTATGAAAAAGGGGGTGACAGGAGTTCTAGGAATGAAAGCAGTGTGTTTGTATTTAGAGCGTTCCAGCTTCAGACATGAACAGCTAAATGGGTGTGTTGCATTTAGATTTGCCCTCAATAGAACGTGTATTTAATTGGAAAAAGTGTTTCAAGCTCTCGGGTGGTGAGGGTTCAGCTGAAAAAAAAGGATTTACAAAGTTGAAAGACATAGCTTGTGAATTCAGTTTGTGGCCGGCTTGCTATGACCGTCCGTGTGATATAGGAGGGATTCCCAAGGAGGTGGCTCAGTGTGCAGGGAGACTGAAAGCAGCAGAGAAGAGAGGTGCTGGGGAGAGAAAGTTCTGTGAAGACAGGAAAGGATTTCCTAGGGCGGGGGCCATCCAAGCTCCTCACACAGGCAGGCAAAGATACACAGCATGGATCCAGCCTTTCCTAAAGTGCAGAAAGCCAGCAAAGAATGTTAATAGGGTACAGATTGAAAGTGCAACACAGGAGCTAAAAGATTTGGTTCATGAGTTTGGTATATGTGTTTATTTAGTATTCCCACAACACTGTGGAAGAGAATGGCTTAATGCCAGTGGCATGAGATTCATGGTGCATTGGATTAATGTTTTCTGATCAGACTAGTGTGCATGTACAGTTAATATTGGATTGTTTTCAAGGAAAGCTTGATAGATGGTATTCTGGAGGATGGAAGGTACTATAGTGGTGGACAAGGAACGAAGCAGAAAAATGTTTAAAGAAGAAATATGATTGTTTGCGTTTTATTAACTAATGCTGGTTTTGAATACTAGAAATAAATAAAATGAGGAAAAAGATGGAGCTTGCTGCAGCGGCTCCTAAAGCGGACTCTGCAATCTCAGTCAAAACCAAAACACGTTTAGTTAAAGCTAAATTGAATCAGATTCTAACTAAAGCAGGCAGCAAAACGCATCAGGATGAGTCCTCTTTTAGTTCTCAAAGTTCGGAAACCAATGATCCATTATTCAATGAGATGATCTTGATGGAGGCTCCAGAACTTCTTGCGAGGGATAAAACGTGGTGACTTCACCAGGAGCTCTTGTAGTTCGAAAAAATCAAGAGCTCAAGAGATTTTCCTCTTTTTGTTAAAAAAATGAAACTTTCTATCACCACGCCAGTGTTTGACAAGCCTAGCCAAGACTCTTTAGAGCATTCTACTTCTGTATTAATAGGGGATATGACAGCGTAATTAGTGTTGTCTGAGCCAGTCTTGCCTCCTGCGCTTGTATCCCCTTATTTCATAGAGGTCTCAGTTCCTGCGGCACAACTAGAAGAGCTATTGTTGGAACAGCCTGAATCTGGCCATTTTCAACTAACAGCTTTGGCCGTGGCTGTTGGGACTCCGCTGCCTCTTTCTCCACCTTCTCTCTCATCTGCTAGAAAAAAGGGTCCGCAGCTAAAGCCTGATGGTATTGTGCAAGTTCAGCAAGTTCAGCATAAGGCAGCAGCCCTCATCGAAGGCTAATCCTCAAGCAGAGAACCGTTGTAATATATTAGAGTCCTCCGTGTTAAAAGATAACTATGAGTTGCAGCCAAGATCTGAAGAATTTGAGCACGCACTTCAAAATGAGAAGGTTACTTCGTATCAGATTGATGTGAAAATTATGCTCAACATGATACTTGAAGAAATTCGGCAAATTAAGAAATCAGAACAAATCGAAACAGCAGTTTTACATCAGCGATTTGGGAAGATAGAGGAAGCAGTTGCAATTCTCCCAATTTCAATTCAAGAGGCCGAATCACGGATCTCTTCAGTCGAGGATCAAAGGACTGGTATTCTTTAGCAAGTAGACTTAGTGTCGCGGGATAAAATAATTATGCAAAACAAGATTGAAGAACTTGAACATTTCTCACGTCAATCAAATTTGCGGATAGTTGGCAAGCCCTGAGAGGCTTGAAGGAGCAGACACACTTTAATGGGTTGAGTCTCTTATTAAAAAGGTTGTGATTCCTGAGTTTTCTGGTGATTTAACAATAACCAGGGCTGATCGGGATCCAGCGCATCTTCCGCCAAATAAGAAGTTCCCCCACACTATACTAGTCAACTTTGCGGACTATCGTATAAACGAAAAAGTTTTGTCAAAGGCTATTCAGATGAAACAATTTGAAATTAAAGATAGAGTTAGATGTAGATTTTTTTCTGATATGTCTGTAGTGGCTGCAAGAAGGCGCAAAGAGTTTGTGAAGCTTGTATATCTTTTTAAAGCTCAAGGGGCACAAGCCTCTATTGCGCAACAATCGAGACTTAAAGTTCTTGTGCAGGGGAAGTTTCACTTGCTTGCACACATTGAAGAAGCTCAGGAGCTGCTTAAGGCAATTCTAGTTGGAAAATAACTTGATTTAGCAACCTTTTGTACTGTGTGTAACAATGTAATTAGACTTTGCTGCATTCTCTATAATTTTTTTTATTTATCCTAGGACGATCTGGATTTTGGATTGGATATGAGATTTGTTTTGATGGAGGGGGTGGATCACCATTGGTGTAGAATCAGGGCACCAGTAGATAGTAAGGGGGGAATGTGGATAGCGGGGAAGGCTGCATTTCCGGAGGGTGGGCAGGTCTTGGGAAGGGTTTGGGTGAGGGGCTGCAGGGTTTAGTTGAAAATAAGAGCAATTGCTATCAGAAAGATGAAGAAGTGTGTAGGAAAATAATGAGTAGGAATTTCAAGTTAAAATGTTTATTTTACAGAAGAATGAGTATATCTAGCAAATGTCGGATAATTTCTGTAAATGTTAATAGGGGCCTCGCCAGTGCTCTTCTAGATAGGGCTTGCGAATGTGTTTCTTTATGTGCATCCAATCACCCAGATTCAGATCATGCCCAGGAAAATCTAGGGCAGCTGGAGTAGCAGTATCAACCTGATGATACAACATCAGTCAACCCGTTTGCAGTTTTTGAAAACCTGATCATCTGTGATATTCACAAGAGCAGCTGCTAGAACAGAAGGAATTTGCATGGCTCTTCCCATCAACACCATATGAAGAGATAACCATGTTCATTTGCATGGAGTATTTTGAACACTCATCAACACCAAAGGAAGTGTATCAAGTCATTTCAGAAATGTAGAGGCACATGCTTTGGCCAATTTAGTTGTAATTGGCCGATTGAGTCTCCCTACAACGCCTGAACCTCCAGGTCTATAACTGCAATATAATCTCTGGTCTATCCCTAGTGCTGTGCATAGCAAATCCATTATCTTGTTTTTAAAATGGGTTCCTCTATCTGATTCAAGATAAACTGGCATCCTGACTCGCAGTATCAACTCCTGCAACAATGGTTTGGTGACTGTCAGACTGTCCCATCTCCTGGTAGATTATGACTGCGCCCAGTGGGAAAATAAGCACAAAGTTCCTGATTCACTAAGAGCCTCCGGGCTAGGGTGGAATCTCTGCACTTATGGGAAACTGCAGTGCTGAGATCACACCAAAAGTGAGGAGATCCCGCCCGAATGCAGAACCTTCACCTCTAGTGTGGAGGCTCTTTGTGGATCAGGGTTATACCTCAAATGAATACACCGGGCATCTCCACAGAATCGATCTGGAGACATTTGAAGGGACTGTTACACTTTCAATGTGTGGCTAATGGTCTCCACAACCGTTTTGCCCAAATTTTGTTTCTGACAAGTAGTACAACTCTGATACAAACTCTCTGCCATTGATTGAAAATGGAGATTGTGCCAGTAATGTTTAAAGTTAGGCATCATCTTGTCTGTTCCTACATGTTTGGGACCATAGATGTTTTGTATTATAACAGGCAACATAGAGTCAGGAAAGATGGGCTTCCCATCATTCGACACCCAAATGTCACTGGTATCCCTCATATATCCCACCTTTTTCCATTTACCCGTCTCATCTTCTGGGACAGTATGTTGCCATTCTCTCAGTTCATCGAAGGTATGTACAGTATTTATCAGCATATTTGACACACAACATGTCCCTTGAGGTCCTTCCTGAATTGGGTCAGCGATGGGGATTGGTTTTGACGGCGATGTAGGAAAGGATTTTCCTCCAGTTCTGGACTTTTGAATCTGTGGGACGGTGGCCAGGGCAAGTTGGGTGGAGTGAAGTTGTCTGATGGTTAGGTAGAATGCAAGGCGGTGGTTCAAATATGCTGGTCCTGCTTTGAGGAGAGCTTTGTAGGAAAAAATAATATATAGCAAGAATCATATTTTAACAGATATGACAATTAAGGTGTAGCATGAAAAAATATGTGATTGAGAAGAAATGACTGTACATAAGGTAGATAAATGTGAGTAGAATGTTTAGAATAAGTAAAATAGAATATATAAATAGAGTACATCATTAAAACAAGAGGAACAGACTGAAGATATACACTAATGTAGAGGCTGATAGAAGCAGTGAGATAGTAATATAAGTAGTGTGATACCCAGGCATTCTGTTATTATTACACTGATACACACAGGTATATGCTGATAAATACATTGAGACAACCTGGCACACACTGTTGTTTACAGTAATGCAGACAGGTATACTGGGAAATATACTCTAACACGCATACAGATCCACCTATGGATACACTAAGAGAGCCAATCATACAATAATGTATTAATTATCACAGTGAGTTAAACCTCATGTGTAGTGTAAGACATCTACACAGATTCTGATGTATACAGTCAAGTCAAGTCAAGTCAATAAATTTATATAGCGCGCTACATACCCAGAGGGTCTCAAGGCGCTTGAGGAGGGGTGGGGAATTACTTCTCGAATATCCAGGTTTTAAGCTGCTTTCTGAATGCTAGGTGGTTTTGAGTGAGGCGAAGGTGCATGGGAAGTGAGTTCCAGGTTTTGGCCGCTAGGTAGGAGAATGATCTTCCTCCCATGGTGGTTTTGTTGACGCAGGGAACAGTAGCAAGGGCTTGGTTGGAAGAGCGCAGCTGGCGGGAGGGGGTGTAGAAGGAAAGACGTGAATTGAGGCATTCGGGTCCAAGTTCGTAGAGAGCTTTGTGTGCGTTGGTGAGGAGGTGGAAAGTTATTCTCTTATTGACGGGGAGCCAGTGGAGGTTTTTCAGGTGACCAGAAATGTGTTCTTTACGCGGGATATCTAATATGAGTCTGGCTGATGCGTTCTGGATGCGTTGGAGTTTTTTCTGAAGTTTTGCGGTGGTACCGGCGTAAAGGGTGTTTCCGTAGTCAAGGCGGCTTGTAACCAGTGCGTGGGTGACCGTTTTTCTAGTTTCGGTGGGGATCCAGCGAAATGTTTTTTTGAGCATGCGAAGAATGTTGAAGCAAGATGAGGAGACGGCGTTGACTTGTCTGGTCATCGAGAGTGAGGAATCCAGGATGACGCCTAGGTTCCGTGCGTGATCCGTTGGGATGGGTGCTTTTCCAAGGGCTTCTGGCCACCTAGAGTTGTCCCAGGCGGAGGGGGAGGTACCTAAGATAAGGACTTCTGTTTTGTCTGAATTCAGTTTCAGACGGCTATGCTTCATCCATTCGGCTACCTCTTTCATTCCTTCATGTAGGTTGGTTTTGGCGATGTTTGGGTCTTTGGTGAGTGAGAGGATCAGTTGAGTGTCATCAGCGTAGGAGATGATGTTGAGGTTGTGTTGGCGTGCGATGGTCGCGAGGGGGCTCATGTATACGTTGAAGAGGGTGGGGCTGAGTGAAGATCCTTGTGGCACGCCGCAGATGACTTCAGTGGCCTCTGACTTGAATGGTGGGAGGCGTACTCTCTGAGTTCTTCCGGCAAGGAAAGAAGTGATCCATTCCAGTGCTTTTCCTTGGATTCCGATGTTTCTAAGTCGTTGTAACAGGGTGTTATGACAGACTGTGTCGAAGGCTGCGGAGAGGTCAAGGAGGATGAGGGCGACTGTGTCTCCATTGTCCAGTAGAGTTCGGATGTCGTCTGTTGCTGCGATGAGTGCGGTCTCAGTACTGTGTTTGGCTCGGAAGCCGGACTGTGAGGAGTCGAGGGATTTGTTGGCTTCGAGGAAGGCGGCGAGCTGGTTGTTGAAAGCTTTCTCGATTACTTTGGCCGGGAATGGGAGGAGCAAGATGGGGCAGTAGTTTTTGAGTTCGGTGGGGTCAGCTGTGGGTTGTTTCAGAAAGGCGCTGAGTTCGGCGTGTTTCCAGCTTTCTGGGAAGGTGCCGGATTTGAGGGAGCAGTTGATGACGTCTCGGAGGTGTGGTGCTATGATGGAGTCTGCTTTGTTGAAGATGTGGTGAGGGCAATGGTCTGAGGGGGATCCTGAATGGATGGAGTTCATCAGGCGAATGGTGTCCTCAGTGGAGATTGGGTTCCAGTCATTAAGGATGTTCAAGGGGGGTGAAGGTACGGCAGAGGGTTTGGTGGGTTGGTCTTCGGGTTGGTTGTTGAAGCTGTTGTGGATGTCTGCGATTTTGTCGTGGAAGAAAGAAGCTAGTGAGTCGCAAAGGGTTTGAGAGGGGGTGATGTCGTTGGAGTTGGCAATGGGGTTGGTAAACTCTTTGACAATGTTGAATAGTTCCTTGCTGTTGTGGGCGTTTTTGTCTAGTCGGTCTTTGAATGCGGTTTTCTTGGCAGTCCAGATCAATTGGTGGTGTATGCGGGAGGCGTTTTTGAAGGCGTCCCTGGTGTTGGTGTTTGGGTCTTTTTTCCAGGTCTTCTCAAGGGAGCGACAGAGTTTCTTGGATTTCTTAAGATCATCGTTGAACCAGGGGGCGTTTTTGCTGCCTAGTTTGATTTGACGTTTTTTCAAAGGTGCTAGGTTGTCGGCAGTGTTGGTTAGCCATTGTGTGAGGTTGATGGCTGCTTGGTTGGGGTTCGATGAGTGGGCAGGGGGGTTTTGAAGAAGCGATGTGGAGACCTGGTCCATGGGGATTTTGTTCCAATTTCTTTGCAGAGTAGGTTGAGGATGGTTGTGGGATGTGGTCTTTTTGTAGACAAAGTGAACGCAGCTGTGGTCCGTCCATTGGAGAACTGTGGTGTGACTGAAGGAAATATGTTTGCTGGAGGTGAAGATAGGGTCGAGAGTGTGTCCTGCGCGGTGTGTGGGGGTATTAACAAGTTGTTTGAGTCCTAGGTTGGCGAGATTGTCCAGAAGGGTGGTGGTGTTGTTGTTGTTGTTCTTTTCCAGGTGAAAATTGAGGTCTCCCAATAGGATGTAGTCCTCGGAGGAGAGGGCGTGTTTGGTGATAAAGTCAGTGATGTCTTCAGTGAATTGTGCACGGGGTCCTGGTGGCCTGTATAGGAGTGTGCCTCTGAGTGTGGTCTTGGGGTCGGTGTGGATCTGGAAGTGAAGTTGTTCGGCGCTAGAGAGGTTGTCGTCTGAGCATAATTAAGAGTATTCTGACGTAGCTAGAGAGAATCTGATCCATATATTAAGATATCGAATGATAGTGGAACATAGACTGAGGCATTAAGCTATAACATTATGCATACAGTACCAGACTTATGAAGACAGGTACATAGTAATGGGGCACTAGAAAAGCTACCTACATAGAGGTAGGTACTCCAAGAACCAAACTAGACACAGTAGTGCAGGGAGAAACACACCAAGGCGGGGAGTAAAATATCAATAAGCATAGGCAGCTAAAGGATATTATTAGTACTCACAGGCCCAGATATAGTATGAGACACACCATAATAGACTCAGTGAAGCAATCATATAAAGTGATACACGCACACATTCATATATACATCAATATACTCAGTGTATTATTAATGCTTAGACCCAGGAAAGGTATATGGATATGCCGTTACATCTGCCTACGGTAGAAAAGAAAAGGAAACTATATGTTCTATAATTATTTACAAGCCATAGAGTTAACAATGCACCAGGTAATCAATAAATTAATAATAAAGTGATTTAATGTAGATGTTAGTTTGTTTTTATATTTTCCAGATATGCACTTTTAAATAAACTTGAAGAATGACTATGTCTGACAAGAAATAAAAAAGAAAGAAACAGAGGAAACCGTTTCATAAACTTCAAACTGAGAAAGCAAAAGAAAATAAGGTGGAGAATGTCTAGAGGAAAAAAGTGAAGATGGTAAGAGTACTAAGCATTTTCTGAAAACAAATATGCCTGAAAATACAGAATGAGGGTAAAGACTTTTCTAAAATGTAATTTTCACTTCAACTTGAAAAAAACAAGGAGTACGTGTTTCTGACAGTAGGAAATGTGCTAAGAAAAGAGGGAGTTTGTCAAGGAAATAGAGACAGTTTAGGGAGTTACAAGCTTAAAATGTTTCAGACTAGAGTAATACAGAATTTGCTACAAAGAATAAAGAAATATGAGAGTAGAAGTGCTGCATTTAAATGAAAGCAACATATTGATAGTGTTGTTGATAAAGCGTTTGCTCTGAAGAGCAAACTATCGTAATATTAAATAGAATGAGGACACTAGACACAACAGTATTCTGTATGAAGAAAAAACCCCAAAGAAAAAGGCTTATTAATAGAACACATGTCTTCAAAGATTTTTAAAGGGGAATGGCAGCATACCTCTAGTATAGAACCTTATTTAATGAGTAAAGCTATTTGCAAAATAACACAAAAGTGCATGTAGTTGATTTAACTGGTCATTTTTATGAGATAAAAGATGGTACTTCTGTTACAAAAGAGGAGATGGTTGCGAGGAATGTAGAGGAAGTGATAGCTGAAGATGTACAAGGAAGACATGGGCATGCCCTAGTATAAAAATTAAGCTGTAGCAGTATTTGTAGTGTTCAGCAAGAATCAATTAATTTATTAAGAACTTTCATTTGTGACTTTCCATGCAGAAGTATGAAACAGAAAATTGCAATTTTGCAAGGATTTGATCCCTGCAAAGTGAGGAAGCATTCTTATTTATAGGGACATTAACTGGCATGTCTCCCAATGAGAAGTTGCAGAAGCACCTTTCATCATTTAAGGATGTTAGCTGTTGACCACTCTAAAATTCTACATTTGGTTAGGAGACCTTACTCCATAAAAACTCCTGCCTTATGTTTAGGAGAGATGAACTGAAGTCTATTGCAAGGTACAATAGCAGAGGTACTAAAGGTTTGTGACTACAACCCCTTTTATTCTCAAGCTGGGGAATGTAAATGTGGATCTACAGTTTGTCACAGACAACTCCAAAGCTGTGGCTCAGTATGCTACTTCATATATTACAAAATCATAGAAGAAAGAAATGAAGGAGATGTGGGAGGAAATTTCTGCAGAAAAGACTCTAACCAAGAAATTGTGCAGCTTCTGCTTAAAAATGCTTTCCCATAGGGAGATTGATTCATATGAATGCTGCGACTGATTGAGCTCAGACAGTTCTGTGATTGCTATGAAGATTCTTTCAACACTGTAAAAGACAACATTCAATGTTCAGTCTTCCCAAACTACTTGCAAATGTTGAGAGATGAGATTGAACAACAAGAAACCATTGCTGCTGAGATAGCTAAGATGAGTTCACAAAGCAGCCAAAGTTTTGGACCAGTGGCTCAAGATCTCCTTGGACAACCAGTTATTCAAAATGAAGCAGGCATTGCCATGAATGCAGTGAAGACTGCAATGCAACAAGCAAGAGGGGAAAGTGTGGATTTCAAGCACGTAATAGCACAACTAAATAATGAATAGAAAGAAATGTATATTGAAGTAAAAGATAAAATAAACATGAATTTCTGCATGACAAGAAAGAAAGCGATTGTTCTTTGTTTAAACTGATACTACTATACAACAGTGGTCAAGCTGGTACCAGGAAAAGCTTTTCTAGTAAAGGTCTTACTGCTTACTTACAGAGGACCACAGAATCACATTTATAGTTAACCAACTGGATTAGCTGCACACAATATTACAGGAATTACTCTAAATCGACTATTAATGCTACTTGTTGAGCATGACAATAAACTGTCATATCAGTAATTATCCTGTTAAGCTTATCACGAGGTGTCTAGAATATTGAAGAAACTAAAGCTTTTATTTATCGATGAAGTTAGCATGGTCTCAAACTTAATGCTTGTCTTTGTTCACTTGAGAATGCATCAGATTTTAAGAAGAGAGTACAATGTGCTGGTTGGAGGAAAAGGTTTCAGACATATTTACAACAGGTGGCGATAAATATCACAAGCGAGCGAATGCTTTTATAATTATCGTTGTCTATCGCTGGAACTTATCGTCATGCTTGCACTGTATTTACAACGAATAGCGCAATGGCGATATAAATTCCAGCAATAGCAGGGTAATCGCCATTTTGCTTGGAACATCGCTATTTTCCGGCGATGTTCCCAGCAAAACAGCGATACGCATATGGTTATAACACAAGAATCCACCCCCCATGTTAGGTATGGGTTAGTCAAGATTTTAGCAGACGTTAGTTATTGGCAAAAACAGCGGTTTTCGCCCAAAATTAACGTCTGCTGAAATTCGTGGGCCACGTGCACAAAAGAAGCAAAAGAAAGAAAATGACAAAGCTGTTAGCAAGAAAAAAATGGAAAATGAGGGACATATTGTAGGTTTCCAGTTTGAAAATAGTAAGGGTGCCAACTGCTATGCCAAAGTTATTCTCAGTGTACTCTTCCATTTACAGCATCTTATAAATGCAATTCAACATAAAACATTTATGGAGTGATAGGACTTTAGTACATTCTGCTTTGAGCATTCAAGATGTAGTAGACATATGTAGTTGATTTGTAGTATTTACTGTCAACACTCAGCAAGATGCACAGTAAAAAATATTGGTCATGCTTGGAGTTATTGAGCAAGAAGAAGTAAATATTGATTACTTATTTGGACTGAGGACCTGATTATGAGTTTGGTAGTCTGACTGTTGAACAGTTGTGGTGGCAGTCCCAAGAAGACCGCTGAGCCGGCGGTGTTCCACCTGTCATATTACAATGCATGCAGCCTTAACTGTCGACTGCTGTCAATGCAGTGATTCCTGCCTGGGCTGCAGAAAACTGCAATGTTGGTGATGCGTACTCCATCGCTGTCGGGCTGCAGCTTCCTGCTAAGCCGAATACGAAAACGCAGATGCACTGGCTGTTCCCTTGTGTTGGTTCCTCAACGGTGGTAGGCGGTCACTGTATGCTCTCAGCAAAGCACCATAACATTTCTTATTGGATGGATAGAAAAGCAACTCAGCTTGGATCCATTCTCCAAGTTGATACACCTGTAAATCACAGTATACAGCACAGCCCATCCCAGGCCAGGATCCTTTGGCTCTCCATTTCAGCACACCATACTTTTTTGTTCAGAAAAGGCAGCCCTTCTTTCTCTAGGTCATTTAACACTCTCCACACACTTTTGTTTTATTCTTTTCTAATATCCCTTGCTATTTGTTTTGCCATTGTCACTCACCTTAATTTACACCTCAGTTATATCCAAAGAATCCACATTGTTTTAGAGGCTGAGCTTTCAGCCATGGTGAAAGAAATCATAAGAGTAGAGCCACAATTGTTTGGAGCCCAATCTCAACATACCCCTCTCAGTAGAAAAATGGAAAAGTTGGACAAGATAGTCAACTGAGAGAATGCTGTAGGTACCACCCTGCACACAAAGGAGGAAATTAGGAAGAGGTGGAACAGCCTGAGGGGAAAGGTGTGTTCCCTGGTCTACAAGAACCACCTGGAGGCCAGGAGGTCTGATGGTGGTCCTCCCAGCACCCAACTATAACTCTTTCTCTGGGAGGAGTAGGACTTAGCCATCCTGCATTCTGAGGGATTGACAAGAGTACCTGGTGGAGTGGAGTCTAGTAAGTTACACTTCACTTACTGTCATAACATTGAATGTCCTGTATGCTCTTATCTCAACTTTTGCTATTGTGTTGTCTTTCTACTTAACATGCAATACTCAAAGTATCAGAGATGTTTGCTTGTCAGTATCAATGTGTAGTGTTGGAATGTTATCTGTATCTGTAAATCCTCATCCCAGGACCCATGATATGTGTCAATACTTACATGTACAGTCCAGCCCTACTGCATTTCCACTACAGGTATGTCACACTAACCATTTTGCAAGTGTTGGGAAGAAGATATTGAAATGACTACAATTACCATGAGGCCCTGTTTATTTTATTCAAAACAACATGAAAATGTGATTTTGCTCTTTCTCACTGGTCTGCCATGTTACAACTGATATTCATTTTTCGTGTAGTTAACCATTTGTCAAATGTTGGCAAGTATATATTGAAGTGACAATAACTACTATGAGGCCCTGTTTCCGTAACTTAAAACAAGATGAAATCATGATATTGCCAATCTCAATTGTCTGACATGTAACAACTGAGGTTCATTTCACATGGACAGAGCAATCTACATACAATGCTCTACTCCGAGACATTTCTGCCTACCGCGTTGATGTTGTCCTCGTCTCATCAACAGAAACTATTGATGGCGTGAGTGAGAATATACCAAGTGTGTACTTCAAATATTTGAAAGACATTAAGGTCAGTCAGCTGATTAGAAGTGGCAGGTGACCCAGTGACTCTGCACTGCTCACATGATGACAAACACTAAATATATAACCAAGTTGTGTGGTCGCTGGTATTGTACACAACTAGACTGTAACTTCTCCACTGTAATGACTTGGAAATGTCATATTCCTTCCTTAATCCAAAATACAGGAGCTGCTCCAATCTATGTATCGAATGCCTTCAAATGACTTGTTAACAAGTTCAATACCACAGAAATGTATCACAATAGTAATTTCTACCTATATTGCTTTTCCTAGGTCTCTAATTACTGTACACAAAACATGTTGATGTTGTTAGCACACTTCCACCAATAACAATGTTCTCTATTTCACAACATATCAATCTGGCAGAGCACCTGGACAGAGCTTGACCTCTGAACAGACTCCACTCCACCCCAGAATGAAGCCCTAGGTGATGAAGACACTCCTGGACATGTGGACATGGATGACTGTTCTGCCACATGTTGTTGGCCCGGGCAGATGGAAACAGTGAGTCTCACTAGACCCACAATACCACTTCCCACCCCAGCTGCAACACCTGAGCCAGCCCCTTTTCTACTTAAACTGTGTACCTAGCACAGTCACTACCATCCTGGACCCCCCAGTCCTGAATCCTGAGGTGACAATCACCAACCCAGTCACAGATGAACCAGGAACCAGCTTGCGCATGCACCCTGGGACAATGGTACAGGCTGAGTAGGGTAGGGTTTCTGGGAGGGTAACTGTGGGCCCACAGAGTAAGGCTACTGGGGCCATACACACCCAGGTTACCATCGACCAAGTCTTAGGAGCCTGTCAGGACTCCCAATATGTGATGGGCCAGGTATTGATGGAATTCTGGAAGATAAAGCAGCTGCAGAGGGATATATACACATATTCAAGAAGCTGCCCTGCTACAACACCAACCTGGGCAGATCATTGAGGAGCTGCAGGACATCAACACAACCATCTGCAAGGCGTGCCCACCACCATCTGCCTCTTCCTGTGGTCCAACTACATCCACTTGGCAGTTTGGGCTGGACTGTTCCCATGGGGCACAGGTTGAAGACTGATTTGCATATGCCTAGTTTCAAACTGGAATGGCATGGTGAGCAAAAAAAACAATGGATTTCGGCCCAGATCTCTGTACTGGGGTGAATGTATGACATTGTTCTGCATTCAGTCCATTAACCTGTTTTTGCATTTGTCACCCCGAGTGGGACGGGTATGCTCAGACGTGAGTCCTGTGCTCTCCATGCCACTGGAATCAAGCTATCCTGGATGATGAGGGCTGAAAGCCCGAAACCGGTCCTAGGATACTTGTTTCCAGTCCAGGAAGGACCTGGCTTGGCAGTTCGGGATGGACTGTTCCAATGGGGCACAGTGTCAAGACTGATTTGCATATGGCTAGGTTCAAACTGGAATGGCATGGTGAGCAAAGGAACGATAGATTAAGGCCCAGATCTCTGTACTGGGGTGAATGTATGACATTGTTCTGCTTTCTGTCCATCAACTGTTGTTTTTGCATTTCTCACCTCAAGTGGGACGGGTATGCTCAGACGTGAGTCCCGTGCTCTCCATGCAACTGGAATCAACCTATCCTGGCTGATGAAGGCTAAAAGCCCGAAACCGGTCCTAGAATCCTTGTATCCAGTCCAGAAAGTACCTGGCTCGGCAGTTTGAGCTGGACTGTTCCCATGGGGCACAGGGTCAAGACTGATTTGCATATGGCTAGGTTCAAACTGGAATGGCATGAAGAGCAAAAAACGATGGATTTAGGCCCAGATCTCTGTACTGGGGTGAATGTATGACATTGTTCTGCATTCTGGCCATCAACTGTTGTTTTTGCATATGTCACCCTGAGTTGGACAGGAATGCTCAGACGTGAGTCCGTGCTCGCCATGAAGTGGAATCAAGCTATCCTGGCTGATGAGGGCTGATAGCCCGAAACCTGTCCTAGGATGTTTGTTTCCAGTTCAGGGAGGACCTGGCTTGGCAGTTCGGGCTGGACTGTTCTCATGGGGCACAGGGTCAAGACTGATTTGCATATGGCTAAGCTCAAACTGGAGTGGCATGGTGAGCATAAAAACGATGATTTCGGCCCAGATCTCTGTACTGGGGTGAATGTATGACATTGTTCTGCATTCTGGCCATCAACTGTTGTTTTTGTATTTACATCTGCGGCAGCCACAGGAAGGGAGGCCCTGTCAGTGGAAGAAATGCCTGCAGACACACTTGTCTCAGCAGCAGCAGATCCCCCCTTTCCCCCCAGGAGGGGACGTCCATGCAAAAATCCATGAGGTGAGGATAGCCAGACACCCACAACTGCCAGCAAGAAACCTCAACCTTAATTTCCTCCAGTCAGAAACCTCAACCTTAATTTCCTCCATTTGTGCAACATATTCACTCTGTGGACTATTGTTGAACACTTTTCCCTTTCTAATGGGAATACTATTTTGAACTTTGGACTTCAAACAATTTGGCATCTACAACTATGGTTACATTCACCATGACTGACTTCTTCACTTTTGGTTTGCCCTGTTTGGTTTTGAACATATAGCTCTTCACCACTATCATCATCATTTGGTATATCAGTATCCTCACCTGGTGCCACTTCATGTTCTCCATCCTCTGCAATATCAGAGAAGTTCCGTCAAAGAGCGATGTTGCGGAGCATGCAGCAGACCCTGGTGATTTGACACACCTTCCCGGGTGAGTAGAGAAGGGATCTCCAGTCTTGTCCTGACATCTGAATCTGGCCTTCAGTAGCCCAAAACCCCCCTCTACTGACTGCTGTGTTCTTACATTGGCCTCATTGAAGTGGACTTCCCCTGGCTTAGTTGGATTTATCAGTGATGCCAACAACCATGGACAGTTGGGATACTCTGAGTCTCCTATATGGAAAACAGACATAAGTGCAACAATAAGTTACACACTTTCTGATTATTCTACCTGACATCACCCATACAAAGTTAGGACAGATGAAAATGATCAACAAGCCAGGCCCTCTCCAGTAGTAACTGTGACATCAGTTGGGGGATGGTGCTGTTCCGCAGTATGAAGGACGCATGCGCTGATCCTGGGAACCGGGCACAGATGTTTGAGATGTACAAATCCGGTGAGCAGACAACTTGCACGTTGATAGAATTGAAGTGCTTCCTGTTACAGTACCTTGTCCCCTGGCTTGCAGTGGTACTAAGGTAATAAGGGTACCATCAATGGCTCCAACCATATATGGGATGCAACCAAATCCATAGAAATCAACCTTCACTTTGGCTAAATTCTCATATCGGGGGAAATGAATGCAGCTGTTCATCATTGCTGAAAGCATCTCTTGTTGTACATCACTGATAATTGGTTGTGACATACCAACAGATACAGCCACAGTGTATTGTTAGGAACCTGTGGACTGTAAATGCAATACTGCCATAAGTTTCATAATACGTGGGATACATGTGGGATTAGTGTTTTGAGGAAGGAGATCAGGCTTCAACTGATTACATAAATTCCGTATTATTTGCCAAATCAAATGAAAATTCTTAATGACATCTCTTTCTTCCATGGTCTGAAGGCCTGGAAATGAGCGGTACACTGGAAGCTGTCATCTCCTTCTCACCCAAGGTACCTATCTGTGGAGTAAAAACAATTTTGAACATTGTTCACATTGTCCAGAGTAACATATATGAAGAGTAAGCCAAACGTAATGTGGTAACACATAATTACTACATAAAGCATTACACATTATCCACATGATAACTGTCTACAGTCCAACAGCCACCAATAATCTGCATTGTGGCCTTCACATGTGTCTGTTACACAAATATGCAAATTATACATTCAGAAATGTATTCTTATCACAATTTTGTATATTTTAGGAAACTTTAGTTAAAAAAACATCAACTGTGATGTACAGGGCACTGCGCACATTTAATGTTTATGCGCAGTAATGCCCTACACAGATTATTTGTGCAATGGAAAACACATGGCAATGGAGTAGTCCATATGCAAACATGCTAGCCCTCATTTGGAGTGGTGTTGATGCACTTAACAGTCACCAATATTGTACGTCCAGCCGCTAAAATGGTGGATGCCTGACCTCGATTATAGGACATTCAGAACTTATGCCACCAGCGAAGGTCGACTGCATGGTGAACGCTTCCATCCACAGTGGACACAGACATAGGCTAACATCGGTGATTTTGATAGTCATGGGTCAATTACTTTGTCCATCTACACTGATGACTGCGTACATGCACTCCGCAGTTCAAAATATAACTCACTTAGCCCTCCGACACTGCTGCTATCAAGACCTCCTCCACTTTTGCTGCTGTTTGCCACCTCCGGGGACAATCATGCCAGGCCAAGCAGGTGAGAGGACCCCTGCCCTCTCTCCAGAGGAGCTGGATAAACTTGTTGAAGAGGTCCTACCCCTGTATGGGCAGTTCTATGGTTCATCAGAGGAACAGGTAACTTTCACATACATATTGTACTCTGTTCAACTCCATCCTTTCATTCCCAAAGGCTACAATGTGACTCTGAGTCCCAGAATGAATTCAGATTACTGTTGTAACATTTTGTGGCCCCTACATAGGACAATCATATAATGAATTGTGGACCGCTTTGTGTAATTAACACCACCACTGTGATGTGTGATAAGCCATAGATCCTACTTGTGTTGCATGCACATATCTATGCATGCATACATTTCATGGTACCTATGATTTATTTGCTAATCAGATCATGGTAAATGTGAAAAGAAATGTGTAGGCTTTATAGCATGAGCTGCTCATCTATACTGTAAGAAGCAGTTCAGGATGATGTTAGCTATGTGTACAGTCCCACATATCACTCAGCCCACATCAGGCCTCGTCAAACTGTTGTCTGGGAGCCAACCATACCTAGCTTACCTCTTTAGAGTGCCACACAACCATGAGGTCACTTATTGGATGTTCATTAGATGTGCTTTTATGTACTAAATTTGTGGAAATGTGAAGTTCATGTGGGATCAGTATGCTCAGCCTGCAGAGAGCAAGGCCGGAGAATGAGTCTCCCCCAGTCTGGTACGTGGTAAAGGCCGGGATAGGGTTACTGTGGCGATACAACTTATGCTCAGAGTAATCTCCCTGTAGACCTGTAGATCCTTGGATGTTTCCTAAATGAGTTTTTGAAACCAATAGTTGCCCTGCTTGTTTTTACATGGACTAATTTGGAAAGGTGACTTAGGTATCCCCGGACCTGATACTTTTTTCCATTGGCCCACATTGTAAATGTTTGGTATTTACTTATGACCGAACCCTTACTAGCACAGATCTATTATCACTTTCCATAGCTCATGCTTGCATTGTACAGCCCTATTGCGCATCCAACACATTAGCAGTGCAGATAGTTGGTAACTTCTGAAGTGATTTTGATATGTGAATCACCAGCTTTGTTACAATCAATCAATCAAACAACATATACAATGGTATGTTGAATGTCATCTCTATACAGTGCCACGTATGGCAAAAGGTGTTTCCTGTGATGGCAGTACATACCACAGAAACTCAATCAGACACAGAATGATACCCCATAAAGTAGTCCACATGTCCATGCATCCCCAGAGAGGATGCTCTCAGTGACATGCATGCCAACCCTTTCATTTTGACCTAAGTCTTATGATATAGTCTATACTATGGTACCAGCCTGTATGGACCAGATGCAATAAGTCAGTGGACCTGGCTTTAAAAGTGTATGTACAATAATGCACACGTAGGCTACCCTTCAAAAGGTCACAGTGGTGTGTTGTGTTTCATAGTAGCTAACATCACAGTACATGTAGGATAGCTCTGGGCTAAATATTAGTGGCCTAGCTTAGTCAGTATAGGTCATGACCAGGGTTGAGGATATCAAATACACAGAGAACGGCGACAGTGAGCTAATAAAATGTCAAGAACCATTGCTCCCAAGAACAAGCATGAGAATACTGGTGGGATAACTGTACCTGTAAGAGTGTATCTCAGGGTGGACAAATGGCACAAGTGAGGAAGTGGTACTCTCATACACCCATGAGGGTGTCATGCTTCATTAGGGTCTTATCTCCTTGTGGGGTCAGCACTGCAATACCCCACTGGCCTGCGATAGGGCTCTTTAGCGGAGATCTTTAAATCAAATAGCTGTGATGATGAGTGCGGATGTGAGGAATAAGTGAAAGATTGAGTTCAAAATACCTAAGGGATACTAAAAACTATTTAATCTGTGGTCCCTTGGAAGAGATAAAAGTAATGTGTTAATTGTTTACTCCTATTTATAAAGAAAAACAATTAAGCAACATGTGTAGATTATGTAGGTCATGTAGGCCTCAGTGGTCCAGGAGGGATCCATGCCGTTTCATCAGGACCAAATGAGTGATGATAAGTATCCCTACCCGTAGTCAAAGTTGGGAGGGTACGTAGTGGTATCAAATGATTGATTACCAAAATGTGCTTACCTAGAGTTGTAGCCAAGCAAAAAATACGAAGATAATACAGTTGTAAGTCGCATAAGTACCTAAAAGGGCATAAACCAACTGAGGTTTTCCTATGTTCCAGCCCTACGAATGTGAATTACATGCCCATTAGGTCAGTAGCCGTTGACAGCGTCAATCCTGCAGCGAGGATTTGTTGTTAGCGGTGTGTGAATCATAGTCACCTACCCCTTCATCTGGCTGTACATAGATGAGGGGTGGAGGATAGTCAGCAGATGACTACAAATGTGTGTTTTCATGTCTTTCTGGTGCTTAGCATGTGAGAAGTATACATTTAGTGTGTTAACTATTGATTAATGCTTGTGTTAAGTATATACAAAATATGTGCAACCGAACAGTTATCCTAAAGCTTGCAGTTCTAATCTGTTTCTTCATCTAAAGCATTCATACAGATGAACACCCATCAGAAGCAAATCATTTGGAAATCCATTGCCCAAAAGGTAGAGACTCTGGGGGTCCATCACAGGCGCAGCATCCATTGCAGGAAAAGGTGGAAGGACCTGAGGCGTTAGACCCGGTAGATGTGGAGATCCAGCTGGAGATGTCCTCCCAATGTGGGCAGTGCTCACACCAGACCCTGACCCCCCTAATGGCCTGCATACTGGCTGTGGCCTACCTGGAGCTTGGTGGGCAGTTGAGGGCCAAACAGCAGCTACAAGTAGGTACGTTCTGATCAAAGTTATACATGTTACATTGGAAACTTTATATGTTACAGGCAGGCATTACCCCATCAATATTGGGAGTAGCCCGTGTGTGACACAGAAGAAGAGTTATTGGTTGTGTAGGTCTGGCTGTGGGTGCATGCTGATGGACTTTACCTATTGTCTTTATGACCAGGAATCTAAAGTTCAACTGTGTTCCAGAATCAAACACAATACATTAAAATATTTAGTAAAATCACATGGCAATTCTTTTTTCTCCTCAATCATTTCAAAGTGGGTTAAGATGGGTCCTTCTTGGGAGATTAAAAAGGGACCTAACAAATAGATTTTCAACAACATTAACCAAAGGTTTGTCTATCCACCCCCAAAGTAAACAAAAAGAGATGCTGGATGGAGCACTGAAACTTTTTGGACACTCATCCCCAGCCACAGATCTGGGTTGAATCCATCATTGTTCTTTAGCTCACTTTGCCACCCCTGTTCAGACCCAGCCATGCGCAAATCATGTTTGACCGTGTTCCTTCATGGAACAGTCCAGCTTGAAATGTCAAGCCATATCTTCTCTGGACTGGAAACAAGCATCCTGGTACAGGTTTCGGGGTAACACCCCTCATTAGCCAAGATAACTTGAATCCAGTGGCAAAGTGAGCAAAGGACCTATGTTGGGCATACCCTGTCAACTTAGGGCGAACAAAGCAAACACAAGGAGACAATGGAGGGAGCACTGAAACTTTTCAGACACTCACCCCCAGTCATAGATCTGGGTTGAATCCATCATCGTTCTTTAGCTCACTTTGCCACCCCAGTTCAGACCCAGCCATATGCAAATCAGTCTTGATCCTGTTCCTTCTGGGAAAAGTCCAGACCAAACCTCCAATGAAGGTCTTCCATGGACCGGAAACAAGCATCTTGGGACCGGTATTGGGATAACACCCCTCATCAGCAAGGTTAGCTTGAATTCAATGGAAAAGTGGGCAAGGAACCCACATCTGGGCATACCCTGCCAACTTAATGGAAACAAAGCAAACACAAGGGGATGATGGACAGAGCGCTGAAAATCTTTAGACACTCACCCCAGTCACAGATCTGGGTTGAATCCATCATCGTTCTTTAGCTCACTTTGCCACCCCAGTTCAGACCCAGCCCCAAAGCTCGGCACCATATACAGCCCCAGAAAAGGCCATGACTATATATTTCCAGAGGAGGGGCGTCTGCTCCACTGGAGGAAGCCTTATACTTCTTCCCTATGGGCCTTTGACCCATAGCATTGTTACTTAAAGTGCACAGCAATTAAGCACTCAGGCAATTTTGTATTAAAATCACCTGCAATAATTTTAAAATGTGTATGGTGTAAGGGCTCAATCAGATGGTATAGTTGGGTTATAGTCCCTGAATAATGGTTTGTCGAATAGAACTAATGTAAACATTTATAACTGCAATGTGCCCTGTCCCAACTGTTGGCCCAGAAGGAATAGGTACACCCAATAGGTCTCTACAGTCAGAATGAAGTATTTTTACTATAGGGAACAATTCCATTTTGAGCCATGACAACAACCCTCCTGATGGTGTGCCCATATTTGAAGAAACTACATTAGATGGAACAGTGATGTATCCTCTCTATGCACCGGTTCTAAAGCCTATGTTTCCTGTAACAAAACTATATGAAATTGATCCATAAATTTGCCCCACTGTGGGTCAGCTAACTTAAGTCTGATCCCCGCCACATTCTAACATAATAATTTTATGGTGTCGATCTGACCAAAATCATCACTTAAGTTTTGTGTAGCATGTCTGCTTCCACTCCACTGTCTGAAGTTACTGAGTTAGGGTTTTTTATGTCTTTTCTTTTTTAGTTGTAAAAAGGTTCTACCTTGGGGATCCTGATGTAAATATATGAGTCAACTGAGGAGGTTTATTAACTTCCATCTGATTGATTTCCTAGTTGTCAATCGAGGTCAGGCAACACCCCCCCCCCCAAATCCTTGTGTAGGGTCAGGGAGATCAACTTTGGGCCTTAAACATGATTCTGTAGGTGTTCTATACCTATGCTCCAACCTTATTAGTCCTTCCACTAATTCGTGGCTTGCTAACTTTAAGCAAATACATTCTGTTGGTCGCTGATCATCACTGAATCTAGTACATTTCATTAAGTCTTCTCATAAGAGATCTAAAGCCCCTCACTTTTCTAAGCCAATTAATTGCATCATTTATTAACAAGTCTTGGGTTTTTCTGATTGTAGATGGGACTTTTGGAACATCTATCATACATGTCTATTGCCCTTCTAGCCCTCCAGCTGGTCTTGTTGGTTTTATCTTTAAGCTTGATGTCAATGAAGACTGTCTCATAAACTATAACTCATTCGCTTGTTTCCCCCTTACAGATTCTCTTAGTATCAATTTGCTTCCCAGTAGCATGTTACAATTCTGACCAGCTTCCAAGGGCGGCGTAGGCAGCTTGCTACCCCTTCTAATAGACTCCGAGATAAAAGGGTTGTCTGCCCACCAGTGCTATACTCAGCTCCTTCATAGTGTACACTGTCATACAACAGAGCCTACAGTAACCACAGTATAAAGCCAGGAGTATAAAAGTATAGAGCCAGACAAATGAAGCAGAAGATAAGGAGCACATAACAGATGATAGGCATGTCAAGTTCTTACTGGATTCCAAGAATGAAACAAGGAGGGTGTCCCTCCCTGCTTCTTCCTGGCAATGAAGGGCAAGGACAGACCAGCCCTTGGCCTGGGCCTCCCTTTTGCACAGCCCACATGCGTCTCGCACCATGGGGTACCCATGCTCTTAAGTAGTGCTGATAGATTTCAGCTGAGTCCAGGCAAAGGATTCTGGGACTCGTAGTCCCCGGCAGTCACACCCCACTGTGGCCTACTCCTCCAGACCAACAAAATGCAGCCGTATGCTCAGTGTACAAGGCAGCCCCCACCCAGGGGTCTGCTGTAATGCCAGGAATTGACAGTGTGACCCAAATCAGATGGCAGGCAGCTCCTTACCCATATTTCATGTAATTTCATATTCATCCAGGGCAAGTGAAGGAAAAGGGGCCAACATCATTGGGGACACAGCTGGTCACAGTGGTTCCAGTTGTGAGAGTACAGACCGAGGGGCCCAGTGACAGAGATGGTGTGGGGAGTGCTGTGGATGATGTAAGCTTGATGTCTTCATAATCAGAGTCATCCTCCTGTGGACACTTCTGAGTGGTGTTGGACCCCACTGGATTTGTTCCAACATCCTCCTTGTCCGCCACCCTTAGTTCCATCTCCACCCTTCCTGTTGCTCCCTACCTAGTTTGCCGGGCTGTCTCCCTGAAGAGGGGAGCCATATCCTTCTCTCCAGGTACCTCATCCCCTGCTACCCCTGCTGCCCTGAGAGAGGAGGCTATTGACCTCCTGAGAAACATCTCTGCGAGTCAGACAGCACTAATGCATGCCACCCAGGGGCTTGGCAGCCATCTCCAACAGGTGGTGGCCTACCTGTAAGGCATCCACAGTTCCTTGTCTGTCCTACAGGGATCTTTAAAGGCTATGGCCTCCTCCCTCATGGCAGCCTTCCACCCGCACCAAACCTTTACCCCACCTCCTTCCACTTTCCCATTCAAATTCCCCAGTCCCATGCATGTACCAAGCACAATCCTACATTCACATGCACACACCTTAAAAGCCCCAGGTAGCAAATGGAAACAGAAGCACCTTTAAACACACAAGCACATAACTACTTTCCTGACATTTACCCCCTCACCACCACCACAGCATACCCCAAGACACCACACATGCACCCACAGACCCCTCCCCAACACCCATCATTCCCTCAGATACCACACCCAAAACCACAGACCCATCAACCACCCCTAGTATTCCTCCAGAGACCACACCTACAAACCCATCCACCACACCTGGCATTCCCCCAGACACCACACCCGCACCCACAGACCAATCCACAAATCCCAGCATTCCCCTAAACACCACACCCACAGACCCATCCACCACCCTCACATTCCCCCAGTCACTACACCCACAAACCCATCCACCACCCCAGCATATGCAGTACGTTCACATCACACACTCCCAATAAACATAAAAGCACACACTCACATCACACAACGAACACCTACAAAACATAAGCAAGACATACAGACACATCCACCAACCACACACCTGACACTTCTACCCCGTCTACCTCCCAACCTCTGCTCCCTCCCAAACATCCTGCCCATTTTCCCATGAAAGTATGTTATTTCCCCCTAGCCGGGTAAAACCCAACCTCCGCAAGCAAAAGGAACGTCTTACACACCCAAACCCATACCTTCCACATCCCATTGCACCCCTGGGAACCTGATCCCCCTACCACTAAACCCAGGCGTACCCCTAAGAAGTCCAAAACCCCTTTAAAACCAAAGACAACTCTATCAAACTCAGGATCACCCCTTCCTAGACCAAACCCACACCTCCTAATACTGACCCCTCCTCTCCCAAGTAAGAGCTTTGAGGTGCCTGCCATGCCCAATGAATGCCCCTTTGTGAGGAGGTTCCCTGACAGTGTCATGAAGGGCAACGTTTGGTGCCACAGCAGTGTGCTGGTGCACACATTGTATACAAGGACTGGACATTGGCCTTTCGGTTACTCCATCTGTTTTTTTAGATTAACAAAACTATTTGGTTAGTTTATAAAACATTAGTCCTGCCATTACTTTTCAAACTATTTGATGTTATTCAATACTTTGGTATGTGTCACTACAGTTGTGTGTATGTTTGCTGACCCATTTGAAGTGGTTAAAATGATATAACATTGGAACCAGTGCTAGCGTCACACAGGACAAGGGCAAATGTTCAATGGACCGATATGTGGGATGAATTCAAATTGGGGTTGAAATTGCATTGGGTGGTATTTCTTGTGGTAAGTATTTCAGCTTAGCTTGGCCAATGTCAACATTGTTTAGCTTATACTTCTCTCTATGATGTAGGTTGGACTTGCGTTTGATGTGTGCAAGTTAGATATTTGTTTATCCACACATGGAGGGTGTTAAATTGTCAATCATTGTAGACATGTTTATGGACAATTTGGTGTGTATGTACCTTACACCTACTTTAAATGTTTGTCAGAAGCTGTTACTGCTGTGTTTGTTTTCCTGACTTGCACTTCCACATTTCTCACATATGCATGGCACTTGGTTATGCTATTGGTTGTCTGGGATAAACTTCAATCGACAGGTCCTGTACACATAGTGGTTTTAAGGAATGTGCAAAGTCGACTGTGGCCCAGGGCCCCAGCCTTTCAGGGCTCCCCCTAGTAGAGGTATACCTATGTTGCGTGCTTATCTAGGTTCCTGATCGATACTGTGACCTTATGCCCCTATTCGGCTATAACTCCATTTATTCCCTATATTGGCATAACCGTTCAAGTGCGATTTTCTGAAAAGTCATCTCTGGCCTCACACGAACAGAGCCACATTCCAGCATGACTCTCTGCTACTTCCTTTGCGACCAATTAGTGCAATGACAGAGCAGCAGTCACTATCTGATATTCCTAGATAACACTCCGAGTTCTTCAACAAGATAAAAACTTAGCAAACCTGGAAATCCCCGCTTGCTATGTTTTGATTAGTAATGGAACTCTAATGAGCAACTGATAACTGTCACTTCCTAGTGACATCTTTAATTGACGTCTTATGTCCAGCAAACTTGCGTCAAACCCGGCACCTGTCAGGTATAAATATTACCAACGTTGCCTTAAGCAATGAGCGAACCTGTTGCTGATGCCAGCTGCCTGCATGACCCCGTGTTGGTAAAAACTAGCACTCTGTCGCTGCAGCCTGCTATCCTGTGGTGGTGAAGCTACTGATTACCATTATCGCCGCTACAGCGCGAACTATGGTTCAGTACGCTTGAGGAGCCGTGCAGCCGTCCTCTGCGAAGACATCCAGCCCAGCTGCCCGCGGACGCTGTCACCCCTCCTTCCTCGACGCGCTGAGAGAAGCCGCTGCCTTTCTCGTGCAGAGAAATCCAGTCCCGGCGCTTCCAGTTTACCCTCGCGGGTGACTGGGATATCGAGAGAGACCCCTGAAGGAGATACCAATCCTCCATCATTCTATTCAGAGGTATGGTGTTGACTAAACCCTTAGACGAGAATTCTTGAAACAAACCTTGGCAAAACCAACTTAACTTAAGCTACTTACTTACTCCCCCTTCTCACGTGTTAGGCTTAGGTCAGGCACACTGGGGTAGGCTTAGTTAGAAGCACCAGTTGAGTATGTTAGCCTAATGTATATATGACTGTATATATGTTTTATTACTTTTAAACCATTGTATGGCTAAGAAACCATATCAATGCTTTTACAGTTCTATTTCGCAATACTTATCTTACTGTACGTACTTTTTATAATAACAGTTATTGCAATTGTGGCAATACATTTCTCTTGTACGAGAAGAAAGACTGTTCAATAAATGTTAACCCTTTATTGATACACGCCCGTCTCTCTATTCTCTACATACTGTGAAAGTAAACTGCACTAGACTGACTGAGTGAAATCTGTGTCTATTGTTTCACACGACCCTAGAGATCGACTCTTGATCTGAGGAGCAAAGTTGTCATGTTGCACGGTTGTTGGAAAGCTGAATCCCTTCTTGTCTGTGCCAAGGAAGCTGATCACTTCCTATGCAGAGAAGAAAGTTTCCAGTGACCTCTGAGCTAGTTGGTAACACAACCCAATTAAGTTTAGCATAGTCAGTGGAGGCCTGGAATATCCGCAGTTCCACGTCGATACTACTGTTTATGTTATTCCAATGCGCAGGGCCTAGTGGGAAACTAGGAACTACACTACATGGCGCCCAACGTTTGGTAAGGCGATAAACTAACGTAAGACTTGTAGAGTAACTCAGTCGTGCATATTTCACACCCCTTTCGCCCGTAAAAACTCCAATAGACGTCTGGAGTGGGTGAAAGGTTAAAATCCGCCCGACCTTAGTAGGAAGAGATTCCTATGTAAAGCTCTGGTTTATTCAACGTTGAAGGATACAGTGTTCCAAAATATTGTGCACCTAATCTTTGTCTCCTTGGAGACCTACTCTGCAAAAACTGCATTTTTAAAATGTCAGACAATGAAGAAGCAGCTAGGCTGGCTTCCATACTAATAGAGGAGGACTCGAGTCTCCTACAGGCAGACCCGGGTGCTATTATCATCCCGGTCCAGTTAAGAAGATCTATAACTCTAAAACTTATAGAAAACGGACTGACACCTCAAGGTGGTACAGTAATTTTCGTGATAGAGGCTCACGAGTATCGGCAGACAGAGGTATTCTATTCATGGATAAACTTTCCAGCGGTAAACGCTATAACACAAGAGTTTCACTATTACAAAATAGAGGAACCTCCGGATGAGTACGCCCCTTTCGAGGAGGTTGAAATTCCACTTAAATTTCAAGAGCACCTGCTCTGGTTTAATGGCGCCCTAAAACACAATGATCACATAACTAGGCTCGGTCCACTAGGTAGACCAGGAGCCACGTGGCAGTTCTAGCCAGCTACACACCACATCCTGACATTCTAAGAATGTCTAGAGAAGAGCTGTTAGCACAGCTAAACACATTAATAAAAATACATAGGCAATTAGTCCAATATGTAATACGGACTGCAACAGTCCAGCCAGCTGTTAATACACCACAGCTGACCCCTCATCAGGGGAACACAAATAAAATTACACCACAGAACATACAGTCATGTCTTGGTAAAACACCCGTAAAACGGGAACAAATTCCTTTCTGGTTAGCACAGAAAATCACTCAAATAGAGGCAGTATTTCCTGATACTACCCCTATTGAGAAACACAGAATCTTGACCATCTGCCTTCCTATGGGAATCGCACCACACGTGGAGGACTGTGACACTTGGGGTACAGTCTTTGCTTCCATTTACACAAAAACACACGGTGTTCCGTCTATGGCGGTAATACCAGAAGTGCTAAAACAGATTCAAAATGAATTCGGTCCAGAACCCGCTTTAAATCTAGGTATGAAATTACTGAAAGATTTCAAGCAGGTCACGGCTATATTATTAGCCAACATAAAGGGAGAAGCAGCATCTGTGGCGATCCGCCAGAAGTTGAGGGAAACAGATATAAAAGATCCTGTTGAGCTTGCAAAAATCATAGAAAAATGCTATGAAGAATTAGGTAGAGACAGCTTGGGTGGAAAACCGGTAAAGCCCCAACTGCTCGAAAATCCTGAAAAATTATTTATTAAAAATAATTTAAATACTCCTAAAAAGAGCTGGGATGGAAATAAACAATCCACTCCCAAGGAAAAAGTTTTCCAGTCCAGAGGAAGGTCTCCTCGACGGAGGGAAAGAACTCCGACTCGAGAACGCCAGTCTCCCCAACGGGAGCCCTCTGAGAAAAGATATAACCTTAGAAATAGGGATAATATAAAAAAACCTGATAGATATCAAAGTATTGATACACGTCCCTCTCGATCTTTTCCACAGAATTCGGAAAGAAGAGGACGGTCAGACCCAGGAGAGCACACCAAGTCCAAAGACAAGGAACCTGCTCAAAATAAGAAATCTCAATTTCAGAAAAAGAAGGTAGCCAGTATTAGAGTAATCAACCATGCCGAGAATACTGAGGACACAGTTGAAAAACGGGGAGTGGGCATTGACAATGTTGGACAGTGCAGCAGAAATCAGTATAGCGCGCAAGATCTTGATGAGTCATCTGGAGACAGTGGACACGAATGAATTCATTCAGGTTGAAACTGCCGACGCCAGACTTAGCGAGCCCCATAGAATATACGAAATTACATTGCGTATAGAGGGTGATAAGACTAGGAAAATTAAGGGTCTATTTTGGGATAAGCTCTCAAAAGGCTATGATATTCTGTTAGCTGAAAAAGATTGGCCACCAGAGTTTGTCAGGGAGTGCCCTCGTGGCGAAGAAGTGATTATGCCTGCCTTCTCGAATCACATTCCGATTCATAAAAAATACACATATGCAAGGAAATGGGCAGTAGCCCAGGCACCTGCATTGTATAAAAATCATGTAGGATGGGATGAGGATTCACCGCCTCACAAAATCCAACTAAAAAGTGAACCAACTGCCCAACGGCAGTATCCCATAAAGCAAGAAGCTAAAAAACAAGTCAGGGAGATCTTAGATCAACTTGAATACCAGGGGGTGATTGAAACATGCACCTCTCAAATGAACAATCCTTTGTTTCCTGTCTCCAAGCCAGACAATTCATATCGTCTAGTTTTGGACTACAGACATCTTAATACATGTTGCAAAACTTTTGCAGTACAAAACTCGCATAGTGCAGCCCTAATGAATAATATAGTTAGGAAAAAGTACAAAACGACATTAGACATTTCTAATGGTTTCTTTTGTCAAAACATTGCACCAGAAAGCAGGTACTTGACCGCTTTCTCCGCATTTGGGTCACAGAAAAAATTCTGTCGACACCCACAGGGGTTCAAGAACAGCCCAGGACTATTCTCAGCTAGGGTAACAGAGTTACTACAAATCTATGATGATGAAGCATTATCTTACGTAGATGATATTTATCTCACAGACGACGACTTGGATACTCACTTGAAAAGAGTGAACACCATTATACTTGGGTTCGCAGCAGAGGGTTACAAATTCAACTTTAAAAAGTCCCGAATTGCCCATCTGACAGTACTATTCTTAGGGTACGAATTATCAAGTGAAGGGAAAAGCCTAGCGGACAACTTCTTAGAGAAGTGCGCTGTACTCCAAGCTCCAAAAACGCTGAAGAATTTACAATCAATACTAGGTTTTCTGACTTTCGGAAGAACTTACATACTAAATTACGCAGAGAGGGTTAAACCTCTCTACGAACTAATAAAACCTGATTTAAAACAAATCAATTGGACTCAAAAACACACAGAAATTTTGAGATCACTGCAAACAGACATGTTAGCAAAAACAAAATTAGATACACGTGACAATACACGTGATCTTGTAATCCGAGTCATCCCAGGAAGATGCGGATTCACGTACCTAACCTCTAATGAGGGAGAAAAGGTACCTATTACAATTAAATCTCACTTGTACACACAAGCAGAAAAAACATTCAGTCACACAGAAAGAACTGTGAACGCAGTGCAAATCGCATTAGCAAATGAACGAGAACTAGCACACGGCAAACGGATTAATATCCTTACAGCGGAATCCGCCTTCGAGGCGCTATTCAGCCCAGTAAACCTGCCTACAGTGTCACTGGATCCGAAATGGATACAGTGCATAGATTCTCTAGGAGCGGAAGACGTGAAATACTATTTCGCCCCGCAATTTGAAGAACTGAATGATTTAGAATATGAAGAAGAATATCCTCTGCCAATCGAAATCCTGCCTCTCCCACAATATGCCTGTATAATCTATACAGATAGCTTTGTACAGCATTTTAATGTAGAGAGCAAATCCTACAATGCAGCATGTGCGATCATTAAAGGTCGATGGCTATGCGGTAAATTCAGACCGAAAGTAACAAAAACTGAATCTGTAAGAAACTGTTCGGTTCAGAGAACTGAAATCAGATCTTTAAAGATGGCGCTCGAAAATGCAGAACGCGAATTCCCCACACTTATCGTGTGCGATTCTCATTTTTGCGTCAACTCTTACAACAATAAGCTACAGAGTTGGATCGAAAACGACTACAAAGATGACACAGGTGCCACAATAAAGCATAAATTGCTCTGGAACGAGGTAGCTCTTTTACACAAAGAACTACAAAAGACTCACGTGATTCACGCACAAAGTCTTCGACGTGATGGCGTTCACGTTGCAGGGAATTCATTGGCTAATACAGCCACCGCGGAAGCAACTAACCCGGCTTCCGTAGCCACAAAAAAGCGTACAGATAAGTACATAGACGGGGAAACCATACTGGCAGTAAAAACGACCGTAAAAGGCGACTGTGCAGCACTGCCCGTAAACTATCCACTCAATTATGCATACATAATCGATGCAAACTCCGTTCCTTTTGCTCGAATCCCTGGAGTGGGGGACAGAGTAATTCCAAACAGGAGCAGGAGGGGCTTCCTCCTACTGGAAGCACACATGGGGTTGGGTCTGAAACACCAAACAATCAAAGCCTCTCTGAAAGAATTGCAATCAGAGTACTGGTGGCCAGGAATGAGTATAGATATTCAATGTTTTGCTCAAAATTGTGAAAACTGCAACCGAGATCGCAGAAATGAACAGGCCAGGGTAGTTTCAGGATCCCTTCTAGACAGCATAAGGCGGTCTATCTGCGCAATCAAAGAAGAGAAGCGCGTCCCAGTGTACACCATTAAGACAAAAAGCACTTAAAAAATGAGGTCCCCAGCGCTCGGCTGACGCTAGAACGGTTATAAAAGATTAGCGAGTCCATATCGGCATATACGCAATTACCACGTTCCATTCTGACCAGGGTCCTGCTTTTAGCTCTCGAGCTTATGGGGAGGCCATGGCCAGCATGGGAATTGGGTTGCGGTATTCTTGTCCGTCGCACAAGTGTGGTAGAAAGAAAAAACCGGGATATAAAGCAATCTATAACAGCGAAGGTATTAGGTTCAGGCGCTGGGTGGGTCAAACATTTAATAAGTGTCCAGACTAGTCTTAACAACATGCCAAGAAATTCTCTAAAAGGTTTCAGCCCATACGAACTATTGTTCGGAATTAGAATGAACGTTCAGGACCTCGATAGTCAGATGTCAGTGGTACAAGCAGAAACAAAGCAGTTTGAAGTAAAAGACCGTTTGGCTGTTTTACAGGAACTGAATGAAACAAGAAAATCATTAAGCAACATAAAGTTAAAGCAACAGCCAAATACCACTGACGAGGCACCACCCGCAACAGCCCCAGCAAGGCCTGTCTGGATTCCAAAGATTGGGGATCTAGTCAGAGAAAAGATCGCGGTTAAGAAGGAATTTGGGCCTTCTTACAGAAAAGCAGTACCTGTCTTAGCAGTCACCGGAACAAGATCAGTTGTGCTACCGCCCCTTGCTGGTAAAAAGGAGAACAGAGTCGTGTCCATCGATCTGGTAAAACCACAAGCATGTGGCCTATAATCAACAGTAGGCCCAGTGGACTCCCAAGAAACAACAGAATACCCAAACTTGCAACAATCCAAGAGGTTCAAACTGAAAGACTAATCACATTCGATCAGCCTGTAGTGCACAATGAAGGACTATGCAATAATGCCATGGAACGAGTGCCTCTTGAAACACAGATTGAAACAGTTCGTCAAGAAACAACACCAGTCTACACTAATGTGGCATCAGAAAGTGCTACCGAGAGACAGATTGAAAGAACAATCCCATCAATTGACAGAACTGCCTCTGGTTATTTCATCAACTTCGACAACTTCTCTGAAGATTTAAACGACCCCGAAGTGATGCCAGAAACAAAAAAAGTATTCTAAAGAAAATACAACAGGACTCCTTCAACAAATCAAAGAACTATATCTGGATTCACCGTTGATTGAGCATTGAATTATCTCAGGGGTATTCATACTCCTACTATGCCTAATTTTAGTTTTAATTTTAGGGAAGTTCATTACAATTGAATGGACACAGCAAGTCAGAACATCAACCTAGTCCTGAAACCACACAGATCATCCCACGTGAAGAAAAGAGAACTGTCAACAGTAAATGTCACAGCAATTCCAATACCTGGTGGGGTAGTATGGGAGAAAACAGACTATGAGATCTATGGTCCGGTCGAAATCCTGAAATATCCTCATCAACTAAAGGTTTCCTTAAGTGACTTTGTGACACCAAGTACATTCTCTGATGATTGGGACTTTAACAGTATTAATGACATGATGTCTGATTTAGTAATGTCAGCTAGATTCACAGATCATGATTATTTACAAGGTTCATCTAGTTATGAGCAGTTATTCTGTTATACCCACTATGGGGATCATTACTTGCATAAATCTGCACAGCCTAGAAATGTTTTTATGTATAATCAATGGGAACATTGTGCTACACCACCTAAAAGCAGTTCTAAAGCATTTTTTGAGAAATTCAAATACTTCTCAGGGTTTAACACCAGTGATGCAGAAACGTTTTATTACAAACTGTTAGACAAAACAGGAATGAAAACAATGCTGACAAATTCTAAATTGATATATTCAGAAGCATTTTATGACAAAATGATGACATTTGGTTTTGATTATTGGAAAAATAATATTGAAACGAAAACAATTTGGGGTACAAAAGATTGGCAGGTGCAAGGCATAGAAGCACTATTTAGAACCTGCATGATACCAGAACAAATGTTATTTTTAAATGACACTGTACACCAAACATCTTGTCTTGGCCTAGCTAAGATCAAAGAAATGAAAACACCGTCTATACCAAAGCCAATACCTGAAAATACAACAGCTGATATTGAGTTAGACGTGTCACAAATTTTACATTTCAACAGAACACATCCTGATTGGAGAAAGTGGTTAATCTGGCCTACAGACACAAATAGCTGTCAAGATAGGTTCCTGAATAAAACACAGGGGTTAAAAATGACCAGATTAGACCCTAGATATTCCCAGAGACAACATCCAGGGATTATAACAACATACAGTGTAGGGAAACTCTGCCTAGAATGGCTTACTACATCCACACTGGCTGAAATTAAGCAACACTTGTCTTTATTAAAAGATGGTGCTGATTTGCGCGATTTCATTCTTGGACCACGCAAACAGCGTCAAAAGCGTTTCATAGCGACCAGTATCTATGCTGCTTACAACGAGGCTTGGAAAGTAAAGCAAATTGAAACTGCTGAAAAAATACGAGAAATTGATCGTATTAATTTGGAGAAATCACTTTCTGTAGTAGACAATGGGTTAATGACTCTGTCTTCCAGAATATATTCTTTGGACAATATTGTATCCTCTGCCTTTGATGTGATAGACAGAGATTTGCTAATGTTACAACATGGCCAGTCTCAATTACGTTCTATTATAGAATTAGGCTGGACGCTGCAAAATCTTCGTTCAGGCTATGTGCCTTGGCGTTTAATCAACACAACGTCATTATTTTCCATTTTTAACCTTACTGATAAACAGATCAGTTTGGCACAGAAAGGAGCAGACTATACAATCTTGAGCATCGAGAAACTCGAGAGATTACCATTGACAATGTCAGAGAGCCCTGTCATTGAATGGATAATACACGGAATTATCACAATTCCGATAACAACTTTCCGATTTCATAAATGCCTTGAGTACATACTTGCTGGCCAATATGAACAATTGGGTAAGGGATATGTAAAATCCGAATGGAAATTACCATACACTCATTCTTGCTATAGTGACGGCGATAAAAATGTATTTCTTAGTGGTGACAACTGTAAACACTCACTAAGCGGTATACTTTTGTGTCAGGGTATTAATTTACACGGAGCATGTGATGGAAATTCAAAGAACCTTTCATGCCACCAGCTAGTCACACCTGCAACTCAGATAGAGCCCTTCTTTATGCAACTCGCAAACGGGAGTTACATTCTTAGAACGGATCACAGGTGCTGTGGCCTCGCGCCCGGAATAAGTTATCTAGTACAAGTAACGTCCATGGTCAAATGTTGTATGCAAGCATTGTTTCCGAGCGGGCCTCCAGACATAGTGACTCCCCTCTGGCCTCGTCTGAATCTCTATTCTATACGAATTGATACATTAAGCAAAATGAAATCTGTACTTTTACAGACAACAGTGCCTATAACGTCATCTAAAGAGACGTATGATCTTCTAGTCGCAAGGACGGCTACTGAAGTCCATGACCTTTTATCAACAAATTGCCCCGTGCATTTCGTAGAAATGTTCAGCCAACTCCTTAACATGTCTAGTGCAACAAGCATCCCAGGCATATTTAAGACAGTCTTTACGGGACTGCTAACACCCTTCCAGGCAATTTTGGGAATCTTTCCTAATTTCGTGCACTCCATTTTTGGTGGTATTCCACTATTTTTGGGACTCATCGCAGGGATTCTATTTTTGACCATCCTGCTACGTTATGGCAAGCCTCGGCTCAGACATAGCTCCCATGGGAATGGAAGAGACAATCCTAGCAATGCGCTACAGGGACAGGATAACTAACGTCCTCGGATTGGCCAGGCTAAGAGATCTAAACATGACCTGGTTCCTTTCATTCAGACCGATATGGCAAAATTGCATTTTACCTGTGCTACGGTGTATGCTTTGCGGCGAGGAATGCGTGTTGGACATCTGTCTTTCACTTCCATCAGCAGTACCAATGGACGTCGATACTTTGCTAAGTCCAATAACGGCTCACGCATTGTGTTGTCCCCAGCGGCTACCAATCCTGATGACGGCATTCGTGGAGACTCCTGTACTACAGCCAAGTGGTAACAGTGGAGCGAGTGACAAAAGCAACATCATCCAGGTACAACGTTCTGTGAGCATTGCTGGTCCTGCCTTCGATGACAGCAATCATTCTCACACCTGCCAAGTTTCAGCGCTATCTAACTTGGTTGAACTATCACCTGATTTTGTAGACCAATTCTTTGCGAGCCTGTCTGATACGATGTTCTCACCCATAGAGAAACAATAACTTTTGAGAAGCTTTCCGACACACAGCGTTCCCATGAACTCTGAATTCGGCCTTCAGTTTTGATCAACAAAAACTGCCAGGTGCTTTGGAAATATATTTTTCTTTGAATTGGACAATTTTTTTAATATTGACCCCTTTTTTGGCACGAACAATTCTTTGCTTAACGTAAAAACTATTCTTAGAGAACAGAAGCTTCACACTTCTATTTCTAAACACATCTAGAGACATAACAACATAACACCAGCCTCTAGCACACATGTTATTAAAATGCATTTTTATGTGATGATTTATCTCGCATTTCTTCTGTCAGAGATACTTCATGTGTAATTCTTTATGCATAATCGTTCATTGATTTCATATGCAATACCTTTTGAATGATTACTATGCTTTTAAAAAAAAAACGTACAGTACCTAAATTCCATGTATTACAAGTACGCCTATTTCGAATGCATTTATGTATTTTGGGGTGGGCAATGTTACACATACATCTAATTGCTTTAGTTTTAGTAATTTTGATGGACATGAAAACGTGGAGTGGGTGTTGCGTGCTTATCTAGGTTCCTGATCGATACTGTGACCTTATGCCCCTATTCGGCTATAACTCCATTTATTCCCTATATTGGCATAACCGTTCAAGTGCGATTTTCTGAAAAGTCATCTCTGGCCTCACACGAACAGAGCCACATTCCAGCATGACTCTCTGCTACTTCCTTTGCGACCAATTAGTGCAATGACAGAGCAGCAGTCACTATCTGATATTCCTAGATAACACTCCGAGTTCTTCAACAAGATAAAAACTTAGCAAACCTGGAAATCCCCGCTTGCTATGTTTTGATTAGTAATGGAACTCTAATGAGCAACTGATAACTGTCACTTCCTAGTGACATCTTTAATTGACGTCTTATGTCCAGCAAACTTGCGTCAAACCCGGCACCTGTCAGGTATAAATATTACCAACGTTGCCTTAAGCAATGAGCGAACCTGTTGCTGATGCCAGCTGCCTGCATGACCCCGTGTTGGTAAAAACTAGCACTCTGTCGCTGCAGCCTGCTATCCTGTGGTGGTGAAGCTACTGATTACCATTATCGCCGCTACAGCGCGAACTATGGTTCAGTACGCTTGAGGAGCCGTGCAGCCGTCCTCTGCGAAGACATCCAGCCCAGCTGCCCGCGGACGCTGTCACCCCTCCTTCCTCGACGCGCTGAGAGAAGCCGCTGCCTTTCTCGTGCAGAGAAATCCAGTCCCGGCGCTTCCAGTTTACCCTCGCGGGTGACTGGGATATCGAGAGAGACCCCTGAAGGAGATACCAATCCTCCATCATTCTATTCAGAGGTATGGTGTTGACTAAACCCTTAGACGAGAATTCTTGAAACAAACCTTGGCAAAACCAACTTAACTTAAGCTACTTACTTACTCCCCCTTCTCACGTGTTAGGCTTAGGTCAGGCACACTGGGGTAGGCTTAGTTAGAAGCACCAGTTGAGTATGTTAGCCTAATGTATATATGACTGTATATATGTTTTATTACTTTTAAACCATTGTATGGCTAAGAAACCATATCAATGCTTTTACAGTTCTATTTCGCAATACTTATCTTACTGTACGTACTTTTTATAATAACAGTTATTGCAATTGTGGCAATACATTTCTCTTGTACGAGAAGAAAGACTGTTCAATAAATGTTAACCCTTTATTGATACACGCCCGTCTCTCTATTCTCTACATACTGTGAAAGTAAACTGCACTAGACTGACTGAGTGAAATCTGTGTCTATTGTTTCACACGACCCTAGAGATCGACTCTTGATCTGAGGAGCAAAGTTGTCATGTTGCACGGTTGTTGGAAAGCTGAATCCCTTCTTGTCTGTGCCAAGGAAGCTGATCACTTCCTATGCAGAGAAGAAAGTTTCCAGTGACCTCTGAGCTAGTTGGTAACACAACCCAATTAAGTTTAGCATAGTCAGTGGAGGCCTGGAATATCCGCAGTTCCACGTCGATACTACTGTTTATGTTATTCCAATGCGCAGGGCCTAGTGGGAAACTAGGAACTACACTACACCTATTCTGCAGATAATCTTTACATTGTGCCCTTTAAATACTTCTCACACTGATTATTTTGAATCCCATTTACCTGACATTACCTTTTATTGTGGGTGATGTGTGAGAGTCCATTACAAAGATTTATCATAGATGGTGTGTTTATGTTTCATGACACATCCATACAAAAGTGTCTTTGATATCACAACATTACCTAGCATATGAGCAATGTGAGTGTGTTACAGAGATTAAAAGGTATAAAATTGATGAGGAGCTGCTGTTTGTTGACACAATTTAAGGCACACTTATGTGTGCCTTAAATTGTCCCTGATTATGAGATGTGAAAACGTCAACTTTAGTAGAGGGTGCCTGTGCAGTGTTAGTGACCTGGCCAAAGAGTGCATCATAGAATTGTAATACAATCATACATTCAGAACTATTTTGAACAAGGACCCATAAAATATGTTTTGCTCAGGGACTCCACACCCCTTGCCGGTTCCATGGAATGGCATCTATTAGCTGGCAAGTGACTGGAAATGAGCATAGTTTACCATTGGTTGCACCCACGACAATGTCGGTTTTGGATGTCATCAAGTAGGAACAGCGGGGGCAGGACATGAACGATCAGCTCTATGGCAGCACAGGACGTGTTAAGCTGAGTCCAGGTGAGTTTCCGCCTTTTATCTCTTCCTATCCGCCAGCTCAGATCTTGTGGTTGGACCACTACAGTCCCGTCGGTGGGAAGGCACATTCTAATTGGACCAGAGGGAACACTGGTGATCCACCCTCCAACAGATACATTAGTACCCCACTGCCACCATGGTTAAAAGTTACTGGTGGCAGCAGTGAGACCACAGAGGTATTTCATTTAGGACACTGCCTGCATTATAATTCGGCAGTCGGACCACCATGGCAGCGGGCAGGAAGATTGCGGATAAAACGATGGCGGTGCCTTTCCACTAAACTCATAATCATGACCTGAGTTACACAATGGACCATGAATATGAAGTTAGCTCTTTTACATCTACCATCAAATCAATTCTGAAAGATTTTTCTACTTAACATTTACGGATTAGAAAAGTGTGCCTTTTGACAGACTGATCAAAAAGGCTAGCCAAACTATGCCCTCCCAAATGTAGTATCAGATTGTATGACTACATTGCAGCTACACAGAAGTCAGAAATATGTTATATTAATGCTACAATGATGTAGAGCAGATGAATTTAAAATGGAAAATTAAATTACTTACTTCAAAGCAAGAAAAAAATAAATTTCTGGAAGAATGTAAACTATAGTAACGATCATCTTTCATGATAGACTTTGTTTAACTTTAAGACATTACACTGTGTACTTACGAAGTGTATGTAGATGGACAGAATACAATGACAGCAAGATTACAGTGAAACAAAAACTGCCTTTCAGACTTACAAATTCATACCTCTTCTTCTTCAACCCAAGTTCTAAAGAGTATTACTGTATATAGGGTTTGTTCTTCATGGGTCATCAGTGTTTAACCGCATGCGCGCTAGCGGGTTTTCCCGCTGCGCCCTGAAATTTAAAAATCCCGCGTTACGTGACAAAGCCAGCTCATCATGCGCGCAGCGCAGGTAACGCCCATGACGAGCTGGCTTTGTCACCAGCATCGAAGGGGTTAAGACATCATGTGGCCCGCCAGGGGTGATGTCTTCAAAACTTACTCCAAAATTCTAACGAGATTTACACCTATTTCAAGTAACATTTAATTTTTTCTGACACATTTCCTTAAATTAGTTCAGTATCTATAGCTAAATAAATGTATTAATTATTTGTAGTGAGTGCAAAGCATAGTTTCACTTATTTATAGTGCCATGCTGTGCAGGTCTATTTTTCCCCTCTGTTTAAGTATGAGGCTTCCTACAGTACATAGTTTATAGTGTACCAGTATGAAAGCTGAGAACAGCATACAAAGGAAAATGAAAAGTTTAAATTAAATGTATAATTTCTGTGTTTTACCACAGATCAATTAAACCTTTTTTTGCAGTAATGTAGGTGATTAATTACATCTTTACCGTGTATAATACACTCAATAACACATAAAGACAGACATTGTTGCATACAGTGAAAAAACCCGCACACACCCACTGGTAAAGATACTGACACATCCATGACACATCCACAAACTGATTTACACTGATATACCCAGGTGCATGTTCATATCTATACTAACAGATGCAGGTACACACATGCATACACTGGCACACCCAGATACACAGTTATACATACACTTGCACATTCAGGCCCACCCTCATGCAAACACCGACACACCCAGGTGAACACTAATTCATATACTAACACACCCAGGCACACACTGTTGCATACAGTAACACACCCAGGCACACACTGATGTATATACTCACACATCCAGACAGACACTGATGTATAAACTGAAACACTGAGGCATATACTCATACACCTTGGGACAACATTGTGCATATATTGGCACACCTGCACATACATTGATACACTCAGTGAGTCATTCACACACTCACTGAATCATACACTCAGACAACCTGGGACTCAGTCATACATATACTGATACACCCAAGCACACACACATGCATTCAATACCTCACTCAAACACTCACTGAAACATATATTTAGACACTCCAAGATGCGCTCATACATATAGTAACACAGCCAAGCAAATACACTAATGAATTCACCAACTCACTCAGACACTCACTGGTACATACAATCAAACATTCTGGGACACACTGACACATATACTGATTCACCCAAAGATATACTAATACGTTCACTGACATACTCAGACACTCACTCATATGTACACTCAGACACCCCAGGTTACAACCATACATATACTGAGACTCCCACTTATGTACTCATATATCTACTGACATGCTCACACACTTAGTTATACATACACTCAGACACTCCAGGATACACTCATACATATACAAACACATGCACATACTGACTTACTTACTGAGGCACTCGCACACTCACTGATACATTAACTCAGATACACCAGGACTAACTCATACATATACTGACACACACAAGCACACACTGATGCTTTCACTGACTCACTCAGATGATCACTCATGCATACACTCAAAAAGCCTTCAACACACTCATACATATACTGGCAAACCCAAAGACATACTAATACAGTCACTGACATACTAAGATATTCACTCATACATATACTCAGACCCTCCATGACACACTCATACATATACTAAGACATCCAAATACACACTGGTGCAAAGATTGACTCACTCAGACAGTCACTCATACATACACTCAGACACACCAGGAAACACTCCTACATATACTTACACACTGAAAACACACTAGTACATTCACTGACATACTCATACACTTCCTCACGGGAAACAACCTTTACAACAGAGTCATTACATCACACTACCTTTACATAGTAGTCATTACATCGCAACATCCTTTACATAGCATGTCATTACAACGCAGCCATTACATTGCATGTCACTACAATGCATGTTATTACAATGCATGCCACTACAACACAGGCATTACATTGCAAGTCATTACAATTGATACCATTACAACGCATAGTACCCTTACACTATCCAACACTTACCTTACTGTTGCACTCACTGGAGTTAGAATAGTAATTTTTACCCCTACACTATCCAACACTTACCCTACTGTTGCACTCACTTGAGTTAGAATAGTAATTATTACCTCTACACTATCGAACACTTACCTTAAATGAGATGTAATGGTATGCATTGTAATGGTATGCGTTGTAAAAGTATAATGCGATGTAATGGAATGCGCTGTAAAGGTAGTTTCTGAAAATGGGATGTAATGGCATGCAATGGTAAATAATGCATTTTAAAGGATGTTGCAATGTAAAAACTGTGTTGTAAAGGCATACCTTGTAAATGTATGTTCATCATACATTCTTTACTCATACATACACCCAGACACCCCGGGACCCACTTATACATATACTGAGACATCCAAGCACACACTCATGCAAAGAGCGACTCACTTATACATTCAGTAATACATACACTCACTCACTCATACATATACTAACACATCCAAACAAACAAAGATGCATTCAGTGACTCACACAGATGCTCACTCACACATACACTCAAATACCCTGGGACAAATCCATACATCTATTAACATACAGACATAAATACACAACAATAAAACAGAGGCAGACTCAGCTCTCTGATTGATTGAGTGGTGATTTTAAAAACAATCACTTTTTTGGATATTTTACATGTTTGTTGTTGTTTTTTTCTACATGAACTAACCAAATAACAAAAACATAAACTGGATATAGGTACTTTACATTTTTAAATCACAATGGTATTGAGTAACAGCAGTCCAAATGTAGTTTAAAAGCAAAATAACACCACTGGTTGTTAACATGAACATAAAATCTGAAATATTCTACACTTTTACTGTCACAAACTTGTGGCAGGTGGCACAGTGTGTTACCATTCATCTCAAGTGTGTGGAGGTAGCTGGCACAGTAATTACCCCAGCACTGCTATTTCCAGGAACGGTCATACCACCAGTACCATCTACAGAGCCTAACTCCCTCGTCCCCAGCATCCGCGGATAACACTTATCATGTATGGCCTTCGTACGCTTCCACATACTCAATGTTTTATGGCTCTACTTTCTGGGAGTGCCACTCGATTACTCCTCCCCACAAAGATTACACTTCATACCTTCTTCTTTTCAAGTTTCCAGATGGTATGGTAAAAAAATTGCCACACCTCACTTTCCTTCCTAGAAGTACATGGCAATTCTTCTTCTTCATCTACAATAACTTCAGCGTCGATTTCGGCCGTTACCGACCGGTATTTGGTTTTTGATATGTAGGGGCCTTAAATTTGACAGAATCTGTAAATTTACCGATTCAGTAAATTTACCGATTCGGTAAAATACTGAATCTGTAAATTTACTGAATCGGTAAATCTAGATGTAGGTGGCACTGAAAAAAGTGCCCACAGGCCCTTAAGAATTCGTTATTTACCACAAAATAATATTTTGTGGTAAATAACGAATTCCAGTGTACATGCACATCTTTTCATGTACACCTGTGCCATGTGACACACATACATGCCCTTAGGGCATGTATGTGTGCCACACACGCCAGAATCAGGGGTGCAACAGGGTGTCAAACTGACACCCTGTCCCCCTTGACAATTTGGTAATTTTACTGAATCGGTATTTACCGATTCAGTAATTGACATTGATTCCTATGGGACTCAAGGCCCATAGGAATCAATGGCAATTACCGAATCGGTAAAGACCGATTCTGTATTTACCGAATCATACCGAATTATTTCCTACATCTCATTTACCAAATCTAAAATACCGAATCGGTAAAATTCGGTATTCTAAAGTCGGTAAATGAGATTTACCTACATCGGGCCCCAAAAGTGTTAACGGTCCGGACAAATTGAGAAACAGATGCTTGAGAAAAACAGATCAAAACAAAATTTAAGTTACAGTGTTATTTATTCACACTGACACTGATCACAGGTTATTCAAATGGAAAAAAATCCTTGAACATTAAATACATAACAGGCATTATTGCAGTGCCCAGGGGAAGGGGAAGGGTTGGGGTGGGAAAGGCTGTGATTCTGGTGAGGTAGTGGGATGGAAAAGAATGCAAATCACATGTAATGCAAGCAAATATTAATCATGTGCCAAAGGACATTAATCAAAAACAACATAAGAATAGAGGTACATTGAATATGTACTGGTATGCCGTGTAACATATAATAGCTTAGTAATTCAACAACTGTAGGTAAGACTGGCATTGGACAGTTGTCGATGTTTCGACCACTTGGAGATGTAGGTCACCTCGAGAGCCTTACAGTGGGGGTCTTGCTCAGGACAGTGAATAGGTGGAGTGGGGTTACGGGGTACCTAGGGAAAGAAAGAAGGTGTGTCACATCCCTGACGACTGTGGTGGAAGATTAAAAACGTCTCTAGCGAGCAGCGTGTATGTATAATTACCGGTAGTGGGAAGGAAAAGACTCCTCACAAATCAATGGTGGGCACAGACATGGCAGTGGAGGCTCATGACACGGGAGGAGTGAGAACGCACCTGCAAAAATAAGGTGGATGTCAGCCAGTCCTAATGTGTGGGTGTGGCTGAAGAGAAAGCGATCTACTGCATAGCACGTGACTTACTCAAAAACTGTGTTGTAACAACTACTGTCCGAATGAATCCAAGGAACAGGTGGGCTGGGGAACAAATCCGAAAGTCAGCAAGCTTCAAAATCCCGAATTAATCAGGGGACCGAACAATTTGACCCAACACTGCATCAAACAAACACACAACAAAGGCTCAATTCTTGATGCCATCATAGCTCACGAGGACGCAATCGCCATAGACTGTACCCTCCCTGTAGACTGGCCAGACCACCATGTCATTCTTTTTCATATCAATCAAAAGTCACATCGATCGGCCAACACAAACGAGCTCTTCCACTGGACGAGAAACCTGAGACTGATCCCCCTTGAGGTACTAGAAGAAAGGCAAAGTACACTACCCTCCTCCACCACAGGCGACTGGTCCACACAGAACTAACCTCACAATACAATGCGGCTCTGACCGACATGCTAGACCAAATAGCTCCCCTGAAACGGAAAAGAACCAAGACCATCCCATTGAGATCGTGGTTCAACACTGACCTAAACCTGGAAAGAAGATAACTAAGAGCCGCAGAAAGACTTTGGCATTGTAATGCTTCAACTACATACCTGGAACAACTCAAAAAGGAATGTAGAAGCTATAAAAAGCACATCATAAATGGAAAATCCACCTTCTTCTGCGGTGCACTCAACAATGCTAAAAATTGACCAAAAGAACTATTCAATATCATCAGACAACAAACATCCAAACCATCAACTTCCACAATTCCGGCCTCCGAAGACCTATGAAACAAATTTGCCAATTTCTTCAATGAAAAAATATCAAAGATTGAGCTCTCACTCAAGGACCACCACAGTCCTCCCAACGAAGACCTGCTACTCGACATAGATGTCAAGAACCCACTCAGGCACTCCACAAAAAACTGGAGAACATTCAAACCAGTCACTGAAACTGAAATTATGGAACTGACCACTGGGTCCAAGCCTTCATCACAAATGGAGGACCCTCTCCCGTGCAACTGGCTAAAAATCTCAAACTCTCTCTAGCGGCACACTGTTCAGAGACGATAAACAGCTCCCTGGAAACAGGAGCCATACCTGACTGCCTCAAAATCAGTCAGGTAACACCATTACTGAAAAAAGCAGGCGCTGACCCGAACGACCTCAACAATTTCAGACCGGTCTCCAATCTCCCATTCCTAGCAAAACTACTAGAAAATGTGTTCTCCGCCAACTTTCCCATCACATGGACAACAATGATCTCCTGGACCCTCACCAATCGGGCTTTAGAAAAGGATGCAGCACCGAGACTGCCATTGTGAATGTCATTGACAACATCCACAAATCACTGGACTCGGACCGTTGTTGTCTACTTATGCTCCTAGACCTGTCGGCGGCCTTTGATACGGTTGACCACAATCTACTCATAAAAGTACTACGAGAAAGGGTGGGAGCAGATGGGATAGTCTTAAAATGGTTCACCTCCTTCCTGAAACACCGCTCTCAAAGAATAAAAATCCTAAACTTCACGTCCGACCTACACCCCATAACCAGAGGCGTTCCTCAAGGCTCAGTTCTCTCACCCGCACTGCTCAACATTTACATGGAACCACTAACTATCATCCTCAAAAAAGCCAACATTCCCTTCCATCTTTACGCCGATGACACCCAGATCTACCTTGAAACCACCTCCATAGCGGACGTACAAAGAATCAATTTCACCCTAATAGAGGTCCAACAAGCATTTACAATGCAATGGTCTCGGCATTATTAATGGTAGAGCTATTGGCATTGCTCATGAGATTTTTTTTTTCCAATCACAAATAAATGGCATTCTCATTTACATTGCCAATAGCTTAATCGTTAAATAGATGGCATTGTCATTTACAATGCCAATAGCTTAATCGCTTGAAAATGCATGTCCTATTGCATTTACACCCACACAGAGCCACACACACAAAGCCACACACACACACATACACACACAGAGCCACACACAAACAGAGCCACACACACACACAGCCACACACACACACACACAGAGCCACACACAGCACCACACACACACAGACAGACACACACACACAGACAGAGCCACACACACACACACAGCCACACACACACACACACCTACAGACAGAGCCACGCACACACACACACACAGGCAGAGCCACGCACATGCACACACAGACAGAGCCACAAACACACACACAGACAGAGCCACGCACACACACACACACCGACAGAGCCACGCACACACACACAGAGACAGAGACAGACACACAGACACACACACACAGACAGAGCCACGCACACACACAGACAGAGCCACACACACACACAGACAGAGCCACACACACACACACAGACAGGGCCACGAAAAACTGAGCCAGTCTAGCTTTTCCCATTCAATTCAGTCAGTTGTAGGACTCCTTTAGCTCTGTATAAACAATCAGAAGGGGAAGAGCTGCCTGCACCTAGCGTTGGGCACCTTCAAGGCCAGACTAGCGCGCTTTAGACTGCAAACAACAATAGACACTATGGGCTCAATTCTTTTTTACAGAGTTGTTTATGTGTTTACCATTGGATGGATGGATGGATGAATGGATGGATGGATATGCAGCATTACATTTGAGCAATTTGTATATGTTATTTATAAATATGTTTTCATTGACTAGACCATACTAGAACAGACATGATGGGGTTAATGAAAGAAGGAAAACGATTCAATCGTGTAAAAAACCGTAACAAGTAACAACCTAGGATTTTTTGCAAGCGACTCACTAAGTCCAGCCATCTGTCTACAGAGGTGTTTGCCAATATTATGATGTGCGGGGCACTGACACGGGGCAGCCAGTTGCATTCATTGATAGTTTGTGGAAGTTGTGCCAGGGAAGCTTGTCACATTCTTTGCAAACCCCCTGAATTCCATATAGAATACGCTGGCCGCTCGCCAGTGGCAACACAACGATGCACAGCTCCTCCAGTTGGAAATAAGGAGGGAGGCGGATAGAGAGGGAAGTGTCTACTAGCAAAACATGGGGAGAATGGTTAGCTGATTCTTTCCAGTCTCTCCTCCATAAAACAGATATCCTTGGGGTGTATTTCCATGTAAGACAGTAAATCGGGAACTTCGCTGCAGATGGACCAAGGCGCAGGCATGACAAAACTGAATCCTGCCTTTCACTGCGCCTTTTCGTCTTAGTCTAAAGAAAGCAGTTCCTGTGCCGTGCAGTGAACACAGAGGCTCTGAGTGCAGTGGATGTTGTGAAAGGCTGACTTTTAATCAGCAGCTAGTGATTCCAATTACAGCCTATCTGGGATACTCTTTAAGGCAGTTTCAGGCTGTCATTATATCTCCGTCTGCGCTCTAAACTAAGGGGAAAGCGTTACATGCTGTAATTAAGAAAATTTCAGTGATAATGATCGGCTGTGTGAAGTGGTTTACCGTGCGCACTGCAGATTAAAGCCCACCAGGAACTGCCCCAGCGGCAGGATCCCTGTGACCTGCTGCCCGTCCGTCCCGGCTCCCAGAGCGGGCTCCGGCTGTCATAAACACGCAGCAACATTCAGAGTCACTAAGCACCGTGACACAAGTGAATCTGGACTGACAGCAAGCCAGCGACTGCAACGTGACTGGATGAATATCACTGCCACCCATTGCAAAACCTCATGATATCCGAGCATCAAGTTGCAAACGGTAGGACAATACCATGGGGCATAAGAAGGAATCTAAAGTAGGCAACATCAGTAATGGACAACCCCAGCTTCAGACTTCTAGAACACTGCACCCAGCGCTTTTGATTTATTTTACAAATGAATCATTGGTTGTTAGTGTAAAGACAAGTGACGAGGCCAGACCATGCAACATTTAATTTGTGACACATACCGCGCAGAGGAGAGGGCACCTTTGGATGGCTTCCCACAAATCTACCCCGCCCACCGTTTGCGAGTCTGAATACACTTTATCCCGTGCGGACAGCCTCTCTGCGCGAGCGATAATAATGAAGCTCTAGTATGTGCACTAAAGTTGTGTATACACTTTTGAAAAACCAACCACACATCTGGACTCTTCTGCGTTGTGTAGTGAGCTCGGGACTGACACGCAATCACTCAGTCAATTTTGAACTGCAAATGCGTTGGTTTTCTAGATACGTTTTGAGGGTCGCGGTTCAAAACGGGCAATTATTTGCAGATACGTGTATAAAAGGGGTTACAGAGCGAGGGTGTGAACTTCGAATATAAAGATCGTGTTCATGGCCCTACCCTGAACTCTTAGTGTCAGACTTAATGGCCCCGTTCGGTGAGGAAGAATGTATTGGCGCGGGTAACAAAGAGACCGTGAGTAGCAAAATGGCGGCCGCAAAGCTCCGCCAATTTCAGATTCGGGGGCGTGTTTTTAACGTTCTGAGTGACGGATGACATCACAGTCGAAAGAACGCAAAAAACCACGCCCCGAATCCGAAAGAGACGGGGCTTGAACTGAGTGATGCCCCTCTCATCCAATGGCTGGCCTCCGTTTAGGAAACCAGCCAATGGAAGAAAGAGGCGGGTTCAAGCCCGCATACTCCAAAACATTAAATCTCCTCCCGGAGACTGCGCAAGTGCAGCCTTCGGTCCTTGACCTAAAAATGGCTGACCCATAACCATCTGAAACTTAACCAAGATAAAATGGAAATCCTCCTCATAGCCAACAAAGAACAGACCCCTCAAATCACAGAATGGCTAAAGTCTATTGATGCTCTCAACTGCACTCTCATCCTGGCAGACTCTGTGAAGTCACTGGGAATAACTTTAGACCCCAACCATGTCAAACACATCAAGAACACGGCAAGATGTGCCTTCCTCAACTTAAACTACTAAAAGAAATCAAACCGTTCATCCCTCCAAAAGACCTCAAGCAAGTGACGCAATCCCTTGTGCTATCCAGATTAGACTATGGGAACGCCACCCTCACAGGCACGGCCAAGCTACATCTTGCTCCTCTTAGAGCTACCCTAAATGCAGCAGCAAGAATGGTAACAGGAGTGAAGAAACACAAACGCATCTCCCCCGCTCTCAAAGAGCTCAATTGGCTCCCAATTGAATTGCGTGCTAACTTCAGAACTGCCTGTCTCACCCACAAAGCTCTGCACACTGGCAGACCCACCTATCTAGCCACCAAACTCAACAAAGCAGGACAGACTAGAAACCTTAGGAGCACCAGCACTATGCTACTCTTCCCCTAAAAACCTGTAAACAAAGGACCTTATCTCGGTCTTTCTCTGGAAATGCTCCCAGAATTTGGAACGCCATCCCCATTCATGTCAGGACGAACCCTTCCTTCAAAGAATTCAAAAGCCAGCTCAAAGTGCTACTCCTCAATCGATCACTCACAAAATGACAATGGTCATACAAAGGCAGATACGCCACCTACTGAGGATCTAGGCGGCATGATTAAACTAACTTCCTACAGCACTTACCCTTGCCTGCAACATTACCACCTCCTCGATGAGTCTGCACTCGTATGCAACAGGTCCTTCACTGATACCCACAGTTGAATAATGTGTTTAATTTTACCTAACTGTTTTTTGACAAATACTGTAAAGCGCTTGGATACCTTCGGGTCTGGCCAGCGCTATAGAATGGATAGCCTAAAGGGTATTATGGCTGTGGGCTGGTGCCAGAGGGTAGTAGCCGGTTGAATGTAAAAATGTAGACACAGTTGTACTCACGGTGTAGTCACATCTCAGACAAGTGCATTGTTAACAAACATAGAGGCACAAAGCCGGTCGAAACCACCCAACAAAATACGGGCGAACTGAAGACCACACAATTGGACAAAAAGTTATTGAACGGTAACAGGGTTTGACCAAAAATGTGTTTGTCCTGATGCTGGGCAGAATACCCACAGCTAAAGTTAGAGCACTAATGAAAGGCTTAGTAGACACATAATTAGTCATAAATAAGCTGTGTGTCATGGCAAGATTATCATTAAAGGTCTCGAAGAAAGGCTTAGTAGACACATAATTGGTAATAAATAAGCCGAGTGTCACGGCGAGACTATCTTTAAAAGTCTCGACTAACAGGAAAACATAATCCAATAAAGAAAAATACGGCGAAGGTCTCTACTTTCAAGAGGAAACATTTACAGTGTAAATTGAAATAACATGTATAGAGATGCCCAACAAACGTCTGCACATAATTTCCCCCAAAAAAGGCAAACCAGAAGGAGTTCTCTCCTTTTGAAAAACGGGGGGGAGAGGCATGCTGCTACGGGGATGGGTGTTCAAATTACAGGCGGCAGTCAATACATAATGTAAATGTTGTATACTTGTAAAGCACACAGCTGCCCACACCGCGGGCGTCCCGGCGCTGTATACCACTGGGGAACCTGTCCTGGCTTTCCCTGTGAGATGGTCCCTTCTGGGCACCCCCAAGGTGAGACCAGGCATCCCCAGCATTGAAGGGGCCGTTGTGAAGATTAAGCAATCTATTGCCCAGAGTTGCAGAGTGGAACCCAAGGTTAGAGTAGGCGCCGAGGCAGGAATTATCAGGCCCGCGGACATTTTGATCCAAGACCCTGCTGCTTTGGGAATCAAACCCCGGTCCCGGGCCGATCTCAGCTTCCGGGTCTGCCGCCTCTAACCATCAAGTATGGCTATGAAAAAATAGCAAAATCAGGGCACTGTACTGTAGGCCTGAGCCAGCGGGCAGCGCTACCCTACAAATATGTGTTGAGCGCAGTTCTGGGGGAGGGGTGGGGTGCATTAGCCGGGCTGCGCAGGTGCGAACAAGCGATGTTGCCGTGCGGAATAATGTGATCTCTGACCTCATTCAGTCACCTCTCTGTCTCATCTTAAGGGCCTGCTGAACCGTACTGTAGGCCTGAGCCAGTGGGAAGGGCTGCCCTACGGATACGGGTTGAGCGCAGTGCTGCGGAAGGGGTGGGGTGCATCAGCCTGGGTGTGCAGGTGCAAACAAGCCATGTTGCCCTCCGTAATGATGTGATCTCTGACCTCATTCTGTCATACCTCTGTCTCATTTTAAGGAACTGATGGACCGTACTGTAGGCCTACGAGCAGTGCTGCCCTACAGACATGTGCTGCAGGAGGGGTGGGGTGCATCAGCCTGGTTGCGCAGCTGCGAACAAGCAATGTTGTTGTGAGTAATGATGTGATCTCTGACCTCATTCAGTCACATCTTTCTCTCATTTTAAGGACCTGCTGGACCGTACTGTAGGCCTGAGCCAGAGGACAGTGCTTGCCCTACAGACACGTAGCGTTGCCTTTTAGGGCACTGTAGTGAGCTGAAAATGAAGAGTACATGCACACAGGCTTGCACCACTGCATTACACATGCACATTATGCTTCTAGCATGCGCTCTGTTCCTTTGTATGTGAATCCTTGTTATAACATGTTATTATTTAACCTTGTGTATTGTTGTGCACTCCAACTCCTCTTTGAACCACGATTACCACTAACAGTTGGTAGATCGTACTTCAAAAATGAAGGATGCACTCACCTGGTGTTTTCTATTAAGCTTGAAATAAACCTTCATTAACCTCCAGACGTTTCCACCATTAAATTATTTCTCTCCTATCAGACACTGAATTGATTGAGCCAAAATGGGCGGAGTGGGTGCTCACCCTGTCATGATGACCTCGGCATTCTGACGCCTTCCATCGTAGTATCAAAACACTGTCCCTGACCGGAGACCTGCTCTCCCGCCCTACAAAGGTACCCCGGACCCGGGGCGCTCGAGGGCACATGACCAGCATGGCCGCGCACTAGCAAGGTTCCTACCCGTTCAGGCAGAATTACATCCATAAACACCATCCTACTTTGCCACACTTGCCCCAAAAGCACTGCGTAGGAGAGCGAAGAGCACCCTGCCTGCTGGCAAACAACTCCTGATGCCCGGAGCCGTGACGCGCTGGAGATCTTAGCTGGTTACCCCCTGGGCAGCTGCTTGAAGATTTGCGTCGGAGCCTCCGCGTCGGCTACGAGCCACAGGCAAGCCAGAGGAGCCACGTGGTCGCCTGTGAGCTGCTCGGCAGCGATTGCGGTCCCGGGTGGAGATACCACAAACGCTGCTGCAGGGGAAACAAGCTGATGCTGGCAGACACGCACCTGACTCCCTGCATATAGAAACGGCGAGACTCACCGGCAGCGAGAATAAAGAGCCTCGAGGCACAGTGAGTACTCTGCTAGAGCGAAGCTGTGGAGGACATCACATTAAGTGGAGCAGACTTTTTAGACGCCCCTCAGACCACTTGGCAGTGCAACTGGGCATATGACCGCGTATTCATTGCAACACCCTTTGCCCCTTATGATTATTACTGGCAAGACAGCGGGGAGCGGCGCCGCCATTTTGAACGCACGCCTATAGTGAACAAGCGCCTAGACAGTGGAGGACACTGTGGGCCCGGAGGGGGAGTCTTGAGGAGCGTTGGGGTCCGTGGGCCCTTCAGAGCTCAGAGAACTGCCCCCCAGGTCTTGGCTGCACAGCCCACCCTATTGAGTGTGTAACGAGCAGGTATACCTACAGGCCTGATAAACAGTGATCCCCGTATATCCCCGGACAGGGGGAGAAAGACACAGCGGCAGCGCAATTCATTAAGAGAGCGGAGGGTCGGAGACCTGCCTGGTGGACGAGAACAACAGGACAACCCCCCCAAAGCGCTGTGGGGTGCAACACGACCGTTATGGGGTGTATGGCCGCAAAACAGGCAAAACTTTCGTTCTACCCCCAGAGAGGGCAAGGGTTGGGCTCGGTGGAGCAAAGAGGCAATGGCCCACCAGATCAGGAGGATGATGACTGGAAAGCGATTCTGATGGGTATGAAGCAAAGCCTCACATTTATTGACGCCAAGGTAGACAACATGAACCTCAGAATGGACACCGTGGTGAATAAACTTGAACAGCACGACCACAGAATAAAGGAGCCTGAAACCAGAGTGTCAGAACTAGAGGATGATGCGGCGGCGACAAGTTCTTCAAATAGGCAAACTTCTGAAAGTAATAGCAGATAATAACAAAGATTTGGAGGCGCGCTCCAGACAAAATAACGTCCGCGTCCTAGGCCTGGCGGAGTCCACCAATACAGGCCGATTGGAGGACTTTATGGAGAAACTAGTCGTCGACCTCTTTGGACGAGAAGCCTTCTCGGCCCATCTAACGGTAGAGAGAGCACACCGATCGCTGGCCATCCACCCACCACCGGGAGCCCCGCCCCGGCCAGTTATAGTTCGCTTCTTGAAATATCGAGACAGGGATGCAGTACTAAGGCGTGCCGGGGAGATGAAACAAGTACGCTATGACAACACTACCATGGCATTCTTCCCAGATTTTACACAGGCAGTACAGGAGGCGATGCGCAAGTATGCAGCAGTAAAGAAAAAACTACTGGCACAAAACATTCCTTATGCAATGCTATAGCCAGCGAAACTCAAGATTACTCATTTGGAAAAGCAGCACTTTTTCATGACCACCTCAGCAAGCCAAAGATTATCTTAAAAAGAATCGCAGAGCAACGTCCTGTGAGGCAGAGGAACTCAGGGGTTCCAGGTCCCTTTCGCTCACGTCGAATCCGGACGGACAGCTGAGACTTTGATGTGGAGCTGCAGGCAGACATGCCAGTTATGAACTTCCGACTATCTCTAAATTGGTGATGTATTGACAGTGTTGTTTATATTCTTTTAGTTCCGTCCGGACACTCACCTCTGCCCCACTGATGCAGCCGGCGTTACCGAGTTATGCTGCGGGTGGGTGAAATAAGGGAGGGAGAGGGCGCATCGTGAGCCCCTGGTGACCCCCATATGAGGGCATACCCCCAGATTTCCCTCAAGAGAGATGGAGACCTTTACAGACTATTGGACTTGTTTTGGGTGGGAGGGACACGTGCCCGTTGAGTTGGGGAAGCCGGTGTGGGAGGGGGTGGGAGGTTGAGATGCGGGGAAGTTCTTAGTTGTAAGGTTGGACAATAGACATGGCAAACATATGCTGGATATGATCACAGTTTGGGATAATGGCTAATGGTGCCGCATTTGTACGAGGAACTACTGTGTTGTCTTGGAAAGTGCGTGGACTGAACAACCCAAGAAAAAGGAGACAAGTGTCGTGGTACATGGATAGGTACCATGTCAACGCGGCTATGTTGCAGGAAACCCACATAGGCCCGATGAGTCAGCCCCAGGTTGCTGCCCGGGGGAAGCTTATCGCTGTTTCGCATCATATTCAAACTATGCAAGAGGGGTAGACATTTTAATTAAACGAAGGATGCAGTTTGTGCAGGAGGGTAAACGGAGGTAGATGTTAATGGAAAGTAATGCCTGCTTTGGTGTAGGTTGAGTTCACATGATGTAATATTTGCCAACTACTATGGTCCCAATACAGATGATTCCCACACCCTACATGAAGTGTGGGGCAAGATTCAGACAATAGGTGCTACTTATGTGTTTTGGGGGGGTGATTTCAATACAGTGGTTGATCCATTGTGCGACTGGTCACCCTCTGTCCCATACACTATATCACAACACAACGGGCGCTTCATGATATTATATCCACTAATTACCTGATAGACGCATGGCGGTGCAAGCACCCCACACTAAAAGAAGGGAAAAACTACTCCGCGGTGCATGGGTCCTGGGCTAGGCTGGATTATGTGCTGGTTTCGGTGGGCATGGCACATTGGGTAGAGAGAACATCCCACTTGGCACGTACATATTCGGACCACTCGCCAGTCCTGATTACACTGCAAGCCCCGGTTGATCACTCCCCATATCTTCACTGGCGATTAAATCCCCAACACCTTCAAGACTCAATGTTCAGGGCCGAAATAGGACAAGAAATACAGGACTTCTTTGAACGAAACGTGCACTCGGTGTCCAGTCTGACAACAGTATGGGAAGCTTTCAAAGTAACTGCACATGGCTGGTGCATTTCTAAAGGGTGTGGTATCCTGAAAGATTTACGTATGAGCTTACATACATTGGAAGGGGAGCTAAGACCCATCGAGAAAGAATTAGCGGAAGGGGGTGAGGTGGGAGCCCTAGAGCTGCGCTTCGCACTAAAATGTGTGAATATGAGGAAGCTGCCGATAGGGAATGCCGGTTCAGAGGGAAGGCTCACCGAGCACGGGTGTACGGAGAGGGGGACCAACCAGGAAAGGTGTTAGCAAATGCGGTGCGTCCCCCCAAATTTGCAAATTACATCATAGAAATATGTGACGAGAATGGCCAGGCACATAGGAACCTGCTGAACCAACTTCATACGTTTGTACACTATTACGAGTCACTTTATACCTCCCTCTGCAACTCTGGGCATTAAGCTTGCTTAATCTCCACAACGGCCCCCCCGCGGCGGGATGCCTGGCTTTCACCTTGGGGATGCCCTGTAGGGGCTATCTCACAGGGAAAAGCCAGGACGGGTTCCCAAGGCAAGCGCGGATATACCCCTTCGGGGGTCGATTAAGGCGCTATATAAGAAACATAATAATAATCATAATAATAATAATAATAGGGGTAATTGATTCTGTAGAGTGGGACTATTTATTTGGCATGTTGAGTCGTATGGAAATACCGTATACCTTTCTGAATTGGGTGAAACTCCTATATAGCAATCTGAGGGCCTCAGTATTACTGAATGGCACCAGATCAGATAGCTTTCCTATTACAAAGGGCACGAGGCAAGTTTAACCACTTTCCCCGGTCCTTTTCGCGCTAGCGATTGAACCCTTAGCAGCGAAACTAAGGCAACACCATAAGCATAGAGCCTTAGTGCACCCTGATAGGCAATTATTGATTACCCTCTACGCGGACAATATACACTGTATATACACAAACCCCAAGAAAACCTTAATCCGGTGCTACTGGAAATTACGAAGTTTGAGGTTATATTGGGGGTCCAGATTAACTGGTCCAAGTCAGTGGTATTCCCACTGACCAGTAGGACGGAGCAACACCAACTAGACTACCCGCTGCAATGGGAGATGGAAGATTTTAAATATCTAGATAAACATGTCTCCAGAAACAAAGACGACCAAATGCGCACGAACTATGGCAAGGCTATTGGCAAGGTTACGGATAGCATCTCCAAGTGGATTAAGTTGCCCCTCTCGATGGCAGGTAGAATATCCCTTATAAAAATGACGATTTTACCCACATTTTTATACTTATTTATTAGCATACCATACTATCTGGGCAGCTTCTTCTTACGCACCCTCCAAACACAACTGATACGGCTTATTTGGGGAGGGAAGCAGGCAAGGTTGAACTAAGCGACTCTGATGTTGCCTTATCATCAGGGTGGACACGATGTCCCCAATTTTGAGCAATATTATTATTGTGCTCAGGGACGCTTTGCGGTGTACTGGTTGCACCAACCCCCCTTTAGGGCGCACTTAGCCGTAGAGGATGGTTATATGACTCCCACACCTCCAGAGGGGTCTTTGTTCACACAGGTGAAGGAACGCGGACAGGACCCATCCACGGTGGACTGTACCGTGACAGCTTGGAAATGGATGGCGCGCAGGATGGAGGCCCCTTTAATGTACTCCCCCCGATCGGCGCTACTGCGTAATCCACTGCTGCAGGTCACATGCGAGGGGTTAGGTTGCAGAATGTTCCGCACACTGAAGTACACTACTTGGGGTGATCTTTACATGGGAGGTCAATTCTGCACTGTGGAGCAGTTTTTTGGAAGTCACCAGCCCACTAGTATGGACATGTTCCTATACACCCATCTTAGGCAGAATATCAGAGCGGTCACCCAGGCATTGACGTTGGAGCCCAATATATTTGAGCCACTGCACGCACTACTGCAGGCGGATGCCCCCAAACACGTTGTCTCCCTGTTATACAGACAGTTTATGAGTCACCCCCCTCCTGGGCCCTTGCGAGCTAGGGAGGAATGGGAAAAGGACCTGGAAGAGCCATTAACTGGTGATCAGTGGGAAATTAGCTGCAAGCAGACAGATGTCTTCACAGGCAGCGGTCGGTTGCGACTCATACACTTCAAATGTTTCCATCGCCTGTATCATACCCCTGTCAAACTGCACCGATTCCAGCTAAGGGAGGACGATCGGTGCGAGCAATGTGGGAGAGAGGGAGCAGATTTCATGCATTTGGCATGGCAATGTCTGGGAGTCAATAACAACAAACAGATAAATCGAGGGTCCCAGGGAATATTTAATGACCACGCAGTTACAGCCCCCTAAACATGATATACATTACAAAAAGAATAACTGCGGGCAACTATATATCTATGTGTGTCAAGATGACTCGAAGTGTACTCTGGGTGTGTTAGTAGAGCACACAACAGGATATCACACTGTATGGGAAGATATCCATCAGTTACTCTCCCTTTGCCGCCCTTTCATCATTTGAACCACTTCCCAAAGTGGAGAATCTTTGTTGTTGCCACCTGGTATGGGAATGGCTACATTTGTACAGTAAAGGACTTACAGGGGAATAGTATTAGTAACTGAAAGCAGTGCAAAAAAGTGTTGTGAAAAAGAAAAAGTTCTCTATGATAAAATTGAATAGTGAACGCAAAAATGTTTTATTCTGGTGCCTTCCACTTCCAAAACTAAAAACAATTCAGTGCAAAATAGCCAGTAAGCAGACCTAATAGTTACTGGCCCGATGTAATGGTCGACATGTTTCTGCGGTAGTTTAAAGATCCCAAGGTATCTCCCGCTTCTTCAGGACCTATGTCTTTTGCTACTGCTCCAAAGTGTGATATAAAAATATTTGATACAGTTATCACCTGTTCAAACCTGGTAGTCCTCCTATTTGTGCAGGGGATGTCCCAGGATGCAAGACACAGACAACATAGATAAAAGACACATACAAAGATAAAAACGACATTACCATGGTTAGTGTAAGTCATCTTATATTGTCAACTGTTTGTTAAGCAATTCTGCGTTGAAAGGCTACTTCTTTAGCCAAATTCAAACATCTCCTCTTGCTCACCTCTAACGCAAGAGGAACGTGCCCCTCCTCGCCTGGCAACAGCTCAGGAAGATAGTGCACCGCTCTATGTATAGAGAAAGTGGTATATAGAGTCATAGTTAAAACCACGCGAGAGCAAGACAGGAAAGTGCTCCATACGTTAAACTGAATTGCAAATCTCCTTATTTCCACCCGGAATATGGAGTGTCCCTCTAAATATGTACATTTCTTTTTAGCGGGGTTTGTACCAGCTCCTTACTCGTACTGTACCTACTCCTCACTTCTATCTTAAGTGATTTCTTTACAGTATCGGCCCTTTATAAGATCTCATGTACCCCGATGTTATTTGGAGATGTAATTTTACTCAAATATTGCCCCTCTGTGCCAAGTTCCAGGGATGCATTGTCTTGCATCGGCTAATGTGATTCTAGCGGTTATTTTCGCTAGGTGTGAGCGGGAAATCCGATTTTTGGGAAATCCGCAATCCGCGAAGTTTGCGGATTTCCCGCAAAATCCGCAAAAAAAAACCCCCATTGAACCCCCACTCATGCAACTATTTTACAATGGCGCCAACAAGCTGCCAGCGCCGTTGTAAAATAGTTACAAAGTTAGCTTGCACAGGAACCACTAGATAAAACGAAGCAGGTGCTGCTTTATTTTATCTCAGTGCTTCCTGTGCAAGCTAACTTTGTAACTATTTTACAACGGCGCTGGCAGCTTGCTGGCGCCATTGTAAAATAGTTGCATGGCTGGGCACAGGTCTGCAGCTCACTCAAGGGACCCCTGCGCCCTTCGGGGCGATTGCATAGTAACACACACATGGTCGCTCAAACTAGTTGATGCTCAAATTCAGTGACTCATTCATTAGCCCAAAAACAATCGTGAGCGTCGTTGAGGCTGGACAGGTGTGCCTTCTTCCCAAATCTACCGTGGAAAATCAGCTGTGATGCTGGATAGGCTTTGCATCCTTTCACGAGCGCAATACCCGAGTTTCTTTCTCTTCATCTGCTGAACTGATCTTTCTCTGACCTTTTATTCACACAAGAGGCACACACCCTACTGGGCACATTGTGTTCGCACGGGTTTCTGCAAGTTCGCATGCGTTTTGTACAATTTCGCAATTTGCAAAATTGTACAAAACCCTCGCGAACTTGCAGAAACCCGTTCGAACATAAAAAAAAAATCCGCAAATTCGCGGGAATTAGCGGATTTTGCAGATTGCGAATTCGCAAATTCGCAAAATTCGCGAATGCGAGATTCGCAAAATTCGCCCATACCTAATTTTCGCACCTAATGGTTAAGGATTTAGAGACAAAACGCACTCCTGCTCGTATTCGTATGGCGTCTGCTTACCTGCCCGTCGGTACACTCTGTAGCCATCTGGGCTGTATGGGGAGGTGCCGGGACGGCGTAAGTGGACGTATTTTGTTATGTGCGTTGCAGTGCGTGATAGGTTAGGATTGATGTCATCCTCCCACGACCGAGCATGGTGGGAAATGTAGTCTGTTGTGTGCGCGATTTCAGCGCTTGTTTATGAACGCTTAGTGTGATTATATGGGAAACGTACTTTGGCTACCTATCATTTGTCATTGTAATGCTTTTTAGATACCTGGCAGTTATTCAAAATACCTATTTATAAGTAAAACATTGTGTTCCTACAGAGTGGTATTAATTATAAAATAGGACAGGGTATCTATATGATGTTTATAGAAAGGAGATCAGAAATAACCTGGCGCCGTTTATGCTTATTTCTTATACACGTTAATGTTAGTAATTTGAGTAGAGAGTGGGCTGAGGTTATTACCTACGATAATGTACGGAAGAGGACACCCTGAGTAAATATCATCACCGCCTTTATGATCTTAGTGCCAGGCTTGACCATTTCTATGTGGTGCTCTCATAACAGAGTATATAACGGTAGATAACAAGATCATCCAAGGATACACTATAGTGACATCCATGGGATGTCTTCATTAAGGCCCACTTTGTCAGTATTAAGTCTGTACACCCACTTCTGTTCTATTTTGAATAGGTGTTTAGACACATCTGTAATGTGGATTGGAATCGATGGTTGTTCCAATACTGTCCACTGGAAGTCTGTGGGTTTATGATTCACTTCAAGGAAGTGGTTGGTTAATCGGGTTGCCTGTTTTTTGCAGCGGATAGTGCTTTTATGCTCGGAAATCCGGGTTCTGATCTTCTGTGTTGTCATGCCAACATATCTTAAGGAGCATGGGCAGGTGATCAAATACATTAAATTGCTGCTATTACAATTTGTAAAGCGCCTTTGTTCCCAAGCTCTACTTGTCCCGATAAAAAATGATACCTCACTTGTGTCGGTGCCCCTAAGCAGAACAGGCTAAAAATGAATTTTTAAAAAATGTAGTATTTAGGTTTGACAAACTTAAGCACCCCAGCTTAGTCACAGGCCTTTGGCCCACCCACGCAAGTGAGGTATCCTTTTACTCGGGAGATCAAGGGGAACGCTGGGTGGTAGGACATTTGTGCCGGCAGGGAGATCCCACCTAAAAATGTATGGAAAAGTGTTTTTTTTAACCTAAATTTAAGGTTTGCAGGGATTTCTGGGTAGGAAAACATTGGGGGACCCACGCATGCCATACCTCCCTGGACTCCCCCGGTGTCTAGTTTTCAGAACTGTTTGGGTTTGGTAGTTTTACAAGTTTGCCACCGAGCCCCGGGCCAAAAACTCAGGTGCCCCACCTAAAAAAGTAGGTAGCTTTGCTATAGGTTATTTTAAATTCTCCACCATTAGATTTGGGCCTTTTCCTGTAGCAGCCACTATGCCTACCCACGCAAGTGAGGTACCATTTTTTCTGGGAGACCTGGGGGAACGCGGGGTGGGTGGAAATTTGTTGATCCACGCAGATTCCAGAACTTTCCACCACAGAAATGTGAGGAAAATGCATTTTTTTGTCAATTTTTAAGGTTTGCAAGGGATTCTGCGGTACAGAACCTGGTGGGAGGCAGTCGTGTCACCCCATCCTGAATGTCCCTGGGTGTCTAGTTTTCAAAAATGTACAGGTTTGTTAGGTTTCCCCATGTGGCAGCTGTGCTAGGGCCCAAAATCCACAGGTAGGCATATTGCTAAAAACAAATCCGTGCCTAGTCGGCTTTCTGCTGCCCTGGGGGGAAGATTTTGGGGCTGGGTTTGCCCCGATATGCCCCCAAGGGAGGCAGAAACATTGTGGCTTTATTTTTTGGGGGTGGGGGCATTGGTATGCCCATTCTGGGCAGCCCCCACCCCCACACATAAAAAATCCAGTGTAATCGTTGGCGTCAAGTGGGTCTTTTGCCCACCCCGGAGGGGCTGATTCGGGGCTACTGCCCCCATCCTCCCTCCAAGGGGGGGGGGCAGAAAGGCTGTCATTGTTGCGGGTGGGGGTTGGGGGCATTGGCATGCCCATTTTGGGCAGCCTCCGACCTAAGAAAAATGTGCCTAAAAATCCTGTGTGTCTGGTGGGTTTTTTGCCCCCTCGGGGGTGGCAGATTGGGGCTACTGCCCCACATGTCCCCAGGAGGGGCAGGAAGGCTGTAATTTTAGCAGGGGAGGGGGTGGGGCATGGGCATGCCAGTTTTGGGCAGCCCCTGCCTATTTCAAATTTGCCCCCCAAAAAATCCCTGACATCTAGTGGGCTTTTTGCCCCTCGGCAGGGCAGTTTGGGGGGTAATGCCCTCATCTACCCCCAGGGGGGTCAGAAAGTCCACTAGACGCCAGGGAGATTTTGGGGCAAATTTTGATTAGGGTGGGGTCTGCCCAAGATGGGCATGCCAATGCCCCCACCCTAATAAAAATGTGCCTAACTAAATCCCTGGTGTCTAGTAGGCTTTTTGCCACCCAGGGAGGGCAGTTTGGAGGCTACTGCCCCATCAGCCCCCAGGGGGGGCAGGAAGGCTGGTATTTTTGTGGAGGAGGGGGTCGGAGCATAGATATGCCCGTTTTGAGCAGCCCATCCAAATTCAAATTTGCCCGCAAAAAAATCCATGGCATCTAGTGGGCTTTTTGCCACCCTTGGCAGGGAAGATTGGGGGGTAATGCCCCCATATGCCCCCCAGGGGGGTCAGAAAGTGCACTAGATGCCAGCGAGTGTTTTGGGCAAATTTTAATTAGGGTGGAGTCTGCCCAAAACGGGCATGCCAATGCCCCAAACGTAATAAAAATGTGCCTAAAAAAATCCATGGTGTCTAGTGGGCTTTTTGCCCCCCAGGGGGGGCAGATTGGGGGCTACTGCCCCATCTGCCCCCCAGGGGGGGCAGGAATGCTGTAATTGTTGCGGGGAGGGGGTGGAGGCATGGGCATGCCCATTTTGGGCAGCTACACACTATTTCATATTTTCCCCCTTAAAAAATCCCTGGCGTCTAGTGGGCTTTTTGCCCCCCCCTGGCGGGCAGAAAGTCCACTAGACGCCAGGAAAATTTTGGGGCAAATTTTGATTAGGGTGGAGTCTGCCCAAAACGGGCATGCCAATGCCCCCCAACTTAATAAAAATTTGCCCAAAAAAATCCCTGGTGTCTAGTGGGCTTTTAGCCCCCCTGGGGGGGGCAGATTAAGGGCTACTGCCCCATCTGCCCCCCAGGGTGGGGCAGGAAGGCTGTAATTGTTGCGGGGAGGGGATGGGGGCATGGGCATGCCAGTTTTGGGCAGCCACACACTATTTCATATTTGCCCCCTCAAAGAATCCCTGTCGTCTAGTGGGCTTTTTGCCCCCCCTGGTGGAGCAGATTGGGGGCTAATGCCCTCAGCTGCCCCCCAGGGCGGGCAGAAAGTCCACTAGACGCCAGGGAGTTTTTTGACACATTTTAATTAGGGTGGGGGCTGCCCAAAACGGGCATGATAATGCCCCCACCCTAATTAACATTTGCCCAAAAAATCCCTGACCTCTACTGGCCTTTTTGCCCCCCCCCTGTGGGCAGATTGGGTGCTAATGCCCCCATCTGCCCCATCGGGTTGCAAAAAGGCTGTCATTTTTGTGGGGGAGGGGTAGGGGCATTGGCATGCCTATTATGGGCAGCCCCCACCCTAATTCAGATTTTCCCTAAAATATCCCTGGCGTCTAGTGGGCTTTTTGCCCCTCCTAGGGTGCAGATTGGGGGCTACTGCCTCCATCTGCCCCCCGGGGGGGCAGAAAGTCTGTAATGGTGGTGGGGTTTGGGGCATTGGCTTACCCGTTTCGGGCAGCCCATCCAAATTCAAATTTGCCAGCAAAAATGTCCCTGGCATCTAGTGGGCTTTTTGCCACCCCTGGCGGGGGAGATTGGGGGGTAATGCCCCCATATGCCCCCCAGGGGGGGTCAGAAAGTGCACTAGATGCCAGCGAGTGTTTTGGGCAAAATTTAATTAGAGTGGAGTCTGCCCAAAATGGGCATGCCAATGCCCCAAACATAATAAAAATGTGCCTAAACAAAATCCATGGTGTCTAGTGGGCTTTTTGCCCCCCCTGGGGGGCAGATTGGGGGCTACTGCCCCATCTGCCCCCCAGGGGGGGAAGGAAGGCTGTAATTGTTGCGGGGAGGGGGTGGCGGCATGGGCATGCCCATTTTGGGCAGCTACACACTATTTCATATATGCCCCCTTAAAAAATCCCTGGGGCTCTAGTGGGCTTTTTGCCCCCCCCCTGGTGGGCAGAAAGTCCACTAGAAGCCAGGGAAATTGTGGGGCAAATTTTGATTAGGGTGGAGTCTGCCTAAAACGGGCATGCCAATGCCCCCAACTTAATAAAAATTTGCCCAAAAAAATCCCTGGTGTCTAGTGGGCTTTTAGCCCCCCTGGGGGGCAGATTGGGGGCTACTGCCCCATCTGCCACCCAGGTTGGGGCAGGAAGGCTGTAATTGTTGCGGGGAGGGGGTGGGGGCTTGGGCATGCCAGTTTTGGGCAGCCACACACTATTTCATATTTGCCCCCTCAAAGAATCCCTGGCGTCTCGTGGGCTTTTTGCCCCCCCCTGGTGGAGCAGATTGGGGGCTAATGCCCTCAACTGCCCCCCAGGGCGGGCAGAAAGTCCACTAGACGCCAGGGAGTTTTTTGGACACATTTTAATTAGGGTGGGGGCTGCCCAAAACGGGCATGATAATGCCCCTAACCTAATTAACATTTGCCCAAAAAATCCCTGACCTCTACTGGCCTTTTTGCCCCCCCTGTGGGCAGATTGGGTGCTAATGCCCCCATCTGCCCCATCAGGGGGGCAAAAAGGCTGTCATTTTTGTGGGGGAGTCGTAGGGGCATTGGCATGCCTATTTTGGGCAGCCCCCACCCTAATTCAGATTTGCCCCAAAATATCCCTGGCGTCTAGTGGGCTTTTTGCCCCTCCGAGGGTGCAGATTGGGGGCTACTGCCTCCATCTGCCCCCCGGGGGGGGGCAGAAAGTCTGTAATGGTGGTGGGGGTTGGGGGCATTGGCTTGCCCGTTTCGGGCAGGCCCCACCCTAAAACAAAAAACTGCACACAAAAAATCCCTGGTGCATAGTGAGCTTTCTGCCCCCCGGGGGGGCAAAAAGTCTGTAATGGTGGCGGGGGTTGGGGGCATTGGCTTACCCGTTTCGGGCAGCCCATCCAAATTCAAATTTGCCAGCAAAAATATCCCTGGCGTCTAGTGGGCTTTTTGCCCCCCCACGGCGGGGCAGATTGGGGGGTAATGCCCCTATATGCCCTCCAGGGGGGTCAGAAAGTCCACTAGACGCCAGGGAGTTTTTTGGATAAATTTTAATTAAGGTGGAATCTGCCTAAAACGGGCATGCCACTGCCCCCAACTTAATAAAAATTTGCCCCAAAAAATCCCTGGTGTCTAGTGGGCTTTTTGCCCCCCTGGGGGGGCAGATTGGGGGCTACTGCCCCATCTGCCCTCCTGGGGCGATCCCCAAGCAGGGATCCACTCGGGATCGAGATTCGAGATTCTCCCCTTTCCAATGATACCTCTCCCGTCTTTCTACGTGCTCAGGGGGCTGAGATAGCCCACTGTGCATGTAGAAAGTGAAACTGAAATGATCCTAAAGGCTCATTTTAGTTTCGGTTTGTGTTCAATGACGACAGCGCGACGTGCGCGCTGATCGTCATTGAACAGAAACCAGGGAGGGGGCCTCGGGAGCTGGGGAAGCTCTTCCCCAGCTCCCAAGGTCAGAGGAGTGAAAAGGAAATCCCTCTACTGTCTGCAGCAGAGGGATTTCGTGCCCCTGGCCTCATGACGGAATGGTTCCGTCATCAGCACAGGAGCACCGATGCTCATGACGGAACCATTCCGTCATGAGCATGGAAGGAGTTAAGACAGCAGGCTCAAGGCTTGCGGAGCTTCACCGCAAAGGGCATATATAGGGACACTATAGCTAGGAGCAGAGAGTAACTTTCGGAGAGGGTGCTTGAACGATGGGCAGGGCATATGGATACTCACTATTTGACACATTTGACCGGGTGAGGCGAAAAAACAGACCAAATGTGCATTTTATGCATAGCTCCTCCTCTGGCATAAAGGACCGTGAGGAAATTGGTACCATGGAGTCCGGATCTCTAAACCTAAAGATAACTACAATGCATCATTCCATGGATTGCCCTGAAAGAGAACCCCGATTTTATTTTTGACTTTTTTAAAATAGAGGTTTACACAAAAGTGACCCACATTCAAGATTTGCGACTAAGAATAATTCACTGGCATTTCCACAAAATCACCTTCATCCGCAAGACAGCACAAAAAAAAGTTGACAGGTTTGAAGAAAGACAGGCAGAAATGCCCAGAAGCGTGATTTTGGGTTGCCTTTGGGAGTGGAGGTTTCTAGTGCAGAAGGACTCTTGAGAGCAGGGTTAGTGTGAGAAATGTAGGCTGTATTTGAGAGGAGATATGGTGAGAGACAATGGCCGCACATGAGTGAGTATAATATGAGTGAGTGTGAAGGGCTACTTGTGTGTGAGGATTGGCTGCCTGTGAGTGAGGCTAGATTAGTAGTATTAGTGAGTTCGCCTGAAAGTGAATGGGGTGATCTGACCGTGAGTGAAGACAATGTTAGAGTGGGTAGTGCCCACAAGTGAGAATAGAGTGAGGACGAAAGGGGCAGGCTAATTGTAGGGAGGATGTCAGAATGAGCGGGATGGACTGCCCATGAGCTGAAAGTGTTAGGGGTTAAATGTTGAGTGAGGAGATAGAGATAGAGTGAGAGAGGCTAGGGGAGGGGGCTGCCTCTGAGTGAAGACGGTGGGTGCAAGAGGTGACTGGGTTGAGTGTGCCACCTGTGAGTGAGTCTGCGCATGAGCATAGTGTAAGAGTTAGAGGGGTAAGCTACTTTAAGTGAGAACAGGGTGAGCTGTCTACTAATGGGTGGTGGGAGAGCTGCCTGAAGGCGAGTGAAATGTGATGGAGCAGGGTGTCAGTTGCCTATGAGTGAAAAGAGTGTGAGGATAAAGAGTGAGGCGAGTGGCCCATGCTAGGGTGAGGGTGGACTGCTGCTGAGTGAGGGTTAGAGAGTGAACAGCCTGTGAGTGGAAGAAGTGTGGGGCACGACCACCACCAGGAACAGTGTGAAAGCACTGTAAGAATGATATAGGATAAAGACTAATGTGACAGACAGCAATATGAAAAGAACTCGATGACCTATCTACTACTGAGGATAGAGGAGTGTACTTTCTATGGCCTGTGTGCCGGGGACAGTGGGCGTGCACTCCGCCCAGTCCAGCCCACTCCGCCCTCCGCCACTTACCTGCTTGTCACCCGTAGGCCCTGGGGTTGGCGCCGGGACCCTCTCGCAGCTGGTGCCCTCCAGCAGGTAGAGTCCGGTCAGGCAGCCGCTCTACTCGCTCTTGAAGTAGATGAGCACGTTCTGGAAGAGGGAGAACCACTTGTCGTGTCAGCGGCTGCCCTCTGCCATGGGGCGCGTTTACACAGTGGTGAAGAGAGGGAATGGAGCCTGAGGTTACGTGTGCAAACATGCCCTGTGGCACGTTTTAAGTTGGGGAAATAATTCCCCTTCATTCCTGAGGGCCCATGGAGGCCAAGTAGTCCACCAGGTGCTTCCAGTAAGGTGGTCCTGGCCGTGCCCATTTTTACACCTCTCTGCAACACAGCTCTGTGGCGCTAATTGGAGATACCTGGTGGGCTAGTTGTAATCAAGGGACACTTAGGATTCAAGGGGACTTTATCCACAAAATTAAAACGTCCACAGGGAGTGTTGGAACACGTCAGCTCAGCCCCCCAGTTTGCAAACGAGCCCTGTGGCACATTTTAAGAGGTAGTTTTAATCCCTCTACCTTATTATATACAAGGGGCTTACAGAGGAGGTCATGCTAATAACAGGGGGACCCCAATGCATAGTGTTCCCTTGTGTATGTAGGTGTTTTACCTGTATTCTAAGTGTCGTTTATCATAACACTGGCTCTAGGACTGGTTAGTCTTGTCTTTGAGGACTTCTGTTGTTTCTTTCTGCATTGCCTTTTCTTCTTTCTGTGTGTTTTTTCTTCTTTCTTCACATGTCAGACCTCTGTAAGCATACTTAGAAACTAGTATTTAAAACACCTTAGAAATTAACTGAAAAAAACAAAGGTTTCAGGCAAGTTATAGTTAGGAATTAGCATTTAAAAAAACCTTAGAAATTCACTGAAAAAACCATAGGTTTCAGGGACGTCATAGTCAGTTGGACATTTCACTCATACAAAACCATAGAAATTCCCCTGTTATAGTTAGTTCAGCTAACTATAACTCTCGCCCGCAATGCACTGCTGATGAAGTCACATATTACACCACTCATGACATGGTCAGTGACATCACTCATGACATCTCACATGACATCACTGATGACATCATCCTTGTGATAGAGTGGCAGACCTCCTCTCACCCTAATATAACCTTTGATATACACACACTCACAAATACAAACTAAAATTTTCAAAACAATTGACATACCAATACCATTTACAACACACCTATTCAGTAATTCGAAGATCTACACACACATTCACTCATTCACCAACAGTCCCTATACAGTCACTCATTAATGTACTCACTCATTATATGTACTCATACACCTATACATCCTGTTGCACACTGCCACTCATCCATAGAGTTACCCACACACATAGTCACACATGCAAACAAAGTATCAAACATCCATTTACTTGCATACACAGTAATACACACACTACCACACTTACTTCTACAGAAACTTACACATACTTACTCTCTTAAACAATCACATATAGAAACACCTACTTATTTGTGCAGGAACTCATCCAATCTCTCTCTCTCACATATACTCACTTTTATACACCAATGCTCATGTATACTAGTTTAAAACATATGTAGTTACTACAACTCATACAGACAGTGAGTCACTCATTCATGCATCTATGCACTAAGTAATACCCCCCACCGAACCATACAGACACTAAGACACTCATACTAATACTCAAAAGAACAACTAATAAGCGATATAGACACTCATGTAGCTACTCACCAACCCATGCAGTCCCTTATACACAAAGTGAGAGACTGATACAGATATTTACATATGTAAACATTACTCACTAACCCATTTTTTCACTAAGATACACTTAATCAGTCCGTTAAACAATTAATTTTACAAAAAGAATATAACCATTTAGACACGTATATACCCATTTAGTCTTCCATTGACCTTGAGATATACATTTATAAAATATATTTAATTTTCAGAAAAACACACATTCACTGGATGATGTCATCAATGATGTCATCAGTGATGTCATTTTAGATGTCACCAGCGATGTCAAGATGGATGTCACTGACCATGTCATTAGTGATGTAATATGTGACATCATCGGCAGTGCATTGCGAGCGAAACCAGTTATAGTTTGCTGAACTAACTATAACAGGGTAATTTCTATGGTTTTGTATGAGTGAAATGTCCAACTAACTACGACGTCCCTAAAACCTATGGTTTTTCAGAGAATTTCTAAGGGTTTTTTTAAAGCTAATTCCTAACTATACCGTGCCTGAAACCTATGGTTTTTTTCTGTGAATCTCTACGTTTTTTTTTAATGCTAATTCCTAACTATAACGTGCTTGAAACCTATGTTTTATTCAGTTAATTATATTTATGGTCATGTGATCAAGGCCGTGGGACGGCCGAAAAGCATCATGGCGACTAGCTTGGTGGCAGAATAAACAACTGAAGCACAATTTGGGTCAACGCTCATTTTTTCAGCAGAAACGTACAACGAGGAATTTCAATATATATAGATATATATACTGTAGGTACTTTGTGTTTCCAAATATGTACTGATTATGGTAAATGTGCAAAAAGAGTCTCCTATATCCTTAAATACTCTTTTGCAAAATTTGATGAATTTGGGGGCAGAACCACAGGTTCTTTCCGATCACATGATTGGAACAAAAGCCAAAGAGTATGGCCTGTCTGTATTTGTGGTACTGTGGTACTCAAAACTACTTTTGAAAAACATAATACCTTTCCAAAGATACTACATTCACTTTCTTTTTGAAAAAAATCCCACTAACTACTACTTCAACGACTCTCTTTTATACTATTTAATGTTTGCTGTTTCCCTCATTTTTAAGTAAATTTTCTTTCTTTTACTTCAATTTCTCCTTCTCTTCATAAAATGCTTTCATTTGCCTGTCAGATATTACTTCAGTGTTGACACTTTCCTTTCCCCTCTTTCTAAATTATTTTTCCCAGTTTTCATCCATATTTTAAATCCACACCCACACCAATACTCACACACCCACTAACACCAGTAATAAACTACTCTGACATTCACTCACAAACACAAACACCCACTCACTCACTCATTCATCCACTCAAACAATCACTGATGCAATCTCCTACAGACCTGTACAGCTACTCACAAACACTCATACACGTACATAAGCACTGAAACACTGACTCAGAGATCCAAACAGTCCCTCACACAGCAAGTCAGCAACCTACACAGATACTGACACATCTACTCTAAAAAAACAGAGGTTAGGGTCTCTGATGACATATCAAATGATGTCACAGAGACAAGCACATAGTCATCCATGGGGCCTCTCTCACACTTGCTTACCCAGAGAGCCTCTCACATACCCACTCACACATACACCCGTTTATACGCCCATTCAGCCACTCATTTACCCTCCTACTCACCCATACAGATACTCATTAACCCACTAACTCACCCATACAGCCACTTACATATCCACACAGTCAGCTATAGTTTCTCACAATCCCATTCACTTATTCATACACCACTTACAGACCCAGCCACTCACCCATACAGCCACTCACACAACCACTGACATACTCACAGACACTGACATACCGACTTGCTCACCCACACAAATGTTCAAACACCCACTCAGTCACCTATAAAGTCTCTCACATACCCAGTCACTTATCCATACACCACTTACGCACCCAGTCACTAACCCATATAGACACTCACACAGTCACGTACCCATACAGCTACTCACACACATACTTATTCAGCCATAGAGACACATACACAGCCACTCCCACACAGATACACACAGTATACACACATATGTTTTAAAACAGAATTATTCATTAGTTGGACACTAATTTAACCTTGTGGTACGTATTATATATGTTTAACACTGAGAAACTTTTAGAAAACACTCACACTTACTGAATGATGTCATGAATGAACTAGACAAACAGTGCCACTTTGGATAATTTGATGAAGATTTGTCAAACAGCGCCAAAGTTGTAAGCAAACAAAAAAAAATTCTCTTATGGAATCTAGGTCCTAACTATAACTCCCTACTGGCGACCCTCATTAGGTAATATCTATCTATCTATCTATCTATCTATCTATCTATCTATCTATCTATCTATCTATCTATCTATCTATCTATCTATCTATCTATCTATCTATCTATCTATCTATCTATCTATCTATCTATCTATCTATCTATCTATCTATCTATCTATCTATCTATCTATCTATCTATCTATCTATCTATCTATCTATCTATCTGTCTGTCTGTCTGTCTGTCTGTCTGTCTGTCTGTCTGTCTGTCTGTCTGTCTGTCTGTCTGTCTGTCTGTCTGTCTGTCTGTCTACCCATCTACATATAGTTATAACTTAAAGTAATAATTTCTGCCCTGACTAAAACTTTCTCTAACTCTTGCACCTTCACACAGTGTTGTAAACTTGCTAGACAGATGACATCTACTCTGCACTATTGCAAGAAAAGCAAGCATTTGCAGTGCAATAGGTCTTGCATGTTTTTAGAGTGAAACCTATTGGCTTTGTAATGGAAATGTTTCCTGCAAAGGGTAGGATGGCATAGCGGGTGCAGATGAACTGCAGCAATCTCTTGTCCCTAGAAGGAGGTAGGGAAGGGGTGTGGCACTGGGTAACAGCAGATGCTAGGGATCTTGCTGTCTTATAAGCAGTGATGGAGGGGATGGCACAGATGGTGCCTAAGCTGAAAAGGCACTGCCGGGAGTCAAAAGAAGCAGCAACCTCGAAGGGGTTGTGGGTTGGACATGCACTGTTGTGGAAGGGGTGAGGTGGTATGGCGAATGGCATGGGGAGAGTTGAAAGAGGCACAGCCGGCTCCAAAGTTAAATAAACCTCTTGGATGTGTGATGTGGTGTGTGGAATGGCACAGGGAGATTAAGAGTGGCACTGTGGACAGTGAGCACCAAAGATAAAAAGCACGGTCATAAGTCAGAAAAAGCAGCAATCTCACTGTCTTGGGAGGAGTGAGGTGGTGTAGGGAATGGCACAGGGCGATTAAGAGTGGCACAACAGGCGCCAAAGCTGAATAAGCACTGGCAGGAACAAGCAGCAAGCTCAGGGGGTGGTGGGGGCGGGCATGTACTATTGTGGGAGGGGTCAGGTGGTTTGGGAATAGCACGACGAGATTTAGTGATGGGCCAAGCTGAAAAATAAAGCAGCCACAAAGATTTCATGGCAAGAATATGAGCAGAGACAGGGGAACCTAAAAAAGAGTACTCTTGAAGTTTGGAAAATGATGTGAAGCTTATAAGCACATGTAACGGGGAAGTCCTCCTGGAAGGATACGAGAGCCCAAATGGAGGGTCCAGTAAGCCTATCCACCAATCAAAAGCAGGCATTTACAAAGGACAGTAAGAGAAGCCCATTAAAAACATGTGCGGGCCTTAAAGCGCACACACTAGTACAACATGCCTCGGGGACGCCCTTATCTCAGGGGTCTGGAAAACTGTTGCCGCTCTAAGGACGGCCGTGAGGGAAACGGCTCGGCACTTGCTGGCGCTTCCTTGTCCTCCCTGCTCCCGGACCGGAGGACGGGGCTTGCACGCCGTGAGGGCAACGGCCCACGGGAACTACATCTCCCGGCAGTGACTGCGAGGCGCAGGCTGCTGAAGTCACCACCAAAACTCCCTGCACCACCAAAAGCGCTCTCGCCTCTCGCAACGCGGGACGCGCTTATCTCAGGGGTCTGGAAAACTGTTGCCGCTCTAAGGACGGCCGTCAGGGAAACGGCTCAGCACTTGCTGGAGCATCCTTGTCCTCCCTGCTCCCGGACCGGAGGACGGGGCTCGCACGCCGTGAGGGAAACGGCCCACGGGAACTACATCTCCCGGCAGAGACTGCAGGTCAGTCCCCTCCCCGCTTATCCAATGTACAGTTCCATTGTACCCCCTCTTGGGGTCCCTCCAGTCGCTGAGCCTCCATTGCCGCGCATGCCCCCTTTGTGTTAACTGTCAGCGCTCCGCCGAGCCCTTCTGCCAGGTGGGAGGGTGGCTTTAAAAGTTCTTGTGGCTTCCCCGGGGTCCCAGGAGACAAAGAGGAGGAGACCCCAGGGGAGCCACCTTATTTAACCGATACCCTTAGGTTTCGGTTTCCAGACGTGGCTCCTACGTCATCCTCAGAAAAAGGTTGGTGGTGGCAACCAGCCCTTCAACTAAGCTTGGTTTCCTGGCGCGACTAAGGGCGCCCCTCCTCTAGGTGAGGGGAGCGCCTGATCATAACTGCTAAGGTGACAGAGGACAGGTCCTTCCCAACAGGCATTTGGTGGGGAATGTTGCTGAGTTGCTTGGATGCAGATCCTATTGAGCTAGTGCCATCACAAACCTTTGAACCTGCAGTTGAGACGCATTAATTCCAGTGTCTAGCAGAAGGGGGTGTGGGGCTACAGCTGGACTAAGGAAGCGAGTAATGTGTTCCGCAGATTGCCAGATGTGCACTAAGAGGCACTAGTATGGTAGTAAAAACAAAGAAGAGAGAGTGGCGCTGACAGGGTCCCGTTCCTGTGCCGGGGAGGAGGGCGGGGCACCAGCTCAGAGGATATATTCGAGGGGGACAACCCGTGCATGCAGGAGCAGCGCTCACCCATCTCCCAGGGCTGGAGGGGAGTGAGCAGGAAGTGCAACAGCGGGCAATGATGGGAGGCCAAGAGTAGGGGACGGATGCTATAATCAGGAGCATGGAGAGGGCATGAACATAGTTGAGGGGTAGAGTGACCTATCGGCAAAAGCAGCTGAAAGGAAGTACCTAGCCAGGGGATGGCACCCTCCAGAAAACAGCTTTTGACATATGATCTTTATCTTTTAATGCACAGCAAATATGACCAGATAACAAGATTTGCAGCCCTGTTTACAGCAGAAATCGGTAAACCACAAACTTAGTCTCAAGTGCTCCAGATTAAACAAAAAATAAGTTCCTGAACAGATGTTAAAATGGTTACCAGTTTTTTTATATAGTACTTAGTCCCTGCTCTTGGGTAACACAGCAAGAGGCATGACAAATGCATGCCATGATGTCGCGGGATACAGGAATGACATGACAGTATATGTCTTTTAGATGCGTTTATTACTAGGTAAGACTATTCAGCAAAACAAACGGTTCTTCCTCTTCTCGAGTAATGGTACTTTGCCTTTTATGGACGCTCTCCAACAGGGCGATGATGAACAAGCCAGGAGGTAGAGGCATAAAAGAGAACATAAACTAGGGTCAGCGCCACGCGCTTTGCCATACTCCGGTATAGTAAAGGGAGTGGGGGAAGTGGTACACCCTATTTACAAGTTCTCATGAGTGTGCTGCCGGAGAGACCACCACCAAAATGCATGGAAAATAGAAGGGCTTCAAGGCATTATTCCAACAAGCTTGTTAAGGACTCCCCTTCTAATGAGAACAGGACTTTATCTCCAGCTGCCTCCCGCTTCCCAGGAACCATGCACTCACCTGTGCGAGCCACGCTCCTCCTAGAATGCGGCTGGACAACTCATGGGGTTGTTGGCCTCCTGGTGTTTGTTCCTGTGGTCCCCGGCAAGAATCCACTCTCCATGGGTAATTGTCGATCGCCATCTCCTCCCAGGACTGCTGCACAGTGTCTCTTGTTTCCGAGTCGGGGGTTCCTCCTCTCTTGTCCATAATGAGAGAGTGTAGACTTACCTGTACGCGATGTTCTTCCTCTTCCAGTGTTGATGGTTCACTCCTAAAGGGGGCCTGGCTCTGCAATGCTTCAGTGTCAGGCAGTCGGGTCTTGAAGGACTCATTACAGTAAAAGTCAAGATCGTCCACGGCATACAATACATAACTGGGACCCTCCGGGGGCTGAGAAGAAAACAGAGGTGTGGGCCAATGAGGCAGAGTCTCTTCTTCCACATTGGTTTCAGAGTCAACAGGGGTCATAGCCTGACACATGGACAATACAGGAGAATGAATAGGAGAGCGACAATGAAGCCAGCAAATGGGAAACCCATGGGCCGACTGAAGCCCACAAAGGAGATACAGCCTGTCCCAAAGAGATAGCGAAAGCTCTGTCTAGCCATGAACTAAAAATGAGGACTTCCTATCTATGACAATCCTAACTATACATACAGAGGAGAGCAGTTCCTTTATATGGAACCCTCTACAACACACCAATCTTTCACATTACAGTTTTGGTTTGGTATAATACTATCCAAACCATATAGGTCCCATGTTATGTGCGTTGCCCCGGGTGAGCAACAGGCGTCTGCTTCCACTTTCAGCACCAGCGGGCACAATGGCATTACAGAAGGGGCTGCAGAAGCTGGTGCGTCCCCTTCTGTAATATAGATAGCACTGGTGCACATGTTGCACCAGAGCTATCATGAGAGGGTGTTCCCTCATTTGTATGAGGGTGTCATCCTATGGTAAAGAGGGAATAACTTTGCCTCTGCGCTCAAGCACTTGTAAACACAGACATTTGGAAATGCTATGTACATCTATTGCATGCATGAATATTGTTTATCCCATTAAAGACTGCCCTCTTGGCTTTGCCAATGTTGGGAAAAGTAGCAAAACATTATTGCTTTCTGTATCAAATGCATATAGCAGATTAAGAACTGAATGTGAAAAACAGCATTGTGATTAAGTGTATCTTTCAGGTGTAAAATAATACCTCAGTGTAATACCTTCTTTGAAAGCAAAACGATACATGTAAAATGTAAATGTAAATGTACTTGTAAAGCGCACTGCGACTCCATGGAGTATCCTGGCGCTGAATACCGCTGGGGAACCCATCCTGGTTTTCCCTATGAGATGGTCCTTTTCTGGGTATCTCCAAGGTGAAACCAGGCATCCCCGGTGTCTGTGGGGGGCCGTTGTAGAGATGAGGCAAGCTTAATGCCCAGAGTTGCAGAGTGTGTTCCCTGGTTAGAGTAGGCACCAAGGCAAGAATGATCGAGTCCGTTTTGACCCTGGTCCACGAACCTGCCGCGTCGGGAATTGAACCCTAGTCCCAGGCCGTTCTCTGCTTACGGATCTGCTGCCTCTAACCAGTGAGCCACACCACTCCACTATATGAGATACCTAGGAGAATGAATTAAGAGAGAAATACACGCTGGATGAATAAACAACACAGGTGCTTATTTACAAGCATCTGCAGTGCGCCCTGCTGCGTGATATTTTCAAGCACATGCAAAGCCTACCTTCGTGGTTTTACGCGTGCTTGTAAATATCGCCTCTTTTCCTGCAACACTTTGTATGTTATGGTCGTGACATGGCTGTTGATGTGGATGTTCACACACAACATCCATGTCCACTGATGCATTTCCAGATTTACGAGCAATCGTAAACCTGGAAATGTGGCAGAATGCTACCCCACCCCAGGGGTGGCGTAATAAGGTACTCGGAGGAGAAATGCTTTATTTTCTCCTTGTTTTTTTCCACTTTCAGGGCCAGATGTACGACCGTAAATTGCATGCGCAATGGGTTTGTGACCCGTTTGCGCATGCAAAATGTTACAGGGCCATGCATAATTCCAAATTAGCGAGGAGCAATTTATTTGCGGCTCGCTAAATAGGAATTGGGATTTGCTATTATCGAGGGTCGTGCAGGAGTCCCTGCAAGACCGTCCTCCAACTTCCGGTCCGCTCTCCCCGCTGCCGCCCCCCGCCTCTCTGCAGCATTAAAGAAGCCCTATCACCTTTGCCTTCGTGGGACGCCCTGAGCACAGACGCACTTTCGTAGCTACAGCGGCATTTTCTTGGACACTAGCCACTACTCGCCGCACCCGCTCCGCGGGTGCCGCTTCGACCCTTGGACACCGGGTTGCACCGAAGGACTTCAGAAGGTTACCGGGTGAGTGTGGTCAGCGGGGCTGCGAGCGTGCAGGGGACTCCATTGCCCAGGAGTCCCTGCAAGACCGTCCTCCAACTTCCGGTCCGCTCTCCCCGCTGCCACGCCCCCCTGTCCGACCCGGCCAACTACTTATTTTCTCAGCACTCCCGCAGCGCGGGACGCAGCGCCGGGGCGAAGACCGGGCAAAGAGCGGGCCGTTTGAGGCCGTTCGAGGTCGGAGAGTCCGGTCCGGGCCCTCTCTCTTTGCCCGCTTCCCTAAAGTCGATTGCCACCCTGAATAATGTGCACACGGGAAACAAGAAGTAAAACATCTTCCCTTGCTGCAGCCGGAACTGTCAAAGGACCCATCGACACCTACTTTGCCAAGGCGGGCTCACTCCTGATTGAGGAGATTCAAGTTCTGGAGCGAAGAATTTCACAAGAAATTGACTGGGTAAGGAGATCGTCTATGGGTCCGATGGCACTAGCTAGAACGCCTGAAAATAGTTCGGGCAGGCCCATTATGCATAGTATTGATCAGACATCAACTCAACCTACAGACATCATAACAAACAGCCCAGAAATCACTCTCGACGCCACAAGTGATCTAGAGGACATGAGCTTAATGGTGTTACCTAATACTCAAAACACCCAACCTATACCACCACAGAGTACCGAGGTAGCTCCTACCCTAGATTCCAATAGCGTTAACAACAAGGGAGCCAGAGAGGGAGCGATACTAAAGAAAAAGCAAGGGTTACAAAACCATGAAGAACCCAGGTCTAAAACCCCTAAATCCAAACAAACTAGAGGTAAAGGGAGGAAATTAAATGCCCTTGCCCCATTGGGGGATAGACCAGGAATTCCATCCACCTCCAGAACACCAAAGCTAACCCCACTTCCACAACCTAATGACAACCCCCCTCTAGATACCTCCTCGGATGACATCACATTGGAGGATATAGGTTCATTACTCAGGTCTTTATTAAGTCCATTAGAGGCAAGATTGATCAAGATCGAAGCAAGACTAGTGAGCATCGAAAAAGCAACGGTGCAACTTGCTGATGCTAGGAAAACCGACAGTAACACTAATAAGACACCAAGGGAAGGTACAGGCTCCAATTTGGTTAAAAACAACAGCTTGCAGGTTGTATCAAACCCTAAACCATCAGACCCAAAACCTAGATCCACACAATCTGTAAAAAACAACTCATCTAAGCCTACTGTTACACCTACAGTCCCGATACCCTCACAGCAATCCAAGACCACCACCCCCAAACCGGCCTCTCCATTGAAATCAAACCCAACTTCTCTGATTAAAACCAAGGACAACCCCCCACTCGAGGGAGAGAAGCCACCCATCAAACGAAAACTACAGTTTGTAAACCTCCCTCCAGAAGCAGCCCCCTACACAGTAGTTTTGGTTGGGGTACCAGAACTCGACCCCCCCACATTTGAATCATACACCTCACTCAAGAATAAAGTAATAAACTGGCTCTCGGTTAATAGACCACTACCGAGAGGTACTGTGAGTGATATATCCACAACAAAGAGAGTAGCATGGGTGGGGCACACTAGGAAGTCCATCAGAGGGGATTGCATTTTGGTCTCCTTTAGAGATCCCAACACAGCTGCATATATTTGCTCCTGTGCCTCTGATAAAGACTTTGGTAACATCATCCAAACACTTCCCCTCTCATTTTTCTACCCCTCTGATCTTTATGATTCAGAGGATTATAGGTGGGGGCACCATCAAGAGCTATTGGAGGGTTGGGAAACTTGTCACAGAAACACCAATACTTATCCTCCGTATAGGGAGAGACTAAATGAGTACACCCCTGGTTACGGGGAGGAGGTAGGTTGGGAAACCGTCACCAGGAGGAGGAGGGGGGGAGGTGGTCATAGGAGGGGAATACCTGGCCCATATAGAACGCACTACCCTGCCTATCTACCAACACAGAATCGCTACAGCAATCTAGACATGGTAGATTGACAGATGGCTGGAGAAGGGAGTGATGCCCCTGCTAATTATTCAATTATCACTAATATATCGGCAATTTCTGTATGTGATATAAATTCGCATACACTGCCGGGTATATTACTAATAGGCTCAGGTGAATCGATCCAGACCCCAGTCATGCTGAACCCTCCCCCAGTTATTGCCACCAGTCCACCAGACATTATACATTCACCCTTAACTTATAGTGCCCACCAAGAGCCTACCGAAACTGCTGTGAGTCCGCCGCGCACTCAACCGCCACATATAACAGTAATTTCGTGGAATGTAGCGGGGCTCCCTAGCAAACTAGACTGCCTAGAATGGACCTCCTACATTAGATCCAAGAACCTAATACTCCTGCAAGAAACCTGGGCGCGAGAAAATATAGACATAACTGGCTTTGCCTCCTTCTCTAAAAGAGCCAAATGGGGGGGCAAGGGGAGACCATCCGGGGGGTTAATGATAGGGGTAGCAACGGATCTAGGTTGTCAAGCCTCTGATGTAGAGACTGCTTCCGACGACCTCCTAGCTGTCCTGCTAGAATGGCCGGACTCAGCAAAGCTACTAATCATTAACATCTACTCCAGACCGACCCAAATGCATAAAGAGTCGTCTACCATAGAGGAATTAGCTAGATTCCTGGAGGGCATTCCGCGTGACCTTGCTTGTTTGGTCGGGGGCGACTTTAATTCTCACTATGAACCCCTGCACGGATTACGCGACGGCCCCTCTTTTGAGGAAGATTCTTGCTGGTTCATACCTGAGACGGTGGCACCACCGCCAAGGGCCTGGACTCCTCTAGCCCTACAAATAAATGCCCTCACCCTTAACTTTGGTCTAAGGGCATGTAATGGCCGCTGTAGCTCGGACATACCCAGTAACCCGACCTACAACAAACCGGGTAGTGAATCCAGACTTGACTATATTATGGTCAAAACCTCTATGTGGCCAGCAATAGTTGACTTCAAAGTGTGCCCAAGACACGATAGTGACCATAATTCTCTGGAATTGACTTACTTGCTTCCTGGTAGCAAGGATACTTCGCAGGGATTTGTGATTGACAATTCGGGTCTCCTACTTGAAACTAACCGTAGGAAAGTGAAGTGGGAGAAGCTGGCTAGCAGCACAGACAAACTACCCCGCCTCTATGAAAGATTAATTCCCTTACTAGAGAGTGCCTTCGACCTGGGTATTAAGAACCCAGACGATGACACCAGCAGGGAACTAGCAACAATACACCAAAACATCACAGATTCCCTTGAACAAGATCTGTTCACTACTTCCATGAAAAGGAGTGGCAATAAGCCAAAGACATCCTGGTATAATGCCTCATGTAGGAAGGCTAAAGCTCTCTTGATATCGGCCATAAAGGGACGCCTCAGTAGGGAGGTAATTCGTGAAAGAAGAACCAAGTATAAGGCCCTCCTGGTGAATGCTAGGATAGAATGGGATTACGATTATTGGGAGAATCTCGTGAAGGCATTATCTATCAGAGACTCACGTAAATTTTGGCGTGTAGTAGCGAATGGCACGGGTGAGTTATCATCAGCAATAGAACCCAACATAGCCGCTACGGTATGGCAGGCCCACTTTGAAGCATTATATGCTGAGAGAGGGCAGGATTCTTGTATTGGGAGCAATCTGCCCGTACCCAGCCCTTCGGGGGCTGCATTTACTGAAAAAGAAGTAAGGGAGGCGATTAAAGGCCTAGCTGCTGGAAAAGCCCCGGGGTTGGACGGGGTCCCGGGGGACCTGTTCAAACAGGAACCAGGGATCTGGGCTCCGTACCTCACGCTAATATTTAATGCCATACTGGAGGGAATGACTGTGCCCGATACTTGGACGGGTGCAGAGGTAGTCCCAATTTATAAAAAGGGATCTCCCCTGCTCCCGTCCAACTATCGACCTATCAGTCTGATAGATATTTCTCAAAAACTTTTTGGCAGACTGATTTTAAATCGTTTGCAAGCATGGATCCAAGAAATGGATATCCTATCCCCATATCAGGCAGGATTCCGGGAGGGTGTTTCTACCACAGACCAAATATTTAGGTTACAACTGCTCTACTGGAGAACAGCAATAATCGAAGGCGGCAGTCTCTATACCATCTTTGTAGACCTACGTGCCGCCTTCGATTTGGTGCCCAGAACGAGGCTGTGGAATGTCATGAAAGATCTTGGGGTCCCCGCAGACATCCTGGCAATTCTGATAAGACTCCACACTAACAACTATGCCCGCGTTAGATGTGGCAAAGGTGGAAAACTAACTGAGCGGTTCCCCGTTCGCAGAGGTGTAAGACAGGGTTGTGTACTTGCACCCACCCTGTTTTGCATCTTTGTGAACGGGGTAATTGCCCACCTCAACGGGATTGCCAACACGGACGCCCCCAAGTTGACAGGCAACAGGGTGCCTGCAATTATGTTTGCAGACGACACCCTGTTGCTGTCTAAATCCCCTATGGGGATCCAGCGCATCTTCGATGGCTTCCTTAACTTCTGCTCTGATCGGGGACTGGAAGTCAATCCCCAAAAAACAAAATTTATGATTTTAAATCCTACCTCCCGAAATAGAACCCCCCCCAAGCTCGGCACGGTTCAATTAGAACGGGTGCATAATATTGAATACCTGGGAATTACTATAAATGAACGTTTAACTTGGTCAACTCACCAGGCCAAAGTGACCATCAAACTGGCACAGTTGGCGGGTGGCACTTTGCGTCTGGCAAATAAATCTAGCTATCGACCATTCACCCCAGTCATTCACATATACAAAACACAAGCTAGGGCAGGGGTCACCTACGGGGGAGAGTTGTGGGGACACATGCCGAACTCCAAGTTACAGACCACGGAGAATACGTTTTTGAGACAGGTAGCTGCCCTCCCCCAGAGTACCCCTCTACTACCATTAAGGTTGGATTTGGGAATTAGACCCATTACAGAGGAGCTAGGACTAAAACCCCTAAAATTCTGGAGGCGTTTGTGGACCAGTCCTGACCTCGTAAGCTATAGAGAAGAATTACAAGAATTCCTGGAACTACGGAGCACCAAGAAGATTCCCTGGTTGACTTACGTCAGAGGAACGTGCGAGGAATTGGGATTTCCGGAATTATGGACTGATCCGCTCAATTCTTGTACTAAGATCTCAAAAAAGGCACTCGCGAACACTTACTATGCCATGATGCTCGCTAGAGCCTCCAATGACACTCGTGAGGGGTCCTTGACAAACCTCTTCTTGAATATAAAAGATACCTATTTTCTTGAAAAAACCCTAGATGAGATCTCTCCTGCATTAACCAGGAAACTGTTTTTACAATGGCGCTATGGATGCCTTCCTTTAGCTGCGTTTACAGCATCCTGGTCACTTTGCTCCACTACATCAATCTGCCCAATGTGTGCACATCCGAAGGAGGACGACATGCATGCGGTCCTCTTTTGTAAGGGTTACGAGCGGAGCAGGAAATATTGGCTTGTTCCGATGCTCAGGAACCTGGGGTTCAGATCTCATCAAACTGCTTATAGAGTCCTAAAATCTGATCTCTCCCCTCCTACCGTTTTTGCATTGTCAAAATTTTTAACTTCATTGTGGTTTACCCGTAGCCGAATGATGAGAAGTCTGGTATAAAGGGACATGTCCAGGGCGCTCCGCAAATGTTTTATTCTTATTTTAATCAATTGGATCACATCTTGTTTAATAATTTTTTAAATGTATGTATTGTTCCTTATCTTTTATGATCTGTGATCGAAATAAAGATTAATGAAATGAAATGATTGTTTTTGTGCAGGAAGGTGCCCCTTCCTGCCCCAAAACAATCTCCCCATGACATAGGTATCCTTGCAAGGGGCCTGACCCGGCGCATGGCAACAGTTTGTGCACCAGTGCAGGGAAAAGCACAGAGATGCAACATTTTGTTGTAAATATGTCACATCCATATGCTTCGAAACTAACACAGCGCGGCACAGCAAAATGACTGGCGGCACCGCGATGTATTAGTTTCTCATGAATAGGACCCCCAGGTTTTTTTTTATTAAAATCCTTAACAATCAACTTGCATTGTCAGTCAGACCTAAAAATGATACAATTCAAGCCATATGCCTTTGACATCGTTGTGTATATGGGATGCAAGGTTTCCAACTTACCTGACTGAAAAATTAATGGGTACACAAAATGACAGCAGATTAGACTCCTACAAATGGAGTATAATGACTCCAGCCCTGTTTTTTCTTAAATCCATTAGAAGACAAAGGGGAATATTCTCAAGAACGTGTGATAACCATGGCAAATTTAGCCTAATGCAACTTTGCATATCGCAGTCTATCGCGAGAAAATAACACCGTCTTAACGTCCAATTCCCAACCTGGCGGCATCATGCGATAGTAGCAGGATAACGCGCCAAATGACCTCGTACAAATCAACACAACACACAGAAAATGTGATAAACAATCTGCTTCTCCCCTTTATATTGAAGAGGGACAATCAACACCTAATGCAGAGCAGACCACAAATTTTATCAGCGGTAATGAAGTGGACAACCTGCACATATGCTCAGACACCCTCCAAAGGCTAATGGACAGCCTTCACACCCCACTCCAGGATCATGGAAGCCCAGCTGCCTCGAGGTGACCCCACCCTCTGCACATACCACACAGCAGGAAACACACACACCACCACGGCTGGCTCCCAGGACCCCCCGAACATTACATGGAATTTCAATGCCGTGTGTTGGGTTGCCAGGTGGAGATGTCTGATCAGTTGTGGTTGGGTTTCGAGCTCGTGGCAACCAAACTCAATGCCATAAGTGGGTGTCTGAGTTCCATCCGGGACCTCTTACAGTCCCTAACGGACACTCACTGTCCGCACCATGCTCCCTGACAATCCTTGGCTGACATCGCTCGGGCGATACAAGAACTGTCTAGTCAGACCGGCACCAGCGATGACAGCGCAGAGTTGGCACAGCTGCCTAGGACAATGGAGACCATGGAGCAGATGCAGGCTGGAAGTATGGCTGCCACGGCTGAACACCAACAAAATTTAGCTGGGATCTTTCATGCCTTGCAGTTCCTCATCTTGCCATTGCTGCCACTGAGCCTGTCTCAGATAACTGCTGCAGGAACTTTGACACACACATCTCCGACCCCTGATGTGCCAGTAGCACCCAGTAATGCAATCCTATCACCTTCACACCCTGACATGTCAGTGGCACACAATCATGCAGCCCTATTACCTTTTACAGCCTGATGTGTCAGTGGCACACAGTGATGCAGCCATTACACCACCACACACACCAGACACACCAGACACAGAAGAAGTATCAGATGAGTAAGATGTAGATGGTAATTACTGTGTGAGGAAGGAGGTAGTAGCATCCATCCCCGCCATATGGCCTGTCCGTGCCAGGTTCAGTCCTATGCATCATGCACTGGGACAACACCTCCCAATGACCCCCGGAACACTGTGAGACATTCACCTGGACCCCAACATGGACTGCCATATCTTCACTGGTTGCCAATTACACAGCAATCCTGCTGAGGACGGCACTCTCCCTCTTCCAATTCACTTTTGAATCCCCAAAAGACTCTGGTTGGCCCACCACTGGGCTACGATGTAATGTTGGCTTGGCATGGCCGTGTACAGCTCCAGCTCCGGCATTCACCAGAATGTGAATAAAACATTCGCAATCACACAGATGTGTCATATCTATGTTCACTCAAGTATGAAAGTATGAATGGATGTATGGACATTGATTGCACAAGAAGTTACACCCTGGTAAATTACATCAATGCGCATGTTTGACCCTGAGCCACATGGCCAATTAGATGACTGTGAAGGTGTGACCTATCTGTGGCCTCATTGCACATGAACAACAATTTCGCCACACCTCAATCTAGGCAAACGTCCATGTATTCAACAGGGCTTTGTGTAGAAATGACAAAATCGGTAGCAGTCCAGAAGTGGTGTCCTCCATCACATGTGACAACAGAACGTCACTTTGCATACCTACTCACACACATCTGTGTGGACACATTCTGTTTTGATGTATAACATTGCTCCACATGGCCAGAGTTTGAACACCATACTCACATTGCTGAAGACATGTAAGTGCACAGGTCTGCCAGCAACTATCCCAATCACAATGTCTGGATCACAGAGTTGGAGCTGTCAAAAGGGACCCACCCCCATTGTACTTGCGTAAGTCAGGTCCTCCCTGCGTAGGGACAATGTTCATTGTGGCACATGATTTGTCAATCTAATCAACACTCATCACAGTTAGACACCGTGAAGTTGCATTGACTTTATTGGCATGTGCGTGTCAGTACGGATAAGGCAAGGGCCACAACATGCAGGGAAATGCTTAAGACACGTACACACAGCATGGGAACATGTTGAGGTGCAAGAAATGGGGAGGCAAAATGTAAACAAATCATTTCAGATGGCAACGGTCTCAGTTCACCTTGCCTTGCTGGACGAGTCATGTGATCACTGACGTGTGCTCATTACCCCGTGTAAGAGGACATGACTCACAGCTCATGGGATCTGCATAGTGCTGTACCACCGGACAGCGCCAACTGTTTGCTCTTCTGACAGTGATCAGGTGAAAGGGTCCGACAAGGTTGCATGTCGTGCTACATTGCCATTTGTGTACTCCCCCCAGCAGAATGTCCGAATTGGTAACATTGCCAAACAACGCTGTGCTGCTCCGACCATGGAATTGCATCAACTTGCACAGGTGTGGGTACACACGCGTAGTTCAGCACAAATGCATTCTAAGTCCAGACGAAGGCAGACATGTCAACTGTTGTGGTGGGATATGTGAGCATTCCTCAAGATGCAACAAGGTGTTGGGACCTGTGTTGTAGATGACAATCCGATGTGGCTGCAGGAACGTAGTTACTCGCCATGAATGCGAGCGCAGCTTCATGGGTAATCTGTACCAATAATACGTTGTTCTCGGGTTCATGGAACACCAGGGTGAGCCAAACCATTACCTGTTCTGGACAGATGTGCTCAGTCCATGCCGCTTCACCAATCCTCAACACAGCCCAACAGGGGAGTGCCTAGATGTGGTCACTGCACACGAGGAGTTATGCAATCTCCCATGCACAACAGCCAGCACAGACGCCAAAGATCAGTGCATCCCATGCATGGGTATCCTGGTGACACTCCTGCTCGTGGGCCAACAGGGGACGCACTGTCAGATCATAATCCAATTCAGCTACCATTGCGTTGGATAGGCAGACCTCCATGGGCCACTACAATGTGTATGATCAAGAGTGTAACCAGGGCTGGATGCAGGTGACGTAGGCAAGACGGAAACTGATTCGCAACACTGCCATCAGCACAGATCCCAACAGATGCAGCATTCGTGCACTGCACAGTTTCACGTGACAGGGGTTGTGCATGTGCCCAGGATGGCCTTTCCATTGCGTTTGTTGGTCTCGTAGCACCGGCAATCCTCAGACGGGTGGCAGTTCGGTGGACATTACGCCACAGCTCTGGGCATCGAGTCGTATGTGTGTACAACGTTTCAATGTATGGGTTATTTTTAACTAATGTGTCAAGGGCATCTCTTGCAGGTGTAGCTTGTGCAGGCACAAGTGTGTGTGGGGTGTGGGCATGTTGGTCTTTCATTAGTGCAGTTTGTGGTGTGGGAGCCGTCGGAGGCTGGTATGCTATCTCATGCAGGGTGTGCCATTCAGGACCAAGATCCGGTGTTCAGTTGTCCTTCCGCCTTGTGTTTTGAGACAAAAGGGCTTTCATACCTAATTTTAGTCTGACTACTGCTTGCATTTCTTAAATGTGATGTGGCCTTTGCGCTGACTTTGATCTCCCTCTCTATCTCCCTTTCTTTCTTTCTCTCGCTTTCTTTCTTTCTCTCTCTCTCTCTCTCTCTCTCTCTCTCTCTTTCTCTCTCTCTGTCCTTTGATGAGTGCCTGACACACCTTTTTATCTTTGTTATTGTTTTGCAGGCTGTGACTCACAGATTGTCCTTGGATACCCCGCCATGACTCTTCAAAATAGTTGTTTGGAGACAAATTAGAATGTGATATTTTGTTTGGATTTTCAATGATGAATGAATGAATCAGGTTTTCTGTACTCACATGTATGTTCATTGTTGTAATTGTGCGACATCAGGCTGGTGCTCTTGTTCATGGTTTTGTGCAGTTGCTGTGCAGTATCTTGGTCCGGGGGAGGTGGGAGGGCCCAGTGTAGGGCAAGAGGGGAGTTGGGGGATGGTCTTGGGGGTGGTGGTGGTGGGTGTTGTGGCCCGTTTGGATGTCTGTCCCGCATGATTGGTGGTTCCATGGCATCTGTTGCCCTTCAGGTATGGCTCTGGGCTGGGCTCCCTTTTCTGGTGCAGGCTGTCGTTCTTCTTTGCACCAGGTCAGAGCAGGTGTTACTTTCCTGCTGGTAACGCACCTCATCCCATGTTTTGGGCTCTTATCGCTGAACTGGCTGGTCGTTGAGAATGTTGCATAGTGGTGTTGTTGCTTCTTTTGGCACGTGAACACCTACCATGCATCTCATTAGCAATAGTTGCCAAATTCATCTGTGGTGATGTTTTGTGCGGCTGCTATCGCAGGTAAACTGGTGATATGGGCTGTTACCACCAGCTTGTGAATGGGGAGATACATTTATCGCGACTTTGGCTGCGATAAAGTGCTGTTGGCTAGGCCATAGTTCCTTGAGAATATTTTTACCTGCCAGAAAAATGTGAGATGAGAGGCCTGTTAAAATTTGCTAAACAAATGGCAAATGTAGATCGTTTCTCGTTGATTCTCTATTGGGTTGTTTGTAATAATTCAGTAATGTTTACAAATGGCGTATTGGCTCCTTCAATTGCATGACTTTGAAGTGACCCTTATAGGTGTTTTTAGATCCACTATAATTTAGAGAAAAATTATTGGAGTGTATTATACCTACGTTAACAAATGAATATTCTGTAAATATGTTTAATTGTAGATACTCTGATCACATTATTGATAAATAATTAATTCCAAAGTAAAGTTACTTCCATAATGCTTTTCCATTGAGCTTTTACCTCTTATTCATCGTGTAAAACAGATACAGTGTTACAAAGGTGGGAGAAATGCCTCATTTCTGTCTGTTTTCCCTGTGACTGACATCAAAACAGATGCGCTCGCATTTCATTTAATCAAAAACATGTTCAATAATTGCCCTTTGACCCTGTCAAACAACAACACCAATATTGTGACTGCACGTTTTCATCAGAAATGTTTTTAAATACAGATATCTTAAATTAGGAAGCACGTTTATTGTTCAGCAAAGCCCTGACAAGCTGCCTGGTCCGGGGGGATGCAAAACATCATGTCCTAAGAAGAGAATTGATCAGAAAGCCAAGCGCACAGTGTGTGAATTACAAAGACATTCAGTTCAAACCAACTGAGGGTTGCCATAAGTGAGAGAAAAGAAATATTGAGTTTTAGGACAGCAAAATTATATTGCAGGGTGGCAGTCAGTCTGCTAGCAAATGCGATTAGAGCAATTCCTATTGTATAGATCGGTCTTGAACCATAAAGTAGAAGAAAATGCTCCAGTGAAAAACTATAAAAAACAAACTGCAGTTAAACTGTAAATCTAATAAGCATCGATTGGCTGTAGCTTTAGAATTCATTTGTGTGGTAAAAAACTGTTTCTGCTTTCTTTAATAGTCTGACAATATGACTTGGAGAGAGCAATGCAATCCTAAAGATTGTTTAATATACACAGAAATATTGTTCCAATTTCTCACCGCAGTGGTCACTTCTACTTAAATCAATGCCATGCATGTTTTCATGCCTCGCCTGTGTGGATAGCAGTTGATATGCTTTTAATGGGAAAATGTGTGCACGTAGAAATGGACAGAAATGAGGCGGTGTGATCTGTACTTTGGCCAAGCACACATAGCTCTTTGAATCAACATAATTTGCTGAAGCTCAATTTCTATCTGTAAGCGCTAAATCTTCTAGTATATACTTTAATTTGGCTGTAAAGGTAAAATATACATGAAAGTAATATATATAGCTTATTCGATGCTATTTTGTACGTGAATAAGTAGTGAGACAGAATGTAATCATGATGTACGCAGACGATCAACCATCTCATTGTCCTCATAGACAGAATAAACATTTGTAAATTCACTAGTCCCGGCAAAATGTTGCCTTCAGTCAGCATATATCCTGGATGAACCGAACATCATTCTAGATCAGTGATTCTTAACTTATGATCCGGGGACCTTTGGGGGCCCATGACAACTATTTAGGTAGACTGAGGTTGTTCTAAACAATAAATATTAGTTGGTTAATAAAGTATATTGTAAGAACATTGGGTCATTGGTAGGGAGGGGGTGAAACTCTACTCCATCAGCAACCACAATCCTTGTCAGGGTGACTCACAAGCCAACCCTAAATAAAACTGTGGTCAACCCTTTGGTAGCTTGGCACAGAGCAGCCAGGTTTAGCTTAGAGGCAAGGTGTAAAGTATGTATGCAAAACTTCAAACAGTCTAAAAGTGAAAACACAACACATGAAAAATCCCAGACCAGTTTTGAAAAACAGAGCAAATTGTAATAAATAAATCAAGACCAATACAACAAAATACAATCAGTAGAACCGGAGATATGTGATTTTAAAGATTTAAGTTAAAAAAGCAACAGAAAGCCCAAAGCGCCACTTGCGGCAATCTTGTCTTTCAATCCTGTGAGAAACTCACAACGTCAGGCAGACTGCAATACAGGGCAGGTGGAATTCAGGGGCCAGGTTAGTTCACTTACCTTATCTTCTCAGTCTAGTGCAAAGAGTCCTGTTCACGGTGGTGGGGTAAGCTAGGAGCATGGAAGCTTCACAGGCTGTCATTGTTGTAGCATGAAGGGCAGGCTGGGAGTCCCGGAGGGTCAACGGTGTACAGCAAAGATCCTGTTTTTGACACAGGCAGTCAGGCTCGAGCTTTGCAATGGGTCTCCCCATGAGTAGTCAATGCTGCAGCATGCTTCTAGTGATGGACCATCCTGGCACACCTATTCTATCTATTGTGCTTGGCTGTGTATTGGAATAAACAAAGCCCAACTGTCAGCTACATCCAGCCATGTGACCCAGAGAGAGGCTGCAGGCACTAAATGGCTAAGACAGGAAAATGCCATCTTTTTTAAAGTGCTGTGGCAACAAATAATGGACGGAATAGTGAATAAATCAAACATTCTCTCCTAGTCAAGAGTTATGGGTTAAATCCATAATTTAATATGTTGTACTGCTATACTATGTTTCTCAGACTATTTATATTACTTTGGCTTTGAATTTGTAATAAATCCATGCTTAATCTACTTATCGATTTGGAAAGAAGGGGACCCCTATATATAAAAATGATACACTTGCTATACATAGGGAAACTAAACTATTTGGTAAAGGTCTATAGTCAAGTGAAAACACAAAAGTAATAAACCACAAATAATATAAGTACCAATATATACTAACAGATGAAACATAAATTCTCAGGATAAAATAAATATATATAAAATAACGCTTATAATTTGATGAGTTCATCTGTTAGTATATATTGGTACTTATATTCTTTGTGGTTTATTACTTTTGTGTTTTCACTTGACTATAGACCTTTACCAAATAAAAATCTACTTATCGACTCTGAGCATCACTGTGTGACCAAATGGATTGTGCTGTAACTGTGAATTGAAAGTGAATCTAACTCGTTTAGTCCTCAAGCACTCTAAAAAGGTCCATCGCAGAGGGTAAGAAAGGCGATTTGACTCCTTTGCATTAGTAGACGCAAATACAAATGTTGCTCCACAGTTACAAATGAATGTTGCTGGTATGTCATTAAAAAACTGTTGATTAACATTATTGAAGATGTAGCCCAATGCATTTCTGGTGTAATTCCCTTCATCAGGGGTAAGTACAAGTAAAGAAAACGGAAATGAGAAGAGCATCATAAAGGTCAGGTAAAAGAGGTGTAAGCAAAAAACAGCAAGGATTCGGAGAGAAAGTTATTTAAGGAAAATAAATAAAAAGAAAATAAATCACAATACTTAAAAGTGGTCTGCATCATTAGTGGTCCAGAAACCTAATTGTAGACATATATACCCATGTGAATAGTTTCCCAGCTTAGTTATTCTAGCGCAGTAAATACCTGTGACTTCGCAAATGTGAGCTGAGTAGTGATCCAAGACACAAAACTCAAGTTAGTGGCAACCCTGACAATGTTTGTAAATATTTTAGGATTTGCATCAAAGAGTGATTCGTGAGACATATGATGAGGACATAAAGATAAACAGGCAACTGATATGCAGATGAATACCAGATAGTCAGAAAGAACTGCAATACCCAACATGCCTCACTATAAACCGATTAGGTACAAGCAAGTGCACTCAATGGCGCTTCAGTTAACCTTTTGTAGAAATAACACTGACCTTGAAAATCCTTCACAGGGTAAGCAAAACATGATGGATGATAATGGAACAGTTGACCTGAAATGAGCAAACCATCCTTTAAGAGGGAATCAACTAGAAATGCATGAAGTAGTGTGTGCTTTCAACCCGTAAGTGAACTTGAAAATTAATACCTGAAACACGACTGGATGTGTATAACAAACGCTACTATATGTATATTTATGTGAGAGCCACTCGCAATATTTAGACCAGCTCCTGGATCAGAAATATGGCATTAAACAATCTAACCAGGGAACTTGAATAAGACTCAAACTTGTCCGTGCCCAATAAAATCACAATTTGTTTAAGCATGGATTCTCAATATGGGTGAAATGTATTCCCTGAAAAGAAAACCACAGGTGTTACCTCATGCATCAACGTGTCGTCATAAAGTGCAGGGACCATAGTTTAAGACGCAATGGTGATTATAAAGCCACATGTTATATGACGATATATGTACACAACAAATGGAAATTGTTTCCGAGGTCGGGGCCAACTGGCTTCCGTTGTCGGAGCCTGCAAGTTTTGGAGCACTGTTTGTCACCATGATTGCAATGGAGGTGAACACACATGGGGCCCTACATTCATCTGGAGCCGGAGTGGATATTTTGGATTCCTCTTCCCAAGCACCCTGTCTCCCTTGCACCACACCCCACTTTCTCTCAGCAAGCTGGTGGGCCCGCTGTTCCTAGCTTGTGGCTGTGATCTCTACAGTCTTGTGTTGCCTAATACATTTTCGATAAGTGCGGCAAGTTGGCCAGACATTTGAGATAAAAAAACAGGATGTTTCACAAACATAGAAGAAGGCTGGCTGAGCTAGTTATTCGCCTTGTAACATCAAAAACCAAAATTGCAAAGGCCTGCTGGGTCTTGATGGAGAAAACGTGACTGCCTCTGCAAATCCGGGATGCCTAGTCACCCTGGTGAACCCCTTCCCAACTGAAGATTTGGGCTCTGTTAGACCTAGCATCATTGGTGTGAGTCTCCCTTCCATTTTTGGCAGATTGCATTCTCTGTTTTGATATGTTTTTGCTGGTTATATGCTTTGGGCCCTGTGCCACTGCTATTCAGGGCCACAGTGCAAGTGCTCCCTATGGTAAATTGATGTACTAACTGTTGATTCCATGATTGGGTTATTTGATTTACCTGTCAGCCCCTAGTACAGTGCACCATGTGTGCCCAGGGCTTGTTAATCAAATGCTGCTGGTGGGCTTGCAGCACTGATTGTGCCACCCACAGAAGTAGCTTGTAAAGTGTGTCTCAGGCCTGCCATTGCAAGGCCTGCGTGCAATCTAGTACTGCCATGTCGACTTGGCAAGTGCACCCACTTGCCTGTGCCTAAACATTCCCTTTGCTTCATATTAGACACCCCTATGGTAGGCCCAAGGGCAGGGTGCATTATAAGTATAAGGTAGGACATGCTCTGGTGTGTGTAGCATGTCCTAATAGTGAACTACAGCCATTTTTGTTTTTCACTATTGCAAGGCTACCTGTTCTCCGTAGGCTAGAATGGGCAGTTAGATTATTACATTCTTATAATCCTAACTGAGTCAGGAAACATGGTAGAAATTCGAATTTAGCATGCCTGAACTCAGAATAATAAAATACATCGTTTAGTAAAGTTGGTTCTAATATTTTGTGTTTGAAAATACCACTTTTAGAAAGTAGGTATTTTCTTGCCTAACTGTCCAGGCCTGCCTCTGCTAGGTTGTGTATTCCTTGTCTGGAGTTTGTGAGTGACAGGGCTGGGAGAGTCCAGGAGACAGGCTGGGGCAGCCCAGTGGTGAACAGAGAGATCTGCATCTAGATGGGAGGGAGGAGTTGCACCTGGGACCTGAATAGGGCTGGGCCGTCCCTCTACAATGCTCGCTCCACCTCCTGTGGTGTTTCTGATGTCTCTGCCCTGCACTGTGAAACAAGAGAAGGAATCATGTCAACAAAGTGCTCCAGAGCTGTGCTTTCCCTCCCCTGTGCTGGCTCCACCTCCTGTGGTGCGGCTGATGTCTCTGCCCTGCAAAGCTAAAGGAAGGAGAGAGTCATGTAAACAAAGTGCTCAGGAACTGGTTTGGACTAGGCAGAGGCCTCTCTGCCTTCAGAGAACAAAGGATTTGGGGGTATAAATATTGGAAACCTGATCCCAAGAAATTAGATCCCTTCTGGAACAAGAAACCTTTTGCCAAGGAGAAGAACCAAGGAAGCTGCAGGATTTTGACTGCCCCTCTGACAGTGTGCTGTTTGCTGGGTTGGCCTGCAGTGGTTGTTTCATTGCCAAGGAAAGGAAAAGGAACTTTTTAAGGACTTTCATCATCTACAGAATATTCTCCAAGGGCTTGAACAGTGCTTGCCTCCTGCTTAAGCCTCAGGGACAAAATACTTTATCTCCAGCTCCCCTCTGAATTTCCTTGCTGCAAATTCTCAACTACAGACATTTGCGTGTCGCTGGGAGCTGGAAGCGTGATGCATCGAGAGGAAGCGTGTCGCCGCCACAGCTGAAATCGTCGCATCGCCGGAGAAGCGAGTCTTCCCGGCATTTCCCTGGAAGAGCATGTTCATCGAAGCTGCCTGCTGTCGCATCACTGGAGAAGCGTGACACCATTGAGAGAGTCGCCATCGCATCATCGGAGAAGCGTGTCACCGGGCCTTTCGCGGCTCCAAAGTACAGAGTTGTCGCAATTCTGCCTAGGCGCCTACGTATCATCATTGCGGCATCATCGCATTGTCGCATCAAGGGCGCCATCTTCTCGCATCGCAACTGGATCATCGCATCGCATCAAGGCGCCATCTTGCACACTGCAATGGGCCAGCAGACCAAGAATCTACGTAACACCTCTGCACCGGTAAGGATTACGACGCATCCCCTACTTTGCGCAAGCATTGAGGCACAACGCATCATCTCCCCCGGATCACTGCACCAACGCATCTCCCCTTTTACAAGCCAATTGTTTACTTTGCATTAATCATCCAGGTACTTTGTTGAGAACTTTGTCACATTTATCAACAACTTGAACTAAGTAACTTTGATCATCTTTAAAGCAATCTTAAGTGTAGTATTGTGGATTTTTGTCATTTGTGGTCTTGTGTTTGTCTATATAAAGAATACTTATTTTTATAAAACCTGTGTTGTGTCCATCTGTAGTGATTTCACTGTATTACTGTGTATATTCACAAATGCTTAACACACTGCCTCTGAGATAAGCCTGTCTGCTCGTGCCAAGCTGCCAAGGGTGTGAGCAATGGTTATTTAGGAGTGTAATTCCCTTATCCTGACTTAGAAGTAAGGGTCCCTATTTGGACAAAGGTGTATACCATTGCCATCTAGAGACCCCCAGACCAAACTGACTCATTGACCTATTGAGTTCTTGCCACATATTGGCTTCTTGTGTGCATGCTGAGGAGTGTTTTGGGGTTCTACCATCATAGGCATGCAGGAATCCTGGTTCCCGCCACTGAGGATTGCTTAGTTTTAGAACTGAAAGGGGGCCTCCATTGGGGTGGAGGCATCTAGCTTTTTAGTGGCAGTGTTGGGACTACAAGCCATGGAGGAAACATTGGCCCTGGACATAGTGCCTAAGAATAGAGACCCTTCAACTTAGTTATTGGAATGGGTCCCTTTTGACTTTGGTCAAGGATCCTGGGAATCGGGGTGCTTTTTTTTTAATACTTTCTTGTGTCTCTCCACCCCCTCATCATTTTGCTTTCACCCTGGGGCATGGCCAGCCAACCCCATCCTAAGGGATCGGCAGCAGAGTGGGGCTTTATCTCCCAGAGGTGCCCAAGGTAGCCTAGTTATTCCACACTCCTGTGGGGTCGCCATTGATGTGGAACTTTAGTGAGGATACCCGATCGACAGAGCTCCCAGGGCTATGCATTTCTGGATGCAGGTAAAAATGTGAATTCCCCTGTCGTCTTTTTAGTCCTTTTTTGGTTTGGTACAGTTTTTTTGAGAAATATGGTAAGTGGGTGCTAGTTATCAACAACTAGGTTTTAAGCTATTTGGGTAATTCCTATTTATGCTGGGGTTTAATATTACTCCCCATTTTGCCGTTGTGCTTGCGTGAATGCGCTACCTCCACAAACTGTCACCCCTCCCTGCTGGGGCTGGGGCCCGGTCCCTGTTGTGCTTGCTGCTAACACTTGTTAGTCTAATTACCTGATCTGCGCTGCATTGGTGTGGCAGACAGGGGACCTCTGTGAGGCTGAGTGCAGGGTGAATTTTGATTCCCCTGTTCTTTGTGTTGTGGAGGGACATTCAAGGTGTTTTATTGGTGGCTGGCCCTGGCTCATCGATCTTTTCTTTTGCTGCTTTTGGTATTCCTTCAACCAGCGTCTCTCTACCAGGTGACAAGGCTTATGGCAATATTAGCACTCCCTAGGATCTGTTTCCTGCCAATCCCCCTGGCCTCCACCACCACAGTTGGATTTGGAACTCTTAGGGGCTTTTTCGGTGGAGCCCCCATTGAGACTGATGTCATTTGCATGGTTGAGTTCATTGCTACCCCTTTGAGGGCAGCCTTTTTCAAATTGGGTTGAACAACTTTCGCTCCGTCTCATTGAGCCTACTCCTGTTTGTCTCTATCCTTTCTTGCTTCTTTTTGTGGTAGTGTGGTATATGGACTTGTATCTCCCACCAGGGGTTGGTATCAGTTATTTCTTGCCTATGTATTCATGCTTCTCCTGTGTTACCTTGGGTCCTGGATGCTGAGCCAGTGTGAGTGTTCTGTGTAGAGTGTTGGAGTGGTGATGATGAATCGAATGTTTGGGTGCTTGTGAGTTGGAATATAGTCTGAGCAGCAGGGAGGCTGCACCTGGTGGGTCTGCTGAACATGGATCTACAAACCAACTATCAAGGTTAACAAATTACATCAAAGTTCACCTCAGCTACTATTTTATGCTTACAACAGCTGTCTGGCCTGCTCTGTATCTCGGCAGGTAACCCCTTTTTAGGTATATTGAAGAAAAATACGGTCAGTTAATATATCTCAAATGGCTGTCCATTTCAGGTGCCTGTATGAATTAAACATGGCCCCTTATGCTCAGTATCAGTTTGCGTGATTGCTTGAAAGTGAGCTTGGCCGAACATCTTGTTTGTCTGCTCCCCAATAAGGCTACTTAGCAGGCACCTAATTTCACCTACAACTAGGTTCATTCCTTCAGTGCTCTTTATGAAGCATGACATCAATTTCCCTGCCCAATGCAGCAAAGACGTTAATTTTGTTCTCAACCCCTCTTTCTCCATCTGGTCCCATGGCACATATAAAATTACTCCTGCACCCATCTGTACTAATAGGTACATTGTTATTTCCAGTGACTCTACGGATCTCTCCCCAAAATGGTCATTCTGTCCAGTATTCTTGCTTTGCTTTCTTGTTGCATGCTCACTCTCTCTATCCTCAGATCACACCTCTCTTCCTTGCCCGGTCTGTTATGCCTCCTTAGCTCTGAGCTGCGCACTGGTCTTTTTGGACTGGCTTCACTTTCAAATTCACTTTCTGTTGTCTCCTCAGCTATCTGTGCAAATCCTGTATCCTCACCTTTGTCATCATTTCTCCGAGGACTTCAAACTCCCTTCCTCTCCCCCACTGGCTTTATCGCTATTGAGAACTGCCACAACCCTCGAGTATGTTCACCTGAACCAGTGAGAGTGTGTATTTTTCGAGCTGATGAGATCCTATGTGTTGGATATGGTAGGTGGGGGTTGAGTTTTTGGGGACCTTTTCAAGGAACTTGAGTTGCGCTGGAAGTATCTGGGATCGTGGTCATTTTCTTCTCTCATGCTTTGGTCTAATTGTTCTTCTTTCAATGGAATTTGAATATCCTAATGCAGGAAGAGCTGGCATGAGCGCCTCCATTCTTGCATATGGTGAGGGAGGTGCTGACGCCTTGTTCACTAAATGCATTGTAGGGCTATCGCCCTTGCCTTCTTTGAAGATGGACCATAATTCTAATAATGCCTCTCTATTGTCTCTCTTCCGACCAGTATATATGGGGGCAGATTTATAATAACTGGCGCATCCCCAGGAATGCGCCAGTTATTTTGCGCCGCTGCTCCGCCACCCATGGTGCGCCGCATTTACAATGCGGCGCACCATGGGGCAAAAACGGCACAGGTGCGTGATGCATCTCTGCCGTAAAGGTGGCGCATTGCTGGAGTTGCGTCGCAAGCGTGACGCTGCTCCAGCAAGGCTCGGGAGTGCCCCATCTTTACAATCCTGCGACAAGACCTACGCCTGCTTCAAGCAGGCGCTGGGTTTTGATGCAGCATTGGCCTGAAAGTGACTGAGTGCAATCTTATAGATTTCACTCAGCCACTTTTGAGAGGCGCACCTGCCCCGGAACGCCCACCCTGTGCCGGAACGCCCAAAAGTGGCGCAGGGCTTTACAACGTGACGCATCTGCCTAGATGCATCACGTTGTAAATGCGTCGTAGGGATGCGCCACGTTTACGCCGCAGTTGCGTGACGCAAACGTGGCGCATTCCCAACATAAATCAGCCCCTTAGTTTCTATATGTGATTTACAGAGACCTGGTGTCAGGTTCAAATGCATACAGACACCTGGTGTCAGGTTCAAATGGGGAGTAAAAAGGGGTTAACTAGCCCTATCCCGACCCCTAATGGCCTCAAACAAGGATGCCTTCTCGCTCCCATATTGTTTTCACTTTATCTCAGTGATATGCCTCAATGTCTCCAGTAAGTACGCAATTTTCCACCAAAAGTAGCCTCCCACAATATACATACGTTGTTATATGCAGACAATATTATCATATTAGATCTAACTCCATTTGGGCTACAAAGCAATCTCCAGGCACTGAATAAATACACGGAGGAAAATTACTTAATTCCTAACATCACTAAAACAAAAATAGTTTCGTATTCAGGAAAGAAAAAGAGCATAAAATACAACTGGACCCTTGGGGGAGAAAAGGTGGAGGAGGTAAACGAATACACCTATTTAGGCAGAATCTTCACCAAGACTCTACAAAATCGGCCGCATACTGTGAACTTGACTATGAAATCTGAAGTACATGCGGGAGCCCTTTCAAGGTTATACGCAGCGTCAGGACACAGGCATTTATCTTCCTTGATTAAGGTATATAGTGTAAAGATACCACCAGTACTATCATATGCCTTGGAATATATCCCTATAAACCAATGGAACTTTTTAGACTTAAAAGAAGGGAAAATATTACGGAGATTAATGAAGGTGTCACAGGCTGTTCCAGTACAAGCTCTCCGCCTCGAGTTTTCACTAACCAGTGCCTATCCTCGAGGAATTGCTAACGTCATCAGGTGGGCGTATAATCTCCTGCATGCGGCGGAAGGAAGTCTTCGATCTTTGCTCAAAACAGAAACTTTTGATTGTGACTCATCCAAACATGTTTTTAGTAAGAACATGTCAGTAGCCTTTAAGTTAGCAGAGACTAACATCAATTTGCTGCTAGCTTGGACACTAGCCCAGCTGAAGCTCTTTTTGAAACATTTCACTCCAAGACTTAGTTTTGACCTTGACTTTTCGCACTGCTCTAAGCTATCTGTATATAAGAATTTTACTGAAATTATAACATATAAGAAAATGCAGCAATATATCGCATTCAACTTAAATCATAGTGTCAGGAGAGCGATTGTTCTGCTCCGGTTCGGTATATTACCGGTCAAAACTGTAACATCTAATGGCACTCAAATGAAAGCTCCATATGCAACTTGTGTAATGGCGGAGAGCAGGACGTAGAGCAATTAATGTTTGTATGTCCAAATCCAAAGGTGGTAATAGCAAGGAAGAGGTTTCTGCAATCCATATACGTCAAATGTAGGATTAACTCAGCAAAGGAGCTGATTATTTTATGTAAATTTCCGCCAAATGAACTTGTCTGTCATAATTTTTATAAGTTTTAAAAACCTTTTTTAACTTTGTATTAGCACAAGAAATTTTAAATGGTGTAAAAAAAACTGAATATTATGGTTAAATTATTTGTGGTCCTCAGTAGAGTACCAAAGCAAATAAAAAATAAATAAACTTGAAACTTATATGTGACTTAATATGCTTCATTATGTTGGGGTCGAATGTTCCCTCCTTAGGCCAGGGAAATGTGTGCCTTTGTGTTTGCATGCCATTCTTGGCAAAACATATTACGTTTCTTTACCTGTGTGGGGAACCCAGTTTCTATGTGCTTTAATGGGTTTTCCATGTCAATGCTAGTAGTTTCATGGACAAATACAACTCAAATCTTTTGGGAATGTGTAGTGTCTTCTAATTGTGGAAGCAAACTTACATGGTACACTCCTACAAATTTACATACTTTGAGCTCAGGGCTGGAAATTTCTTCCCCTCAATACACCATCAGCAAGCTCCAGACAATCCAAAATTATGCTGCACGCCTGCTTTTACCAGATCCCTCAGTGGCAGTCTGTGAAACCTGCCCTGAAGGCCTTGCACTGGTTGCCGATTAGAGAAAGGATCCAGTTTAAAGCCATGTGCCTAGCCCAGAAAGCCTTCTGGAAGATCGGCCCCTCCATTATTCAATATTTGAGTATCACATACCAACCCAGACGGGCCCCTCCGTTCTTCTACTGCTTTCCTCTCTCTTCCCCCTACAATAAAAAGAGCCAGAAGTGGTGGACGGTCATTTACCTATAATGCATCAATTCTTTGGAACACCCTTCCACATTCCCTTCGACAGGAATCCAATCTGCTTGTATTTCGGAGGCTTTTAAAAACCTGGCTCTACAAGAACTTTATGTAACTCTCTTCTGCCCGGTCCCGGCAGTGTGGTCTGTTGCGCTGGGAGGGAGGGGTAGCCATCTCGCTCTATAAATCTAATTTCAATTCAATTCAATTTAATTCATATATGGTGAGGAATATTGGTTGCTGCCTTAGAGTCATAAATTAATGGCCAAATGATTACTACCGGTGGGCCTGAACCTTGTGGGACACAATGTGGCTAGTGGGTAACATGTCCAGATTTCCAGCATGAGGAGTGCGTGATCACTGCGTGTGCTGTGGTCTGATTGGCTATATGTACCTAACTCATGTGGCATCTGGCTTTATGGTGTTTTAAGAGTACGCATACCCCCTTCATCCATGAGCGCTTTACTAGGGTCATTCCCCCTTGACCATTGTAATGTTGCTGCGCCTGTGGGATTGATCTATGGTTTCCTATTAGTGCAGTTATCTGCCAGCTACGCTCCATTTCACCTGTGACCTATAAATCAGTAACCCCGGGCCTGGGTCCTCAGATATTGCCTGACTATGTATTTGTGAGTCTTGTTTGATTTTGTTAATGGGGACATGATTTTGTTTTCACAAATGAATGTTAACACTTACGTTTTACATATTAACACTTTGCCAGGTCGAAACTGCACACACAGGCTACAATAGCAGGGCTACTTAAGTGGGTGGCAGAGCAAGTGCAGCGGGCCCACCAGCAGCATTTATTTTACAGGCCCTGGGCACATATAGTATCACTTTACTAGGGACTTACAAGAAAATTAAATATTCCAATTGGGTGTAAGACAGTTCTTCCATATTTATAGGAGAGAGCACTGGTTAGCAGTGGTAAAGTGCAAATATCTAAGGTCAACAAAAACAAGTTCAGCAAAACAGTGGAGGGTAAAGACAAAATGATTTGGGGTAACCCTGCAAAGGGACAGGTCCCCTAAGTATAGAAATTAAAATTGACAGTTGAAAGTCTTAAACAGTCTGCATATGTGAAGAAATTTGAAATGGGAAGCGAAAAAAATATTTGGAATCATCATCTTGATTTGTGGGAAGAGTGCCAGTACAGCAAACTGAGCCTTTTATGGGCTACTGCTGACCTTCACTGAAGAAACAATTGTAGGTGAAGACAAAAGAGAGCATGCCATAGGAGCATACAAGTCAAAGGGATATTTGCTATGAATTTCAGGAATAAAACTAGATTTAAAAATCTCCAATTTTTTCATTGGAATTTAAAATTCATTTTTTGCTTTTTTTGATTGTGAAATAAATATTTTCCATAAATGTAACTATTTCATTTATAAGTGATTGTGGCTAGTGTTCTCAGGTTCAAATAATACAAAGGGCTGATTCACAAAAGTAAAATAAGACAAAGGTCTAACTGTACGACTTTCGATTTTCACAAAGGGCACTTACTACTCGTAAATGCCCTTTGTGAATACCAAAAGGCGTAAAGTGCAAATTTTGGTATTCACATAGGGCATTTAGGAATAGTGAATGCTCTTTGTGACTACCTAAAGTCATAAAGTTAGACCGTCGTCTCAGTTTACTATTGTGAATTGGGCCCAAAGTGTTTAAGTGGGGTCCTCAATTTCCAGTAGTGATTCACTGGGTGTATGTGGAAATTAAAAGGTTAAGGAACTACTACTCTAAATAAAAGTATGTATCAATGTCAAAGAAAGACCAAAAATTGCCACATTTAACAAGGAAATAAAAATAAAAGATATAAACAAAAAGTCCATGTATCTGAAGGTCATCCCGTCATGCGCCAACTGTGTATAGTGCAATCAACCAGTTTGAACCTCGCAATCTCTGACGCTATCCGCGCCATCTTGAAACTCAAAAAATCTGCCCCATTCTCCATCCAAGTCGAACAAAGTCAAATAATAGTCAAAAAGAGAGGAAAATACCACTAGCATTAACACATATTCATTGTAGTGATCCGTCTGCCAGTAAACAACACATTACTAATACAACAATCTCTATGTTATGTGTGATACTGGGCAAACATGACGAAAATACTAAAACAAAAATGCCTAGTAATACTAAAGACATTCCTTCATCCATGCATCATAACCACATAGGTCCCTATGGGATGGAGAACCAGTGTGTATATTGAGTTCAACCACAATAATCATATAACATCTATGACATGCTCCCTGGGGCAGTAACCTTTATGAACACTTTACAGAAAGTAATACAGGGTGTATACATACAGTGCACTATATGAAAATATATATTTCATTAACAAATAATAGTACATAGTTATAAGACAGCTCATAGTAAACTACAGATCCCTAAGTATAGAAGGGATAAATATCAGAGGCCATCATACAGAAATACAGGGAAACGTTTTACTTCACCTACCTCCCAAATAAATAGTGGAATAGTGTAGAGTGGCATAGAGTGAAGTGGCATCCAGTGAAATAGTGTAGAATGTAGTAGGTTAAAGTAGATTGGCGTACATTGGAGTGGCAAACAGTGAAGTGGCATAGAGCAGAGTGTTGTATACTATGAAGTGTACAGTGGGGTGTCGTAGAGTGCAATGGCTCATAGTGGAGTGACTTACAGTGGTGTGGCATAGAGTGGAATAGCATTGAGTAAAATGGCACATTTTGGAGTGGTTTAGAGAAGAATGGGGTAGTGTAGAATGGCTTTGAGTGGAACGGTGCACAGTGGAGCGGCATACAATGTTGTGGTGTTGAGTGTAGAGACATAGGGCCAGATGTAGGTAACCAAATACCGGTCAGTAATGGATGAAAATACCGAATTTCGGCCGTTACCGACCGGTATTTGGTGTTTGAGATGTAGGGGCCTCAAAAACGTACGATTCGGTAAATTTACCGAATCGGTACATTTACCGATTCTGTAAATTTACCGAATTTGTAAATTTACTGAATCGGTAGATTTACAAAATTGCTAAATTTACTGATTTGGTTAATAAGAAATGGTAAAAATGACTATTGAGATGTAGGTAACCTCTAAAATACCAAATTTACATGAAATTCGGTATTTAGGAGTCTGTATTTACCATGGATTCAAATCAGGTGGTAACCAGGTGCAGGCTATAAAAAAGTGCCCAAAATACAACAGTTTGACCAGAATGGCGGCATTCTACGTGATTGCGAGGCGGCTACGGCTACAGGCAGAAGGAGAGAGGGTCTGGAGAAGGGAGGAGCAGGTCTACAGGCAGAGAATCACCCTATTCCAACTGACTGAGCCAGAGATCATACAAAGGTACAGGCTACACCCCCAAACCATCCTGGAGCTGATTAGGGACCTCCACCCACTTTTGGAGCACCCAACCCCAAGGGTGCACCCCATCCCACCCCATGAGCAGGTGCTGTGTAGCCTACACCTGCTTGCCTCTGGGAGCTACCAGAGTGTGTTGCTGCGGTAGGTGGGGTGTCCCAGAGCTGCCTGTCCCGTTTTTTTAGGAAATTCCTAGAGGCCATGATGCAGAGAATGCATTATTACATCAGATTCCCTGCAACGCATGTAGAACAGCTCAGGACCAAGACAGAGTCTTATCAAATGGCACAGTGGAGAAGTGTGGCTCATGGGTTATAGGCAGCAGACCTGGAGCTTGAGTTCGGCCCTGGACCAGGGTCCAATTCCCCGCCTCGGCGGGTCTTGGGCTCAAAAATTCCACTGACTCGTTAATTCTCGCACCGGTGCCTTCTCGACTCACGGGTTCACACTCTGCGACTCTGGGCAATAGCTTGCTTAATCTCCACAACGGCCCCTCGCGGTGGGATGCCTGGCTTTCACCTTGTGGATACCCTGCCAGGGTTATCTCACAGGGGAATACCAGGACGGGTTCCCTAAGCAAGCGCGGAGATGCCCCAGGGTAAGTCATGCGCTATATAAGCTTCATTCATTTCATTTCATTTCACATTTCCCCAACGTCATTGGCTGTATTGATGGCACCCACATACCAATATGTCCACCTGCTCCCACAGAGTACATTTATAGGAACAGGAAGTCTACCCACACCATAAATGTACAGTTAATCTGTGATGCAAGGTATATCATCACGGACATAGTTGCCAAGTTTCCTGGAAGTACCCACGACTCGTACATCTTTCAAAACAGTGGGATCTACACACGCCTGACAGCGGGGGAATTTGGCGAAGGATACCTGCTAGGTAAAACACTGTGTGACACTCCCTTGATACATATTGCAGATGTTTGTGTATGTGTGGATGAGTAATAATAATAATAATAATAAAGGGTTTTGTAAAGCGCCTGGTGACGCCTTCACGGCGTGTCCCCGCGCTAGGGAGAGGAGAGACCAAAAGGAAAGGCGAGCTAAGAATCTAAGAGCGGAGGGATGTCTAGTTTTTATAAAGATGGGTCTTTAAAAGTTTTCGAAACTTGATTTCAGATGCTTCTAGCCTAATATTAATGGGAAGTTTATTCCAGTTACTGGCTGCCAATAGTCTGAAGGAGCGTCCTCCCATTCTAGCTCTTCTGACACGGGGAGTTTTTAGCAGCCCTGCTCCTGTAGAGCGTAATTCTCTGGTGGGTTCATAAGTCTGTATCAGGTCAGAAAGATAAGATGGAGCCTTATGCCAAACAATTCTGTGGCATATTAGGAGTGCTTTAAATAGCACTCTCTTTCTGACCGGAAGCCAGTGAAGTGCGTTCAAGGCAGGCAGAGAAGCAGATCTTTTCGGGAGTCTCAGCACTAATCTGGCCGCGGTGTTTTGGAGGACTTGTAATCGTTTAAGATTTTTTTCAGAGGTGCCCAAGAGTAACACATTCCCGTAATCCATGTAGGACGTGACCAGGGCTTGAGTCAGGGTGCGACGTGCCTCTAGTGGTAATAAATCCAGGGTGCGGTTGAGGGTTTTCAGTATGCCGAAGCATTTTCCCACTAGGCGATTTACATGACCTTCATAGGATAGGTAGGGATCAACCCAAATTCCCAAATTCTTTGCCTCCTTACTGGGGTTAGGCGTGGGGCCCAAACAGGCTGGCCACCAATCTCCTGTCCAACTGGAGTTGTTCCCCCCAATCACCACCACCTCCGTTTTGGAGCCATTTTTCTGTTACAAATAGGGGATAGTGCATATGGGGTCCGGTCTTTAATCCTTACTCCCTACCTCAACCCTTAAACCCCCAGCCAGAGGAGATACAACAGGGCACAGAAATCTACCAGGAACATTGTGGAGCGCACTTTTGGGCTGTGGAAAAGCAGGTTCGCTGCCTCCACAAAAGTGGAGGGGCACGGCAGTATACACCAGTTACCTGCTGCAAGATGATTGGAACCTGTGCAATGTTGCACAACCTAGCCATGAAGAAGGGCACCGAGGTAAAGTTATCAGATTATGAGGACCATGATGACAAACAAGCACTGCCTGAACCCAACACTGCTGGAGTTGGGACACCAACAGATGGCAGACACAGACGGGAAGAGATCACACGCAACTACTTTAAAGTAAGTAAAACGACACAGACAGGTGGAGTATGCACCCAAAGTAGTTTAATATGTGTCACTACGCAGGTGGTCAAAAGCACAAATGTGCAACACAAACGTCATCCAGGCAAAAATGGTAGTCCTGGGTCACTTCCCATTTACTGAACAAGTCATTTACGGCCACGCCTACCAGTGCCAGATGTGAGTGGCTGGTTCTCTTCACTGTGCATTTGGGCTGCTGGCTCACCATGGTGCCTGCTGCTCCTCCGTGTCTCCACTACAAGGGGGCTTGTCATGCTGCTTCCACCGGTGCTTTCCTCACTTTCTGGTGCTTCCAGAGCAGCAGTTTGTGCTGTCTGAGAATTAATCAGCACCTCTACAGCACTTGTCAAACTAGCAATGCCCCTAGACACCTCATTGCTGTTGTGTGTGAGTCCATCCTGCATGTTAATGTATCTTCTGCATAGCAGGGAAGTGGTTGTTGCCAGGCGGTTAATAGCTTTATTTTGCTGCTGCACACACTGCCTCTCCTTGCGCCTGGCTGCAATGTCCTGGTCCAGTTTGGTGCACAGAAGCTGCACCAATTGTGTTGTCTCTTTGTTTACATCTACCAGTTCTCTAATGCCTTTCCCTATTCCTTCCATATGTGTGTTTAGGGTCCTCATCTGGCGTTGCACAGACAGGATGGCCTTACCATGCGTCCTCTGTATTTGACCATGCTCCCCTCAAGGCCACGGAAGACACTGGGACCCTCAACATATACTGGTACAACGCTTTCTCTGTGCCTGCGGCATCTGGAACCTGTACGGGCAACCTCTGCAGTGGGCTGTTGTGTTGCAGTGTTACCTTCTCCTGCCATGGTCTGTGTGTCATCCCCCTCCATGACACCTGCTGATGACTCCATTTGAAGTAGTGGGGCAACTACATGCCTCCTGCTTATTTTGTCAGAGGCAGTGATGCAGGCAGTTCAGGTGAGGACAGTAGCAGAGGAGATCCTGAACGTTCTGGGGACGCAGGCAGTTGTGGGGCCATTTCTGTGTCTTGGGACGGTGGCTGTGTAGTTGGTGCACCTGTGTCCTCTGTGACATTCCCTGCACTTGGTCCTGGATCCTGGCTGTCATGCCTCTCTGGTGCTGTGCCTTCCGTCTCCCTGGTGTGCTTGCAAGATGTCTCGCCTGTGGACATATAAAGATCATTAGCTCAGTGCTACTGCCTCACACCCACTACAAATACATTTTTCCCACTTAGACACTTTACATGTTGCCTGCGCTTCATTATGTCTGACATGATTTGCCTGACTGTTTGCTTGCTGTGCTGAATGACATGGTCTTTCATTTACTGACCACATGTCCCATGATGCATTGCTCCTGTATAGTGCAACCTCTACTGGACTGGGGTTAACTATGCTACATGGGGAAAAGGGAAGGCTGATGGGGTGGGGGTGATTGCTGTGCATGCATCTTACCTTTTTTTTTTTGGCCGCTCTGGCTGAGCTGTCTGCATCTCCCAGTCCACTGACCCTCTCAGGTTCTATGGTGGACCCCACCAGCTCCTCCAGGTCAGTCAGGGGGGGTGCACAGTTCTTCCCTCCTCCAGTTTTGTTTGCCTGTTTGTGGATGTCAGAGAGTTTTTTCTTGGTCAGGCTCCTGAGGTCATACCACCTCTTCTTCAGGTCCTCTATGTCCCTTGGAGTCACTCCAACAGCATTAATATTTGTTTGAATGTGCAGCCAAATCTTTCTCTTGGCAGATTCAGGCACAGTCAGGGACAGTTTGACAAATAAATTCTTGTGTTCCTTCACCACCTCCTCCACAAGGACCTGTAGCTCCATGGAGCTGAATGTTAGTTTCCTCTTCCTCTCTGGCTGTTCCTTTTTACTGCTGCTTGCCATTTTCATAATTTAAAACTGCAAAACTCTTTCTGTGGTTCCTGCACTCAGCTCAGCTCCAACTGCCTCTCCAGAACCTTCTAATTACTTGCAGCTGCCTGTGTAGCCACTTCCAGGTAGGGAGGGGGAGGGTGGTAGCACCTGATTGGCTGCCTAATTCAGTTTCAGTTTTACTTGCTTTCCGATTCAGTAATTACCGATTCAGTATTTACCGAATCGGTATTTACCGAATCGGTATGTCCCATTTATTCCTATGGGCCTAAAGGGCCATAGGAATTAATGGGAAATACTGATTCAGTAAATACCGATTCAGTAAATACCGAATGACTTATACTGAATTTTACCAAATCGGTAAAAAATACAGATTTATTACCTACATAGCGTATACCGATTCTAAAATACCGAATCCGTAAAATTCGGTATTGTAGAGTCAGTAAATTACATTTACCTACATCGGGCCCATAGAGTGGAATGGTTACACCAGTGTCTCAGTAGGTTTGTCAATGTCTATGGGGTGCAGAGTAGGTATGTGAATGGGTGCATTAGTCTCTCAGTGGATCTCACACTGCGTTTATCAGTAACTAAGCGGGTCTGTAAATGGGCGCATCAGTGTCTGTTTGGGTCTTTGAGCGAGTGCATGAGTGCCTCAATGGGTCTGTGAATCAGTGCATCAATGTCTGAGTGGGTTTCTCAGTGGGTCTGTCATGGTCAGAGTGGATGTGTCAGTGTTTAAGTGGATGTGTGAATGGTTTGGTTAGTGTCCGAATGGGTCTCGGACTAACTACATCACTAAATTAGTGAGTCTGTGAAAAGATACCTCTGTGTCTGTGTGGATCTCTGAATGGGTGCATCAGTGTGTGAGTGAATCAGAATCAGAACAATCATTACTCGATTTTTGTTGTAAAATCATAATATAATAATAATATAATTAAAAAAACATTTCACTATCACATGTGTTAAAAAAGCTTACATGAAATAAAATTTAGGAAGTAATTTACACAATAAAGAAGGGAAACAGTTAGATATGGTCACAGTGATTTCTTTTCAGTTGAAGTGGATAAAGAGCAAGATTCAAATAAAGATGGGTTTTCTGCATTTCACTATACATTTACGACGTGATTGATGTTATAAGATGTTCATAATCTAAAAATTGCAGGGCCAAAAAGCTGGTCTACATTGTTTCATGCCCATTTCTTTAATAATAGGTAAGACCCATCTCCTTCTTTGAATTGAATAAAACTTACAAAATAATAACACATGAATAGTTGATTGCTGGAAATGTTCATCACAGGGACATCTATTCAATTCTATAGCCCAGTCATTCATTTTAGGAAGGCTTACTAAGTAATGGAAAGCACTGAATCTAAAGCGCGTTAATACGAATCTACCATTGGAACTTAATACCATTTCTAAGTAGGGTTACATCCCAAAAGTGATCAGCATCAACTGATTGGACTGAACCGAGGGTTTGATTGCCTCAATCACAAACCCATTCTCCTCCAAGTGTGCCATGCACAGCTTTTTAAGGTCTTTTCTATAGACAGAACTTATTGAACCAGGATTGTTAAAATATTCGGGGTGGCCAAGATCATTGGTAATTTGTTTTATAATTTTTAACCACAAGATATCCAACGCCCTGTCCAACTTAAGGCTGTGTTTTTGAATTTTGCGATTTAATGTGGTTTTTAGAGAATTCCAGATCCTGTGTATAGAAGGAGCTGTTGGCATTTTATCAAATCTGAAATATAAGGTTACCCTAGCTCAGAGTGGTAAATATAATTTCAGGTTCTGCCTGGGACCGCCAGGAGAAATTTAAAAAAGGTATTGTCAACCTGCTGGTTGGGCTTTGTATCTTGATAGCCCCAGACTCAAGCGCCGTATGTTGCCATACTGACACATTTCGCCTGGTAGATTTGCAGTATCTCAAACTGTGGTCTTCTTCCCAGTTTCCTGGCAAAATTGGACAAAGCTGCCGTCGATATCATAAAGAGCAAACTTCTGTTTTTTTACAGCTTAGGACCATGTCCCCTTGTCATCAATTAAGATGTAGGGAAATGTCTTGGTAAAGCAACCTTACTATTACCAATGAACATGTCTCTGCATTTGGCACTACCTCATTCACACTTCATAATGAAGGTTTTAGTAGTATTTACTTTCAGTCCCAAATTGTCCATATACTCTGCATAAACTGTAAGAGCCCTGAGCAGTCACAATTGTGTACTTGCTATCAACACTGCATCGTCTACGTAGAAGAGGGACAGAAAGGGGCAGTTGTTTATTTGTGGTACGTCCAGACTCTTTTCCAGCATTGTGCATTCTAGGCCATTTGTGTATAATGTAAATAGAAAAGGTGCGAGGATGCAACCCTGTCTATTCTCCACTCTGCACGTGAAAGGGTGCAGTGCATTCACCCTTATCTCCATACCAGACTTTTTCAATTGTGTTCCCATGAAGATGTCTCAAGAAATGGATGAGGGGAGTTTCCACCCCCATCTCAGTTAAGGGGTTCTATAATTTGTCATGGACCACGCAGTCAGATGCTGCCATGAGGTCAATAAATGTGAGGTATAACCTCCTTTGTTTAGAGCTTGTGTACTTCCCTATCATAATATTTAGGTTACACCTTGTTCCAGTGTGGCTAGCCATTCGCGGAAGCAAAATTGTAGATCTGAGATAATTTTGAATAGGCTTTTGTGCAGTTTGAATTAAACCATCCTTAGTTATTCGAGTGTGTTTTTTCATTCTCAACCCTCAAGGCATTTTTTTATTTCAAGTGTAATCTGGGCGAATGCTCCCAGAATCTGATTGTGATTGGTCGTCTTGTCCAGGCACAATGAACAGGATTTTTGACATTTTACCAGGATTTTCTTTGTAAATTCTGTGGGTTCTATCTGGGACTAATGCAACGAGTAGCCATTTATTTTATCCATCACTATATTTTGGAACATGTAATCGGGATTTCCCAGCATATTTTGCACTTTAGCCATTAGTAATAAGCTAACACTTAGCAGGAAATGGTTGCTCACCAATATATTGTGAGTTTCAAAATTTGTGAACTTTGCTTCGTATGTACTAGGCAGAATATTATAGTCAATTATTAATTTCATGCCTCTCGCATTGAATGTCTGGGTGAACGCAACGGGAGGCGAACAATGATAATTAGTGAAGGTTAGGTCAAATGAAAACAGGATCTTGTTTAAAAGTTCCCTGTAAAGTGTTTGGGGGAAGTTGGCATATATGTTATCATCACCAATTATTAAACCACAGCTTTCCCCTCCACTCAGTGAGCACAAACCAGTATTAAAATCTCCCCCCCCAATCAGTGAACACATCCTTTGTATTATCGCAATGTAATTTGTTTAAATCCTGGTTCAGTTCCTTCAAAACACCCATTATTCGATCTCTAGGGGCATTGTTGTAAAAATTAAGTAATACACAGCAATGATGTTTGTCCAAGTAGATGGTCACAATTTGATAATAGTTGTTAGAATTTGTCAGGGTTATCTTAACTGCATTCACCTTGTTAGATACATCTTTACATAGGCCTCCTTTGGGTCTCCCGTGTGCAGAAGGGACTGCTGGAGTATGAAAGGTCTTATACCCAATAATGTGTATACTATCTACCACCCAAGTTTCCTCAAGATGCAAAATGGTAACTTTTCTTACAAATTCAAGCCACACTGGGTTTATCACTTTTGAGCGCAAGCCGGCAACTTTCCAAAAGAGTATAGTGATATTTTCTATCATGTCATTTTCAAATCTTGAGCCCCTGTGTAGTTCTGTGGTGACTGAATGTAGATTATGAACCCTGTCCACCTCGTTGGGCGATCTTGTCCCCATAACTCTTCATAATTTACCATCACATCCGTTGCCTTCATATAACTAGCTTCTGGGATGGGCTTGGCCAAGGCTACTGGGATGAGTAGGTTGTGTGTCACAATAGGATTATTTGTATCACTGTTATTCAGTCAATCAATCTTGTCCAAAGTAGAAAGAGGATCAAACCTACTTTTTACTGCTACATTATATGTGAGAAAGCTGTTATCATTGGTTTGACTAATATTCCTCATTCCCCTGTTTAGAAGAGGTTGGTAAAAATAACCCAAGGGTAGAACATTCATATTGCATGCCATTATATTTTTTATTTCCAGCTCTCCAGAGGATAGTCTTCACTAGGTGTGGTGTTTTAAATGTTAAGACTATACATTCCCCTGGGAGGTTTTTACAGTTTCGACCTACCCAGTTCACTCTTTTAGCCATTTTGAATTCCATAATAAGTTCCTAGGTCAAATCTGCTTTTGCCCCAAGCCAGTGCAAAGCCTTGTTTCTCAACTAATCCCAGGGTTCGTTGTTCTCCACTCTCAATCTTGGGACATTGGCTAATATTTCTGAATATAGTGTTACTGCTGGGGGAAGATCTAAACAATTTGTTTGAACTTGGGAATTCAATCTAGGCAGATGGATATATGAGTTGTTATTGATTGACTTAGCAGTACTCTTAGTGTAACTCGTATTTATTTGTTGGCCATTAGACTTGTTCGGATTTTAATGATTTTGTGAAGGTTCCCCCAGCAACCTTATAGAATTTGTTACGTCACAGAAGGAATCATGTGCCGCAGAAGTTGTTCGATCTAATAGTGTGTGCAACTGGATATGTGCAGCTTCCTCACTGCCACTTCTTAGGTAGTCTGCCCAGACCCACCTGGCTGTGGGAACTTCTAGCGTGATTAATCCTCTCAGTACTGAGTTTATGATGCAAAGTCTCTTCCAACATAGAAATTCTTTGAGTTAGATTGGCTATGGCGTCTCTTCAAAAAATATCTACGTCTACCACCGGGTAGTTAGATTAGCCAGGTCATTAATGGAGATAGAAGTGTGGGTTTTCGGGAATAGCCTCCCTTTTTGCCCCCTATCTTGGGAAGGTAATGGTTTGGTTTGCTTGGCTTGCCTAATCACCTTTTTGCCATTTTCTGGGGTATAGAGTTGTATTCACCAAGGATTGACTGGATTTGGGTTGCCCCTCCCGCTGGTTTATTTGTTACCTCTAGGTTTGTCCAGCGTTTTAACAGATGTTGTGTATCAGAGTCCTGATCGCTAACTGCTATTTCATTGGGCACTATTTGTACTCAACCATTCTAGGGTTGTATGCCCCTGATTACCAACTTGCTAACTGGTAATGTATCTTTTGACTCGTTATCCTCCTGTAAGACCCCCTGTTTTTCCGCATTGAGAGTCTTTTCCACATTTGTAATTTGTCTTTCGATCAACTCCATTGGCCCAGTAAGATAATTTAATAATGTTGCTCTTGACGACCCCTTTAGTGTTGTTGGCGGACATTGGTTACTCATTGTCTTTCTTTTACCCATTTCTAAAACAGAATTTGCATCAACATAAATATTAACAAACTAATAGTCTGGATGGATTTCTATGTAGTTTACTGCAGTATAGTGTCCTCACTTTTGTTCGTCTGTTTCACCACAAATCCCCTCAATAACCCCAACAATAGGCCATGGGTACTAGGTTAAGAGGACTAGAAGCTGTACTTAGTAAAGACTTACATGACCTGCCCAGCATCAGTCTTGTAATGTTCGTTGGTCCATTCACGCCCAGGATTCAACAGTCTCACTTGGGTGAGCAAGTCAGTTTCGCAGCAGATGATGGAATAACTGGGCCAAAAAAAACAAGAGGGTGGGCCCAGCCCAGTCTTCTATGGGTTCTGATGGGTGCAGACTGGCCCGTCCATGGCCTGGTCTCTGCCCGGGTGTGGCCTGCCAGCGCGCATCCCGCACTGCGGGAGCCCATGCTGGACTTAAAAAGGTTTCTGGTGCTAGTGATGATGTGGGTGGCAGCAGGCTGCTTGGAAATGTGTGTCGTGCTGTGCAGACCCTGGTGATGTGGTGGTGTGTCAGCAATGCTTTCTGGTGAGGTTTTTTGTTTATTCCGGTGTAGAGTGCATTGTCTGCTGGTGACGAGGGTGTGAGTGATGGTCTTTCTGTGGTCGAGGGGGATCCATTCCGTTTGAAGGTCTTACATAGAAGGTGGAGGGTGTGAAAGCAGGAGGATGAGACAGAGTTGATCTGGTGGTCAATTTTGTGCTCGGAGTCCAGGATGATTCCCAGGTTGCGTGCATGGTCCGTCGGGGTGGGTAGTCTTCCGAGGGTGGGGGCCACCAGGTGTCCTTCCAGGCATTGGGGTTTGGGCCCATGGTGATGTGGTGGTGTGTCAGCAAAGAAAGGCTGAGGTGGCACAAATGGAGCAGCAGTAAAACGGGCTTCCCGCACCGCAGGAGCCCGTGCTGAATTTTAAAGCGCCTCGTGGCGCTAGTGATGATGTAGGCGGCGGCAGGCCGCTTGAAAATGAGGATCTTGCAGACCCAACTCTCGTGATTGATCAATCCATCAGACATTTGTTGAGTGCAAAAACTAAGCCCTAAGGTTCCCGTCCATCAAGGAGGGGGTCTATTGAAGAGCCAGGTTTTGAGGTTTCTTGCAAAGATGGGGAGCAATGTTGTCTGTCTGAGGTGGAGCGGAAGGGTGTTCCAGGCCCTGGCCAGGAGGAAGGAAAAGGAGCGGGCTCCTGAGCTGGGCTTTCTGGTGCAGGGGACCCCAGCATTGGAGAGCTGGGCTGATCGTAGAGTCCTTTGGGGGGCGTGGAATTTGAGTCCGCTGTTCAGGTATGCTGGTCTGGTGTCATGGATGGCCTTGTGTGCATGGGTGAGCATCTTGAAGGTGACTCTAGCCTCGATGGGGAGACAGTGGAGTGTGCACAGGGGCTGGGAGATGTGGCAGTGTCTTAGCATGTTGTGGACCAGTCTTGCTGCAGCGTTCCGGATGTTCTGTAGCTTGCTGGCGAGGTTTTTTGTTTATTCCGGTGTAGAGTGCATAGCCATAGTCGAGTCTGCTGGTGACCAGGGTATGAGTGACGGTCTTTCTGTGGTCGAGGGGAATCCATTTGAAGGTATTGCGTGGAAGGTGGAGAGTGTGAAAGCAGGAGGACGAGACAGAGTTGATCTGGTGGTCCATTTTGAGCTCGGAGTCCAGGATGATTCCCAGGTTGCTTGTGTGGTCCATGGGGGTGGGCAGGTTTCTGAGGATAGGGGGGCACCAGGTGTCCTTTCAGGCATCAGGGTTTGGGCCCATGGCGATGTGGCTGTGTGTCAGCAAAGCAAAGTTGAGGCGGCACAAATGGAACAGCGGTAAAATGGGCTTCCTGTAACGCAGGAGCCTGTACTGATTTTTAAAGTGGCTCTTCGTGCTAGTGATGATGTGGGCAGCGGCAGGCCACTTGGAAACATGCATCTTGCATTACCAACCCTGGCGATCTTGCAGTGTGTCAGCAAAGCAATGCTGAGGCAGCACAAATGGAGCAGCAGTAAAACAGGATTGATGAGTGGGAGAGTTAGTGTCTGTGTGAGTTTGTGAGTGAACATCTCAGTGTCTAAATAGGTCAGTGTCTGCAGGTGGCAGCATCACAGCCTAATCACATATGTGCACAGGTGTATCAGTGTCTCAGTGGGTACATACATCTTAGAATTAGCCTGTCAGTACATGAGTGACTGTTTGAATAAGTGTAAGAGTCAATACGTTATTGAGGAAATTAATATTTGAATATTTTTTATTTATTTATTTAGGTAGATCTGAGACTCTACAGCATCATTACACAGAGGCCATGCTGAGCAGCGCAATGGAGTGGCAACTATCACCAAGTGCACAAAATATAGATTATTTTTGGGGGAGGAGAACTGCGTACCCCCCTCCACCTGGGCTGATTCTGACCCCGGGGCCCCTTCCTCCAAGGCCGGGACTCTCCGTTGGGGACCACGGAGCGAGCCTCAAGGCCCCCAGCGGTCCCCGCTGGCTCCCGGCCTCCTGCAGGAACCAGCATTGATTTCAGAGAATGGGAGCTGCTGACATGCAGCTCCTTTGATCCCAAGGCAATGTCTTTTCCCCTGCTAACTTCACAGCAGACAAGGAAACAGACATTCTCTGCTTTTTTCAAGTGAGACAATTTTTGCTCCTGCTTGCTGAAACCAGAAATGTTGCTATAGCTTGGTGGGCACACTGCTCCCGCCAAGTCATAGCAAACCGCAATGTCCGAGGGTTGGCACCCCAGGACATTGCTGGAGCTGGCCCTTGGGGTGGCAATCCCCGGGTAATTTAGCGCTCCAGAAGGGTGGTCACACAGACCCCTCCTGCCTTAAGTAGGGGCCTGCCCCTGGGAGTTGGTGGTGCCTGTGAAGGGCCCACGCTGCCCTCGTTCCATTTCTTAAAAATTAAAAAAAAACAATGTTGCCCTAGAGAAGTGGTGGTCCTTGGGGCCGGAGGGGGCCTGTGAGGCCCCCCACATAAAAACGGTAAAGCCATGGGGAGATGGTGGTCTCACCAAACCCAGACATTTCTGAAAACTAGACACCCAGCACAAGTGAGGTACCATTTTTATTGGGAGACTTAGGGGAATGCTGGGTGGTAGGAAATATGTAACAGCACGTTATTAACAGTTGCCCTTCTATATTTTTCTGCCTTCCAAATTTAAGTGTGCAAAATAGCAGACATTTTAAAAAATGCCCTCAAATTCACATGCTGGTACGGGTCCCAATGTTAGAAATACCTAGGTTTCCTTGATACCTTATATTCACTCTTCATATTTTACCAAAAGAATTACTGCATACCTGGTACACAATGAAAAACCATTGCAAGGTCCCAGTAAAAAACCAAACATTTGTAGAAAATGTTATTTTTTTGACAAACTGCTCCGTGTTTCTGAAAGCTAGGAAGATGGTGAATATAGCACCACAAAACTTTAATTGATAACATCTGCAGGGAAAAAAATAATGCTTTCCTCTGTTGCACTTTTCCCATTTTTCCCCAAAAATCCCAGAAGCAGTATTTTAGAATTGTCTTGGTCCCCTCCAGGGGAACCCACAAACTCTGGGTACCTTTAGAATCCTTAGGATGTTGGGAAAAAAAACAGTTCATATTTGGAGTGGATACCTTATGTGGACAAATGTTATGGGGGCCTGCTGGACCTACCTTGTCCAGCACATTTATCCCCAGATTTTTGGCCTTCTGTTTCTGACCTGTTTTGTTAATTATATGACTCTGGGCAATTTACCACTGCTGATCAGTGCTACAGTGCATATGCTCTCCCTGTCAATTGCTATGATGGTTTGGTGCTTACATGGATGGTTGTTTGATTTAATACTAAGTCCCTAGTACAGTGCACTGTGTGTGCCCAGGGCCTGTAAATCAAATGCTGCTAGTGCGCCTGAAGCACTGATTATGCCATCCACACAATCAGCCTTTCAAAGGTAACTCAAGCCTGTCACTGCAGTGTCTGACAAGTGCACTCACTTGCCAGGCCCTAACCTTCCCTTTTCTTACATGTGAGTCACCCCTAAGGTAGGTCCAAGGTACCCCTGTGGGCAGGGTGCAATGTTTATGAAAGGTAGGACTTGTTTTGAAGTGTGTAACATGTCCTGATTTTGAACTACAGCCAATTTTGTTTTTCACTATTGAAAGGAGATCTGTTTAATAGGATAGAATGAGACCTATGTTATAACATCTTATAAATATACATTCCCATTGGGACAAGGTAGGAAGGTAAAGTTTAGTATGCCTGAACTCAGAATATGAGATGCATCGTTTAGTAAGGATTATTTTTACATTCTGTGTTTGAAAATACCACTTTTAGAAAGTAGTTATTTTCTTGCTTAGCCATCCTGTGTGCCTCTGCTGGTTTGTGTATTGCCTGTCTGGCTTTGAAGTGACAGGTCCTGGGAATGTGCATTCTCTCAGACAGTCACTTGGGGGGTTGGTGTGTGTCCTGCCTTTCCTGAATGAGTCAAGGCAGGGAGAATAGACCTGGGCATCATTCGGGGTAGAAGGAGGAGATTTATTTTGCACCTGATGGGCCTGGTCAGCCTTAGATAATGCTGTCTCCACCTCCAGCTGGGCAGCTGCACCAAAGAGGACAGAACTGGTGTTGGCTGAGCAAAGAGCTTTCCTGCCACCAGAGAACAAAGGATTTTGTGCTATAAATAGTGGGGCTCAGACTCCAGACTTTTAGATCACTTTCGTATTTGAAAAGGAACCTCTGCCAATGAGAAGGGCTGGAAGAAACTGGAGGAGTACTGCCCCTTTGCTCTATGCTGTCTGGGGTTGGCCTGCAGTAGCTGCTTTTGCCAAGGAGAGGAACTGTTTGTGTATCCTGCTTGAGAAAGTATCTCCAAGGGAATGAAAGTGGAGCTTTCCCCCTGTTCAAGAGGTCTCAGGAACCGCAAAGACCTCACCAACCTTCTGGGCAACCACTGTGTCACTGAGTCCGTTGCAGGATTATGTGTCCAGAAGACCCTGCAGAATGCATGGCTGCACTTCGCACCATGTCCTTGGTCTCACCGATACAGTCTTGACAATCGTCACTGAGCTGTTGCTCGCACCACGTCCTGTGGGCACTGCATTCCACACGGCCTAGCTTCACCATGCCTGGATGTCACCAAAACAGTTGCAGCTTGACTGTAACATTGACCGGCTCCGTTGCCTGAATCGCAACCTGCCAGCACCATTTCAAGCACCACCTCACGATGCACCGTAAGCCTTGGCCTCACCGATGCCGCCAGGACAATCTTCACTGAGCTGCTGCCTGCACCGCATAATGATGGCACCTCACCCAGCACTGCTTCCATGTTTGCAAAGCAAGCACAACGGTTACCTTGCCCAGCTCGTACCATCGTGTCAAGTCTGTCTTTGCTTTAGCTGACCCCGCACTGATGCAGTCACCTGGAATAGTTGACTCAGAGGAACTGTGTTCTCCAGCTATTACTGCAATTTAAGGGTTATCGTGCAAAGTAACTATTTTTACACTATTTTATGTTGGATTCTTATGTTGTTTCTGGTCTTGTTTGGTTTAGATAAAGATTACTTATTTTTCTAAACTTGTGTGTTGTCTATTTGTAGTGTTTCCACTTTATTACTGTATGCATGCACACATAATTCACACTCTGCCTCTGAGATAAGCCTGTCTGCTCGTGCGAAGCTACCAAGGGGGGAGCAGGAGTTACTTCAGAAGTGTATCCTCCTTACCCTGAGTAGGAAGAAGGGTCCCTACTTGGACAAAGGGGCAAACCATTGCAACTACAGACCCCCATTGCTATCATTGATGGCAGCAGTGGGATCCAAATTTACATTTGTGCCTTACATACAGTAACTGGTGTACACTACTAATATAGTGCAGACCATTACGCAAACACATACAGTCTTTCTGTTTCCTGGTGTCCTCCTGCAAGTACTTCAGATACTGAGACTCTTGTTAGTTGTTGCACGTGTAAAGTCTTGGGAAAATGGAACTTGACTTCAGGCACATGTTCATCTATATAATGAGGAAGCTACATGTGTTCTGCAAGCAACTGGAGCAGCCTGTGAAGAGAAGGTCCAGGGAGGATCTCGAAGTAGCTCTATTTTAGTATAAGCTACCAAGAGGGCCAACACTACCAGTTGAGTCTGAGGAGGACTTTTCTGAAAGTGAGGAAGAAACTGAAAATTATGACTGGCTTCTAGGTTGGGAGCAGAGGCTGGTAGAGCTCAACAGTTTTGAGGCCAAGAGGGCTTTAAGCTAAGAAAAGGAAACATGTGCAGCTCATGAAGTGAGCTTGGCTGGGTTGCAGGTGGAGTCCAGCTCAGATGATGGCAGCAAGGAGGTGTTAATCTAGTGCTGAGGGAACAGTACACACACACAGAGATGTGGTGCCTGACTTGACGGAGAGGGTTGACACACATCAGGGGTTTCAGGTTTATGAGATAGCTCCAGTGACGCACAGTTTCCATGAAGTGGATTGAGGAACTGGCACATGCGATCATATTCATAGTGGTGGGAGGGACACTCTACTGACTCCATAAGAAAGGTATGGGGAGACAGGTTCCCCCAGGGTAGAAGTCCTGGTCTGTGAGTGTGAGATTGCCCAGAAGAGTGTGGGTTGAATGACATAGACAGTTAGAAACTGCCTTGCCAACCTCAGGAGAGTGATATGGGGTATGTATGCAATGCACTGGATGGTGAGGCAAAGGGTCGCTTGGTTAACACCAGTGTCGGGCTGTGTGATTCAATTTTTGGAGAGCATATTTTAAGTCCTTTTTTTCTAGAGCTATGGGGACACCTGGCAGAGTGAGTTCTCTGATCCAATGGAGCTCACACTGGAGGCAGACATAGTGGTAGATTCCAGAGGGTCGGAAGAAGCATCTGGGGGTGATCCTGAAGAAGGTGGCTCGGGTTTTTCCCAACCAAGTGAGATAGGGGAAGGTTGTGGTGGCACAGATAGGTCTCAGAGTAATGCGAGGGGTGTAGGGTGCCATATCCTGTCTCAGAGGAGAAGAAGTGGGAGGGGACTGGGACCAGGGGTGCTGAAACTCAGTCTCAAGGCCTGGTTGGTTCCAATATGGAACAACAGGAGGGGGGCCTGGTCTGTACTGGGAGGCAATCTTCTGAGGGGGATCCTATGGTGTCAGTTGAGCTGGGAGAGACTCCTGTAATCAGTATTCTACCAGCTCTGGTGTCTGGCAGCACCTATTTTATGGGAAATAAAACACCCGGGCAACAATTAAACAGTGGCAAAGTATCAAGCAACAAATAAATAAAAAATGGTGAGGCACTGAAATTAGCACAAAGGTTTCAATTTAATAAATTGTATAAAAATATCAAGAACACATGAATTGACATATGGATTAAAAAAAGAAATAAAAAAGTTTCTCTATTAATATAATACAGAGATATGTTTTGATTTCTTTAGTCAGGTGATATAATGTGGAGATGGTTCCGTCTACGTGTTTTGACACAGTAAAAGTGTCTTCCTCAGGACACTACCATCTTGTCACTTATGTTGTATCTTCCGATAAAATAGAGTCTTTTAATTCAGGTGGATATAATCAGAGAATTCATACAAGGTTTTCCTTCCTCTGGGGTACAGCTACTCCATGATTTATATGCTCCTTATGTAGTTGGGTTTCTTTGCCTGAAATCTTAATGGCAACGTTTTATCTGAGTTAAAAGCCGCGTTGAGAATTGGTTCAGCGTGGTCAGAGACAACGTGGATAAGTATGTCTTATTGCTGTTTAAAGAGCTGCGTGATAGGGATAGGCGGCGTGTTTTTAACGATGTAGTTATTACGAAAAACGACCCGTGTTGTTGGATGAGTTCATAAATGCTTGTCACACGGAGATTCTGGACCAATATACGGTTAATAAGACTTATATGCGGATGGCTATGCTGTTTTACGTTGCGGTTAAGATATCGAATGGTGCAGGTGAAACAGATATTGTGTATGCCAGTCCAGCCGATGAACTACAACGGCAGGAAAAGATATATGATATGAGAGATATAAAGAAGTTGCCATGTATTTAGACCACAGCTACCTCTATAAACGAGTATGCCGCGTAGTGATTATTACCTATCTCCAGTTGGGAGAGGCATGAGCCCATAGATAGGGGAGAGGGGAAGTAGTCCCCAGTGGAAGGACCAGTGGGTCAGGGGTTGCCAGCTCTGAGGTCAGAGCACCCCAGGACTCACCCTTGTGAGGGCAGATCTTGCCTGGGAGGTATTCATGCTCCATCAGGTGGACACGAGGCTGGCGACCTACATCAGGTAGACTCTTTAACAACTCCAGATGAGTGTGTTTCCCTTAGGGGGAGTTGGTGTACTCCCACATAAGGCCTGGGTTGTCAGGCACAGGTCCAGCCTATGGGTACAGACCCTGTGTTGGAGGGACAGGTTCAGGGTGTCTCCCTGACCTTGAGGGAGGTGCGACTGCTAACAGTACCCCTGCAGGTTTGTCTTTTGGGGGTACCGGTTCAGTTAGGAGGGTGCAGGGCCTCAGAGGCAGGGCAGGGAGAGGGCAGCCTCACCCATGACCCCTGCCCAGTCTAAGGGTACAGACCCTAGTCTGGGATCCCAGTTGTAGGATAGAACCCCTGAACTGGTACGCCAAATGTACAGGACACTTGCCTCATGTACCCAGCCAATTCTGGGAGGGGTACAGCTCCAGGAGGTAGGGTGCAGAGCCCCAAGGAAGAGGACCGGGTGTGGGAGAGCCCACCCTAGTCCCATGTCCAGTCTCAGAGTATATACCCTGGACTGGTGGGTCAGTATGTAATCATTGACCTGAGAGGACAGAGAGTGGACAAAGGGAGCAAGGCACATGGGGTCACTGCCCCCCCCCACTCTCTGACAAAACAGAAGATGGAGAACCATGAAGAACATAGGGCATGGTTCGCATCATTGACAGCTGTCAGCGGCCACTGTGGATCAGAATATAAAGACATATCTTTTAGCTAGGATGATTTTTACATTCTGTGTTTGAAAATACCACTTTTTGAAAGTAGGTATTTTCTTGCTTAGCCATCCTGTGTATCTCTGCTGTTATGTGTATTGACTGTCTGACTTTGCAGTAACAGGGGCTGGGGATGTGCATTCTCTCAGACAGCCACTGAGTGGGGGTTTATATGTGTCCTGCCTTTACTGAATGACTCAGGGCTGGACTGAATAGACCTGGGCTGCATTAAGAGTAGGGGGGGGGAGATTTCTTTCACATCTGAATGAGCCTGGTCTGCCTCGGACAAGGCTATCACCACCTCCTACTAGGTAGCTGCATCAGAGAGGACAGAACTGGTTTTGGCTGTGAAAAGAGCTTCTGTGCCACCAAAGAACAAAATATGTTCTGCTATAAAAAGTGTGTCCCAGGTCCTAGACATTTAGATCACTTTTGGTCTTCAAGAGGAACGTCTGCCAGGGAGAGGAGCAGGATGAACCTGGAGGAGGAGTACTGGTCCTTTGCTGTGTGCGGTCTGGGGTTGGCCTGCAGTAGCTACTTTTGCCAAGGGGAGGAACTGTGTGTGTGTGTGTACTGCTTGAGAAAGTATCTCCAAAGGCTTGGCAGAGGAGCTTGCCCCCGTTCAAGAGGTCTCAGGAACAGCAAAGTCCTCACCATCCTTCTGGATACCGTCTCTGGAGTCACTGGTTTCAGTCGCCACAGCAACAAGGTGCAACCAACTCTGTCAATGCATCCGTTGCAGGATTCTATGACCTGAAGGCCCCCAGACAGCACTGCTGCACTTCACACTGCATACTTGGTCTCACCGACGCTGTCTTGATGATCGTCACTGAGCCGTTGCATGAACTGCGCCCTGTGTGCATCGCATTCCGCAACACTTCCACCTGCCTGGACATCACAGACACTGATGCTGCTCATTTGGAACATCAACAGGCTCTGTCACCTGCACCTCAACCTGCCAACATCGCATTGAGCACCGCCTCACCCTGCACCTTAATCATTGGCCTCACCGACACCATCTGGATGATTGTCACCGAGCCGCAGTCTGCACCGCATCTTGAGGGCATCACACCATGCACCGCTTCCATTATGCAATGCAATTGCGGCAAGTGCCCTGACTGGCTCGTACCATTGTGTCAGCCGCAATGAGAATCGTGCTGTTTTTGCATCTGTCTTAACTTTAGCTGACCCCACACTAAAGCGGTTGGCTGAAATTGTTAGACTGTGTCATTTTCAGCATTGCGGTAGCCCCGGATGGAGCTGCTGACTCGGAGGAACTGTGTTCTCCAGCTATTTCTGCAATTTAAAGGTTATCGTGCAAAGTAACTATTTTTACAATATTGAATGTTGGATTCTTTTTGTTGTTTTGGTCTTGTTCGGCTTGTCTAAAGCTATCAATGACCTTTTTAATGAAATCTTAGAGATTAAACAAGATCTACAGTCAAGAATGGACAGTGACATATGGGATAAGACTCTCGAGGATATCAACTTAAGATTGGACAAATACACAAAGGAACTACAGTAAGGGAAACTTTGGAAGTATAAAAGAGACACGCTTGACTATGAACTGAATGAAGTGTATACGTGGGCTGAGGTGTATGCCCAGCATAGGGTTCATTAAAAAAAGTCCACCACATCCTCATCGGAAGAAAGTATAGAGTTAGATGCAGAGTTGAGCATGAATTGGACACCAGCCCAAGAAGAGATAAGTCGAGGACAGGTACAAGCAGTGGAGCTGTTGCCCAAGCATCTGAATCAAACTCTTTTTTATCCCAAGGAATAAGTCAACCGCCAGGGATTTTAAAAAGTGGAGGAAAACAAGGAGAAGTAGCCAAAAAAGCTTGCACATCGAGTCAGAAACCAATATTATCAGGAACATTTCTAAAGCAGAATTTAATAATGAACATCTAAGAGTTTTGAACAAAGGATTGGGATTTGTCCCCAAATATGACACCAACCTTTTGGAATGCGTAATAACTCTATTCAAGTTCATAGGAATTTTACGCCGGAGGCATTTCTTTACCAATGTCCTACCCCCTGGACTTGACAAACCAGAAGCAGAGTTTTTAGAATTTAGACCCAAATCTGAATTTCAAGCCCCATTCTCACATAAGGTGTTGGACTCCTTTGAAAACTTGGTGAGGAAAGATCTGTCGAAATTAAACATGAAAAAATCTAAAAGAGGGAATTTTTCATTGAAGGACAAATCAGTCCTGAGATCTATTCAGAACAATTTTGAGATTGTCATCCAAAAGGTAGACAAAGGAGACGCTATTGTGATTATGGACAAATCATTTTACAGTGAGACTGTAAACCAACATGTTTCAGTTTCTACGACATATCTCCTTCTGAGGCAGGAACCCACATTAAAACTGAGGAAGACTTTGTACATCATTCTGACTAACGCTGTAGAAATGGGATGGATTTCACCTGCTACTAAGTCATATCTGACTGTAACTAATCCGAGAAGTCCTCAATTGTATATGCTCCCTAAGATTCACAAGGATTTTTATAATCCACCCCTAATACCAATAGTGACAGGATGTGGTACAATTCATGAGCCTTTGGGTCAGTACCTTGATTAATTTCTTCAATCATTTGTATAGAATTGGACATCATACATTAAGGATACCACTGACTTTTTGTTGAAACTCGATTCAAACAAATTAGATCGAAAGACTCTATTGTACACAATAGATGTGAAATCGCTGTATACCTTGATTCCTCATGTAGGAGGCATGGAAGCTATGGAGTGGGCACTTTTGAGTCAAACTGCTATAAGGGCAGATAAAGTGTTTCTGTTAGAACTTTTCCATTTTTGTTTGCACTACAGATGCTTTCAAAGGTAAGAACAGTTTTATCTCCAACATATGGGAACATCTAGGGGTTTTGCGGGGGCCCCTGCATTTGTGAATACTTACATGGCAAAATTTGAGGCAGACTCTATATATAATGACTAAGAATAGAAAGAACATCTTCTTTTATATTGCAGATATATTGACAACATTTTTTTGATGTGGACCAGCAATGAAGAAGCACTTGAGAAAAAAATCTCTCAACTCAATACATATGATGAGCACATTCAGTTCACACACAACATAAGTGAAACATCTATTGCATATCTAGATGTCCTGGTATCTCAAAGATTTGGAAATACAGAGAGAGGTCTTTAAGAAAGAAACAGATAGAAATAACGTGTTACTGTTTCAGAGTTTACATCCTCAAAACCTCATTCAAAATACACCCTATTCACAGTTCTTATGGATCAAACGGATGTGTTCGGACACAGCCACTCTAGAGAAGAATATACAGATTCAGTGTAAGAAAAATACACAGCTAGAGGATACCCCAAAGAACTCTTGGAACACGCCATTGAATGTTTAACAAAGAAGGAATGGAGTGAGCTATTGCACAACCAATTAAAACCATCAAGGGACAGACAAGTGTTTTTTTTAAAAAAATGTCAACAAGCTCAAAGAAAATAAAGAGTATTATCAATCACCGTTGGGAATTGTTACAGAATGAAACAGATTTCAACAGCGTTTTCCTACACAAACCGTTACACGCCTGTAATAGTTCTAGGAATCTGTAAAAACTATGGATGGCCTGTCCTAGGAGTAAAAATGCACATGAAAAGAAATGTTTGAATTGTGTGTACTGCAATAATGTTATTGTGGGAAACAAGTTGCAGCATCCACACACAAGCTAGTCAATAAAGTTGTATCACAACTCAGATTGCAATTCATACAATATTATATATTGCATTAAATGCCCGTGTGGATTTCTTTATCTTGGGAAGACCAAAAGAAAAGTTAAAACACGTATGTTGGAACATAAGAGCAGAATTGGAACCCAGAATAAAATGGGAAGTTTGGCAAATCATTGGACAGAGGCCCGTCACACCATAGCACAGTTTAAATTCCAAATCATTGAGAAAGTTGAACAATCTCCAGGGAAGGATCTCACTAGATCCTTGCTCCAAAGAGAAGTGTAATGGATTAAATGACTTGATACACAAGACCCCAGGGGTCTAAATGAGAAAATCAATTATGGATGTTTTTTTATGATATTTATATGAGGAAACTGCATTTTTATCACATATATTGTAATATGTGTATTATGTGCTTTTGATTTATGTATTTCTCTCCATATCCCCCTTGAGATTCTGTCCTGTGATTTTATTTTATTTTATGTATGAATGTGCCAGTCCAGCTCAATGTGATATTCCTGAGATTTTTTGTATTTATTTGTAGTTTTTCTTTCACCTTTCGGTGTTGGGGTTAAGGATCCAAGAATTTCATGTCACATCCGTATGGCCACAGTTTGTTTGTACTGAGGCGAGTAAGACTGTTTTAAGAGGGTGCCCATGAGAGCGAGTAGTCCATTGTATATTACCACAGTCATTGGGAGTAGCTTTGTAGTGAGTTTTTTTGTATTTATCTGTAGTTTTTCTTTCACCTTTTGGTGTTGGGGTTAAGGATTCCAGAAATTCTTTTTTTTTTAAATATAAATCCTCATTTGTACCCAACCGATATATATTTGAGAGATCAAATGTAGGGACAGAGACAGAACACACAGAGAAGGAGGCCCGGAGTCTAACGGCATTAGGTCACCAGAGTGAGGACTCCCGATCGCTTCATTCACTGAGGGCATGTTCACAACACTTCGGGTCCTCACCTGGCCTCGACCTTTATCCTCATAGTCTATCACTGTACCCCCCAGGCTCGCTCTCCAATATAACAGGTCCTGCAGAGTGCTCTGCCCCAGGATTATCAGTCCACACCCAATGGACTATCCCAGACCTGTATGGCTGAACATAATCATAGGACTGAAATCGCCTACAATTTACTAAAAGAAGAAAAAGAAAAAAGGAAAGAGAAAGAAAACTTATCTACCAAGAAAGAGGAAAAAGAGAAAAAGAAAAACATTGAAAGAATATTTGATACACCATGTCTAATGTAACCTATCGTCTGCCCTTTCTAGATTTACAATAATTGTCCCATATATCTCAAAATCTAGTTTTTTTGTTATACGTATTGCCCTATCTAATTTGGCAACCCTATGGATCGAATTGATCCATTCGCTCTCTAGCGGCAGAACAGGCAAAACCCATTTAATGCAAAATTCCCTACGTGCCAATAAAATTAGCACAAAAATTAAGCTTTTATACTTTTTCGGGAGGCTGGTTAATGTGTCCTCATCTGGTATTAACCCAAAAATTACCTGTGGGAGACTAACCTTTCCTTCAACCCCCATAATGCTGAAAATCGTCTCACCTACTTTCTCTCAAAACGATAGGATTGCTGGGCATCTCCAAAACATATGTGCTTCATCTGCCTCCATTTCCCCGCACTTTTGGCATTTCAATTTCCTGGAACCGATCTTGGATAATCTTCTTGGGGTCCAATAAGCTTTGTGGACGATAAATAAATGTTTTTTTCTTAATGGTGCAGCTTTAACACTTTTCCATAAAAGAGATAGAGATACTCGCCATAAGGTATCCCACTCATAGCTCGTCAGCGCTTTCCTCCAATAAGATCCAGGCCACTGCTGTGAATCTTCATGGGAGTGGATATCAAATTCCAATACCATATGGCAATTTCCTTACGTCCCACTGGAAAAGTAGCTGCCTTCCGTTCAAACCATCCATTTCCATTACCAACTTTTTTGAGTGTTTTAGCCCAGCTTAATAACTGTAGATACTTGAATTTAGAAATATCCCCTTTGTTGCATCTGGAAGTTTTTGCCATGATATTAATACAGCGTCCTTCAACAACTCACCCCACCTTTCTATTCCATTGTATTGAATTACTTTAGCTATGGAATCTTGTAGACAAATTGGAGTTCCCAGTGAGTTCCATATTGGTGCCAATGTACTGTAATAAGGGATGCGTAGTGATAATCTTATTTGATGCCATCCCCTGCAGGCTGCGAATAGGACTTTTAATTTCCCTTTTTTGTAGTATTTTGGGTCGCCAAATTTAAACAAGAAGAACCTAGCTTGGGATTTATAACTAAATGTTAGGGCCTGAAATAGTGGTGAAAATACAGGAGTGTCACCCAGTAGCTGCCTGAAGATTTTTTGATGAAATGCCTTCTGATACTGACGAATGTCTGGAGTTGCTATCCCACCATTCTCTTTTTTAGCTCTAAGCTTTTGCAAAGCTATTCGGGGGCATTTTATGCCCATATGAAGCTAATAAATAGACTTTGCACCTTGTTTATCCATTCCTTCTTAAACTCCAGAGGGATAGAGTTAAATAAAAACGTATACTTTGTGAGGATAGACATCTTTAATAGATTTGATTTGCCTAAAAAGGATAGCGGAAGTGAATCCCTTTTCTGTAGTTGTGTTCTAACTTTCGCTGTTACTTTATCAAAATTAACCTTTGCTGTTGATTACATTTTCTGCACCACCTCTATGCCCAAATATATGATGCTTTGCTTAATCTGTGCACAACTATAAAGTGTGTTCCATTGCATAATTTTAGTTTTGTCGTGATTCACTGCATAGCCAGATATTTCCCCAAAGCTTTTTTTGATTTTCCCAGATAGCCGATATTGAATCTTGTAAGTGACCCGTAAAAATCATTAGGTCGTCCGCATAGAGGTTTATTTTATTTTCCCATTCATTACAAAAAAAATTGTTATTTCCTAGGATTTCCTTAGCTTAATAGCTAGTGGCTCAATAAACATATCAAAAAGCAATAGGGAATTTTGATTTGAGGTGACAGGGTTCCATTTACCAATACTCGTGCAACTGGGCTATTGCATAAGGATTTAATAACTTGTAAAAACTCCTAGATTGAAACGCCAAATTATTTCTTGTAAAAACACCCAGTTCACCCTGTCACACGCTTTAGCTGCGTCACAAGTCATAACTGTTAGTGGTTTGAGGTTTGCAGTGGCCAAGTCAATTGTACCAATTAATTCATGAGTTAGATTGAGGAGGTGTCTGCCCTTAATAAAGCCGTTCTGGTCCTCGTGAATAACAAGACCGATCACCCTCTCCAGTCTCTTTGTGATTAACTGAGTAAAAAATGTATAATCTGAGTTGAGTAGGGAGATCGGTCTATATGACTCACATATCCTTGGGTCTTTGTTATGTTTTAGTAATACAATTATGGTGGCTGCTTGCCATGATGCAGGTAAAGCCAATTTTGAAATATAAATAGAATTGAACAAATCCAATAGAATGGGCGCTAACTCTTCCTTTAGAATAGAATATATTTCGTTAGGTAGAGCGTTGAGGTTCCGTGACGATCGTAAGTGATGTTTTTGACTCGCACGAATATGGTCGAGTCTGGTATCTATGAACCGCAAATGACGAGTTTAGTGGGTGTACACGTTTTCGCTGTGCTAGCCTAAACCGTTCGTTTGTTTCGTGGGTTTCTTCATCCGAGCCCACGGGTTCCATCTTAGATACGGCATCCATTTTGTCTCTTGCCCTCAAGTAGCCAGCGAACGGACGTTGTCCGCTTCGCGACCCTGGGATTCCCAAACTCTTGCGGAAGACACGTTTCCTTTTAAAGTGTCTTTTATGATGAGGGGGATGATACTGTAAGGCAGATGGCCCCGCTCGAGGCTCATCTTGCCGTGCCAGTCTATTGTCTTAGTTGTGCATTCATTAGGCACGTCCCCTTTGATGCCTGCAGCTCGTGTTTCCCAATACCACCCCTTTTACACCCTGTTACTTTATCAAAATTAACCTTTGCTGTTGATTACATTTTCTGCACCACCTCTATGCCCAAATATATGATGCTTTGCTTAATCTGTGCACAACTATAAAGTGTGTTCCATTGCATAATTTTAGTTTTGTCGTGATTCACTGCATAGCCAGATATTTCCCCAAAGCTTTTTTTGATTTTCCCAGATAGCCGATATTGAATCTTGTAAGTGACCCGTAAAAATCATTAGGTCGTCCGCATAGAGGTTTATTTTATTTTCCCATTCATTACAAAAAAAATTGTTATTTCCTAGGATTTCCTTAGCTTAATAGCTAGTGGCTCAATAAACATATCAAAAAGCAATAGGGAATTTTGATTTGAGGTGACAGGGTTCCATTTACCAATACTCGTGCAACTGGGCTATTGCATAAGGATTTAATAACTTGTAAAAACTCCTAGATTGAAACGCCAAATTATTTCTTGTAAAAACACCCAGTTCACCCTGTCACACGCTTTAGCTGCGTCACAAGTCATAACTGTTAGTGGTTTGAGGTTTGCAGTGGCCAAGTCAATTGTACCAATTAATTCATGAGTTAGATTGAGGAGGTGTCTGCCCTTAATAAAGCCGTTCTGGTCCTCGTGAATAACAAGACCGATCACCCTCTCCAGTCTCTTTGTGATTAACTGAGTAAAAAATGTATAATCTGAGTTGAGTAGGGAGATCGGTCTATATGACTCACATATCCTTGGGTCTTTGTTATGTTTTAGTAATACAATTATGGTGGCTGCTTGCCATGATGCAGGTAAAGCCAATTTTGAAATATAAATAGAATTGAACAAATCCAATAGAATGGGCGCTAACTCTTCCTTTAGAATAGAATATATTTCGTTAGGTAGAGCGTTGAGGTTCCGTGACGATCGTAAGTGATGTTTTTGACTCGCACGAATATGGTCGAGTCTGGTATCTATGAACCGCAAATGACGAGTTTAGTGGGTGTACACGTTTTCGCTGTGCTAGCCTAAACCGTTCGTTTGTTTCGTGGGTTTCTTCATCCGAGCCCACGGGTTCCATCTTAGATACGGCATCCATTTTGTCTCTTGCCCTCAAGTAGCCAGCGAACGGACGTTGTCCGCTTCGCGACCCTGGGATTCCCAAACTCTTGCGGAAGACACGTTTCCTTTTAAAGTGTCTTTTATGATGAGGGGGATGATACTGTAAGGCAGATGGCCCCGCTCGAGGCTCATCTTGCCGTGCCAGTCTATTGTCTTAGTTGTGCATTCATTAGGCACGTCCCCTTTGATGCCTGCAGCTCGTGTTTCCCAATACCACCCCTTTTACACCCTTTTCGATCTCCTCACTGTTTCTGTCTTCCTCCGCACCTGTTTCTGTCCCTTCTTCGATTTGTTTACTGCTGATTGGAATGTACTAATGGTGGGAAGATGGGCTTTTACAGTTGGGAACTACCAAACGTTTCTGTACTTATGTTCCGGGCCCTGAATACATGAAAGCAACCCCTTATGGTCTTTACGATGGGAACCGAGTTGTAAACCTTTGTGTACTATGTTATCTTATGCATGAAAACTGTATAAAAGGAGCGATCCACAGAGGCAAGTTGAAGCAGACTCCTCGAACCTACACGTGTTGTACTTCCTGTGACTTCTGTGTTCCCTGCAGTAATAAACCTCGAATCTTTGACGCCGAAGGAAGTGTCCCGTGTCTCTGTCATTTGCACGCCGGAACAGGTTACCCACAAAGGTTTCAGGTGTTATCCCTGGCACCGCTGGGTCTTAAGAAAACCCAGTCCTTCAGTTGGCGCCCAACGTTGGGCTGCATCAGTGGTACCGGTCCAAGCCCGACGATCGTGAGGAACTTCGTGTGAAATCTCCGAGGGAAGGTGCACCCCGCTTCATCGATCCTGTTGTCGAAACAAGTGGCCCGACGACTTTTCCCGCGAAGATCCCCGCCTCCTGACGGCTGCGACGGACTGCTGCCCTGACTGTAGACCTGTTTTGGCGCCTGGCGTAGACCTTGGTACAGCGAGACGATTGACGGGCCTTCCTGGTGACGCCATCGATCTTTGAGTTAAGTATTTGTGGGTCGCTCCCAGAGTCCTTAGTTGTGGGTGCTTAGTTGTTGCATGGTTCCATTGCATTTGTGGTTCTTAGTACTTGGTTCTTTGTTGTGATATTTGACGTCTGCAGTCGCCAAAAACCGAGGGTTTTTGCTCTTTGCAGGGACATTGTTAATCCTATAACCCTTGAAGTTTGTGAAACTCGGTTAGTGTGCACGATGCCTAGCCGTAGTACTTTGTTCAGTTGCTTTAGAAGTTGTGGTGCGGATTCCCGACTGGAGGACTCGTGTCCGATACCTCCGGTTGGAACTCCAACTTATGAGCTGTACAGTAAACATGGTTTAGGTCCAATTACATTCAATGAGTGTTGGGTTCGCTATACTAAAAAAGACGGTGTCCTTAGTTGGCCACCTCATGGTAGTTTCGAGACCCCGATTTTAGATAATTTAGAAGTTAAATTGTTCCAGAGAAAATCAAGGCCGGCCATGGTTGATTCCTTTCGGTTGTGGCGTAAAGAAGCCAAGCAGCGAGAAATCAAACAGATTAAACGTAATAAGAGAGAAGGAGTTGTTACCACGGTAAGAAATGCAGAGCAGTTCCAGCGAGATAAGGAGGAAAAGGAAAAGGAAGTTTTCGATAGATTGCAGCGTATGAGTATAGATAAGTGTTATCCCGCTTTACCGACAGGTACAGACAAGAAGGAGGAATCAGCAGATGACCCCTTGTTGTCCCATCTCTTGAAATCACCACCTCCGTACGCACAGGGTACCGTAGCTCCTGTGGTTCCCCCTGCTCCTGTTCCTCCACCTGCTCCTGCGTCTGTTCCACAACCTGTCCCCGTTCTTCAACCCGTTCCTGCTCCTCTACCTGCTCCCGTCCCTACTGCTCCTCCGCTTGTACTTCCTCATACTCCTGTTCCCGCTGCTCCTGCTGTTCTGATTACTCCTGCTGTCTCTTCTGTTCCTGACTCTTCTCTTGTTACCCCGTTGTGTTACTCTTCTTCTCCATCTGTCCGACGTCGTACCCCTTCTGTTGCTGCTAACTTCTTTAATTCTTTTGGACCTATTCTTGAGTCCGCTGGTTCGGACGGTCCTCAAAGACGAAGTCAGCTTCCCGGTGGTAGGGAGCGTGACTCGCTGTATAATATGGCTATGGGTTGGATGAAATACCCCTTTAGAAATCCTCCATGTGTGGTGCTTGATACGTTTTGCCAATTCAACATACCGACACAAAGGTTCATGTTTGAAGAAATGTGCAAGGCTTTACGTGACCTAATATCGGCTGATGCATCTGACGATGTATTGACTGCTCTGACTAATCTTCAACTCCAGTTTGCGAGCGGAATGCTGGTGGGCACCAATGTTCGACGTGCTGTCGAGCAATTGTTGTCTTTTCGTCCTTCTATGATGCCTCGGGCATTGTTTTTAGAAGACATCGAGGGGCCGCTTGCAGCGCCTGGTCAGTATCCCATGCGCGAAGTTCCACCAGTGTGGATGCCTGGTAATGCACAGGCTAATCCTGCTATTCTGCCACACTTTCAGAGAGTGTGGATACATCTTCCGTGGAAGCGATCGGAAGTTTTGCAGGTAAAGCAATCTTTGCCTGACCCTCTCAAGAATCCTGCAGGGTACTATAAAGAATTATCGCAGCTAGTGGATGCTACGATAATGAATCTCGCCGATATCGATATGTTGTTCGGCAATGTCGTACCACAACCGGTATGGGCAAAGATTCGGCAGGTAGACCATGCGGCGGAATTAGGCGGTGATTGGGCTGCACTTCCTGCTGCGGATGCCTTGCAAGTTGGTGGGGCCAAGCCTGAACAGCTAATTACGGATTTGCCCCAGAGAATTATCACTCTAATGAAAACGCTTATGCCAGCTATGAAGGTGAATTGGGATAAACTGTCCGCTTGCAAACAAAAGAAGGATGAGAGTGTCTCTGATTTCTTTTCGAGATTTGAGGAGGCATTCATTGATCATAGTGGTCAGGATATGGGTACTGAGGGAGGTCAGCGATTGTTTGTGGATAAGTTTGTCTCGAATTTGTTGCCGGACTTAAGCAACAAATTACGAAATTCAGAAAGTGCATGGGCTGTTTCCACTTCTGCTCAAATATTGGCCACGGCCCAATATTATGAGAATAGAGAGAAAGAGGAAACTGATCGAGCTGATAAAAAGACTAAAGAACTTAAAACTAAGGTGTTGTTGCAGCAAGCGTATCCTCCGCGTTCGAATCAGAATGATTCGCAGCAACAAAATCGATCGCAGTCTCAGTCGAATAGGTCGCAACCACGAAATGACTCCTCTTCGCAGAGATCTACATTAGGGTACAATCAGTGTGCCTATTGTAGGGGAGAGGGCCATTTGAAATTCGATTGTCCCGTTTTGCGTGATCGTAATAGTGGTAATTCATCTAGAGGAGGTTGTGGTGGTCCTCAACAGACATCACGTGGTAGAGGTCGCGGTGCTCAAAACGATCGTTCCAACAATTCTTCTGACTCTAATAATTGTTTCGATCAACGCGGATCATCGCAAGGGCGATCTGCGCAGTACAATGTGGACGATTATTACGTCGATCAGGATACTGACGACGGTAATTACTAGGACAGCCATGGACAAGGAGAGGGAGTAGTATCAGTTCCGGTTGATCAGAGAGGGCCTTACGTCGCAGTTGCCACCTCGGGCGTCGTTGAGCCTTTTCTGTTTGACACTGGTGCAGCGAAAAGTTCCATCATGCATTTGAAACTCCCTGGCGCACCTTTGTCTGGCTTAACAAATGTTTCCGTTGGATTCTCTGGCGCCCCCGTTAGCAATCCGGTTTCACGTCCTTTGCCTCTTACAATTGGGCCTCGTGAGCTGAAAGCTCCTTTGATTTTGACTACTGGTTGTGGTGAAAATCTTTTGGGCCTGGATTTGCTGAAACGTCTGTATGCGACTTTGTATTGTTCTCCTGCGGGAGTAAAGCTTACGTTGGGTGAGAGAGTTGTCTCTCCTATGTACTTATCCATCGATAAGCTTCCACCGGAATTGAGTTCTCTTCCTGCATCTTTGTGGGCGACAGGTCCCAATGACGTGGGCCTGCTTGACATCTCCCCTTATGTTGTTCACTTGAAATCTAATGTGCGATTGCCACGTATTCCCCAGTATCGTATCTCTCTTGATGGAGAGCGAGCGCTGTTAGCGATCATCTACGATTTGATTGAGAAGGATGTTATCGAGGAGACTCGGGGAAACGTGTGCAATAGCCCTGTGCTACCCATTCTGAAGTGCACTGATCCATCAAAGCCCCCTGTTTATCGTTTTGTCATCGATTTACGGGAGGTAAATAAAATTGTGATTCCTCAGTTCCCTGTGGTGCCTGACATTACGGCTCTACTGACTCTGATTCCAGCCTCTGCATCCTGGTTCTCAGTGATCGATCTGAAGAATGCTTTCTTCAGCATTCCGATTGCTGAGGAAAGTAGGGACCTTTTCGGTTTCTCTCTTGGTGGCCGCAGCTTCAGGTTTAAACGCGCTCATCAGGGTTACTGTGAGAGTCCATCGATATACAGTCAAGCCTTGAAGGGCCAACTTGATGCGTTTGTGTTGCCGGTCGGTGCGGCCTTGATCCAATATGTTGACGACTTATTGGTTGCTGCAGATACTCAGGACATTTGCAAACTTGCTACGGTGTCGTTGTTGCAGCATCTCTGTGACTTACATCACAAGGTGTCACCTTCTAAACTGCAATATTGTTGTCAAGAAGTAACCTATCTAGGTCACTTATTGTCAAAGGAGGGAAGAAGGTTGACCCCAGAGAGAATTGCAGCGATTGCTCGAATGACTGTGCCAACGACTCAGAGAGATGTGCGTGCCTTTTTAGGTATCACGTCATACTGCAGGCAATGGATTCCGAATTTTTCATTGCTAGCGAAACCATTGGTGGCTCTTACGTGCAAGGATGTTCCAACTCCTTTACCATGGACGGAAGAATGTCAGAAAAGTTTTTCTGAACTGCGTGATGTGTTGTGTTCGGCTCCTGTGTTAGGTACCCCTGACTACAGTAAGCCGTTTACATTATACGTTCACGAGAGGGAAGGTTGTGCGTTGAGTGTTTTGACGCAACAATTCGGCGGTAAGCAACGTCCATGTGCATATTTTTCCTCGACCTTGGACCCAGTAGCTAGAGCATTGCCGAGTTGTTTGAGAGCAACAGCGGCAGCTGCGGTGTCCATCCAACAATCTGCAGGATTGGTCATGGATAATATGCTTACGGTGATGGTTCCGCATGCGGTTGACACTCTATTGAATCGTACGAAAACTCAACACCTGACGAGTGCAAGGTTGTCTGGGTACGAGTTGACGCTTTTGGCAAGTCACATTCAAATAAGACGTTGCAACGTCCTGAACCCGGCGACTTTGATGCCAATCAGTATGGAATCAGACGAAGTAGCACCTCATGACTGCTACTTACGAACGAAGGAAGAAACAAAAGGTTGTGTTGACCTGAAAAATACTCTATTGGAAGATCCCGATGGGACCTTGTATGTGGATGGGTCGTGTTTTAAGTTGCCGAATGGCGATGTAACGACTGCATATGCTGTGGTGACGTTGAATGCTGTTGTGGAAAGTGCGAGATTGAATCAGAATTCTGCTCAGGCGGCAGAGCTGATTGCTTTGACTAGAGCGTGCGTGTTGTCGAAAGGGAAACGGGTGAATGTGTTTACTGACAGCCAATACGCATTTGGCGTGGCCCATAGCTTCGGACGTTTGTGGAGAGAGAGAGGTTTTATGACATCGCATGGTACGAAAATTCAGCATGGACAGCTTGTGAATGATCTTTTGGATGCACTTACATTGCCCAAGCAGGTGGCGATTATTAAATGTAGTGCACACCGTAAGGTGACGGATGATGTTGGTCGTGGCAATGCGTTTGCGGATGAGATTGCTAAGGAGACTGCCCGGAATCTTAGCACTAAAATGTATGTGACGAGTTCGGTTAGGTGGCCTACAGAGACTGGTATGTGTGAGGACACTATCGAGAGTGTGAAAGCGATTCAGAACGAGGCCACTGAGTCTGAAAAGACGAAGTGGAAAGAGAGTACGGGAAAGTTGGATGCGAATGGCTGTTGGATTGATTTGTCGGAGAATAAGAGGTGGATGTTGCCGGATGCGTATGTACTAGCTGTTGTGACGATGGCACACGGCTTGGCACATATTAGTGTGAAAGGTATCTGCAAGTTGTTGTCTCCTGTATGGAAGAATGATGGTATTGCTAAATGTGCTGAGAGATTGGTTAAGAATTGTATGATATGTATGATGTACAATCCTGGTAAAGGAACCCCTACACCTCCTGGCCATTTTGCTCCCCCTTCATGTCCCTTTGAGGTGATTCAGCTAGACTTCATCCATATGGAGCGATGCAACAACCTGAAGTACGTTTTAGTTGTGGTTTGCGCATTCTCCCGATGGATCGAAGCCTACCCTCTCAAAGATAACACTGCTCTGTCCACTGCGAAAATCCTACTGAAGGAATACTTTCCTCGGTATGGAATGCCACGGATTGTATGGTCTGATAACGGAAGTGAGTTTGTGGGGAGTGTGATGAAGAGTGTGTGTAAGGGCCTTGGAATCACACATAAATTCCACAGCGCCAATCATCCCCAGTCAGCAGGTTTGGTTGAAGGGTATAATGGCACCCTTAAGTTGAAGTTAGCAAAGATTCAGGCTACGACTGGTCTCTCGTGGCCTGACGCTTTACCCTTAGCTCTTCTGTCAACTAGGGCGACTGTACACTCCGGAGTAGGGCTTAGTCCCTACGAGATTGTGTTCGGCCGCCCTGAAAATGTTTGGGGGGTCACTAGACCGAGTGTGTATTCTGATCTTGAGTATCCAATGTTGATCGACTATCTGCATGATCTGACTGCTAAATTGAGGTTAATTCACCAACAGGTCTTTGAAGCACTGCCGACGCAGACGGAGGGTCCAGGCCACCAGCTCCAGCCTGGAGACTGGGTGGTGACACGAAACTTTGGACGGAAGCGCAACCTTGAGCCTCGTTTCACCGGACCCTACCAAGTGCTTCTTGCCACGAGGACTGCTGTTCGTTTGGAAGGACGCAAGAACTGGGTGCACGCCACCCATACTAAAAAGGTATCTATACCTTTGCCAGCAGACTCGTGGGTGAGGAAGGGCATCGCCTCATCTGAAGCGGAAGCTGTGCCGACTTTGGTTCCTTTTAGCGACGCCCAGCTTGTTGGAGAATCCTCAGTGCAGCAGGACGACATTGTTGAACATTTGTCATCGCAAAGCTCAAGATCTGAACAATTGACTGATCAGCAGAACTCTGCCATATCATCGGATCAGTTGTTTGACGAACAGACACGTCCTGGGAGAAGCCGATATTTTCTGCGATCCAATATCAAAGACTAATAAAAGCTTTGCTTTCTCCCCTTGACATCCTCGTTACCCCATTGCCACCATTCAGTCTGAACACACTTGTATAATTGTGATTTTTGATTGTGAGCCTTTTTCCATATATGTGATTTTGCTTCCACAGCTAGGAGATTTTGTATATCTTTTTAAATTAAAGATACCTTACATCCGGGTGAACCGTAAGGCCGCACGGGTACTTGCTTCTGGTTAGTAGGTCTTGACACTAGGTCGGAGACCGTCGGTTCCTGGGAACTCCTGGGGATTGACTACTGCTACACAGAACGAAGTGCGTCAAAAACGTTGCGGACGGTTTTAGAGGATGGCATTCTCTAAGCTGTTGGATTTGGAAAAAGCTCAAGCCCAAAGATTCAAGCTGCAGCAAATTGCTCGCACAAAATGCTTCATGTTTCAGGTGTTCCTTCTGTTTCTAACTGTTTCTTCGTTATTGGTGGGTGGGGTGTATTACATGATACAGTCCTTGTTGCCTTCTGCCTCACCTACCACTTCTTCTGAACCTAAACCTACATCCACTGTTTCTCCTCATTCCTTCCACATCTTACCCCAACACGAGCAGGTTAGACGTGCGGAATTCATGAATAATTCCTTCGTTCAGCTCCTTCATCAGCATCAGTTGGTGGTGAACACTACCAATTGTTGGGTGTGTGGGTTAATGCCACATACCACCGATAAGGGAATTCCGTACTTGGTCCTTCCTTATAGTTCCCAGGGTTCAGCTCGAGCATTTCAAACAATGTTTCGAAGCGCACTAGATTCCTACCCCAATCGAGAGCCACGTCGTCCACACTTTGGTCCCGGTCCGTACCACAAGCCTTTGGCAATAGCGATTGCTGATTTAGATAGGGATATCTATGAGCCGTCGCTCATCCCAGAGGAAGAGGTGCGAGCCTATAGGGATCTGAGTGAGGCTGAGTATAGTGCGCTCGTGGCTGAAAGACAGCTTAAAAGCTCGTCTCCAATATGGATCGTACCCCACCTTGGTAATTTCTGTCTAAAAGGTCGCGGCCGAAGCCCGAGAGCTCACCTTGGAGAGAGTGCTTGCTCTGAGACGTATGTCCTACCAATGCTCTCTTCCCCTGTTCTCCTGACTGCCAAGGGTACGTACTTTGTTTGTTATGACTGTGCATATACATGGTTGCCCCTTGACTTTGCGGGCACATGTTATATTGTAAACTTGTTGCCACCGACTTTTACAGTCGCCTCCAATTACCACAAGACCCGAGTTGTGAGGGGCGTGATTAGCGAAGAGGACACTGCCGGTCAAGAGGCAGGAGACTTTTTCAAGGGTTTCTTTCCGTTTTGGGGTCCTATGGTCAATAGTAGGAACCTGAGACAGTTGACCCGAGTGGTGGAATCGACAGCTAATATCACTGCCAGTGCCCTTGGTAATATCACAGCAGAGCTTCAGGCGGATAGGCTTATGACGTTACAAAACCGTATGGTTTTAGACGTTGTCTTAGCAGATCGAGGTGGAGTATGTAAGGTGATCCATTTTAGCTGTTGTATTTTCATTTCAGACAACGCTCCGATTGTCTATCAAGCCATCTCAAAGTTGCATAAAATCTCTGAGTCCATACACGTGGACGTAGGGGATTGGACGCTACTTGGGTGGTTTTGGGGCCTAATGTCGACTTGGGGTTGGAAAATTCTGATGATCATCGGGGCTGTTGTAGCATTCCTGTTCACGTGTTGCCTTTGTGTGCAGTGTGGTCCTGCCTTATGTGGCCTTTGTGCTACGACATGTATAAGACAGCCGCCTGTTACCAAAGGAACTCTGATGGATAGAATTATGTTACAGCAACATCTAGATGGTCTGATGAATATCGAAATTGATTATGATTCCGACTAGTGCTTGCCTACATGAGGGCAAAAGGAGCGTCTGAGGTTCCGTGACGATCGTAAGTGATGTTTTTGACTCGCACGAATATGGTCGAGTCTGGTATCTATGAACCGCAAATGACGAGTTTAGTGGGTGTACACGTTTTCGCTGTGCTAGCCTAAACTGTTCGTTTGTTTCGTGGGTTTCTTCATCCGAGCCCACGGGTTCCATCTTAGATACGGCATCCATTTTGTCTCTTGCCCTCAAGTAGCCAGCGAATGGACGTTGTCCGCTTCGCGACCCTGGGATTCCCAAACTCTTGCGGAAGACACGTTTCCTTTTAAAGTGTCTTTTATGATGAGGGGGATGATACTGTAAGGCAGATGGCCCCGCTCAAGGCTCATCTTGCCGTGCCGGTCTATTGTCTTAGTTGTGCATTCATTAGGCACGTCCCCTTTGATGCCTGCAGCTCGTGTTTCCCAATACCACCCCTTTTACACCCTTTTCGATCTCCTCACTGTTTCTGTCTTCCTCCGCACCTGTTTCTGTCCCTTCTTCGATTTGTTTACTGCTGATTGGAATGTACTAATGGTGGGAAGATGGGCTTTTACAGTTGGAAACTACCAAACGTTTCTGTACTTATGTTCCGGGCCCTGAATACATGAAAGCAACCCCTTATGGTCTTTACGATGGGAACCGAGTTGTAAACCTTTGTGTACTATGTTATCTTATGCATGAAAACTGTATAAAAGGAGCGATCCACAGAGGCAAGTTGAAGCAGACTCCTCGAACCTACACGTGTTGTACTTCCTGTGACTTCTGTGTTCCCTGCAGTAATAAACCTCGAATCTTTGACGCCGAAGGAAGTGTCCCGTGTCTCTGTCATTTGTACGCCGGAACAGGTTACCCACGAAGGTTTCAGGTGTTATCCCTGGCACCGCTGGGTCTTAAGAAAACCCAGTCCTTCAGCGTCAGGTCCTGAAGCTTTCCCATTCTTCAAGCTTTTAATACCTCCATAAATTTCCTCAATCGTAAAGGGAGCTGATAGCTCATACCTATGATCTTCACTAATGCTTGGGAGATCGATATCTTGAAAGAAGGCTGCTGTTTGTTCAATGTCTGGACTTAATTTCTCTGTATAAAGATGTTGAAAAACCGATGAGAATGCTTGTTTAATCCCTCCCTCTTCTGCTATCCCTAGCCCAGTTTCTGGACATTTGATTTCTTTAATGATATTCCTAGCTAGGTCTGCCCTTGTTTTCCATGCTAGAAATTTGCTGCAGCCTTCCCCATAATCATGATTTGCAAATTTACTCGCCTCCCATTTTTGTCTTATCTTAATCTCTAGGTAATTAGCTAGGTTACTATAGCACACACTACTTAGAAGAGGGTCCAAGGGCTACTTTAACGACTCTGTACTGGATACATGCCCCTCACAAAAACTTAATTACAACAGAAAGTACCCAGGAGTCAAAAACACATTCTACTCACAAGCAACCAATTACACGACAAAAAGAAAGATTGTGGAACAAATGTGGTTAAACACGTAAAGCCATTTAGACAGATATCTGTGCAACACATACCCAAGGTGAGAATTTTCCCATCAGTTGTCTCTCTGTACCACCACTATTACATCATTTGGGTTCTCCTTACCCAGGAGTTAGTGTACACACAGTCACACAAGTTGTACAGGGAGGACTGTGCGAGTAAGAAGACTCCACAATTGTTATTTCGCTAAGTGGTGTCAGTGTGGTGTAACAACTGAAAAAGCAGTGCAAGTGAAATTAGTGAAGTGAATAAAATTAGGTGAGACTGAGTAGAATGATTAATTTTAATGTTTTCTCTCAGCTCCCTAAGCTTAAAAACAATAGTGAAAAAAGCAGATTTAACATAATATCTGCTCAGCGAGTGGTCGACATGTTTCTACATATGAGGACAAGATCCTCTGCATTCATCAGGACCTAGGTGTTGCTACTGCTGTGAAGTTATGTGAAAAATGATAAAAAGAGATTATATCACCTGTTTGTCAGGTGCAAGTTCTCCTCCACAATCTAAAGTAGTCATGCAAACATGGAAAGAAAATGAGAAGAAACATACATATTCATCAAAAAATACACTCTACAGTTGTGATATTCTTGTGTTCATGTCGTTACGATTTAGTTAGCATGATATCACTCACCCAATTTCTGTGGGGATAGCGCCTCACCTCACCTGGCTGCAGCTCAGGTAAATAAGGAGCACCGCTCTGTTTTACAAAGACACACAATTGTAAAAACATTCCACTGTCTGTCCCATTAAGAGGTTAAATCCACAATTACATAACAGATGCAATGTCAAAATATACATCTGTCTAGCCTCGTTCATTATGACCCCAGTGTTACTCGTTGTAGTCTAATGATTTTATGCCCAATATCCCTGGTTTTATGAGGTCACCAGTTGTCTTTATGCTTAAATATTCCTAAACAAATTATGTTGTATGAACACACGAGAAAGTCTGGATTGCATGTTCAAAGTCTCCTCACTATCAGTAGACGCAAACTAATGGCACAAGCGTCTTGAAAGAATATCGTTCCAACCTTTATCGGCAATGGTATCGAGCAATTAGCCTGTTGCCGTATTCTAAGAAGAAGGCAAAGATGCCCTGGTTGGCTCGATATCAGCCCGAGTGGTATCCCCCAAACCTCAAGTAGGAGGAAGGATATAAATACCACCGTTCGTGCATTGCAAGTCTCACCCCCGAAAGCATATTTTTAAACAAGGCAAAGTGCCCTGGTCGGCTCGATATCGGCCCGGGTGGTATCCCCACACATCACGAGGGGAGAAAGATATAGATACCGCCATACGTGCATTGTATGCCTCACACACAGAGACCATTGTGCACAACGGTCGGCTAACCCCCGCTCTCCTCTCCGCTATACTGGGGAGGCACTGATCGGATGGGGCGCGGTCTATTTCAATGTTGGTTGTCTCCTCCCGTGTGCGGAAGCGCGCATAGGATGCTGGGATTTGTGGACATAGATCTTTTGTTTACATGCCGTATATACGTGCATAGGATACATATGTAAGAGATTAATGGCATCAGGGCTGTTTCTAATGTTGTGCCAAAGTTGAAAAAAAGGGCTGTTGTTAATTACAAGTGCACGCATTTTGCGAATCAAAACATTTTTTATTCAAGGCAAAAAGGGGTTATATTGCTAAACAGTCAAACCCATAATTTTATAAAGTCAAATTAGACAATATTGTTTGCTACTCGGGGTTTGGCAAAATTATATCAATCCTAGTGTATCCACCTGATAATACACTGAATTCTGGGAGTTGTAGTCATAGATAGTTATTTACGGCAACGAGTAAAGGATTTTAGGGGTATTTTAGGTGTATTATCATACACGTAATACCAAAGAAAGACGCTGAAGATACAGAAACATTTCGAATCCGACTTTTTATTGTTCTCTGGAATTGAGATTCATACCAGAGAGGCCATTTACAGTCCAAGTATGCCATTTCTTCGGGACAAAGTTAAAATGAGCCCAAACTTAATGGCCCATCGTCATATCTCATAATGCTCATTCTTACTATGGATAGAGATAACCGTACTGGTAAGAGTGTATATTTAGATAACATGTCTATATCCATACGTAGGGTGTTAATAACATCAGTGAGACTAATGGAGACCATGTATGAGCATGAGTGATGCAGGTATTAACAGCAAAGGCCAAATGACCATTCATGGACTTCCAACGATGTCAGTATTTTGGGTGCAGTGCTGAAGTTCAGACATGTGATTAATAATGGTTATTACATGTTTTCAAAATTTGTCCGACTATATCACCGTAACCTCCTGTCTCACCATAGAGATATCATAATGACATCCAAGGGATAGGCTCATTAAGGCCATCTTTGTCACTGTTGAGCTTATAGACCCATTTCTGCTCAATTTTTAACAGAAATTTGCCCACATCTGGGCAGTGATCTGATATGGTGGGCTGTTCCAGTATCGTCCATGTAAAATCATTTGGGCCATGTCCAACTTCCAAAAAATGGGCTGTTAGGCGTGTCGCCTGTTTGCGACAGCGAACTGTACTTTTGTGTTCACCAATGCGAGTTCTTATCTTCCTTGTCGTCATGCCCACATATCTTTTTGGGCATGGACAAGTAATGAGATAGATGGTGTTCTCACTATTGCAATTGGTGAATTTTCGCGGTTGCCATGGTCACGTTGTTCCTATGTCTACCGTAGTGGATTTGGATGTTTGGGGACATACGGAACAATTTCTACAAGGATGATGTCCGTGTACAGGTGGGAGATCCCATAGGGTACCAACCTGTCTAATCAGTCTATTTTTAGGTCTAGTATGGACCAGCTGATCTTTTATGTTCTGTCCTCTCTTAAAGGCAAACAATGGGACAGGTAGAGTATCCCCACTCGTGTTTAAAATGGACCAATGTTTTGTTATGATTTTCTGGACTTGGTTGGATTTCGTGTGAAAGGTATTCACGAATGTCATCCTGTCTGTTTTCTCTTTAGGGACAGCAATATCCAAAAGGGCATCCCTGTTGTTGTTGGACGCCCTTTTCTTTGATTGACGTATGATTTTATTAGGGTAATTCTTTTCTCGTAGATGTTCTGACAATTTCTCAGAGTGTTTCTCAAAGGCCTCCTTGGTGGAACAGTTCCTCTTGAGCCTGAGAAATTGCCCAAAAGGCAAGTTGTCCCTGAGGGCTCTAGAGTGACAACTCTCGTAGTTGAGGAGCGCATTCCGTGCCATAGGCTTTCTGTATAGCTCTGTGGTAAGACCTTCAGTTGTTGCCGATATCAAAAGGTCTAAGAATGGTAGCTGAGTCTTACTGAATTCCACCGTGAACTTTAAATAATCATTACACGAGTTCAACCATTTGTGGAACTCCATCAGATTTGCCTCAGAGCCTCTCCACACAACAAAGATGTCATCTAAGTATCGCTTCCAGACTCGAAGCAATACATAGTGGGGGTTGTCATGGTTGAGCACCTTCGTCTGTTCAAATACATGAACATAGAGATTAGCCAAACTAGGAGCGAAGACACTACCCATGCTCGTACCAGATATCTGGAGATAGGTAGTGTCTTCGAATTTAAAATAGTTCTCCGTCATGGCTAGTTCGGCCAAGTTCATGATAAAAGATGCTGGTGTAGTAGATTGGAGATCCCTCTCTTGCAGTAAGGTGCCCACCACTTCCAGAGTTTCTGTTTGGGGGATTGATGTATAAAGAGATTCTACATCGAATGAAATGAGTAGATCAGTAAAGATGTCAAAATCAATTTTGGGAAGTAGCCGTAATATGTCTTTAGTATCCTTCAGATACGTTGGCATTTTTTTGACTATTGGGTTCAGGAAAAAATCCACAAACGTGGATAGTGGTTCTAAAACTGACCCAATGCCAGAGATTATAGGTCTCCCGGGAGGTGGTCTCTGTTGTTTATGGACCTTGGGGAGGCAATAAAAGTAAGGAACAGAAGGATGGGAAGTACACAAATATTGACCTTCCTGTGGTGTAATCCATCCCTCCAATGTAGCCTCTTCTACCAGTTGACAAATCTTGATCTTCAATTTTTTGGTAGGATCATCTTTCAGAGGAAGATAGGACTTACAGTCTTGAAGTTGCCTGAGACATTCTGTTCTATAAGTCTCTGTATCAAGAATGACAATTGCACAGCCTTTGTCCGCAGGCTTTATTGTGATGGCTTCATTTCTTGTTAAAGTACGCAAGGCCGATCTCTCTCTATTGGGTAAGTTGACATAAGAATTGGATGGCATGGTATTAAAGAGTTTGTTGATGTCATTCTCCACTGCCTCTTCAAAGGTTTGAACGCGTGCAGGTAATCCAATGGTTGTCAGATTAAAGGTTGATGGTCTTTTTAAGCCAGTATTGACAACTGATTGTACATCGTTACCAGGATTCTGTTTGGCAAAAAAATAATGCAATCTAATCTTCCAAAAGAGTTTTGCTAATTCCACTTGTGTTGTAAACTGGTCACCGTTATTTGTGGCTACAAAACCTAATCATTGATTAAGGAGATTTTCTTCATCTTCTGACAAAGCGTAGGAACTCAGATTGATCACGAGGCTGGTTGGTTGGTTCCCCCGCTCGTTCCTGCTCCGTCCTGTGGTATCTTCTTGCCATTCCTCAGGTCCATTGTAGGTTGTTGTACTGGTGCTGTCCATCGGACCTGAGGTCCACCCGGATACCACCCGGGACGATATCGAGCCGACCAGGGCACTTTTGCCTTGTTTAAAAATACGCTTTCGGGGGTGAGACTTGCAATGCACGAACGGTGGTATTTATATCCTTCCTCCTACGTGGTGTTTGGGGGATACCACTCGGGCTGATATCGAGCCAACCAGGGCATCTTTGCCTTCTTCTTAGAATACGGCAACAGGCTAATTGCTCGATACCATTGCCGATAAAGGTTGGAACGATATTCTTTCAAGACGCTTGTGCCATTAGTTTGCGTCTACTGATAGTGAGGAGACTTTGAACATGCAATCCAGACTTTCTCGTGTGTTCAAACAACATAATTTGTTTAGGAATATTTAAGTATATAGACAACTGGTGACCTCATAAAACCAGGGATATTGGGCATAAAATCATTAGACTACAACGAGTAACACTGGGGTCATAATGAACGAGGCTAGACAGATGTATATTTTGACATTGCATCTGTTATGTAATTGTGGATATAACCTCTTAATGGGACAGACATTGGAATGTTTTTACAATTGTGTGTCTTTGTAAAACAGAGCGGTGCTCCTTATTTACCTGAGCTGCAGCCAGGTGAGGTGAGGCGCTATCCCCTCAGAAATTGGGTGGGTGATACCATGGTAGCTAAATCGTAACGACATGAACACAAGAATATCAGTACTGTAGAGTGTATTTTTTTATAAATATGTATGTTTCTTCTCATTTTCTTTCTGTGTTTGCATGACTACTTTAGATTGTGGAGGAGAACCTGCACCTGACAAACAGGTGATATAATCTCTTGTTATAATTTTTTACATACCTTCACAGCAGTAGCAACATCTAGGTCCTGATGAATGCAGAGGATCGTGTCCTTATATGCAGAAACATGTCGACCACTCGCTGAGCAGGTATTATGTTAAATCTGCTTTTTTCACTTTTCACTATTGTTTTTAAGCTTAAGGAGCTGAGAGAAAACATTAAAATTAATCATTCTACTCAGTCTCACCTAATTTTATTCACTTCACTAATTTCACTTGCACTGCTTTTTCAGTTGTTACACCACACTGACACCACTTAGCGAAATAACAATTGTGGAGTCTTCTTACTCGCACAGTCCTCCCTGTACAACTTGTGTGACTGTGTGTACACTAACTCCTGGGTAAGGAGAACCCAAATGATGTAATAGTGGAGGTACAGAGACACAACTGATGGGAAAAATCTCACCTTGGGTATGTGTTGCACGGATATCTGTCTAAATGGCTTTACGTGTTTAACCACATTTGTTCCACAATCTTTCTTTTTGTCGTGTAATTGGTTGCTTGTGAGTAGAATGTGTTTTTGACTCCTGGGTACTTTCTGTTGTAATGAAATTAGCCAGGTTAGCCTTAGTTTTGGATAGTTCTCCTTCGTTATTTTTATTATGAGAGTCTTCCAGTACCCTCTGCACTCGTTTAACTGCCTCTTCTAATACCTCAAGTTCTTTCTTTTCCTTTTTCTTATGTGATGTTCTGATACCAATTAATATACCTCTGAGATAAGCTTTAAAAGTGTCCCAGGCCTTGTCAAAAGGTGCAGACCCCAGATTAATATCGAAGAATTCATTTGTGGAATGTTTCAATGTACTTATTATTGTTAAGTCGGACAATAAGGATCTATTCATTGTCCATCTCCTTTCCTCTGTATTATGTTTTATCTCGAGATGTAAATCAACTGCAGAGTGATCGGACAAATGTTCTGGTATGTGTGATACCTTGCTTATTTGCTGACTAATCAACAATGAAACTAAAAATAAATCTATTTGTGACCTGTGGCCATGTTTTTTATTGTAAAAAGTGTATCTCACTGCAGCTTGTCGAGGTTTGATACCCTTTATAGCCCAAATATCTATCAAGCCTAGGTCTTGCATTATTTGCTTCACTACGGCCCTCATTTCTGGGGCTGCCGCTGCTGACCTCTTAGATGTAGAGTCATGAATTAGATCCAAAGTGATATTGAAATCGCCCCCCATAATAATAGGGAGATTCACCTCAAGTAAATATAAAAATAATGTTTTAAGGGGTGCTGCGTCGTCCAAATTGGTTCCATAATACCCCACTAAAGCTATCCAGAAACCCTGTACTTTAAGCTTAACTATGACCCACCTCCCTAACGGATCAACCAGTGTTTCTCCTAATACACTATGAGATGATTTCTTAATCAGAATTGCTACCCCTTTTATAGTAACTGATTGAGATGTATATAAACAGTAATCTAGCCAAGGTTGATGTTTTATTATATCTGACCATTCCTCTTTTGCCAAATGTGATTCCTGAACAAAAATAATATCTGAATTGCAAAGCCTCAAATATTCTAAAATTCTGTGCCTTCTAGGTAAGACTCTTAATCCGTTGACATTCCATGTCATTATCTTCAGGCTACTAAATTTATTTTGTATCGGCATTCCTTAAAATAAAAGAAAACACACTCCATATTCCTTGGTAGCCTAAAAAACCTGCGGCTGTGACAATTGAGGACGTTTAAAAAAAAAAAGATCCCAAATGCTCCCTCACCCTTTGTGAATAGTTTTCTGGAATTTTTGGTACATTTTATTTCACTATCTGCCCCCCCCCGCCCCCTCACCCACTCTGGGGAACCCTCCCATTCTTCCTGAGGTATAATATTACACCACTTTTTGAGCTTTACCCTGTCTCGACAGGCTTCTATATACAAATTACTTACTGAAGTGGCTATCCTTTAGTTCCATCTATAAAGGCTCTTACTTTGTTAGGATCTCGGAAATTGTGCATTTTGTTATTTAGCATCACTCTCAGTGATGCAGGAAATCTAATTGTTGCTGGTGCACCTAGATCTTTTAACTCAGGAATAAATTTACCAAGTTCCCATTGGCGATCAAGCGTGGTACGAGATAAGTCCGACCTGGTAAGGTACGGCCAATCAGTTTTTTTGTATGATCCTGCTTTCAGCGCCCCTGTGAGTATCCTTTCCTTCAACGTGTATGTTCTAAAGTTTACCAAAATCCTCCTAGCTGACTTTCTGCTGGTGCGGCCAACGAAGGGGTCGCAATGAACTCTCCGTATATCTTCTTCTACAAAGGCTTGATCAAGGTCACTATTCTGTTCTAAAATAAGCGAGACAATAAAAGATCTAATGTTCGCCCCTTCTGCCCCTTCTGGAACATTTAGGATTCTGATGTTATTGCGTCTCGCATTATTTTCAAGGAATTCAATCTTGTCTCTCAGTTCTTCTTCATTCTTTTGTAATTTAGTGATCCCCATCTGATTAGAGACAACCTTTGCTGTGAGTTGACCCTATGCTTGCTCCATGACTCCGACCCTCTCTACTAGGGCACTGATCTTAACTTCCATCGACTCGCATTGCCCTTGGATTTTCTTTTATTTTCTTCAGAGACAATGAACCATTGTTTTATCTCTGCATACATAGTTAACATTCGTTTTCCAAAATCATGATGTGATTCCTGTATCGGCTCTGGGGCCGGCCCAGTACCATCGTCTGGGGGGGCTGGAGGGGAGTTTTGCAATGGAAAGACAACTTTGCTCCCTCTGAGTACTTTGGAGGGTGTTTTCTCTACGTCCACCCGTATCTACCAAAGCAGAGTCTTCCAGACCTGCCAGTAATCCAAAGCTATTTTTTATTGGAATTTGGGCAATAATATCCTCTTGAAGTCCAGCTTTTAGATCTAAATTAATTTTCTCGCTTAATTCTGAGGCTAATGCTGACAGATTTGCACTTTGTTTTGGTGCTACAGGGCTATGTTATATAGTTAGGTGGTGAAAGCAGGGATTGCACTTTAATGTATGCCCGTAGAGAGGTTGTGATTTTTACCTTTTTACTTTTTCCTCTGATTGCTTTCTTCTCTTTACTTTACGAGTTCCCTGTTATTGGTTTTTTATGGAGCCTTCTATTTTAGGTATCGGAGGAGATAACTTATCCCTGTTAGACTCTTTTAGATCCTTAGGTGAGATTACTTGAACCTCCGGTTTTCCCCTCACTCCTTTCACACTAACCACCAAATCTTCTACGCCCCAGACTCCTCTACTTCTTAGAGTATATCTGTTAACTGCTAAGACTTTTTCAGACCTTTTTTTGTTGTATTCTGGCTTGTATCATGTCCAGCTAGTATTCCCCCCCCCTGCTTCTCCTCTTTTTTTTGTCTCTCCTCCCTTTCTTTCCTGACACCTTGCTTAACCCCCCAGCCTCCGTCCCCTCCTTTGTAACTTTAAGGTCTTTCTGGTCTTCCCTCTTCTGTCTCCTTACCGGGGTCATGGGAGGCTGTAACCGTCTTGCATAGTCAAAGCCTCTACCTGCCTCAGCCTCGGTTATTTCAGCAACATACAGCCAAAGAGGATCCAGGTACGATGAGTTTTGTATTTCCCCCTCCTCATGAAGAACAGAGTGATCAATCCTGGGCTCCTTCCTGGCTTCTGTACACGAGGCTCCTCTCGGGAAAAACCGGGGCAGAATCCCAAGTCTTGCTCCCCAGCGCCGTTGCTCCTTCCTTGGCCGCGCTGAAAAGCAGCTGCGGCTAATTGTAATGGAGCCAGGAGGGCTCTCAGATTCAAATATGCTGCGCTAAAAACTGTACTATACTGCCCGCTTGGGAGCTCGGAGCCCCTGCGGTAGTAGCACTCCTCATGCCTGAGATCCTGCTGATCCTGCTGACTCCGCCACGAACTCACAGCAGACCACGCCCGCCGAACAGAGAGAAAGCTCCCGACCGCCTCTACTCAGCATCCGCCATGTTCCCCTGGAGTCCCCTGTCAAACACCTAGATTCCAGAAATTCTTGTCACATCCACGTGACCACAGTTTGTTTGTACTGAGGCTAGTAAGGCTGTTCTAGGATGGCACCCAGGAGAGCGAGGAGTTCATTGTTTATTACCGTGGTCATTAGGAGTAGCCTTGGAGTTCTGGTATAAGAGTATGGAGGCTAATGCAGGAGCGCAACGGGTCTCTTAACACAGAGCGGGAGCGTCCGGGTGGCGCAACTAACTTTCAGCGCGGTCTGTTGACATAGACACAAATGTGAGCTATCGGCCTTTGGGTAAATTGATGGGGTAGAATTAAATCTAGTACAGAAGGCTCACTGAACTTTATGCGTGTTTCAACAGCATACCGAGCACATTGTAACCCCACCTCTATAGAGCCCTGATATTTGTTTAAGAAGACTCTGATGAGTTGTGAATATGCGTTAATGCAGTAAATATATCTCGCCACTGAGGGTGGATTTACATTAAACGAAGGGTAATGGCATGTTTTGATCTTTTGCCCACAGTGTGTTTGTATATAACTTACCAAAGTGAGTATTAGGTTCTTTTGGTTAGGGGATTGCATGTGATTAATTGGCACCATATTGGTGGAGAGTTATGGATTTATTTCACACAATACACTTTTCAATTTCTGTTGAGATCTATTTTACTCTGACATTCTTTATCATTTCATGTCTTTTGTTTGGTGGATTTCCACCGTGGGTGCATTGCATTGTGGACATAAGCAGATTTGTTCGGCACGCCAAGAGTTGTGACTATGTACTCCCATGCTCATTGAGAATGTTGTGACAAAAATATAATGTGTTTTTGTACTTTATAGACTGAAGACCCCGAAGAATGGCCCTTGTCCCGAAATGCATTGGGCAAGAAAGAAATTCTGGAACTTCTTGAAGAAATTATGTTTTTGTGATTACTAAACATGAATGCTTTTCATTAAAGTGAATATAAGTTGTCAAAGCATTTTTCACTCCTTGTTTTATGTAACCTTTGAAACATAATGTACATATTATTGTAAATATTTAGGATTTATGAAAGATTAATATGCAGATTTTGACAGTGCAGTTGCATTAGGTTAAAGTGCACAATGGTCAGGTCACCCCTGACATGATATAGGGTGTTCTGTTAAGGTGTGCCCAGACAATGCACACTCCATTGTAGCACTCTGAGACAAGCAAGACAACTAAGTTGAAATTACAGTGTAAGTTAAAGGTGTGCTTCACTTGTTCATTACAATCAAGATAGCCACTTTAGCAAAATCTGAGAAAGGGAAACCCCTGCTCACATACCCAGGCTACACCTACAGCAAAGAAAGTAGTAGCAAAGAGCATAGTCACTAGAAACTATACAACATATTATGTAAATGGTTGTTATGGGAGAACAACCACTTTAAAGTATGAAGTGGGGAAGATAACAGATTACAAACTTCCACTAAATATAGGTGAGATTAGGCCTGCAACATAATCCAAGACTTAAAGGAAGTCTCAAAAAGTGTGACAGCTCCAAGTTAAACAGTACTGAAAGGCTATGCATATATAATGCATACTCACTGTAAAGCTCAACAAGCCTCTATACCTAACATAAAAATGACAATACCTAGAAAAAAGAAGTAACACTCAGAAAAAGATTTCCCTAGCGATCTAACTATTACCCACAAAAGAGGATTTCATAATATATGATAACCTGTATAATTAAAAAGGACAAAAATTGTCATATTTGAAACATCACAATACTTATTAACACTAATCCAATACCCACATGGCTGATAAATGGTACCTTTAAAGCCTTCCCGTCTTCATTTAATCAATAACATACCATCCATAGACAATATCAAGACAGCAACATACCCCTCATGTTCTCACTGCTCCCAAATACAAAATACACAAACCAAAGTAAGCTAGTAGTAAGCATATTAAAAGTGAATAGTAAAAGCTTTTCCCCCAATAAAATAGTTATAGATTTTGAATTTGCTATGCTAGACACAATAGCAAAATTGTATCAGAATATCAAAATACAGGAAGGCTATTTCACAACAAGAGAGCCATCTGGCACCACCTATATATATTTTCCTTTAGCATAAGTTACTCCACAATCAGCAAATTCCAATTTAAAATGAACAAAAAATGGTCTGTCCTCCATATCACTTTAGGAATTAAATAGAATCAATGACTTGCTAATTATATTGCATTGCATAAGGTCAATGACGAAAAGCGAACCCACTTCTCGATTACTTTGAGGATAAGTTGCTTGGTTGTATGCAGTGCTCCAAACCAGGTCCTGCATATGCTAGTGGAGTACCCTAAATTATGAAGCAAAGACTAAAATGAAGAAAAAGACAGGCACAATTCATTCAAGGACAATACAAAGACATCACCCTACACCAGAGTTCTACAAAATGTGGGGCGCACCCTCCTGGGGGGCCCGACACCATCCTAGGGGGGGCGCGCACTCCACTCTAATTTCTCCTTTGTTCCCTGTGGCAAGTCGAGGGAGGGGAATTCGACGGGGCACAAAGTGCCCCTTCTTTTATTATGTTCACTGTCCCAGGAGGGGGTTAATTCATTCAGCTTCAGCGAGGAGGCAGGAAGTCTCCTCTGCTAAACCAAGGTAAACTGCCTCTCTAGGACATTTAATTTTGGAAATGAGGTCTGTGCAGTTGCGGCTCGTGACCTTTCAAAGTCGTAGGGTGTAAAACGTGTGGGTGTGTTTTAAGGAGGGTTAACGTACATGTCTGCATTTTCAGGTGGTATCAAGAAAACGTTACAAAATGCAGCCCTTGCAAGGTGTGTACGCTTCCACCCCAGCAGTGAAACGGTTAAGATGAAAAGTTAATAGAGATAACCCACCATCCTATGACAAGGTGCATCAGAGTGTTTAATGGGCCATTATCAGGCAGAAAAGAGAATTACAAAGATGTGTGATCTTGGGTGAATCAGTATCTCTGCGCCTGCAGCTCCTTATCAGCCAAAACAGAGCACACACACAATGGGCTGACAATTAAAGCAAGGAACTGGGCATCTATAAAACAGCAAAATACTGTTTCAAAACTTTTCCTGTACATCAGATCTTGTCTCAGGAAGTACCCTCGGGGCATAGAAGACATGAGACACATTTCAGCAGAGTAAACTGACACAGTTTCCACGGTATGTCAACAAAACGTATTTCTCAATCCACACCCAGGAGGTGGCCACTGATTTAAAAGCATCACTTTGATCTCAAATTTCTACAGAAAAGAAGCTGCCATCACGATCTAGCTAACAACAAGACATGTTTAACTTTCTTTTGTTCAGTGTGACTGATAGAAGAATGCATATGTTATGGTAGAATCATAAGTGGGTTTAGGAAGTTTAATATGCACCTCCTCGTGGATGAGTGCTTTAGTGCTGTACCAAAGTCCAGCTCTGAATCAATATTAGCTGAATTATGGTAACATTCAGATATGTGCCTGCCTTTGACTACCTATATGTGCCCTCTTTATCACTGCAATGATCCGCATGGCTGCCAGAGCAGCCACTGACGTCAGAGCCTTGTGTTGAATGCATTTCTATTTCAATTATATATGTTAGCATTGCACTGCTAATTGGCCCATTTTCACATTCCTCTTAAAAGACAGTGCTTGCTGCAAAAACTTACTGCCCATCACCATGATAGCCCCCTTTGCCAGTGGTTCCATCCTATACTATACCACCAACTGGAACTCTCAACCCTTCTGCAGTCACATTTTACAGGAGCAGCTTCAGAGCTCGTCAAACAAGAATTAAATGTTAGTGCAGGAGTCTCACTTTAGAGGTGTCCAAGCAATCAACCCCCTCCCAGAAAGAAAACTCATTAACTTTGAGCCAGCAGACAGACTCTCTGCAAGCACCTGCAGATGCAAATGAACATAGCAGCCACACACTGGCAGGGATAACACAACACCCAACTCGCACAATCAAAATAGGAGCCAGAAGTACTAACGCAGTCACTGACTGCTAACTGAGTCAGGGCCTGCAAAAAGTGACTCCTGAACAGGCTCTCTGCAGAGTCATCAAAGACGATTGCAGACCAAAATCTGCACGTCCAACTAGCAGGGGATAAGACATCCTAGTAAAAACAATTTGCACACATTTTAGCTAGAAAAATGGTGGTTTGAGCTATGTAATAATCTGTCATTTCAGCACACCCACTCACAAACCTGCACTTAACTAAACACTGTTATTATGTTGGACATTATATGCTGGATATGGCCCCAGATATGCGTGCGGCTGTCAATAATGTAGTGTACCAGATTCCAGACATTTCTGTCTGGTATTGGGGGGCCCAACAGCTAAAAAAATGGAGCTGGGGGGGCTCAACCTACAAAAGTTTGAAGACCTCTGCCCTACACTCTACCACTATAGAAAATGAACAGAAGTCCTATAACTTAAACAATACAAGCCCAATCCTTATAAATGAAATCATCCATAAAAATACAACACATGGCAACAGAACTAAGATGGTACTACATGGAGATGTGGCACTCCTAAATTACTGAAGCTCAATAGTGCACATCATTTTTTTAAATTAAATCACCTTACAAAACAATTTTAAAACAAAACTGTAGAACAATTTCAAAAACACAAAATTACAATTTTCAAAATAGGAAAAAATCCTAATCTAAATACATTATTAGGTTAACAAAGTAAGAGGGAAAAAATCTAAAACCAAATTTTTTAATATTTCCTTAACTTAAACACATATTTTAGATAAATGTAAATTAAATTAAAAACAAAATGGACACATACAAAATATTTAAATGTTGAAAATATTGAAACTCAACACTACTCAAACATAATACAACTAAATCACGATCAAATTGCAAAGCATCAACAACTTTAAATTATTACCACAGAATTTAAAAAAGTGGTAGGATGTTTACTAAAACCATCATCAACACCCAAAAAATCAAATTAGGTTGCCCAGAAAAATCCCAAAATCTAAATGCTTCCAAAAAATTATCCATCCGGTTATTTCAAAACCCATTCAAAATTAAATAAATAATGGGAATGCCCGAAAAAAATGACCTTGATTGTAGTCTTCATCTCTACCCCTACACAAAAACACACATTAAAAATCAAAAACCTCAAAATAAAACAAATTGATAATGGAAGAACAAATAAATGAAATAAACACATACAGTCCTCACCACTAACACTCTTACACAAGGTAAGTTCAATTCAATGTACTTTATTCGATTAATTTGAGTTAATCATAAATGTTCAGAAAAACATCATAGGTATATGCAATTAAAAAGCCAGAGGTGATGATTAAAAAATCATTAAAACAATATAAAAATTATTTAGAAAACCAATTCATCTCAGCAAATGTATATTTTTCTCAGTTTTCAGTGACTGGCATAAATTAAAGCAACGCAAAACAGGTTAGGGGGTCAGGCAACATATTTAAAAAATGTAGAGCCGGGCCACATTGAATAAAATTATACTTGTGCATGATTGGAATTAAAAATCTCTTACAGTGTTCACAGTAAAAGTTACAAAAAAAGAAAATGTGCAAATTGGAATGAGTCGAGGAGCTGTCACATGTGCAAAAGGGGAGATCTTGGGAAGTGTATACACCGGAAGTAAAGCTCATCATGCATGGCATGAGGTTAAGACGAAAGCTTAATAGACAAGCATTTTTCTGGGAAATCAAAAAGACTTCCTAGGTCTAAGGCGTGAAGAGGATTTTTGACATACGTTACCACATTATACTCTGTACATGTTCTAAAGACAGAAAATCCACAATGATTTGTTGAGTCAGGTTAACTGCATCTCTGCTCTAAATTGAGTGCCAAGGGAGGATTGGTGCTACATTTATTTGCTCAGTAATGTGAGGGCTGTTCAGTTTGTGATGTAAGGTATAATTGGAGCAACTGGTGGGAAGGCTCATCATTTTCTTCCAAAATGAATTTTCAATTGTTTGTATTAACTCTACATTAGCATAGCCCCACTCTCCTGTACAATAAGACGCTACAGCGATTGATTTAGCTCCTTACATTTTTTTAACATATCTAAATGTCTTGTTCACAGCTTTTTAGTAAATGATTTGATGACTTTAGTGCTCTTTTCTAGGATCATTCTTCGGTTAACCACCACATTGGACAGGATATTTTGTATTCAAAGGTCACCCCTAGGTATGAAAACAGCTCTGTTTGCACTACTTTGCGGTCAGAAACAAAAAAGTAAGGGGGATTCTTTATTTTTCACCCTGCAACTAAAATAAAAATCTTGTCCTCGTTTGTTTTTAAGTCCAGACTTTCCATATAGTTTACATTGGTGTCTAACAGCTTCTGGAGGGCCCTACCCTTGTGGGCAATTAAGACAGCATCATCTGCATATAATAAAATTGGGGTACACGTCTTCTTTATTATGGGGACATCCAGGGTTGATTCTAAGAGTTGGGACTCTACTCCAATTGTATATAAGGAGAACAAAAATGGGACGAGAATCAACCCTTCCCGAGCCCCCCTGGTGATTTAGACCCATCTAGTGCACTCCACTGTTGCCCATAATATACACAGGCTCTGGCCTTTAAGTACAGCTGCCTTAAAAGGTAATTATAGCTTGATCTACTCCCATTTACTTCATGATCCTCAATAGATGGGTATGGATAAGGAGTTGAAGGCTGTGCTTAAGTCCATAAAGGCCAAATAAAAATGACCTTGTTTGGCATGGGTTTATTTTGCTATCAGCAGACTCAGGTTGAGACATTGGTCTTGTGTACCCCTATCCTTTTTAAAGCCGTATTGGGCCGGAATCATGATATTGTTCGTTTCTGCCCAGGCGTCCAGTTTATTTTCTTAAACTGTGACCTTGAATGTTGCTGTGCTATCAAGGAGACAGATTGGTCTATAGTTTCTGGGGTCAGATTTGTCTCCTTTTTTGTGTATAGGTATTAAAATTGCTTTATGCCAGGATGTGGGGGGCCCTCTTTGGCTATAACATTAAACACTTTTGTAATTACAGGCCTCCAGATATTCGGAAAAAGGCAGTAAAAAAGTCTATATTTGTGCCATCAAAGCCTGGGGCTTTATTACGTGTGCATTGTGCTAGGGCGTGGATTAGAACTTGTTGGTTAAAAATAAGATTGCTGTTGGGGGATAGGACCAGGTCGTCGTGAAACTCTCAGTCACCTGCCCACTTTCAATAAAAAAGCTTATTAAAGTGCGCGACCCAAGATTCCTCATCAATGTGATGATCAAGTTTGGGGTCTGTGGATGGTTTTAAAAATGGAGCATTAACTACTGCCCAAAAGTCCCTCGTATTGTGTTTGGAAGATGCTTGGAGCAATTTTTCCCAGGCTTCTTCCTTTAAAGACTTTACACTATTTTTCCTAGCCTTGGAATACATAAGGCAAAGCCTGTTTTAACAGGCAGGGGGTTCTTGGGATGGACTTTAGTGTATTGCGCAGATGGGAGAGAGCTTTAGAACAATGCCTGTCAAACCACTTCTTGCCCTTGCCTATTAGGTACCCCCCACTCTTAACAAGATTCTTTTTTACATCTGACAGTATTAATTTGACGGCCGCAATGATGCTTGATGAGGTCGTATTTAGATCAAGACAATTTTCGATTTCATGAAGCCTACTTGAAACCACCCAAGGGATGGGAATACCTTTTCTATAACCTCCAATTTAAGTAGTGACCCATATTTCTTAGCCACATGTGGTTTTATTTGTGTGAAGTTGGTATCATGGATTCCTACCCAACATAATTGGCAGGTTAAGGTTGCAGGATCACTACAACCTAAAAAAGTGACCACAGTCTTACTAAGAACCCTTCTCAGGGAAGCCACAGCTGATATACAATCAATAGTGGAGCTATTTAGGCTAGAACGGTAGGTTATTAACACATAGCCTGTAGTTTCCAGCACAGGATTAATTATTTCCAGATCGTTTGTAATAAAAAGCTTGTTTAGTACATTCCCATACTGGTTGTGGAAGAAGTGCACACTTCCCCCTCCGTTCTCGTCAAGTAGGCCACATATTGGATTCAGGGCAAAGAGACAGGAATCTACATTAAAATCACCCAGCCATAACACTTCTGGATCTTTTTTATACAAGTTAAATAACCAATTATTTTCTCTTCCACTTGAGTTGCAACCTTGTGCATCTCACCCCCCAGTTCGTTTTTCTAACTGGAAGTAGGTGTTGCCATCAGCGCCTTTAATTTACAACATAATAAAATATTGAGATTCATTATGGAAAGAGAGTATTTCCAATTTCAAAGTATTCTTTAAGAGTTTCACAATCAGGCCCCACACCCGACCAGACTTTGAAGCAATTGCTGGGGTAAAATATGATCTATAACTCTCTATATTGATGGGTCCCAATGTCCAAGTCTCTTGAAGGCAAACTAGGTCGAAGGTGGTGATGGACTTGAGCCAATCTGTATCTAACAATTTGTGGCACAGGTCTGCAATGTTATATGTAATAGCAGCAAATGTGTCTCTATCTTTTGGCAGTATATCTTGAGAAGCCATATGTTGGACTTGGTCCTTTTTGCAGGGTGATCCCTGAACTTTTTGCCTTCCTCCTAGTCTTTTTTCTGACCTGGTGTTGGTGGTTTTAGGGCTATTGGCACTTTAGCACTGCTGTCCAATGTAAAGTGTGTGTCCTCTCTGTGGTAAACATGGTAAGATTGGTCTACACCCATTTGGCGTATTTAATTTACCTGTCAGTCCTTGTAAAGTGGTATCTCAGATACCCTGAGCCAGTAAATTAAATGCTACTGGTGGGCTTGCAGCGCTGATTGCACCACCCACCAAAGTAGCCTCTCAAACCTGTCTCAGGGCTCTGCCATTGCAAGGTCTGTGCGTGCAGTTTACTGCCGCTGTGACGTGGCACCTAAAGAGTTTGCCGCGCCTGTGAACCCACTTTTACTGTAGGTCAGTCACTCCTAAGGTAGGTCCTGGCTAGCCCTATGGGCAGGGTGCATTATAAGTAAAAGGTTGAACATATACCTTAAATGTGTGACATGTCCTGGTAGTGACAAACAGCCATTTTGGTTTCTTACCGCTGTGTGGCTACTTTGCCATAGAAATGCATTGGGGATTCCCTGATAAGTGTTTAAGTGGTAATTCTTGATATGAAAGGAGCAGCGTGGTCAAGATTGGGATGTTTGGAATAGTGATAATAAATGCTGCGTAATGGTGTGTGAAGATGTACAATCACTATTTTAGAAATGCCACTTTTAGAAGTTGGCATTTCGGTGTGCTATGTGTCTTTGCCTGCCTGATGTGTATTGCATGTCTGGCTCTAGAGTGACAGGGACTGGTGAGGTGTGTGGCTCCAGAGGGGCTGGATGAGTCAGCGCTAGGCTGAAGGGCCAGATCTGTATTTGATGTAGTGGGAGGAGAAGCCGCTGACCCTAAATAGGTCTATGCCTCCTTGTGAAATGGTGGCTCCACCCCCCTGTAGTGTGTCTGAGGACAGAGCCGAACCTGAAAAAGGAGGGTGTGAACACCGTACACAAAGTGCTTTAGTAGCCCCAGAACCAGTTGGGACTGGTTCTCCTAGCCCTGTGCCAGAGCAGAACAAAGACCAATGTAGTATAAATATTGGGGATGTGACCTCATGTCAGTGCTGCTACTTTGGGTGCTGGCTGTACCTGATGGGCCCGAGAGCAACTGCCACAAGGGACTGCCCCTCTGCTAGAGGGCCCTGTGAGCTGCCCTGCCTGTGCCCAGCTTTGTTCCTCTAAAACTCTAGGATTCTAGTGCTTTGTGAGCACTACATCTTTACTGCTGGAGCCCCAGAGAGGGGGACTCCAACCTTGACCCAGGGTGAGAGGAGCATTTTGAGCCCATCAGTGCTGAGCTGCACATTGTCCTGAGGGAATCCCAGAGTGGGATTCCCCCAGACTTTATCAGATTAAAGCGGGAGCCTACCTCGTAATAATGTGCTTCCAGGAGTGTACCGCTGGGAAGCACTTGGTTGCGCAGCTGTCAACTCGAGCGGAAGTCTATCCTGCATTCAGGTGCACATTGAAGCGGGAGCCTACCCTGCATTTCTAATGCACAGAGGACCCGCCGAGATTGGTGAAAATGGAAGTCAGGCTCCCATGCCTGACTGTGGGAAGGGCTTGCTGAATTAACAGAGCCGGAGCCTCGCAAACTCTATTTCCAACTTCCCCTCTCATCAGTGGAGGAGAAACGAGTCCCTAGAAATCAACTGTCACAAGGAGAAGACCGGGCGAAGGGAGGAAAGGTCCTATGAGCGGGGCCTGCCAGGCAGCCTGATGAGGGGTGGAGGCAGCCATCAGGAAAAGTCCTGTGAGCAGGGGCCTGCTGAGGCACACTGTCGAGGTCTGAAACCAGCACGTCCAATGCCCCGGTGAGTGGGGCTGAGCCTGGATTATTGTGGGTTCTGAGGACCTTAGTGAATGGAGCTCCCTAGGCACTGTTAGTGTTAGTGCTTTCGCTGCAGTCACAGCTGCACCGCAAAAGCACGTACAGCTGCAATGAGGGGGCACTTTTTGTTTAAGAAGGAGTGGGGCTTCAGAGGCACAGTGGTGCCCAGGCTCATTTTCTCAGCTGCACCACGAGAGCATGAGCAGATGCAATGTGAGGGGCCATTGTTTTGGTTTTCAAGAGATACCAGGGTAATTTACACCCTTGACCCCATTCAGAGCACTGACTTCTGGACAGAAGGAATTTGGGCCCCATAGAAGTCCAGTTGGTCTAGAGTCATTTTTGTGGTACTGGAAGGGTGCAAGGCCCTACAAGGGTGCATAATTTGTTTATGCCTGAGGTGATGTATGCACCTAGGGAGTGTTACTATGGTGCACTTCTAAATGTGATTTTTGCCTAATGTGTTTATGCATAATATGATTCGGCAGTGGAGTATTTTACCGGTAGTTACTGGTTGTAACATCACCTGTTCTAATGGCTCTGACAGTGGCCCCACTGGCCCTGTCATGTATATAATCCCCAGTGAAGTATTGCCTAGTACCAGGTGGCACAGTGTACATTTGTGATTATGATTCTAATGTGTTTTGGATAATACAAAGGCTATTAGCTATTTTTGATAACCTTGTGTGCAGTTTATTTTGTGGTGTGCCTAGTGTGTCGCTGCTGTGTGTGTGTGTTGTGCAAACACTTTGCACATTGCTTCTGGGATAAGCCTGACTGCTTGTGCTAAACTGCCAAAGGGGTGTGCAGGGATTATCTTCAGCGTGTAACTCTCTTGCCCTGACTAGAATGGTAGTTTCTGTCTGGCTTAGGTGCAAGCCCTAGCCAACCAGAAATCCCATTTCTTTTTTTTATGTTTGAAAGCTTTATTGAAAGAAATGATAAGAAATTACAATGTAACATCAGCATATAAAATCAAGTGCAAAGCAAACATGTTGAAAAAATGAGGACATACTGACAACAATACTAAGAAACCAAGCATTTTCTGAGTTTTCTAAAGGGGGAGGAAGGGGAAAGGGGAAGGAGGGAATAGAAAACAATGCTATAATAAAATAATGCTTCTATAAGTTGTCAGCAGGCGAAACAATTGCACAGTGGGTGGGAGAATACATAGTATCTGAAAAACCTTATGTTATAAACAAAAACTGTGAACGGTAGCAAATAAAACCAGGAGAGAGTAGAGATCCTTCAAGGAGGCTTAACATTTTCTGAGGATAGAGAAATGTATCTCTTTTTAGCAGAATGGTCTAAATATGTGGTAAGGGGTAACCAATAAAGTTCAACATTACGAGATGGTGTACATGGGGAGGCAAATGCAACATCAAGTCTATGAAAATGGCAAAGGGAGTTCCACCAGCAACGCATGGAAAGTTTGGTATGCGACTTCCAATTAGAAATGCGAGAGCAAGCATAAGGTCAAAAAGACCAAGTGAATGTGAAGGAAGATCTAAAGAGTCCGATAGACTCCCCAAAAACACAAGGGTGATGGAGTAAGGAACAGAGAGTGTAAAAATGTGAGAAATGTAAGACCAGGCTTGCTTCCAGAATGCAGCTACAGAGGGACAGAAACAGAAAAGTTGAAGAAGATCAGCATCAGGTGTACCACAGGTCCAACAGTTAGAGGTAGAGGAGGAAATAAAGCGAGAGAGAGAAAGAGGAGAAAGGTAGAGCCTATGATACAGAAAAAATAATGATTGAGTAAGGGAAGCGGAACAAGAAGTTCTCAGGGTCTTGAACCAGAGTTTATCCCAGAGAGGAACAGGAAATGAGCAACCCAAATCATTTTCCCAAGAAGTCTCCAATTTAGTTTTAGCACGCTCAGGGTTAGTAGGAGAGAAGAAACGATAAATAAGAGAAACTTTAGGAAGAGTGGCAAGTATTTCGAGAAGAGAAGATGGAGTGGAAGGCGAAATTAAAGACGGAAGAGAATAATAATGATCAAGAATGATTTCCATAAGAATATGATATTTCTGTGAAAAAGAACGAGGGCAATGAAACCGCGCTTGAAATTGGGGGAAGGAACAAGGCGAAGAACCATCGAAGAGTTGATCAACCCAAATAATCCCTTTCGATCTCCACGAAGTCCAAGCAATAGGTCTGTTGTTAAACAAGAAAAGTGAATTATACCAAATGGGCGAGAGTAAGAAAGATTCACGAGAGGTAGAAGATGGAGAGAGCAAAGATTTCAGAAGAGAAGAAGTGTGCTTGAACAAAGGGGTAGTGGTATAGGGGGATTTGGTAGTAAAACGAGAAACGTCCTGGAATGAAAAGGGAAGTAGTAAGGAATGTTCAATGTGAAGCCAGAGCGGGGAAAAGGGAGACTGTTCTGACGACAACCATCTAGAGGCCTGTCATAAAGAAAAGGATTTGTGGTATAGACGGAAGTCAGGAAAGTTGACACCCCCTCTGATTTGACCTTGCGGAGAGCCCACAAAGAAATCCTATTTTTTTTGTTTTTCCAAAGAAATTTGGACAAAGCCGAATCAATACGAGCAAAATAGAGATTAGGAATATGAACAGGAAGCATAGAGAGCAAATAGATAAGAATAGGAGCAATCATCATTTTAATAGAATCAAGACGACCCCACCAGCATAGAAATAGGGGGTTCCAAGAGGTAAACAACTGATCTATCCAGGAAATAACTGTAGACATATTCAATTTAATAGATGATGAGATAGAGTTGGAGAACAAAACGCCAAGGTATTTAATTGTAGTACTATTCCAGGCAAAACCGGTAGAAGAGAAAAAATGAGGATGACAAAATTTAGTTAAGGGGAGAATTTCTGTTTTATCAGAGTTGATTTTATATCCAGAGACAAGAGAAAATGCTGCAAATTCAGCCAATAAAGAAGGGACAGATGTTTCTGGGTCAGAGATAAATAAGAGGATGTTGTCAGCATAAGCAGAGAGCTTTAGATGACGACCTCCATATGGAAAACCAGAAATAGAAGAGTTATTGCGGATAGAAGAAAGAAAGGGTTCAAGAGCTAACACAAAAAGAAGAGGGGAGAGAGGACAACCCTGAAGAACCCCACGCTGAAGGGTAAAAGAAGAGGAAATCTGACCATTAACAAGAACTGAGGCTTTGGACATAGAATATAACAAAGATATAAAGAAAATAAATTTAGGTACAAAACCAAGCCACTTTAGGGAATCAAATAAAAAAGACCAATCAACCCTGTCGAAGGCCTTTTCAGCGTCTACGGAAATCGCTGCTAAAGGAATAGAGAGAGAAGCGGCCTTATTTAGAACATTTAGAAAGAGTCTAGCGTTATCAGATGTGAGACGACCTTTAACAAAGCTGCATTGCTCTTTTCCAATGAGATGGGGCATGAAAGGATCCAATCGTAATGCAAGCAACCTAGCAAAGAGTTTGTAATCAACATTGACTAACGAAATTGGACCGTAGTTTTTACAAAACTTCGGATCGCGACCCTCTTTAGGTATGTAAATATAAATGTAAATGTATTTGAGCTTGTAAAGCACACTGCTACCCGTAGGTTTCCTGGCGCTGTATAACGCTGGGGAACCCGTCCTGGCTTTCGCTGTGAGATGGTCCCTATTGGGCACCCCCAAGGTGAAGACAGGCATCCCCCCGGCGTTGATGGGGCTGTTTGTGGAGATTAAGCAAGCTATTGCCCAGAGTTGCTGAGTGGGACCCATGGTTAGAGTGGCACCGAAGGCAAGACATTAGCCCAACACCCTGCCGCGTCGGGAATTGAACCCTGGTCCCGGGCCGACCTCTGCTTTTGGGTCTGCCGCCTCTAACCAGTGAGCCACACTACTCCACAAATAAGACAAATAGTAGCATCTTGAAAAGAGCCTTCGCCACACCAGAAGAACAACATGATTGGAAGAGAGGAAGAAGCCTAGGTAACAAAAGATCAGAAAAATGTAAGTAAAACTCAACCGGAAAACCGTCAGGGCCTGGGGTTTTACCTTTGGTGAGAGAGGACAGAGCAGTGGTAAGCTCACGGAAAGAGAGATCTACCTCAATCTCAGAGAAATTAAGTTGAGGAGTGGAAGGTTTGGGCAATTTATCAAAGTGAGATTGAAGCAGAGAGAACGGAGTGGAAGCTTCCGGAGTATACAAGGTTTTAAGAAAAGATTGGAATTGATCAAGGATGTCCTTGTCTGTATGAAGGAGAATGTTGGTAGGGGAATAGATGGATTCAATAGAGGTACGTTCTTTACGGGACTTAAGATAGTTGGTCAAGAGCTTGCCGGATCTATTACGGCCGAAATAATAACCCGCACTGCTGAGAAGAAGAAAAGAGGAAGCAGAATCAGTAGTGAGTTTATTGAAGGCAATTTTGGCACGGAGAAGTTCAGGTGAAGCATGAGAGTCGGAGGAAGTATAGAATTGATGTTCCAAGCTTTTTATATGGGCTAAAGCAACTGTACGCTTATGAATAAATAGCTTATTTTTTTAGATACAAAATCAATAATAAAGCCATGTGCCGTAGCTTTAAAAGAATCCCAGAGGACGTGAGTAGAGATATGAGCGTCAGAGTTGAGGTGAAAAAATTCATGAGTAAAGGAACGAAAAGAAGAAGAAAAATTAGGATTGGTAAGAAGGGAACAATTAAAACGCCAACGAGAAGGTTTAGGAGGAGGAGGAAGCAAGTCAAAGTCTGTAAGAATAGGAGCATGATCTGAGATCACAATAGGTTCAATAGAAGAAGACAACAAGTTTTGAGAAAGGGAAGGGGAGAGAAAGATATAGTCTAAGCGAGAAAAGGAGGCAAGGGGAGGAGAGAAAAAGGAAAAGTCTAAGGTATCCGGGTGAGTGAGTCTCCAGGAGTCAGAAAGATGTGCTTGTCAGATAGTGTCCAAAAATTGTTTGTGGGTCTTGTGAGGGATAAAACGGACAGAGGATTACCGATCCAAAAACGGGTCAACTATCTGCTTGCAACTGCCTCCTAAAAGGAAAGAATCTTCTTTATGTTGGATACATTTGCTGGTGATTAACGGCCAAAAAGAAGGATCAAGTTGAGTAGGGCCATAAACATTAAACACAGTAATAGGAATTGCATTAATAAGTAACTTAGCCAAAACCCATCGACCATCAACATCTTTTTCTTCCAATAGGATTTTACACTTTAACTTCTTATGAATTAAGACAGCAACACCATTTTTCTTATTAGTCGAAGGAGAAAATAAGACAGAGCCAGCCCAATTACTTTTCAATTTTAAAATTCAAGGTCAGAGAGATGGGTTTCTTGTAAAAGGACAATATCAGGGTTGTAAGAGGATAGATGAGAGAGTACTCTCTGTCGCTTAATAGGGTTATTTAAACCTTTCACATTCCAGGAAATAACTCTAAATGTAAAAACAGAATAAAAATGGTAACTTCAAAAGTGCAAAAGAACAAGCAAATATGAACAAACCGAGGAATGAAGTAAGGAAAAGAGAAAGGGAGGAAGAATAAATACAAAGAAACTCAAGGGAAAAAAGTAATAGGAGAGGAGAAGAAGAGGTAGAAAAGAAGAAGGGAAGGGAAGGAATATACAGGAGAGACAGTACAAATCCAGGAGAAAGGAAAGGGAGTTAGAGACAAAGGAAGGAAGAAGTAGACAGAAGAGACAGTACAAATCCAGAAGGATGCCTGCAAAAAACATACCTGAGAGGGAGATACAAAAGGAAGGTGGGGAAATGGTGACGCTTAACAAGATGAACCAGCCGAGGAGCAGGAACACAACCGCATCAGGACGTCATAGAGCCACAAAAAGAAGATCACGGAAGGAAGGAACAAAGGGAATACAAATCTGTGGGAGGGAAGAAAAGTAGTTAGAACTATAGACAGGACAATAAATACGCTATGCAAGTTACAACAAACATTTCGACAAAGCACTAACAACAACGAATAGAACAAAAGACAATCAAGTTAGATATAATAATAAGAGCAAATGGAATAGCCAGAGAAGAAATAACAAACCACAAAGAAAGAAAACTGGAAGATAGGCAAAAAATATCAAAGAACTTCCCAAAATAAACTGCTCAGCCACTGGAAGAAGAGGAGGTCTCCATGCAACCAGTAGTTTGTAGAAGAATACAATTCCTAAGTTCGCCAGGATCCAGAAAAGTCTTATTATGGTGAGTGACTTTAAAAATGCAGGGGTGAAACAAGCAATAGCGCCCTCCAAGGGAGCGTAAAGAAGGGTGAAGAGAAAGGAATTCTCTTCGCCTAGAGGCGGTAGCATTAGAAACATCTTGAGTGAGGAATACACGTTGACCCAACCAGGAAACTTGACGCTTGGCTCTAGCTGCGGAGAGGACCAAAAGGAGATCAGTAAATTTCAGAAAAAGGATGATAACTCCACGAGGCTTTGTAGAGGTCTCTGTGCGCGGGCCAAGTCTGAGCTCTCTGGATACTGATGGAAGTGGATGGTGACATTTTTAAGAGTTTTGGAAGAAGAGGTGAAGAAGGTCACCGGGTCATCTCCTTCAAGGGATTCCAGCAGGCCATAAATACGAAGGTTGTTTCTCCTGTTTCGATTTTCCAAGTTCTCCGTATGCTGTTGGAGAGAAAGGACAGTCTTTTCCAGGAAGGAAATACGTTGTGAGTTAGATTGTATGTCAGGAACTTGTTGCTCAACTGAAGTGATCCGGGTATCCATGATTGACCATCTTTCTTTCAAGAGCTGCCTGTCTTTATTTGTTTCTTCAATAAAAGGACGCAATGCGCGAATTTCTTCTAGAATCAAGTCCATGGAGGAGGGAGAGGTTGACTTGTCAGGGGAAGAAGGATCCTGCTTTAACCGCTTGGAAGAAGATGCAGGAGGTGAAGATTTGTTGGAAGTAGCTTGCACAACAGAAGAGCGATGAGGCGCTGATCCCGCCATTATTGGTGATGAGATGGAAGTACCCAAGTTCGTAGAAGGAAGTTCTTTAACACTCGTGGAGGGAACAAAAACAAATTTTAGCTTGCGAAGTCTGGCCATGTGAGTAAAATATTTCCCAAGAATTTATTTAAAAGGAACACCAGTTAGAATAAAAATAGAAAATAATAAATAAATAAATAAATAAATAAACTGCAGCAAATAATTACTCAAGAGGTGACGTATAATCCAAGGCAGAGCCAAGTGCCATAAGACAAAGCAGCGTCCAATTGAAAAACAAAGAAGCCTTATGGGAAAAACACTCCTAGAGACATCTGCGTATTAGAGAGGGTCCGCATCACTGAGATGTAAACGTTAATCAGGTTGGAAGAAATTTCCTTCACAGAGCCTGCAGAGCTAAAGTTACAAATTGAGCACGCTCAGAGCTGCTGACCATCTGAAGGAAAAAGGAGGAGCAGGGGCACTGTGACTTGAAAGAAAGGCTCCCCGCTATCAGCGGCTGCAAGGTTAACTCTCAATAAGAAGTAACCTAAAATAAATAGGCGCCAAGCATGACGTGCCACTGACAGCAAAGAAAAACTGTAGAGAGGCAATCCAATGTGTTTACATGTGAAGAAAATAAAGATGCCTGCGCAAAAATAGCAACAGAATACATGTCTGAGACACTGTATAAAGGATGCCCTTAGAGTCCATAGAATCAGGGAGTACAAGTGTCCATAGGAAGCTCATTGGTAAATTCCTTAAAAATGTTTAAAAGAGTCACATGTGCTTCATTAGCGCTTCAACGCGCAAATACAGGAGGCAAAACAGTAATCTGATACTGGAGATAAACAAAAGACCTCATGCTCACCGGCACCACAAGCAGCTCTGAGGCGCAATGCGAGGCAGCTTTAGGAAGCAGCAATGAGCGCATGAAATGGCGGTGGCCCGCACCACCGTGAGGAGAACGGGTCGCAGCCACAGACCAGCGCTATAAATGAAGGAGAAGCACGAAAAAGTGCTCAGTAGGCACCGCTTAAATTCCGGTGGCCGTTTCAGTGTCCAGAATAGACGGAAACGTGCAGGAAACGGAGAAAATGTGAGAGGTCTGTTCCGATGCGGCGGAGGTCCCACGCTAGGCGGCCATCTTCATCGGCGCCGTAGCCATGCTCCCCCAGCAATTCCATTTCTAACACCATGCCTTCAGGGATGCCGTTAGCTACTGCATTTTGGAGGCCCTTCTCAGTTTGTTAAAACACTGTGCCTTGTGTGTGGTTGGTCATCCTTTTAAAAAAAATCAATCTTTATTGTAGCATTTTTCCATATGCACAAAGCCCCATCCTTCGCCCACCCCCCGCTTCCCCGAGGCATTATATTTATTAATATTTACATAGAGTCAGGTATACTTATAACATCATAAACATTACATTATAATTTGAAAATAAAATAGGTATATTATAGCACATCAAAAATTAATTTTGCGCAAGTTATATCCCAGTTATACACTCACAGCCTGTCTCCTTATATTATATCATCTATACAATTTAGACACTAGTCTTGAGACTCTAGGCCTTGCATCCACTGCCACAGGGGATCTCAGATTTCCAGCCCCTTTTTCCTCTTGTTCCTTCCCTTCTTTCTATAGATGGCTCAATCTCTAGGCTGTATGCGGCCAGTAGTTGCGCCCGCCATTGTTGGAATGCCGGTGGGTTTGGGTCCAGCCATGCCGAGGTCAGATATATTCTGAATACTGACATAGTTATAAATATCAACCCCTGCATATAATTTCGTTGTCTATCACCATCTGTACCTAACATTATATCTCCTGTTGTGACTTCGATTCTTGCATTAAAAATTTCGGTTAAGAAACTAGAGATGTCCCTAATCAATGGTCGTAATGTATCGCATGTTGCAAATATGTTAACAATGTCAGCCTCGTAAAGCACACCAATGGCATTCTGTGCCTTTACCGGATCCCCTTTTGGCTATCCTGTTTGGTGTATAGTATAACTGGAAAAATATTTTATAGTATTGGGCTTGTAGTCTAGCCCACATTAATAGAGATTGGGATAACCATAAGATCTCAGGCCTGTCTCTGCTGTCGTCGTCCCCAGTTTATCCTGCAATTTTACGATAAATGTATTCATGTCATCAGGGAGTATAGTGACAAGGCTATCATAGATTTCACCTATCTTAACAGTTTTATTTTTATTTATTATTTCAATGGTCTGAATTCTTTGAAATTTGGATCGTCCACTACCTTTCTTCATTAAGAAATCTCTGACTTGCAAAAATTTAAAGAAATCTCTATGATCTAACGTGTATTCATTTCTTAGATCTTGGAATGATTTAAGCCCCGTCGAAGAATAAAAGCAGCCACACCGGGTAATCCCTGCACTTAGCCATTTATTCACACTTGTGTCGTTAAAAATCTCCGGGAGATTATTATTTCTGCATAGAGTGGTATAGTAAGAAAACCTTCCAATTTCCAGGAGTTTGTGCATGTTATTCCAGGCTATGTGAATACCTGTCAGGGTTTTGAAGCGTACTCTTTAAAAGTAGCAATTGTATGTATGTCGCCATAGATACTCACTAGCCTCATTGCCCAGAATAAGTTCTTGTGGTGTTGGTATATCTCCATCTTGCCTGTTATTCCCATTTGGGGTTAATAACACATTACAATATTTCAAAATCGTGGCCCACCAATACACTTCAAAATTAGGCAGGACGAGGCTGCCTCTATCTTTCGGGAGAGAGATGTATATGAGTGCCCTACGCTGTCTTCTATATCCCCAAATGGATTTAGAGAACATATTATCTATATCTTTGAATACCTGTGGCGTAAACTCTAAACAGATTGTCCTAAAAAAATACAAACATTTTGGGTAAAATAACATTTTTATCGCATTGCATCTACCCACTATAGTTAGATGCAGATTGTTTAATCTATTGAGATCTTTTTCTGTTTTTTTATAAGCAGGTCCATGTTGACCTTTACCAGCTTATCCTGATTGGTAGTTATGTTAACCCCCAGATATGTGGCACTACTACCCGATCATCCCTACATGTAGTTTTGTTATTAATAACTATCTGGGTTTTATCCTGGTTCAGCGTATACCCAGAAATCTTCCCAAAGTTTTTTGCCTCTTCTTCCATTGCTTTTACTGCTTTGCCTGGGTCACTTGTGACCAGCGCGATGTCATCCGCGTAAGCTAAAGTCTTTGTGTAGCAATTTTGAGATTTTTTTGGGTGAGATTGCCTGATTGTTTTTGAGTCTGCGAATAAAAGGGTCGATAAAGATTGCAAATAATAAGGGGGAACAAGGGCAACTCTGTCTTGTCCCTCTGGTCACGTCTATTTTTCCTGACATTGCCCCATTCACCATTACTACCGTTTCAGGGTTTGTGTGTAGCATACGAATAGCACTTATGAACTGTTTCCCTATTCCACTCTTTGACTTTGCAGCCCAAAGATAGTGCCAGAAGACCCTATCAAAGGCTTTCTCTACGTCTAATATTATAAGTGCCATAGGGTCTCCTGCTCCCTCGGCAATGTCAAAGAGTGTAATCACCCTCTGCACATGGTCCGTGGTGGATCTTCCCGGGATGAATCCATGCTGGCCGCCTGATACAAATGAATGGGTAATTGGCGCGAGTCGGCTGGCTAGGAGTTTCGCAACTATTTTAGAATCGCAATTTATTAGAGTGATAGAATGATAAGATCCCAGTTCTGTAGCATCTTTGTTTTTCTTTGGGAACACTACAATTTTAGCCTGAGCCCATGACCTTGGCGGATGCCCACCCTGAAAGACGTGTACAATTAGATCACTTAAAATCCCTTTTAATGGTTTATTGAATTTCGCATAGAACTCTGCTGGTATTCCGCTCTAGTCCGGATGCCTTCTCTCTGCCTAAACTATTTATTGATAGTAATATTTCTTCCCACTGAGGTATTTCGTCAAGGCTGTCTTGATCTTCCTGTGGGAGCTTTAGGGTTAAAGTCTGATCTAGATACTTCTCAATCTCATCTTGTTGTTTATTGGTTTCTTCATAAAATCCTTGATAATATCTTTGGAACGCAGCTCTTATCTCTTTAGGGTCCCTTTTAATGGTTTATTGAATTTCGCATAGAACTCTGCTAGTATTCCGCTCTAGTCCGGATGCCTTCTCTCTGCCTAAACTATTTATTGATAGTAATATTTCTTCCCACTTAGGTATTTCGTCAAGGCTGTCTTGATCTTCCTGTGGGAGCTTTAGGGTTAAAGTCTGATCTAGATACTCATCTTGTTGTTTATTGGTTTCTTCGTAAAATCCTTGATAATATCTTTGGAACGCAGCTCTTATCTCTTTAGGGTCATTTTTAAGACCGTTTTTAGGATCATTAATCTCCTTAATCATATTAGCTGTATTTTGTTGTCTAGTACGAACCGCCAATTGATGCCCCACTTATTCGCTCAGTTCATTTGTGTTCTCCTTATTCATTGTAGCCTTACACAATGCTTTTTCTGTAAAAATATCAGTGATGTTATTTTTAGCAACTGCCACCACTCTTAGTGCCCCCTCGATTTCCTGTCCTTCTTGTACTGCCCTTACAAGTCTCTCCTCTGCTTCCACCCATTTCTTCTGCAGTATCCCCATCCATTTTTAGTTCAGCTTCTTTGTTAGATTTTAATGAGAACCATAAGGTTTCTCCCCTTATTCCTGCCTTAAGGGTGCCCCAAACTGTTTCCATCGAAATACTACCGAGGTTATCCTTTAAGAACTCGGGTATCCAATTATTTGTATGTTGGCAGTACTCTTCATTTAGGAGCAGGGCCCTCTCGAAATTATTCTGGTCATTGTGCATTCCTCCACTATCAATACTTATAATCAGGGGATTATGGTCCGATAGGACCTGTGGTAGTATATCTATTATGCATTTTGAGATCATGGTACTAGTTACAATTACATAATCTAACCTAGCAAAACTGGCATGCGGGTTGGAGAAAAGCGTATAGCCTGGATTTTTAGGTTTCTTTGACTGCCAGAAGTCCCAGAAACCATGTGCAGTGCACAATTCTTTGACGGCCCGATATACCGTCATTTTTCTCCCTTTATATACAAATCCAGACTCTAATGACCAATCGCACGGCAAATTCTGATTAAAATCACCACAGACAATCAATGGGAGTGGCCAATGAGCAAATCATTAGTGATAAATTACAACACAACTGGATCGTCTGTGACATTACCCTATATAGAGCATATAGTTAGCCTTTTCCCATTACTATGCTGGTATTCTGTGATTGCCCATCGGCCATACTTATTGGCTGCTGATCTGGTGAATTGGACTCCTTTTCCCATTGCCAGGTTGGCCACCTCCCTTGTCTTTGTTGCCTGTGTTGTGGCTACAATCAGCCTATAACCGAGGGTTTTAAGAAGTTGTTGTTGTGATCCCTCCACATGTGTCTCTTGGAGATATATGATATTAGCCCCCGTTGCTCTTAATCCCACCGCTACACTTTGGTTTTTTTTCGGGTCATTGAGGCCACAAATATTGATTAATACAATTCTTAGTTTAGCCATTCAGGGTTTTGTCTCCCCCCTCCTTGATCGTGCGATCCCTTCATGCCATTTGTTCCTCCCTTTGTTTATGAGCCGTTTGATGCGCCATAATGTATTTGACCTGATTGCATGTCTTATACCTGCTAGATACCTTTGGTCCCGTTTTCCCCCAACCATCCTAAACAAGGACACCCCCTCCCACGTCCCTCCCCCACTCCCCTCTTAGGGCAGTCAGGCTCAATCCTGAGCCTGTGTGATAGCGTCTGGGTTGTCCACGCCCACCTTCCCTCCCCCCCTCACCTCGCCTTTTGCACAGCCCTATAAATACAAAAACCAAAGAAGGAAAAAAAAACAAAGCTAACAATGAAAAAAAAGTGAAGCCCATCCTAGTGTACAATGAAAAGTTACCACATTTTGCAACACATCAACATTTCACTTCTGTTGCCACTTAAATTGATGAAGAAAAAGGAGGGGAACATATATTCACTATCCCGCTTCCTGCCTCAAGACTTTTGATCCCTGGGTTGATTAGCTCATTTAGCCTCAATAGACTTTTCCCCCCTGATATGACCTCATCTAGCAATTTCTGGGTTTGTATTTCGGAAATAAAGTGAAAGTTCCGCCCTTGATGGATGTTTTTCAATTTAGCTGGATTTTGCAAGAAAGCAGATGCGCCAGCTTTTTGGGAAAGGGGTCATAAGCTGCTGGAGTCTCCATCTTCTCTCTACGGTAGCATGTGCGAAGTTTGGTTTGGCAAATTAAAAAAAGTTTTTCCCCTTTCTTTGCATGTTAGGTCTAGCCAGATCGTAGATGGCCTGCCGGAGTAAGAAGTTCCCAAAATATATTAAAATCACACGTGGATGCCCTTGTGTACTCACTGGGCGTTTGCGGATTGACAGGGGAAATCTATGCACCCGCTGGATTACTTTGTCCCAGTCCCAATGTGCCAGTTCTGGTAGAGAGTTTTTCAAAAGATTTATGGTAAATTCCCTTACATTCCTTCCTTCAGCATTTTTGGGAATTCCCAGGAGTCTTAGGTGATTCCGGCGTTGCCGATTTTCTGCTTCCTCCAGTTTCCACATGACATCTTTTAGCATGCTTTCTTGTGATGAGGCCGGTTCCTATAGTGTATCCACCGTATTTTCTAGGTTTTCCGTATACTTCTCCACCATGCCCAGTCTGTCTGAAATTTCTGTACATGTTTTCCCAACTTTGCGCATAGTCCCTTGTAGTTTCTTTGAGGAAAGCCGTGCCTGGCGATTCTCGATCTTAATTTCATCCTGAAAAAAACTTAGGGATTGAAAGATCATTGACAGGGATGGTTCTAGGGTTTCATCATGGATTTTTGCCCCCCCCCCCCCTGACTGAGTTGATGTTCTTTTGAGAGTTTTTCTGTTCCTTTTGGACTATTGAGGCATACTAGTTGCGTCGCGGAGTAATCCCATCCAAGTTCACCTTCATCGTCAAAGTTTTTCTTGTGTCTGTTCTTCTTCCCGTCTGACCCCTGTTTCATTCTCTTCTGGTTTCTCTTTTCCTCCTGCTGGCTGTGGTTGCTCAAGGAGTTATCTTCAACTTCCACCCCTTCACTAATGCTGGAGAACCCGGTCTCTGATTCGTCTGATTCCTCATTCAGAGAATAAAAATTTTCCATGGAATCTAGGGAGAGATATCCTGTCTCATGGCTCCTTTTCGGGATGGCTCCTTCATTATTAGTTCCTTTATGAGGCTGCGCTGGCACGGCTCCCCCTTCCCCAGGCTTTCTGCATAGTGCAGGGGTGCTCTCCTTTACCCTGATAACACCTCACTTTGGGGGTCTCTATGCGGTTCCTCTAGGGTACCAAGGACAGTATTCCCGTCACATTCCCCCAGGATGGACTCCCTTCCTCCACGTGTTCTGAAGAGATAGCTAGGGGGGGCTCTGGGGGTTCTCTGTAGTTATCACTTCCTGTTTAGACCCTGGTTTGTCCATTTGTAGTGTCCCAGGAGCCCCCAGTTCTTTATCGCCATCGATAACATACCTTTAGATTCCGTGTTTTTGACGCTCTTGGGAGCCTCCGTTTTCTCTTTTCCTTTCTCCGATTTGGCCTGTATGCCAGTGCGAATGTCTGCTTTCTTTGCTTCCACCTCTGCTTTGGGGTCACTCTCTTTGCGGAACCCACATAGTGTGTTCAGGCGCGTCCTGCCTGACCTCCATGTGCTGCAATGGCCTCTGTGTGCTTCTTTGCGAAGTTTCCCTTGATTCCACCATTGCTAGGCAACCCCAGCCTGCTGCCCGAGCAGATCCTTCTCCCAGTGGCTGTTAGCAGAAGTCAAGCGATGGATTACCAGTTCATGGGGCAGGCTGTCATGCATCGACACCTCCGGGCACCATTCAGTTTGTGAAACCACCAAACCCTGGAAAGAGTTGCCAGCCCACGCATTTCCCTCAATGTTATTTCGATTTCCTCCCGGGTTCTTTTTTGCGATGGGTCAGTTCAATTTCATTTCATCATCATGCTGCTAACAGTCATTTTACAGCTCATCCGATATCAGCGGTTCATCAATGATCCCGCTCGGTGGTGAGCAAGGCGAGGTGCGGAGCACGACGGAGGTGACTGATTGTGAATCTCACTCAGACGCCATCTTGCCTCCTGAGTTAGGCGGACTGAAGGTATTGCGGCTGGGCATCCAATACAGGAAAAATATGGTTATGCGAGGGATTTCCATTCGTACAAGGCTGAAGTGGTAAACGTTTATTTTAAAGAAACAAGCAGTGGGGCAAATATTTGAGTTGATGTTGATGGTTTATCAGGCAGTAAATGAAGAGGTTTTTCTGCCATAACTGGAGTTATAAAAGTTAGAACTACACAATCCCCTGGAGAGATTTGTCTTGTTTTCTCACCCAAATGACATCTCATGCCATTAGGATTTTGTAGTGCCCCTCTCATCTTCAGTCGACAAAAAAAGAGACTGGTGCAATGAAGCCATAGAATGAATTATGAAATTCGTCAAAAGTTGGGGGTTCAAGCCAATGGCATCCACTACACTATTGCCACCTTCCCATATGTGTTGATTTGATTCTGGAGAACTACCTCTGGCTCCAACTTAACAAGATGGCACATATCTACTTATCGCTTGCTCCATAATAACTTTTTCAATGGCGTCTAAGCACTGGCCAATTGGAGATAGGAGCACGCTGAGCTTTTTAAGTATCTCATACAGATTCAGAACCTTATAAACTGTGGTTGTAATGTCTCCATGCTACCAGCTGATGGATTTCTTGCATGTGATTTCATTTTCTGGGTCGCTTAGGGTTGCTAGCGCAGAGAACATCGGGAGGACCCCTCTTTTTTTTAGAACAGATGCTACAACGGGGGGAGTTATATCCTCGGGAGTAGGAATAACTGTGATAACCCCAGAAGCAGAGGGGGATCTGACTATGGCTGTATGGATGCAAGGAATCTGGCCCTCATTATGAGTCTCTTGTGATGTAGCCTTAAGTAAGTTGTCAACCCCACCCGTCGATAGCCTCCTCTCTGCACGGGCAATTTCCATAGATATGGCTGAAGAGGCTTTCGCTAAAAAGGTGTCTAGAGAAGTAATGGTTACCTCTTCAGCAGATGCGTGGATGTCTTCTTCCTCCCCATTCTCTCGACGTACTTTTCCACTGTATTCAAACTTCCCTTTGAAAAAATGTTGAAGGGGGACCCAGACCAGCCTCTTACGTGCTCTGACGGGCATAGAAGGGCTCGCTCTTGGTCTGGTCTTTGCCCGGGCATGCGCCCGGGTGCATCCGGTGCTGTGAGAGCCCTGAAAGCCTTTAAACATGTCTCCTGGCACAGGAAACTGGCAGCAGCCAGCGGCTGCTGCCGCGGTTAACTTTATTTTTTTAAGATAGGGGTTTGGATCTATTTTTTTACGTCCAAGCTAGGGCACCAATACAAATAGTATAGTATAAGCTATCCTGGCTGAAGATGGCTGATAGCCAGAAACCAGTCCTAGGATGCTTGATTCCGGTCCAGGAAAGACATGGCTTGGCAGTTCGGTCTGGACTGTTCCCATGAGGCACAGGGTCAAGACTGATTTGCATATGGCCATGTCTGAACTAGGGTGGCTGGGTGAGCAAAATAACGATGGATTAAACCCAGATCTGTGACTGGGGTGAATGTTTTGCCATTGTCCAACATTCCGTCCATCATCTTGTGTACTTTGCTGTTCACCCTATGTGGGAAGGGTATGCCCAGACGTGGGTCCCGTGCTCATTAAGCAACTGGAGTCAAGCTATCCTGGCTGAAGACTGCTGATAGCCAGAAACCGGTCCTAGGATGCTTGATTCCAGTCCAGGAAAGACTTGGCTTGGCAGTTCAGTCTGGACTGTTCCCATGAGGCACAGGGTCAAGACTGATTTCAATATGGCCATGTCTGAACTAGGGTGGCTGGGTGAGCAAAATAACGATGAATTAAACCCAGATCTGTGACTGGGGGTGAATGTTTTGCCATTGTGCAACATTCCGTCCATCATCTTGTGTATTTTGCTGATAGAAAAAGGACATACATAAGTTTTCAACAGTACATCAAGAAATAAATACAAACAAGTTAACATTTGGCAAACACGTGACAAAATACATTGACAACAAGTAATGACCAGTCCTCAAGTTGAAAAGAAAAAATGTAGCGGTGCAGACCTATTTATAATTTACGTTACTGTGTACTGCTACAACCAGCTAGTTGATTGTAAAAAAACAACAGGCGTACTGCCTTGATTGCACACTGCGTGGGTCAGTGGGATAGTAATTGTTTCAGCTAGCTGTGTTTGGTAAACACGTTTCCGGACCCTATTACCATTGAAGGTTCTCATCAGAACCAGAACTCGGTCGGACTCTAAAATATAATAAAATGTTTCAAGGATTTGGAATAGAATTAGGACATATCTCTCTATTGGTTCTGCTGTTACCACTGTTAAATCTATTCATACCTTTCATGCAAAAGAGGTAAGTGCAAGAACTGCTTGATATTTGAAATCAGGTCGTTCCGCAATGATCAGTAGGCTTATCTGGAAAAAGTAGAGTATCTATATTTTAAAGGCGCACCCCCATGACCATTGCCCAAAAATGCTTGTGTCAGAAAAGGTTTAATCATACATTTTATAAAAGCGTTGCTGACTTATCACGGTGCTTGGACTTGCCTGTGTTCTTTTTAAAAAGGGCCAAATCGACGATAACCCAATTCCTACAATATACGTGGAGTTCTGGACTTTTTGGTTCCGTCCAGAGGTGTCAGGGAACAACACCCAAAGACCCCGGAGTTCCACCTGCCTTGGTGCACAAATGAACAGAAACACGGGCTTCTCGATGGTGGCGTCAAAGACCAAAGGTTTATTACTGCAGGGACACAGAAGTCACAGATACTACACACGGGCAGTAACCAGGAGCCTGTTCAATTTGTACAAAGCGGGTTGCTCCTTATATACTAAATTTTAAGCTGGGGGCGAATTCTTTACATGTAATACATTCCCAAAACCTTTGTGTCTAAAACAATAAATATTTGGCGTTACACAGGAACCGTCGATAATATCTGAGGCCAAACATTGCGAAGAGAGGGGTTCCCACTAGTTTGTCACAATTCCCTGTCAATATTGCATTCAGGACCCGGACCGCCTCATCGTAAAGTTCGTTACCTCCCCCTAATAAAGATTCAGAAAGAAAGAAACAGAGCCAGGTGTGGAAGATAGAAAAGTGGGATAAGGGATGTTTGTGGGTTGTAAATGGGCAAGGCTACCGGCTTCGGCCGCCTAATCATGATCAGGACAATGGACACGAAGACCAGTTTGGTAGGACTGGCCTCGGGCAGAGGAGGTAGCCTTTGTTGAGTCATGCAGCTACAGCGTGATCTGGTTTAAGGTGCACGTGTCATGAAAGAGGTGAATCTCCGGCTAAGGTTACGTGTCCTTAATCGAAATGAAGTGATCAGAGGCTATTGCATATGTGAGGGCAAGAAACACAAGATGGCGGCCATGATCTAAGATGGATGCCGTGGGTAGATCAGAAATGTGTTTATAAAAGGAGAGCTCTTGCTCGTAGCATAGCGAAAACACCAGGATATACTAAATGGATCATTTGCGGTTCGCTGATACCAATATTATGCATTTCCGACAAACTTGAAAACACGGGTTCAAATCGTCACGGAACCGTCACGGAACCTCAGACCCTCCTTTTGCCCTTACATAGGCAATTACTCAGTCTATGTCAGAATCTAGTTCTATGCTCATCAGGTCAGTGACATGCTGTTGTATCATCATCCTTTCTCGTGTCTTTTCTCCAAACTTAGGTGGCTTTCTGAGACAAGTTGCAGCACAAAGACTACACAGAGCAGGACCACATTGGATAATCAGACAACATGAGAATAGGAACACTAAGATGACACCAATGACCATTAGAACCTTCCATCCCCACGCTGATATCAGAGTCCAAAACCACTCCATGAAGGACCAGTTTCCCTTGTCTACATGTATGGAGTCTGAAATCTTGTGCAACTTAGAGATCGCCTCATAGACTGTTGGAGCATTATTAGGAATAAAGACACAGCAGCTCGATTGGATCATTCTGCATACCCCACCTCGATCTGCAAGTATAACGTCTAGAACCATACGGTTCTGCAACGTCATGAGCCTATCCGCCTGAAGCTCAGCTGTCAGATTGCTAAGGGCACCAGCAGTTTCGGTAATAGTAGATTCAACTACCCGTGTTAGCTGACGTATGTTTCTACTATTAGCCATAGGCCCCCAGAACGGAAGGAAGCCTTTGAAGAAGTCTCCAGCTTCCTGACCAGCGGTATCTTCCTTGCTGAAGACACCTCTCGCTACTCTGGTTCTGTGGTAATCAGATGAAGCAGTGTATGTCGGAGGCAACAATCGAGCAATATAACATGATCCTGAAAAGTCGGCAGGCAACCATGTATAAGCTCTGTCTCGACAAATGAAGTAGGTACCCCTAGCAGTAAGAAAGGCAGGGGAAAAGTTAGCCGGAAACACGTAAGTCTCTACGCACTCACTTCTCCCTAGCTGAGCTCTCGGATTTCTCCCATTACCTTGCAAACAGACCTGACCTCGGTGAGGTACGACCCAGATTGGAGTTGAGCTTTTACGCTTGCTTTCTCCTAAACTAAGGCGATACTCTGAAGTATTCCAACTTAAATATACTCGCAATTCGTCTCTAGGGTAAGATGGAGTATTATTGACGTCCTTGACCATGTCAATAATTCCCTGGACTAAGGCTTTGTTGGCAGAGTTATATTTAGTGGAACGCGGTGGACGTGGAGGATAGGTTTCAAGGGCATAAGCAAAGATGGTTTGGAAGGCCTGAAATGATCCATTATAGCTGTAAGGCAAAACCAGATAGGGAATACCTTTATCCATAGTGTGGGGTATCAAGCCACACACCCAGCAGTCTGTAGTGTTAACTACCAGTTGGTGTTGGTGTAAGAGCTGTACAAAAGTGTTGTTGGTGAACTCTGAGCGTCTGGCTTGCTCATGTTCCGGAAACGAGTGAAAAGAGTGTATAGAAGAAACAGTAGAAATAGCAGGATCAAGGAGAGGTACCGTAGAAACTGGCACAAAAATTAAATTTATACCAAAGACGATTCCACCCACCAATGTTGCTAAAACAATCAAAAATGTAATGGCACATTGCATCAAAAAGCATCTGCTATGAAGAATTCTATTAAGTCTGTTTCTGCGAACATAAATCACATTCTCTCGTTGCAGCGCAGGAAGCTCCATCTTCTACAATCCGCTCGCGACCACTGATGATGTGTACGTAGATGAAAATGCCTCTATCAGCCCTGGGAGTTCCCAGAACCAACAGAAAGATCGACCTTGTATCAGACCCCTGCAAATTCAAACTAGGCACACAGCCACGACCCTACGGCTACCCAGACGGCAAGGCAATTTTAAAAACAATAAACAATAGCAAACTTCCTGGCTGAAGGCAAAGGTTCAATATATATCAAAATCACAATATGCAGTTGCCTGCTTTATTTGTCCATTTTATGGCTTCTTAGGTTATATCTCTGCTTCGCTGGTACTGTCTGATCGGAAAATAGGGTATCACTAGCAGCTGTTGCAGAGTTTAAGTTCGCAGATAGCAAAGTTTCTTCTGATGCTGGAGACAAATGTTCAGTGTTCAAAGGAGTCTTTTCAGGAGGAGAGTCGGATTTTGAAGTGTCAGTAATCAATTCGGCATCGCTGAAAGAGATGAACTTCGGTGTGCTTTCAGATTCGGAGGCACCAATTCCCTTTTTCACCCAGTCGTCATAAGGGAGCGGCAAAGGGACACGCTTAACATGTGACGCGTGTACCCAGTGCTTGCGTCCAGCTACACGAACTGCTGTCCTCGTTGCCAGTAAGATTTGAAAAGGCCCCACAAATCTCGGCTGAAGGTTCTTCGTCCTCGCGAAGTTCTTGATGACAACCAGATCTCCTGGTTTCAGCTGATGCCCTGGACTCTCCGGAGGTTTTGGCAAAGCATCGAAAACCTGTTGATGAATAAGACTCAATTTAGCAGTCAAGTCGTAAAGGTAGTCTATCAACATAGGATATTCTATGGAGCAAAATTCTTTAGGCCTTGGTACACCCCAGATATTTGCCGGGCGACCAAAGACTATCTCGTAAGGACTAAGCCCTATTCTAGAATGTACTGTTGCTCTCGTTGATAACAAGGCCAAAGGAAGTGCGTCTGGCCAGGCTAAACCTGTGGATGCTTGTATTTTGGCTATTTTCAGCTTGAGGGTGCCATTGTAACCCTCGACTAAACCAGCAGACTGGGGATGGTTTGCACTGTGAAATTTCTGTTTCAATCCTAGGCCGGCACACACACTCTGCATAACTTTCCCTATAAACTCACTTCCGTTATCTGACCATACAATCCGTGGCATTCCATATCTAGGAAAAAATTCTTTGAGAAGAATTTTGGCAGTTGATAGGGCAGTATTGTCCTTCAATGGATATGCTTCTATCCACCTGGAAAAAGCACAGACTACCACCAGGACATACTTCAAATTATTGCAGCGCTCCATGTGAATGAAGTCTAACTGAATCACTTCAAAGGGGCAGGAAGGAGGAGCGAAATGACCAGCTGGAGTTGGAGTTCCCTTGCCAGGATTATGCATCAAACATACCATACAATTTTTCACCACTCTCTCTGCACACTTACTGATCCCATCATTCTTCCAGACTGGAGCTAACATCTTACATATCCCTTTAGAACTTATATGCGCTACTCCATGCGCCATCGTCACTACTGCAAGCACATACGCATCGGGCAACATCCAACGCTGCTGTTCTGTCAAATCAATCCAACATCCATTCGAGTCCAACTTGCCCGTACTTTCTCTCCATACACGTTTCTCTTCCTCAGTTGCTTCTTTCTGAATTTCTTTCACACTTTCCATAGTATCCTCACACATTCCAGAGTCAGCAATCCATCTTGCAGACGTAGCAACATACATTCTACTCATCGTGTCTCTAGCTGTCTGTTTAGCAATTTCGTCAGCAAAAGCATTCCCTCGACCAACATCATCCGTGATTGCTTTATGAGCACTGCACTTTACAATCGCAACTTCAGTTGGTAAGGTTAGAGATTCCAACAAGTCGTTAACTAGCTGACCATGTTGGATCTTAGTCCCATGGGACGTAATGAAACCTCTTTCTCTCCACAACCGGCCAAAACTATGGGCCACGCCAAATGCGTACTGACTATCTGTAAACACATTCACTCTCTTTCCCTCAGCTAAAACACACGCTCTCGTTAGAGCTATCAATTCTGCAGCTTGGGCAGAATTCTGACTCACTCTTGCAGTCTCCACAATCGTCTTCAAAGTCGTTACTGCATAAGCAGCAGTCACATCACCATTCTCCAATTTAAAACATGACCCGTCCACATACAGCGTACCATCCGGATCTGATAGCGGAGTATCTTTCAAGTCAATGCGTCCTTTTGTCTCTTCCTCCGTTTTGAAACAGCAATCATGTGGCTCGGAATCACTCGACTCTTGATCAGTCGGCAACAGTGTTGCTGGATTCAATACATTGCATCTTTTGATCTGAATATGACTCGCTAGTAATGTCAGCTCGTAACCAGATAATCTCGCACTAGTAAGATGTTGTGTCTTCGTTCGGTTCATGAGTGTATCCACTGCATGAGGAACCATGACCACTAGCATGTTATTCATCACCAAACCAGCAGATTGTCGAATGGAAGCTGCAGCTGCCGCTGTAGCTCTCAAACAACTAGGCAACGCTCTAGCTACCGGATCTAATGTTGATGAAAAATACGCACAAGGGCGTTGTTTATCACCAAACTTCTGTGTCAGAACACTTAACGCGCACCCTTCCCTCTCGTGAACATAGAGCGTGAATGGCTTACTGTAATCAGGTGTACCCAATACAGGAGCTGAACACAATGCTTTTCGTAATTCAGTAAAACTCTCTTGACATTCATCAGACCATGGCACCGGACTCGGAACATTTTTCCCAGTCAAAGCTACCAATGGTTTCGCTAAAAGAGAAAAATTTGGGATCCACTGCCTACAGTAAGAGGTAATACCTAGAAAGGCACGTACTTCTCTCTGTGTGCGTGGAACACTCATCTGCGTAATTGCTTTTATTCTTTCTGGGGTCAACTTCCTTCCCTCCTTTGACAAGAGATGACCTAGGTAGGTCACTTCTTGGCAGCAGTATTGCATTTTGGAAGGTGACACCTTGTGATTCAATTTAGACAAATGATGTAATAGAGAAATTGTAGCTGCTTTGCAAGTTTCCTTGTCATCGGCAGCCACTAGAAGATCGTCTACGTACTGTACTAGGGCAGAACCTGGAGGAAGGACAAAGGAATCTAACTGGCTTTTTAATGCTTGACTGTAAATGGATGGGCTCTCACAATAGCCTTGTGGAGCGCGTTTAAATCTGAAACTGCGACCTCCTAGACAGAAGCCGAAAATATCCCTACTTTCTTCGGCTATCGGAATGCTGAAAAAGGCATTCTTTAGGTCAATAACTGAGAACCATGTGGCTGTGGCAGGAATCAATGTTAACAAGGCAGTAATGTCTGGCACCACAGGAAACTGCGGGACTACAATCTTATTAACTTCTCTAAGGTCGATAACAAACCTATAAACTGGAGGCTTTGTAGGATCAGTTCGTTTCAAAATCGGTAGTACAGGACTGTTACAGACATTTCCTCTAGTTTCTTCAATCACACCTTTCTTAATCAAATCTTGCACAATCAATAAAAGTGCACGCTCTCCTTCACTAGATATTTTATATTGGGGGATTCTTGGAAATTTTACATTTGTTTTCAAAGTTACCACATACGGTGGAATTTCTAGGAGACCTACATCATTAGGACCAGTCGCCCAAAGAGAATCAGGGAGTGAACGTAGCTCTGGCGGGAGTGCATCCATTGACAAGTACATCGGAGAGGTGATATTTTTACCCAACGTAAGCTGTACTCCTTCCGGAGAACAGTACAATGTCGCATATAGTCGTTTTAACAAATCTAAACCAAGCAGATTTTCATTACAACCTGTCGTCAAAATCAGGGGTGCTTTCAATTGGCATGGTCCAACAGAAATAGACAAAGGACCAGATATCGGGTTGTAAACAGGGGCGCCTGAAAAACCTACGGAAACATTTGTTGAGCCGGACAAAGGTGCGCCAGGGAGTTTCGCATGAATGATAGAACTTTTTGCGGCACCAGTATCCAACAGAAACGGTTCGACTACACCTGATGTTGCTACTGCGACATAAGGCCCACTCTGATCCACTGGAACTGATACTACTCCCTCTCTCTGTCCATGGCTGTCCTAGTACCCATTTTGCTGAAAATCCTCATCTACTTCATTATAGTCCTCAACAAGGTACTGTTGAGATCTATTTTGCTGAGCAGATTGTCCATTTCGTTGATCAAAGTGATTGGAGGGACGATCATTCGTTTGTGGAGGCATAGCACCTCGTCCTCGACCTCTAGAATTCTGCACAAAACCACCACGACCTCTCTGAGCTGCTGCTGCATTATTTTGCGCTAAGATCGGACATTCATTTTTATAATGACCCTCTTTTTTACAGTACGCACACTGATTCCACTGGTATTGAGGTCTCGATGAGCCATAATCTGTCCTTTGGTACGAACCTTGCTGCGTATTAGTCTGATTCGTACGAGGCGGATACGCCTGCTGCAAAAGAACTTTAGTTTTTAAATCTTTTGTTTTCTTCTCTGATTTTTCCTTTTCCTCTTTATCCCTATTTTCATAGTACTGTGCAGTCGCAAGTATTTGCGCTGTCGTAGATACAGCCCAAGCACTTTCTGAGTCTTTTAATTTATTGCATAATTCGGGTAACAAATTATGCACAAATTTATCGACAAACAGTCTTTGCCCTCCTTCTGTACTCATGTCCTGACCACTATGATCTACAAAAGTCTCTTCAAACCTCGTGAAGAAGTCGGAGACACTTTCGTCTTTCTTCTGCCTGCATGCTGATAGCTTGTCCCAATTCACACGCAATGCTGGCATCAGAGTCTTCATTAGATCAATTATTCTACCTGGAAGATTAGCGATTAGAGGTTCGGGTTTCGCACCACCTATTTGCTGACCATCTGCTGCAGTGATAGCTGCCCAGTCACCACCTAAAGCAGCTTGATGATCCTCTCTACGAATTTTAGCCCACACTGGTTGTGGAACTACGTTGCCAAATAACATATCGATGTCGGCTAAGTTCATTATACAAGCCTCAACTGTCTGTGTTAATTCCTTATAATATCCGGCTGGGTTTTTACGTGGATCTGGCAAGGCCTGTTTCACCGCTAACACTTCAGCTCGCTTCCATGGAATGTGTATCCACACTCTTTGGAATTGGGCCGGAGCGGCTACAACACCATTTGGTGCATCAGCTTGCACAGCTTCGCGCCAAATTGGAGGAACCTCCCTCATTGGATATTGGCGACTTAGCTTCGTCTTGCTTTTCTCTAAATCTCTCGGTGAACGAAGTGATGGATCATTCCTAAAACTTAAAATAAGTTCCATCGCTTCCTTTATATTCTCACCCACTATCATTCCAGCAGCGAACTCTTTTTGAACTCTAATTAAATCTTCCAAATCTGATTCGACATCATCTTCTTCTATTTCCTCACGTAACAACGAGCACATCTCATCAAAGACGTACCGTTGCGTTGGTTCCTTCCATTGCATAAATGTGTCTAACACATCTCTCGTACTATATCTTCTACTCTTCGAAATCCATCTGAGAGCCGTGGAATCCAAAATTCCCCGTTCCTCAGTACTTGGAAGCTGACTCCGTCTCTGAACAGAGTCAGGAGTAGGAGTCTTAATTAAAGTTTTATATAAAGGAGACAGCATATTAGTAACAGAATCAGTGATTCTTCGACGAACAGAAAGTGGAGTTAGCACACTCGCAGACATAGAGAACGCAGTAGAGGTAGGAATAGATAACGGAACAGTAGGAGTATCGAGGAAAATAGTTTGTGGAGCAGTAGGTACAGAAGTAGGTATAGAGACTGGCAGTGCAGGAAGAGGAGGAGCTGTAGGAACATTCACATTCATCACAGGAGGTACAGGAACTTGATTCTGAGGGACAGGAGCAGGAACACCAGGTTGACCAGCAACCGGCAATTGAACATTCGGTAAAGGTGGAGCCGTAGCACCCTGTGCATACGGTGGAGGTGATCGTAACAAATAAGATAGTAGAGGATCGTTTTCGGAATCCTCCAGTATCTTAGCTGTTTTCGATGGCAAGGCAGGATAGCACTTGTCAATCGCTAGGTTATGCTCTCTAATTGCTACATCTATGGCTTTCTCACACTCGTTAGCCTGCAACTGTTTAGCCGCTTGCTCTAGAGTTAACTCTTCTTGTTCTTTCTGTTCTTTCTTCAACCTTTTCATTTCTCTCTGTTTGGATTCTTTTCGCCAGTAACGGAAAGAATCAAACATTGCCGGCCGGGCTTTCTTCCTAAATAATTTCGCTTCTAAGTTGTCGAGAATCTCTGGTTCAAAACTACCATGCAGTGGCCAACTAAGGACACCATCCTTCTTACAATAACGGACCCATACCTCATTATAAGATATAGGACCCACGCCATGCTTACAATATAAATCATATAGGGGAGTCCCAATCGGAGGAACCAGACATGAGTCCTCCAATCGTGAGTCACGGTTGCAACCAAAACAAGACAACATTTTCCGACTTACCATTTTTAGTCCGGAACACAAAACAAACAAAACACGGAACAAATATGTGCACTCGAACCAAGAACTTAGGCCTATCAAAACGAACTGATGTATCGATACCCAAACTAAACCAAATAGATTATCGTAACTAGAACAACCAGTGATAATCTTACAAAACCAAACCAAACCAAGAACCGATCAAGGATTTTAGCAACCCTCACAAAGTAACCAGCTAGCTATCACTAAATACTTAACTGAGGCACTGAAGACGTCACCAAGGAGAAACCCGTCACGTTTCGCTGTACTAAGGACTGCACCTCGGGTCCAAGACAGGGCGACGGTCAAGGCAACGGCCCACTGCAGCCGTCCTGAACGGGAAACCCTCGTGGAAGAGAACTTCGGGCCACTTTTGCGATATGCCGGGATCGATGAAGTGGGGCGCCTCCCTCAGGAATCTTCACACGAAGCTTCTCGAACTCTTCAGGCTTTTGGACCGGTACCGAATGACGTCGCCCCACGTTGGGCGCCAATTGGAGTTCTGGACTTTTTGGTTCCGTCCAGAGGTGTCAGGGAACAACACCCAAAGACCCCGGAGTTCCACCTGCCTTGGTGCACAAATGAACAGAAACACGGGCTTCTCGATGGTGGCGTCAAAGACCAAAGGTTTATTACTGCAGGGACACAGAAGTCACAGATACTACACACGGGCAGTAACCAGGAGCCTGTTCAATTTGTACAAAGCGGGTTGCTCCTTATATACTAAATTTTAAGCTGGGGGCGAATTCTTTACATGTAATACATTCCCAAAACCTTTGTGTCTAAAACAATAAATATTTGGCGTTACACAGGAACCGTCGATAATATCTGAGGCCAAACATTGCGAAGAGAGGGGTTCCCACTAGTTTGTCACAATTCCCTGTCAATATTGCATTCAGGACCCGGACCGCCTCATCGTAAAGTTCGTTACCTCCCCCTAATAAAGATTCAGAAAGAAAGAAACAGAGCCAGGTGTGGAAGATAGAAAAGTGGGATAAGGGATGTTTGTGGGTTGTAAATGGGCAAGGCTACCGGCTTCGGCCGCCTAATCATGATCAGGACAATGGACACGAAGACCAGTTTGGTAGGACTGGCCTCGGGCAGAGGAGGTAGCCTTTGTTGAGTCATGCAGCTACAGCGTGATCTGGTTTAAGGTGCACGTGTCATGAAAGAGGTGAATCTCCGGCTAAGGTTACGTGTCCTTAATCGAAATGAAGTGATCAGAGGCTATTGCATATGTGAGGGCAAGAAACACAAGATGGCGGCCATGATCTAAGATGGATGCCGTGGGTAGATCAGAAATGTGTTTATAAAAGGAGAGCTCTTGCTCGTAGCATAGCGAAAACACCAGGATATACTAAATGGATCATTTGCGGTTCGCTGATACCAATATTATGCATTTCCGACAAACTTGAAAACACGGGTTCAAATCGTCACGGAACCGTCACGGAACCTCAGACGGGTGGTTTGTGATTCAAGCGTGGGGGCTGATTCAATCAATTGCCTCAATGTGGTTTTTCCGGTTAAAGCGTGGATAAATAACAATACATTTATAGCCAGATTCATCAAGCTGAAATCGGCTCGCAAAGGGCCAGATTCTGAGAATCTGGCCCTTTGCAAGTGCTATTTTTGCATTTGGGATTCATCATGCCAAATGCAAAAATCGCAATTAGAGAAATCGCTAAATTGCGAAAAATAGCATTTAAGGAATCTCAATTAGAGATTCCTTAAATGCTATTCATGAACCTTTTTAAAATTGCGAATTCGCAATATGGGGCCGCTATTTAACGCGAAGTGTAACTTCGTGGTAAATAGCGAAAACTTAGAAAAATGCACTTTAGTGCATTTTTCTAAGTTGTATGTTACACACACACATGTCCTTTGGACATGTGTGTGCGCAACACCAGGGTACATTTCCATTTCAGGGGTGCTACAGGGTGTCCTTTGGACACCCTGGCACCCTTGAAATCGCTTCCTTATTTGGGATTCGCTAATTGTTAATCGCAAATAAGGAATGACTCACCATTCATTCCTATGGGCCTTTAGGAATGAATGGGAAAGCCATTCCTTATTTGCGATTAGAAATTACCGAATCGCAAATAAGGAAGCAGTAGAAATCAGAAAAAATATTGCGATTTTTACATGCATCCCGTTTTGCCAGTCTTTAATAGCGATTCCTTAAAAATCGCTATTAAGGACTCGCAAATCGGCACTTTGATGAGTCTGGGGGTTATACTTCTGTGCGCCCTTTGCCTTTCCATCATTTTTTAACGTTGTAAAGCCAAAAGAAACTGACTCTCTCTGGCGAATGCAGCACTTCTATCCCTGGCAGTGGAGGGGATGGGACAAATCTATGTTTTATGTTCCTCAGCTCCTACGAGATTAAATATGTGGGCAATTGTTAAAATGGGCAATTGTTTCGATATTAGTATAAAAACAATGCGCGCTCGTTAACTTTGGGGCATGTGGTCCGCCTCCTCTCCTCCACGGAATTTTACACAATAAACCCACATAAAATCAATCAAACCATTTCAAATTCTGAATACCAACATATTACAAATACACCCATCCACAAACAATTTCTGGCCTTGTGGAAACGTCAGATGAGGATGGGGTGGGAGGCCATTCCCTTGAGAAGAGTATTCAACAGTGAAGGGTTGCAAGTACTATTCTTATTCGAGACTAAGCAACTTTGGAGAAAGTGTTAGACTCTATGGGGACAGATGTAGTATTCCCATTCAAAATGAAGCAACATTAGCAAACATGCTAGACTCGGGGGTTGGGGGGATGGGTGGTTGTTACATTTATTATTCTCACTCCAAACTAAGACACTAGGCCAGATGTAGGTAATCTCGATTTACCTACTATTAAATACCGAATTATACCAATTCGGTATTTAAGAGTAGGCAAATGGGATGTAGGTAATTTCACTTTTGAAATTACTGAATCAGAATGATTCTGTAATTACCTAATCGATATTTACCGATTTGGTAATTGCCATTGATTCCTATGGGCCTTGAGGCCCATAGCAATCAATGCTAATTACCGAATCGGTAAATACCGATTCGGTAAAATTACCGAATTTGCAATGGGGACAGGGTGTCACTTTGACATCCTGTTGCTCCCCTCAATTGTGCATGGGTGCACATGTTGCTGACATACATGCCCTTAGGGCATGTATGTCTGCAACATGGCACGTTTTTTAAAGCAAAAAAAATGCGGTTTGAAGGGTTTTCATTATTTACCACCAACTTCTAGTTGGTGGTAAATAACGAATTCTTAAACCCTTGTAGAACCGATTACAGTGCTACCTACATGTTGAATTACTGAATTGGTAATTTTACCAATTCGGTATTTTACCGAATCGGAAAAATTACAAATTCGGTAAAATTACAGATTCTGTAATTTTAACATGCCCCTACATCTCAATATCCAAATACCGGTCGGAAACGGCCGAAAATCGGTATTTTCGGCCGTTTCTGACCGGTATTTGTATTCCTACTTTATGCCCTAAGCAACATTAGGTAAACTGTTGGATTCTGGGATGAAACAGATTTAACCATTGACATTCAAGATATTTACACCCAACAGTGCTGGTAATGAGTGTCATGTAGCCATGCCATGCGGGTACTGGGAAAAGGCATATGTTCAATTGCTTTTCTGAGAAACTCCATAGCACTTTACGCATCACCACAGTTTTCAGTATCTGCCCTGAATATCCTGTTGTCAAGATTTGCAGTTACTGGGGACATGATGAGAACGTCTCAGGCATGCTCTCTATAGCATTCCTAGGTAGAATTCACGCAAATGTTTGGCTGATCCCTTTGGGACAGTGAATGTGACCTGGAAGTTGGTTATGCTCTTGACCAGTAAACATACAGGTATTTCTCTCAGTGCATATGAGACACTCTTATTGTCAGTAGTGATATATATGATGTCATAAATCATCTTTTGTGGTAACCAACTATCCTTTAAGATACTGATGATATTCTGACATACACCTGCTGTTACTATTATTGCAGATTGAGTAAAAGGATGGTTGGATCCCCGCAGTCATGAAGTGGAAGTTAAATTACAATCTAGATTTCAGTGTTGTAGGTACCCGCACAGTAGGGATGTTCCTATGTCTAAATCCACCTATGAAGGGTTTTAGGGTTTTTGCTGTGATTTTAGTTGTGTCCCAGAGCACACTGGCGAAATAATACGCCAACATCTCGTCTTCATAGACAACAGGGTCAAGTCAATCAAATGCACTTTTTTTAAAGAGATCAAAATATGCCCCAAAATATTACAACTTAACCAGGAAGAGTAACAACTAAATAACCATTACTAATGTTGTTTAAATACATGATTATATGATACAGATTTTCTGATATTTTAGTGGAACATAGAAAGATCTTTGCGGCTGATAAATAAAATAATCCGTGATTTTTCTATAGCTAAGTTTAGTCCCCAGGAAACATGAAAAGACTTACTAGAGTGAATGTTGTGTCTAAACACTTCATACATCATGTCATATTTGTGGATGTTTTCTCTACATTTATATTCTACTTCGTTACCTTTGGCCCTGTACGTGAGATGCACAATTTAGGTTTTCTTCTTTTTATACTCTCCTAAATGTATAGACAGAGGCTTCGAATGTTTGGGAAACGGCTTGCTTGGCAATCAGAAAAAACAGTTTGTGTCTCGTCCAACTATAAATGTATATTACTTCAGTTTTTCAACGCGGTGCTTGTTTTTGTGGTTTAGTCATAGCACAAATCCGGAAATGCTTACTCTTTCTATTCAACGACAGATGCAGCAGAGTCTTAATGGCATTTTCCTGCCAACTCTGATAGTAAATTGGCATGTACTGAAACTATGATTGTAAAGAATACTGTAGGAGAGTTGGCAGCACGCAGCACTTTGAAAACTGAACGCTGGTAAGGAGTCATCAATATATTTATTAAGGCATAAGGCATTGTGTTATGGTTCTCAAATAATTTCATTACATGCTTTCACTTTGACCTGAAAAGATATTCCGGTTTTTTGTCTTCCTTTTTTTAGTGTTATATTTGATTTGAAGTAGGAATGCTAACAGGAAACATTGAGCATCAATGGGATGTTCGATTAAATGCGAATAAAGCTGCTTTTGCCAGCATCATACCACGTTAACACCTTCTATGATCATGACGAGCTCAGCTCGCCATGAGGCACGGTGCTCGTGTGCTCATGACGAGCTGAGCTTGTCATGAGCTGTGGAACGCTCACACGCAGGGATAATTCCCCTGCAGTGCTGAACGTTCCACGGAAACGGGTGTGGTCATGACGCACTGCGCCTCATGACGTGCTGAGCTCATCACGAGCACGGGGGCGCTGTGTGCGCCCCCTGCCCTCAGCACAGCGTGGGAATTACCCCCGCTGCGAAGGGGTTAAGAGGCTGTGTGCAATTTACAACAAAGGGGGGATATATATAAGGATCGGTGATAACTATAGCCAACGCAAGTTATCAGCAGTTTTTTACCGCCGCCTAACCCTGAAATCTATCGCCATGTTAGCGGCTTATTATCAAGCTGACGCTACATCGCGATTGTACCAGGGAACAGCGGCGAAAACTCCCAATAACAAAACGTGATGGCGATAGTGAATCCTGCGTTAGCCGTTGATACCTAGCGATCGGCCCATTAGCGCCAGAAAAGTCCCATCTTCACTCCTGGTGATATTGCCTTGTTAAAATGCCCCAGGGTTCTCTCACAATATTGTGACACAAATATAACTGAACACGTTTAAAGCTACTTAATTGACATTTCAAATGCCTTTATAAAATAGGGATTGTGAACAGCTTTAAAAACACCGCCAACCTACGGGGCATATTATCAAGGGCTGGCAATAACATTATCACTGCTTTAGCGTCCGTTTTCGGACAAGGACATGCTAGCGCGTTTCCTTGCCTTAGCGCCCGTTGTCAGCAAGCCTCGCATAGCATCGTTAAAGAGATACAAAAGAGGCATGCCTGACAAAACTCCATGGGAACATATAGCTAACCCAGCTTCGCAATATTATCAACGAGGGATAGCGATATTTGAAATCGCGTTAACTGTGCCTTAACGCAGGAATTTAACGTCTGTTCATTTCCTGACTAATACCTAACATGGGAGGTGGATTGTGGGGCTAAGGCCACGGGGCCTTATCATCAAGTTACTGCAGTTTTCCATGGAACATCGCTGGAAAACCAGCGATGTTCCATGGAAAACCCTGCTATCGCTGGAATATTTATCGCCATGGCTCTAAGCGTTGATAATACAGCGCTAGCTTAGCGATATATTCCAGTGATAGCTGGCGATAATTTAAAGCGTGCTAAGCGCGCTCAGTGATAATTATCGCTGGGGCTTGATAATATGCCCCTACATTCTTGTGAGTTACAAATCATGCTCACTAAAAAAACTTTTTGGGTGCTTGGAATAAAAGAATATCCGGGCAGACTAATCAGCTATGAAGACGCCTTACTTATGAGCTTGTGCAGACTTATAAACTTCCCTTGATAGCCAAACGTATTTGTATATATCTATGCAGTGCCCACGTTGACTCCAATGCATATTGTCCTTCAGGTCGTCAACCACAATGCACAAAAGAATATGCATGACAAACCAATTTTACACAGCAGCATCCCCGTCCTGTGTGGCATCTGAGCTGGTTGCCCAGTAAGTCTGGTCCAAAATCAGATTCCAGTGATCTGCCCTGAATCTGACAAGGGTAGGGCATTTCCACATGGTTAACACTGGCAAGCTGCCTTCTGCCCCTACAAGGTAGAACAGATAGAGGGAGGACCAAGTAGCTGCAGTGTTTAGCACCTTTGAAAGAGAGCGCCCACAGCATCCTGCTTCTGGTGCCATGGGTGGTTCTCATGCATGAAGACTGCTGGCCCAGGTGCAGTGCACCCAGACAACCTTCAACAGTGACGGGAAGGGTAGGGACTCAGCCATGTCCATTCCAGCAAGGTGGGTGTCTGTTACAGGCCTGTGTAGGGGTCCAAACTCAGTGATGGGGGATCCCAAACTTATAACACAGAGATTATAACCAGGTCATATGACAGTCTGTGGTCTCAGCTTTAGCAAGGCGGCAAACTTTGGCCACAGAATTCTCTGTGAATTACCAGCATTTTTTAATTTGTTGGTCACAGTGTTTGGCGATTCTGCACAATCACGGAAGAGGACAAATTATCACGGCCATCATGGCACTACTTTGAGAATGCTGGTATAATTACATTCTTAAACACTGTGAGGACATCCTGGCAGTGTTAATCGTGTATACTTACGTTGTGGCACATTGTATTTCTTTTCTGACCATGCCAATAAGGTCCCTAAATATTCAGGTGCATTGTAGCTGCCTCTTTGCAATGACAGGGCGCCACATTGCGGTTATCTGTAGGGGTTGCTGGTATGGTGTTGGCACACTCTGGCACATTTTGAGTCTCTCTTGGTCCTCTTGGTTAACTCTGGCATATAGGGGTTATCTTTAGGCCATGAAAGTATGGTGTCCATATACTCTGGCACATTGTGTGCCTCTCTTACTTATTTATTTTATTTATTTATTGTTTTCTAGAGCGCGAACATGACCCTACGAAGGGTGTCAGAGCGCTTTACAGGAGCATTTCAACCAACCGAAACTTATGGAGTACAAGACATTACTGATTTTCTAAAACATTTTCATTTCAGGAAAGCATTTAAACATATATAACAGTCAACAGTTAGATTACCATAAGGCAGCTTAAACCATAAGACCACATGAGAGCGTATATACAAGCCCATAAATGATTAGCGAAAGGCTTGCGTGAACTTTGAAACAAACATGACATGTTTATAGCCAGACGATCAGCTATAAGGATTCATGGAAGAAACGTCTTCATATAAAACGATTTTGCTTCCTTTTTGTATGCTGTGAATGAAGGAATTCTTCTAATGCTGGGTGGGGAGTGTGTTCCAAATTTCCGGTTCTGTCCCGTAGTTTGCTCGGCCATAAGTTCTTTTCTTGCAAAAACGAGCCGGTTTCAGTAGTAGGTCCGCTTTGCTCCTGAAGGACCGGTTCCCTCCTGAAAGCGTGAGTTTCTGTGCAAGGTAGACTGGTGTTTGGTTGTGAATTGCTGTAAGAGTGATGCATGTCAGCTTGAATTGAATTTGCGTTTCGAAAGGCAGCCAGTTCAGTGCTTTCAATTGAGGGGAGATATGGTCAAATTGTTTGGATCCCGCTATAAGTCTGGTGGCTGCATTAAGACAAGCTTTCAATGGAGCTGTTGATATGTTGGGGAGCCCTGGCAAAGTATGCAACCATATTCGATCCTTGATATGACCAGTGCCTGAACTGCTGTTTTAAGGTCTGTTTTATTTAGGAAAGGTTTTAGTTTTCACAAGTAGCTTAAGTGGAACCTGGCGTTTTTTGCCATTGTGTTGATGTGTGCTGACATGTTCAGGTTTTTGTCCAGAGTAATACCCAGTGATTTAGTATTGTCAACAATCTTCAGAGTACATTTTAGAGCAGTGATCAGGTTGGACCATTCTGTTATCATTAGTTTGCTTTCCTGGGGTGTAATCAGTAGGAATTCGGTTTTCAGAGGATTTAGCTTCAGGTGATTTTTGGTTAGCCATTGGAGGGTTCTCGTTAGTGCTTGGTTCATGGTCTTTATCTCTTCTGTTGATGAGACCTTGATGTACAGTTGAGTGTCATCAGTGTACATGTGGAAAGCAATGTTCGCTTTTTATAATATTTCCGTGAGAAGTTCCACGTACAGATTTTAAAAGCGCCGGAGAAAGCGTTGACCCTTGAAGGACTCCAATAGTATTATTGGTTGGGCATGAAAGAGTTTGGTTAACAATGGCTTTTTGCGATCTATTCTCAAGAAAGGAACTAAACCAATTAAGGACTGTACCCCCTAGTCCCATTCTGTTTTTCAGCTGATCTATAATTTTGTCATGGTTCACCGTGTCAAATGCTGATGTCAGGTCCAACAGGATTAAGAGGCATGTTTTGTTGTGGTAGAGAGCCAGTAATGCGTCATCTACTATGTGCAGAATTCCAGTTTCTGTACTATGATAAGGACTGAAACCTGATTGGCAATCATTTAACAGCTTGAAATCAGAGATATGCAGACTCATTTTGTTGTTGGACACCTTTTTCCAGAACTTTGGCTAACAATGGAATGTTAGTTACAGGTCTGCAATTGTTTGGGTCTGAGGGGTTCTCTGTTGGTTTTTTAAGGAGCAGAATGACTTGTCCTGTTTTTAGGCAGGCCGGGATTTGGGCTTGTGAGAATGAGGCATTTATGACCTTAGTCCACGACAGGATTAGCAGGTGGTTTATGAAAGACCAGCACTTTGCCGGTAGGGGATCGTTATAGTAATTGTTAGGTTTAATGGTCGACATGATCTTTGAAATGTCAAATTCGCTGACCGGTTTACATCCTGACAAACGGGCATTGGTTTTGGGTTTGTCTAATTCTTGTAGATCCAGAACTTCATCCAGCGTACCCTTCTCACTCTCAATGTCTTCAGCTGCTTTTTTGAGCTCTCCCTCCAAAGAGTTAGCTTTGTCTGTAAAGAAGACTGTGAAATCTTCACTATTTAGACTAGTTTTGATGAGGACTGGAGCTAATTTGGCTGATTTATTCGATTGATCTTTTAGTAGATCCAATAATTTCTTAGGTCTATTTACTGCATTATACAATTCTTTCCTGAAAATGTATTTTTTTGATTTATTAATGCATTTATTATAAGCTTTCCTGGTTTGTCTCAGTAGAATTAGATGGGTGGAGTAAGGGTTTTGGGGCCATTTGCGATCTGATAGTCTCATTGACCTTCTTTCTTCGTTAAGGGCCCCATTTAACCACAGGTTTTTGTCTCTATCAGAGATCCTTTTCAGTTTTAGAGGGTCTATGTCCTCGATAATGCGTGATATTGACTTGTTATTATGCAACGTGAGGTCACTGACGTCAATCATATTCTTGGGTGGCTGCCATTCTATTTCACAGAGCGCTGCTATGATTTCCATATTGATTCCTCTAGTGTCCCTGGTCCATTTCTTGGGTTTAATCACTTGTGAAGAGGGTTTGTATTTTCTGAGGGGAATTTCAAAAGTGATAATGTGGTGATCAGACCAATCACATGGTGTGATTACAATATTTTCGATAGTTTTCTCTTTAGCTATGAGTCAATCTAAGGTGGAGCCTTTGGAGTGGGTGGAGAGATGACATACTTGGACTAATGAATGCTCTTGCAGCAAGGTTTTAAGGAGGGTGATTTTACTGTCATCCTGACCCTCCCAGTGGATATTGAAGTCTCCTGAGAAGATATCGTTAGATTGCAGACTAGAGTTGGTAGTAATGATTTCTATCAACTGGTCGATGAACTTGGTCTTTGTACCAGGGGGTGGTAGAGTGCGTGCAGTTTGCAGTTTTGGTTATCTGCTGACCCTAAAGACATGCCTAGATATTCACAATACTCTAAAGGGGTTAGCCTGTATTTTTATGATGGAAATGTTTGATCTGTGTATACAAGCGATTCCTCCACCCATTCTGTCAATTCTGTCCTGCCTCATAATCTGGTAGTTCGGAGGGAGTAACAGGTCTAAGCATGGGGAAGACGAGTCAGAAAGCCATGTTTCGGTTAGAATGGTTACGTCGATTTCATGATTTAGTATGATGCCGGCTATGTCAGCCACATGTTTATTTGCTGAATGACAGTTGAGTAGTATGCAGCGAATGTGTTTCTGCGAATTGATAGCTGGTGGAATAGACTCTTCAGGCATTAATGACACTTTCTTAAGGCTGTTGGCATTGAGCCTTCTATTGTTAGACTGAGAAGTTCTGCCAGCATTCGTTATGATAGTTTAGATATAGTTTTCGCCTATCTTAGTTTGAGAGGTAGGATTGAGTTCATATGTAGACAGGATGGATAATATCTCACAATCTGTCAGATAGTTAAGTTGCGAACGTGGGCGTAGATTCTGTTAGATGCCACCATTGTGGTGGAACGGTGTTTGACTTGTGTTACAAGAGAGGAAGATTGTAGAACGTCCATTTTTGCAAGCCATTTTCACAGCAGGTTTTTCATATCTCTAATAGCGGAGATCATGGCTTTGTAAGTCTTGTTAGATTGCGAGGTGAGATTTAAAACATCCCTATTTGTCTGTGGGGTTCTGTTCTTTTCCGAGTCTGAGTCTAAACTATGGGGTATCCTAGTGGGCTATTGTGTGGGTGTCCCTATTGGAAGGTGAGCTTTAAGTATCTCTGCAGGATCTGAGAATTTTTTTTGTTCCAAGAAACAGATTTGCGACTTCCTGTGCAGTTCATATGCCAGCCACTCCCTTTGTCTTGTTCGCCTTGAGTATCTTCCAACCTGCTGATGGGTCCCGTTAGCGGGTTGAGATCAGTGATATGGGTAGGATGGGAGCTCGAGTCGAAAGGTGAGGATACTAATGATCGATGCGTGTTGATGCCCCGGTCTTCTGTTTTATTGGATTAATAACTTAGTTGTGGTTCATCGTTGGGAGGGATGACTTTTAATGCCAAGGCATGAACTGTCTGTTGAGATTCAATAACTCTGGCGGTTTCAGTTTTATTATCACTCGAAAAATTGGCTTCCTGAGGTAACCTTTGGGGTTCAATATTAGGGTTTGTGACAACTATCGCACTAGCTCTATCATTTGCATTACCCTGCGTTTTACTGGATTCATGATACACTGCTTGGGGTTCTTCATTAATGTTAATGCCATCTATCAATATAACTTGATTGAGCTGTGAAGAGTCACTTTCCCTGCCGCTTTCAACCATAGCTTGTTGGTTCCCACGTGGGACGATGATGGCTTCAGAAATTATTTTGGGATGGTTTCTTTTTGAGGTTGAACTGCTGAGAACATGGGTTTTTAATATTGAAAAGAGTTCGTCAAAACGTTCCAGATTTTTGTTGGCAGCTTGATTGAGAAACGTGCCATTTTTATAACACATTATATTTAATGTTGCCCTGAGTTTTCTAGAAGGAGTTATGAGCAACTTAGCTCCATATGGAATGTTTTTAGATTCCTGTATTTTCAATAAGTTATTTAGTGTGTTTCTCCATTTGGCCAATTTAGTAGTATAAAAAATAAAGTCGTTAATAATCGCGCCTTTTTTTAGGTTGAAAGATGGGTCTAGTATTAGTGTCACTGGATTAGTTCTGAGACGTTTTTTTTTAAAAGATTTGGAGTAATATAGGGAGGGTAAATTATTGAGAATGAGTTTGTTTCTTCCGGTTTTAGATGATGCCCTGTCATGATTTAGGTTAAAGAATTTGAATCTTATTTTACTGAAAACACTTCTGTAGGTAGTGCTACTTTCCCAAGATTCTTTGGCGGAAATCCGTGCCAGTGACTGTCATTAATATTGTTTGAGACACGTGCTATCAAGCTCATGAATTAAACGCTCCAATGCCTACCATCTAAACTAAGGATGCTAATGGTAGCAATGTATTGCACCTATTCTCAATTTCACTGATAGGTGAAAAGACAAAGATGTAATTATAATTATCAGAGCTCTGCCCCTACCAAGATGGCTGCCGGGGTAGAATAAGTCTGGAGTGAAGTCCTATGTCACTGTTAGTGGGTCAGATTCCCTGAACACTTAGTTTATTTCTACTCAACCTTCTTCGTGGTGTAGTCCTTTGTTAGCTTTTATTCATGAACCGCACTATTGAAGACCTCTGCTGTTTTCTTGGTGCACAAGTCCTATCTCTGTTTTCTTTCTACGCCATTTTGCGCGGAGCCAATATTAATTACAATTGGCTGCCCTTCTTAAACCAGGAAACTACAACACAAAAGTGTATCAGCCTATGTGCAGTTAGCCCAGACGAGTAATACTCAGAGATATTGAAAATATATGAAGATACTCAAGGTCCTAGGGCTGACTTTTTACACAGCCTTCCGCCATTCTTAAGCCCTCTTGGCCCTGCTGGTATTGCACTGGTAAACTGAGGCTCCGGCTGGCTGATTCACAGATGTTGAGAGAGTGCAGTGGATTGTGCCATGGTGTGAATGTCCATCAATTGATCTATCAATCAGGGGTTTATAGCGAGGGTTACTCACCTGTGAGGGTCTCAAGGCACTGGGGAGGGTGAGGGTTCAGCTCCGGGTCATTTGAAGAGCCAGGTCTTAAGGCTCTTCCTGAAGGTGTGCAAGGTGGGTGAGCGGCTGATGTTGAATGTGTGCTCGTTCCAGGTCTTAGCTGAGAGGTAGGACAAGGCCCTCGACCTGCTCTGGTTCTGTGGATGAGTGGGGTCTCTGCCAGGGCCAAGTCGGCAGACCAGAGACTCTTCCTTTGTCGAGGTATTTGGTTCTGAGGTTGTTGAGGGATTTGTATGCGTGGGTGAGTAGCTTGAATCTTACTCTCTTCTGGATGGGCAGCCAGTGTAGGTCTTGTAGGTGCTGGGTCATATGCTTGTGTTGTGGGATTCAGAGGACAAGTATGGCTGCGTAGTTCTGGATGCATTTGAGCCTGTGTAGCAGGGTATTGTTGATTCCTGAGTGAAAGGCATTACCGTATTCCAGTCTGCTGGTCATGAGTGTGAGGGTAATGGTCTTTCTGAATTCGGTGGGATACATTTGATGGTCATGCGGAGGATGCTGAGGCAGTTGAAGCAGGTGAAGGTGACAGCATTGTTCTTGCGGGTCATGGTAGGGAGGGGTCTAAAATGATGCCAAGGTTCCAGCCGTGGTCTATCGGTGTGGTTGGGTTTCTGAGAGCAGGGGGCCACCAGGAGCTGTCCCATGCAGTGGGAGAGGTTCAGAGGACAAGACCTCAGTCTTCTCCGAGTTCAGTTTTAGGCAGCTGTCGTTCAACCCTGCTACGATGTCTTCCATTCTGTTTGGAAGCTGAGTCCGGTGTATTTTGGGTTCTCCATGAGAGAGAGGATGAGCTGGGTGTCGTCACCGTAAGATACTATGCTGAGCCCATGCTGTCTGACTATGGTGGCGAGGGGTACAATGCTGATCTCTGTATGTTCGTAGAGGAAGGGGGAGCCTGATTCTTTGGGTACTGATGGAGATAAAGGAGCGGGTCCAGTCGAGGGATGATCCTTGTATACCGGCGTCATGGAGTCTGCTTGTGAGAGTGCGGTGTGGTACGGTGTCATATGCTATGGAGAGGTCTAGTAGGATGAGAGCCACAGTATGTAATTGTTGGTGACAAGGAGGCCAGTCTTGGTGCTGTGGTTGCTGCGAAATCCGGACTGGTTGGAGTCGAGGATGGCTGTCTCTTCGATGAAGGATGTCAGCTGGGCGTTGATGAATCTCGCAGTGACTTTGGCTGCAAAGGGAAGGAGAGAGATCGTCTGGCAGTGTTTCAGGTCTGTTGTGTCGAAAATTGCTCTCTTGAGGAGGGGCTTGACCTCTGCCTGCATCCAGTCGTCAGGGCAGATGCTGGATTTGAGTGAGGTGTTTGGTGGTCCGGCCTAGTTCTGGTGCTATGGCGATGGTGGCTCTGTGGTAGAAGTGCATCGGGCAGTGGTCAGTGGGGGCTACTGAGTGGGTGTTCTTCATGGTCGTGGAGGTGTCTTTGGTAGTTTCAGTTTTCCATGTGGTTATGGTCGGTTGCTTGTCAGGGGTGGAAAGGGGTTGTTAAGCGGATTCTATTTGCTGTAGTTTTCGGAGAGGGCCCAGATTTTTAGGTGGAAGTAGGAGCTGAGCTTGTTGTAGAGGAACTGGGAAGGTGTGATGTCTGTCGCTTTGATGGGTGGTTTGGTGAACTGCTGTATGATGTTGATGAGTACCTTTGAGTTACTAGCATTGGTGTGGATTTTTTTTCCATAAAGGTCCGCTTGGTTGATCCTATGTGCTGGTGGTATTCATTCATGGAGATCCTGTAGTTCTTCTGGTCTTCGGTTGTTTTACTGTCCTCCCATAGTTCCTCGATGTGTATGCAGGAGCGCATGGCTTCTTGGAGTTCGGTGTTGAACCAGGCAGCCTTCAGGGGTGTTGTTTGATGGGGTGGTGGAGGTGTGCAAGCTTCTAAGCACAGCTGGAGATCCAGCGGTGTAGTTCTTTGGCTTCAGAGCTGGTGTTGGTCGTGGCGGTGGGGGAGTCGTGGAAGAGAGTGGTGTTGAGGTGTTCCTCTGTTATCTTGTTCCTGTTCCTTTGAGGTAGGTGCTGGGCAGATTTGTGTGCGGTGGTGTTTTTGAAGGAAAAGTGTACGCATTGGTGGACTGTCCAGAGGGGCTCTGTGGATGGCTGAAGTGGATGTTTGTCCCTCCTGCGAAGATGGAATCGAAGGTGTGTCTGGCTCTGTGGGTAGGGGTGGTGACGAGCTGCTTCAGTCCAAGGTTGTCTGAGTATGTCAAGGGGGTGTTGTTCGCTGTAAATCTATTGCAGTTGTTTCTTCAGGGGTCGAGTGCAGGACGGGAGTGGAGTTGTAACAGTGATAGGCTGTAGATCAAGGGTTCCTGATGCTGGCCGCAGTTTGGTCACAGAGGGGTGCAGACCGGCTTGCCTTTGGTGCACCAGCAGTGCACCCGCTGCGCACATACCCTGCGCGGCCACACAGCGGACGCCATTAAATAGGGGAGAGGAGGGAGGCACAGCTGGGAGTCAGGAGCGGGAATTGCCGGGGCGAGTCGCTCAGCTATATCACACGTAGATGACACACCCCCAGTTGCAGCTCATGCGCTATGGCAGAAGAGCTATGCCCCACTGCCTTCAAGCAGTACAGAAGAGGGACAATCTTCACATGAAGATTATTTATTGATGTTATCATGCTATTTATCCTTAGGGGGTGGGAGGGTGGGTAGGACTGCTCCACTCATTGGGTAGGGCTGGGGCAGAGTGGCATGCCCACTCAAGTGCGCAATGACTGTTTGGTCGGCTCACTCAGGCTGCACAAAGCAGTCATGCACACTTTGCTGTTCGCAATGCAGTCTGCATTACTGCTTGCATGGTGAAAATGCCCACTCCTCCGGCCCCTGGCTGCATGACTTGTCCCGTTGCAAATTAGCAATCACACTGCTGCATCACAGCGTTGTGATTGACTCAGGGTAGGGAGCCTGGCACCAAATTCCTGTTCCTGGAAGCAGACGCTTGGGAGCAGGAGCTATGAAGACATGGGCCCAGATTTGAGGTAAGACTTCCTACATTACAATATTTTTGACACCCACACACACACACATGCCCACGTCCAGGCACCATCCAGTATTTTTAGGGCCTTTACCACCTCACAGCTGTCCAGCAACTCCCCCAGCACTTCTCAATGGCAGTCGCTGTGCGCACATGCAAAGCGGGACTTACACTTGTGTGCCAAAGGCACATACGTAGTTACAACGCATTACATGACATTGCATTCCATTCCAATTAATAATAATACTAGGTACATTGCAACAGTAGGTTAGGCATCGCATTGCAGAGAAATGAACATCACTATTCCCACTCCAGTTAGTGCAACCATAAAACTAACCTTTGAACCCCAATCCCAACCGTGAACCCAGAAATTCCCTTTTGAGGCCCCAATACACACCTACAAATCTAAATCGACCAAAATGCACACCCCAAATTTCATATTTTACCCCAAATCACACCCCAAATTTAATGTTACCCCAAATCACACCAAAAAGTGCATAATTTACCCCAAATCAAACCCAAAATTTCATATTTTACCCCAAATTTCAGATCTGACATCTGAAACCCATATCCACACAAAATACTTAAAATTACCCCATTACTGACCTCACAATGTGTTGTACTCATATGCGATGTAAAGACACATGTGTTGTTGGAGTTACATAGTTAATGATGTACTGCCTGCGTGGTACTGGACGTCTCCCATGCCAAAGGCAAACCATAATCTAGCCCGTCTGCATCCGTCTGCCCCTGGACCTCGCTCAGCACCAAGAACCCTTCCTCTTGGACACTACACCGCTACAATGCCAGTACCCTCCTCGCCATCAACCCTAGATGCCACCTCACCTGCCAGGATCAACCTCTGCTTCGGACCGGACATCGCCATCACTGACAGCTGCATTACCACCTGCATGGAGCAGCCTGACCTTCAAAGACAAGGCATTGCCATCACCTACAGAGGCACACTCCAACTGAACACACAGTCTAATGACCCATGGGTGACCATGAACCACCTCAACTCCCAGATCCAGACCAAGCCCAAGCACATCCACTGCGGTACCCTTATGTGCAGGCCCCCGGCCCTTGGCCCCCCATTCTCAAATATCATTGTAGACCTTATTGCACCCCAGGGTCTCCCATCCACCGACGACATCCTACTCAGTAATCTCAAGTTCCACCTGGACAGCCCCAGTGAGCAGAACACCACGGCCTTCTGGGGAAGGTCTCCTACATCAGACACAAGCAGAAACTCACCTCAACAGGCCACATAGCAGGACACACGGTCAAGCAGGTCACCTCTGCCAGCTGGAGCTTCGACTTCAGCCTTCCTGGACCGACTATCATTGGATACATCACGTCTTCACCTTGCCCACTGGACGCCACCGCCATCATCGAATCGCAACCCCGCGCAGCTGGATCAAGGCCACCGAAGGACATCTCGTCAACCTTCTCTGCACCAACACTCCGCTACTGCTTCCAGCCGATGACACTGCTGCACGAAACCACCAGCAATAGTACTCCAACAGCGCAGACCGGCTTGCCTTTGGTGCACCAGCGATGCACCAGCTGCCCGGCCACACAGCGGACGCCATTAAATACGGGAGGGGGAGGGAGGCACAACTGGGAGCCAAGAGCGGGAATTACCGTCTTGTTGCAGCGCTGAAATACTTGTCATGTGTGAGGCCCAGGAATGCGCACTATCTTATTGATGGTGCCCAATCATGCCCTGTAATTTTGTAGCAGGCAGCACAGTAACATTGCTTGCAGCGTGGTCCAGCAACAAAACATGCGGAAATAAGGCCCCAATGGTTATCTCCATTTTAAGACCAGATATGTTCTGGTCTTAAAAAACTGCCTCTAGTTGCCTTTGGACCTAAGGAATCCCCTTGTGAATGGAGATGTTGGGTTAATGGCAGAATGTGCACGGGAACGCCTCCCTTATATGTAATTAGCAATAATTATCACTAACAGAAATCGCGATCTTTAAAATTGTTGTTTTTGCCTACAAGCTGTTGCTAACGGCTGTTAGTGACAGCTTGAGAATAGTGCAATAAAAATATTGCTGCTTTAGTGGCAGAAAAGTGCTGCTAACCCGGCGATATTACCTTGTGAATATGTCCCAATATAACTTGACTTGAGCCTGATCAATATTCTTAGAGAATTACATCGGGACACCACCGCCATAGTCCGCTATAACACTGAGGGGGAGAACACTGAACCCTTTCTGTGTACTAGCGGGGTGAGGCAAGGTTGTATTCTTGCCCCTTTTTTGTTTTTGCTCTACATTAACCATCTAGAGCAGGCTCTGGTTGCCTTGAAGACAGATTGCCCCAAAGTAGGAACGCGCCACATTCCGGTGTTTTTGTACGCGGATGACGCTGTCCTACTGGCCCGCACTCCGAAGAGTTTACAGAGTCTAATTGGCGGATTCATCAATTTCATGGAAACACTAGATCTCTCTGTAAACCTAAGTAAGACTTATGTTATGCTGGCCGGAACAAAATAATGCACAAGGTTCTCTTATAGAATAGGGAACCACACATTAGAAAAGGTGCAGTCTTTTTCCTATCTTGGTTTGTTATTCGACAGGACACTAAAATTTGATTCCCTGGTGGACGAACGATGTAGCAAACTGGTTTCATCTAATGGTGCTATAGCAGGCTATGGGCGTAGGCTGGGTCTCTGGTCCCCTGAACAAGTTATGATTTTGAATAGTTCTATATGCTGGTCTAAAGCTACGTATTGTTCTGAAGTATGGGGTTTTGTGAATGTTGACCAATTGCAGCAGGAGGAAAATAAATACCTGCGATCGATCCTGAAAATACCCCAGAGCACCCCAGCTGTAATTGCTCACAGGGAACTTGGGAGGCCATATATTGAGTACCTGGTTAAGCTCAGACCGATTATGGCTTGGTTAAAAATCTGGGCAAACCCTGAGGCAGTCTTGACCAGACAAATTCTAAGAGACTGCATGGATAGGGATAAAGGCCTGGAAATACCGTGGTTGAAATATGTGAAGACCACCCTGGAAGACATAGAACGGAAGGACCTTTTTTTAAACCCAACAGCAATTTTACCACTTGACAAAATTTAAATAAAGAGGTCGTTTTTGGTTTGGATATCCACACGTAGAGCAGCAACTGAGGGGACCAAACACTCAGTAAGTGACCACAGCCTTGTTAAGAGCACCGAGGGTATGGAACCGAATCTCTATCTTATGTATAATGCTCAGGATAGGTTTTTAACGTCCCGTTTTAGGCTTAACCTTTTACCTCATTTATTAGCTGATCCACTAGGTTTCCCAGTATCGGTTGAGCAGAAGGGTGCCTGCGGCTGCGACAATATGTCTCCGCAGGACACCCTTCATTTTGTACTTTTGTGTCCGTTGTATGCAACCCCTAGGCGCAGATTTTTGGTAGACATTTTAAATTAGGCTAAATTGAGACATGCCAAAGTCGCCTCACTCTTCTTGCAAAGGGCAAATGATCCCCGTAAACTGTGTTGTATAAGCAATTATTTTAAAGTGTCTTTAAGACTAAGGAAAACAAGAGGGTAAGGCGGTTTGTGGACTCTATGAACCTTTTTAAACTATTCATGTAAATATCAGTTGGGGTCTAGAAGAATGTTTAATTGTATTTAAAATTGTATATATATGTGCTTTTATGGTGTTTTTTATTCACTAAATAAAGATCCTTTGTTTGCAAAAAAAAAAAAACTTGGTGAGTGAAAGTGGTGAAAATCCTCCTGCCTTTATACGGTCTGAGCGATTTTTTGATGAAAGCAGATAATAAATGGTGTAATTTCTGCGACATCTGCCCTTCTTCTTAAATTTGCGTTCTTTTCATTTGACCCTATTTAGTAATGTGTTTTTCTAGCTGTTCCCCATTAGTCACACTCTGAGCGTTTTCTGGGATGTCACTTGTAAACTTTGTGAAGAAATGAACAAGTGGTTGAAACTTACTGTTATGAAGAACTCCAAAACCAGGTGAACGGAGAAAACCTTAGTTAAAACAACTGCATACCAATCAAATGGGCATATTCTCAAGGATGCATCGCCAAGATATCGGCACTTTATTTAAGCCAAGGTGGTGACTATCGCCCTTTCACATGCTGGTGATAACAGCCCAATTCACCAGTTTACCTGCTATAGCTGATCAAAAAACATCGTGACAGATGACCCCGGCAAATATCCCTAATGAGATGCTGAGTAGGCGTTCCCGTGACTAAAGCAGCAACAACACCACTCTGCAACATTTTCAACAACCAGCCAGATCGGCGATAAGAACCCAAAACAGACAATAAGGTCTGTTAGCAGCAGGTAATCAACACCTGCCCTGACCTGCTGTAAAGTCGGATGATAGCCTGCACCAGAAAAGGGAGCCCAGGCCAGAGCCATACCTGAAAGGCAACAGATGTTTTGGAGCCACTGACATGCAGGCCGGACACCCAAGAGGGCCACAACACCCACCGCCACCACCCACAGGAGCCCCCCACCCCCCTGGATCTACACCACCCGCCCGCACCAACACAGAGGCAGCTCAGACAAAGGCAGCGACCTTCAGAAAACGCACCAACTTAACTAACCCACCACAAGAGAATGTCATTGTACAGGCTTCAAAGGACAACCATCCTCCGCATCCTAAACAACATTGCCCACAGGCTGACGGTACCAACACAGCAGATAACCAACATCCCACCTCAGACAAAGCTGATGGCCATGCTGTACTTGTTTGCATCTGGTACCCTCCAACCAACAACCGCCAGAGTCGGAGGAGTCTCACAGCTAGCCCAATCCAAGTTCCTCACAACAGTCGTAGATGACATCATCAGCTTGGTACCCCACTATCTATACTTCCCCCACACTTGTCAGGAACAGCTGGAGACCAAGCAAGGCATCTATGCAATAGCTGGCTTCCCGCACGTGTCAGGGGGCAATTGACTGCACACATGTCCTACTTGTGCCCCCTGGCAACATTGCACACTATAAGAGCAACAGAAAGCACACGCATTCCATCAATGTGCAGGCAATAGTGGACCACCGGGGAATCTCCACCAACGTCGACGCCAACTATCCAGGCATCGTGCATGATTCCTACATCTTCCAACAGTCCATCATCAACCAGCGCTTCCAGTCTGGCACCTACGGAAATGCACTGCTCATTGGCAAGTACCAAATGAACACACCTCAACTCCACAATCATGCAACTCACAGCAATGGGAATTCACACGTTACAAACTCATATACAACATGCCAAACAACATGCCCACCCTCCAGATATAACAGCACAACTTACTGTGGGAACCTGGGTAAATCATGTACATAAGCCATCAACGGCATGGCGCCTCAGCAACACAATAGCAGATTGTTATTATTATTGTTGTGTCTTATAAAGCGCACTGCTACCCGGAGGCCTCGTAGCGCTATAGACCGCTGGGGAACCCGTCCTGGCTTTCCCTGTGAGATAGTCCCTCCTGGGGGTCTCCAAGGTGAAACCAGGCATCCCCGGCGTTTGTGTGGGGCCGTTGTGGAGATGAGGCAAGCTAATGCCCAGAGTTGCCGAGTGTGCTCCCTGGTCGGAGTAGGCACCGATGCGAGAATTATCAGTCCGCTGATCCTGGTCCAAGACCCTGCCGCGTCGGGAATCGAACCCTGGTCCCGGGCCTTTCTCTGCACTCGGGTCTGCCGCCTCTAACCAGTGAGCCACACCTCTCCACAAGATTGTGGGAAGAGGTAGGGGCCAGGCACGTGGGAAGGAGGCAAGTGACCCATGAATGAGAATGTACACAATGCCAAGTGTGCCGTGGATGTGATGGCCAGACTGCAATATGCAGACCACAGACATATCCATGTCGACATACACTGCTGGTGTTTGGAGTGTTGTGGACAGTGGATGCAACTATGTCAACTCAGCCAGTGGGGAAGCTCGTGAAAATGTAGCTCGTTATGCCCCCCCTGTAAGCGTGAGTGGAGTGGGCTGGACCGGCATATGCCAGGCCAGCTTAGGGGTGGGAATCAAAAGCATGTATATCTGTCCGTGGTTCTCTTTTGGAATGCCCAATGTCTCTGCCAGGGCAGCGACTCTCACCCCGCCATTAGGCCGATGCAGTCACCATGAGCGGTGTTGCCTGCGATCCTGTACACCTGCTGCACCCCGGGCCGCTGCCCCTGAACCCATCTTGCCTGGCTCTGCGTACCGAGGCCTCAATACTCACCTGCCAATACCGGGGTGTGTCAAAGACGGCCCACCATGTGCCGGTGCTAGCTCCAAGCCTGAGGGCCGTAACCCTGGAAGCCTGATAAGATCATCATGGCCTCCACAACACAGGCCTATAGTACTCCTTTCTTGTTGACATACTCCACCGGCATAGACAGCGGACTAGCAGGTCACACCTTTGGAACTGAGTCTTGATTACACCATGGGCAAGTACATATCATTGCATGCAAGGAGAGGTGTAAGAGGATGACGTGTTTCAGTCAGGAAGAAAAAAGGATCATTGTTACAGAGGTGATTGAACACTACCAACTACTGCCCTGGTGTCACTAACTCTGTGCATCACAAGCCAACGACACGTGGCTGTGGGACACTGCTGATCGCTGCCTCCGGCCTATGCTGAGGTCGTAGGTCAACCATTTTAAACTGAGTCTTGATTTAGCAATGGCAGAGTTCATATCATTGTACTGGCATCATTGCAGACTGCATCCCCTCTCATCCCTGGTGCCACTAAGTCTGTTCCCCAACATTCATGGACACTCTCTGGTTGGACGTTGCTGGCATCTTAGTCTATGGACTGGGGGTTGTCTTCATCCTCATGTAGCTGATACCGACTTGCTCGCTATAACAAGGCTGTAGCATTCTACTCCTCAATTTGCCGCTTCCGGATGGCTTCTACCCTCTGCATCATGCCCAGCAGGACACCTTCCCCTGTCCCCAGCAACCCTCCTCCACATTTACCTTCGACATCAACGAAGACCCACTCAGTCTGCGTAGCTCTACCTCAGTGCACAGCAAGTCACCGCCCAGTGGCGGTGTGCCTGTGCCGGCCGCATCGCATCTGGGGCCACTAACTCTGTACAGCTCAAGTCAGGGACCCTGTCTGATAGAACATTGGATGGCCTCTGGGTCGATGGCCTTGTGGACTTCAATGCCATGTGTCTGTGGCCCTGCGCTGTACACTGCCTCCGGCCTCAACTGCGGTCCGGCAGGGCTAACACTTCAAATCAAGTCCTGACCGGCGCAGACACCGCATAACCGCCGGAGGCACACCCCACCATCGCCAGGACTACCTCTTTGCTCCCACTGCCAGAGTTGAAACAGTCATACTGGCAGACTAACAGAGTAGCTAACACCTGTTGTGGATGTCATCATCTGCCTGATACCCTGCTCAGCACTCCAGGTGCCACTAACTCAGTGCACCGCAACCCATGGACTGATTGAGTTTTGTGCTGTGGAGAGATTACGCAGCAATTTCACCTCAGGCAGTGTGGGAGACCTAACGATGATGAGGAAGATGATGCAGGTGTAACACACCCCACTGCAGCTGCATCAGGAATATTCAGAATGGACACAATCCTATACAATTTCTTCACATGAGCATGCTCAGCTCTAGTGCCCCAACCTCAGTAAACTGCAACTCGCAGACACTTCTGTTTGCATATTGGGTGACCTCAGTACTTGCTCTGGCTACCTCCATGATGCTCCACAGTTGTCTCTGTTATGCTGGTGTTTTCAGTTTCCGTTTAAATAGTGTTCACTGTTCAAGTTGTTGCCAGTACCAACCACTCTGTGAGGGCTGGCTTACACTCACCCCACACACATCCAGCACAGGCGTCATTGTATATGTGGCCCTGCCAATAAAAGGGCTGGGTGCATGTGCCTGTAGCCAGTTCCACAAACTATCTGCATGTGTCTGTGTGGTCATAATGTATGCATGAGGGCCCAAGGCGGGCGGATGCAAATATGTCACCCCAGGCAGCGGGTTAGACCAAGGACATGAAGCTTTGTCCTCACCCACTCAATAAGTAAGATGAGTGGACTGGGCCATTGTACGCAGGTCCAGCGAGGGTGTGTGAATGATAATTGAGTGCCTCTGCCCGTGGTTCAGTACAGGAAATGTGTAAATGCATGTGTCTCTGTCGCGGTGTGGGGTGTAGGTGGTCCCTGAAGGGAATTAGACACTAATGTATGTGATCTAGTTCGTCTTCCATAGGGTCAGACCCCACCCGCACCTGTTCCGCTACCACTACCGCCGTTTGGCATTCTGACACCTGGCATTGGAATGCCATGTGTGCCTTGGTGAAGTGTTGGGAGTCAACCGTGCTGGCGGGTGCTTCCTGCTGTGTGGTCTGTGCAGGGGCTGGGTTCTCCTCTATTTGGCTTGGCTGCCATGCTCCTGGTGGTGGGTTGCCTGGGCTGTCCATGAGCTGTTGTAGGGCGTCGGTGTTGAAGGTGTGGTGGTCTTCTCCAGCATCACTGATGAGTTGTCTGGACTGCTCTGCTGGAGGTGTTGTTTGTCCCTCTGCAATGTTAAGGGGAGATGCATGTTGACATGTATGTTGGCGCATTGTTCTTGTTTACATGCGGACTGTATGACAATGTACATTGTGACTGTTTGGGAGGGGCTGGATTTTGATGCCGGACAGTGGAAATTTGGACTTTTTGATGAATGTCAGGTTGTACACGTACATTTCCATCTCACAGTTTCCTGCTCTGTCAGAGGTAGTTGGCCTGTTTCTGAACATGAGTGGATCCAGTTGGGTCCTCTGTTCTGTAGTATCCGGATTGCACATCGTACCACATTGTCGTCAATGTGGATTTTCTGTTATAACTATGTTTGTTTGCTGCAGTGTGCCACGTGGATCAGGGACATGATCAAGGCTCATTGTGGGAGTGCAGTGTGCTACACATCCTTGTGCATGTGTGCCATTGTGCCCATCTCCCCCCGTCCCTCCAGTCCCTTGTCCTTACTCACCCTGTTGATGTTGTGTGAGGTCCTTTCAAGCAGTGTCCGGACTCCCAACTCCTTGCACCATCTCCACACGGATGACTGTGGCTTCCCACCTCCTGTCGCAGTTGATGTCTTCCTTTTGGCAGTGGGTTTGTGCTTGGTTTTGCTTTTCACATCATGCCAGCACCCCTTGGCCTCCTCCATTGACCTTCTTGACACTCGGACTGCATTCACATTAGTCTATTTGACGTTCAGTTGATGGTAGTGTTCTGTCACCTCTGTGAAACTGATCTGGTTTGCCTACGGACTGCACTGCATCTTCCTCTCCCACTTCTCCTTGGCCTTCTCCGACCCAGGTGTTCCTTGCTGGTGTTCTGTGGCCTTGTGGGTTTTGCGTTAACCTCTGCACTCGGTCCGGGTGCAATTATGGTGCTACTTTGTTTATTTTTGTTTCCCTTTGTTTTTGTTCTGCTTTTATGGTGCCTTTTACCGCTTTACGCATGGGAATTGCAGGCCTGTCGCTGGTTTTCAGTTTTTTGTATCTCTATTGGCCTCATTGCAAGTTTTTTTGTGTTTGTATTTCGCATTTTTGCTGCATCGCTTTGACTTTATCGTGTACATTTGTTGTATTATTCTGGGCCTATTGCATGGTACTGCTGTGTTGTCATATAGCTACTTCTTTTCTACATACTGTGTTAAGTTAGCGTGAGTTTATTAAATGTTTGCACGCCGTTTTCATTCTTACTTCACTTTTGCACACGACACATAATTGTTATTTTAGCTTTAAACCCAGAAGAGCTTCGTGAATATGTAACATCATAAAAACCACACATTGATAAGATCACATAAAATTCGTATGTTTCCTGCTAAAAAAAAAACCCTTGCTGTTAAATCCCAAGTGGGGATCTAAATAAAGTGCTTATGCAAAAATGTCATATCCATATGTGCACTTATTTTCAATATATACCACTTAGTGTGACATGGAGCAGTTATTGCTATATAGTGCAAATTATATAAATAGTACAAAGTGCTAAAATTAAATGAATTAATTAAAATTCAAAAATTTCTATTATCACAGTATGAAAAGAGAGGAGCCCCTCCCTTATGTGTTTGGTTTCATAACAATTGCTCTCAATTCAGCTGGTACCAATGTGAGCTAGTTAAAGTTCTACTAAGTTACTGATGATGGCAGCCACGTGATTAGTCTTGGAATGCCCTGTACTGTAGTGAATTCTATTAATTTTTGCAGATTCACAGGCAAGTGTAGAGGTCCTCGCTGGCGTTAAAACCCCCCGGTCTTCGACTATCTAATTCTAAGAAATATCGAGTTTCCAAGACCCTCAAAAGAGCATCTCTATTACCACCTCGTTTGAGGGGCATGATACAGTCAATGACATAATATATTAGATGTTTTGGGTCGCTGTCATGAGTGCTCTCAAAGTGGCGTGCCACTGGGTAGGACTGATCTTTGGTACTGATTGCTCTTATGTGCTGCAGTATCCGCTTGTGAGCCGGATGCCGGGTACTCCCTACATACCGGAGCTCACAAGGACACTGCAGCACATAAACTGCAAATTCAGTTTTGCAGGTAAGCTGTTTGGTAATCTGTACAGGCACTTCTCTGAATGGTGTAAGATATTGGGTCTTGCTGCGGCCATATTTGCAAGCTTTACTGCTTGAACATTTCTTGAAACCTTTTCTCAGAGCCATAAAGGTCTCTGAGATTGGCTGCTCCAAATGGTTTTTGACCAATCTGTCTGCCATAGAAGTGGATTTTCTGAAAGAGAATTCAGGTTTCCTACCCACTAGATCACTGATGACTGGATCCCCTATCACCAGGTTCCAGTTACGAGAAAAGATTTTTCAAATCTCTTTGTGCTGGCGATTATAAGTGACAATAATTCATGAGGAATCTGGTACTGGTGCAATGTTCGTCATACTAGATGTTGTTTTAGGTGTAAGGGCCTGTGTTCTGGTTATGTTTTTAGAGTGATCGATTGCTTTTTGAACAACTGCCTCGGAATAACCCCTCGCAAGAAAGCGATTTTTACTCGCTTCCTGGGACTTAACACAATCTGCCTCTGTGCTGCAAATTCTTTTGATACGCAGCATCTCCCCAAAGGGGATACTGCGTATCAAGTGATGGGGGTGCTGGCTATCCGCATGTAGGACGGTATTGCCCGCTGTCGGCTTTCGATGTAATCTTGTCGCTAATGTCCCAGATTCCACATACACTTCTATATCAAACAAGCATATTGACGATGTACTGATTGTAGATGTGAATACAAGATTTAAATCATTGATATTGAGTTGTTCCACAAACATGCGTGCTTCCTGAGATGTTCCCTGCCAAATCAAAAAGAGGTCATCGATGTACCTCAAATAAAGTGGGACATGATTTTGCATAGTGGTAAGATGTTGTCCCATGAGGACCTGTTCCTCCCACCAGCCCATGTGCAAGCATGCTAGGCTGGGTGAAAAACAGGCCCCCATGGCTACCCCTCTTATCTGCTGGTACACTTGATTATTGAACAGGAAGTAATTCTGTTCCAGACAGATCTTAATCATGAGATTAGCATGGTGTTATGGGCAGATAAGTTAATTGCACGTTGATTTAAATAGTGGCTAACTGCTCTGATACCATCATTGTGTCGTATCGACGTATACAATGAGGCTACATCTAGCGTAACCAGTATGCATTCTGAATTCCATGATGTATTGTTCAATTTGCGTACAAAGTCCGATGAGTCCTGTACATAGGACCTTAAGCTCCTAACATTGTCCTGCAAAAAATAGACGATATAGGTGGAAATGTTCTCTGTTGAACTGTTAATGGCGGAGATTATGGGACGCCCTGGTGGATTGTCCAAACATTTGTGGATTTTAGGAAGTAAATAAAATAAAGGTATGACTGGAAAATCCTTCTTTAAAAACCCAAATTCCTCTTTGGAGATCAAGTTGCAGCTTTTCCACGCCACCAATTTGGAATTTTGGTCTTGCCAAGCCAGTTTAATTGCCATCAAGTTGCTCCTTTCATAGCAAGATTGATCTTTGAGTTGGAATTCAGCTTCATTTATATACATTTCACGAGGCCACAAAACCACATTCCCGCCTTTGTCGGCCTGGCGGACAACGATGTTCTTATTTGATTCCAACTTTTATAACAAATTATTATAGCTCTGATTTATTTTATTCACCGCTTGATGTCTTTTATTCGTGATCATGTATAGTTTTTTTTGGTCTTTAGTAATGAGATCCTGATACACATCTATGTTGTCATGTGTCATAGTAGGCAAAAAGACTGACTTGGGTTTAAAAGGAGTATTGCAAGTTGCTTGGTCAATCCTAGATGTTGCCAATGGAACCGACATAGATGGACATATCTCCTCCTGTAAAGCCCAAATCTCTTCCAATCCTATGCGATCACTAGCATCTAGAACAGTTGGACTACTTGTGGCTCCCATGTTTTTCTTTTTTGCAGGCTGCAACTTGAAATACTTCTTGAGTTTGAGCTTCCTAGTGAACCTAAAAGCGTCCATCCGCACATCTGCGTAGTATAAGTTACATGGAGGGCAGTATGTTAACCCAAGGCTGAGAATCTTTTTATCGTTGTCTGAAAGTTCTAATTGTGTGAGGTTCATTACTGAGCAGGGGGTGGTGCCTGTGTCTTTGCAGTTTGTTTGTTCCAATGGCCTCTTTTTGTTGTTGTTTTTTCTCGTTGTTTATTTTTCCAGGCGCTACACTTGCGCCTTTCACTGCGCTCCTATTTGCCCTTTGATGTTTGGACAGCCAGTTTGAATTCTTGGTCTTAAAGTGTCCCTGCGGTCCTGGCACATGCAGCTCACCTCCTGTGCCAGGGACAACTTTGTAAACCCTACTGCCCTGTCTTTGGCTGCCTCGTTATCTGACTCGCTGCCCACTGAGCTGGCATCTGATGAGGACGGGGTGACTGGAGTAATGCCAGGTGGTGTAACGCGCGTTTTTCTGGCACACGTCTTAACATTCTCATAACGTTTGGCATAGGTAAAAATCTGTCCATTTAAATAATCTAAGCAGTCCCACTCGAATTTAAATGTCTTCCGTTTTTTTTATATCTCCTCTTCTTTATTTAGTCTAAATATCATATCCACCCTCATTTTGTCAATTGATTCGCTTGATCCCATACCGGTGATTTCCTCCTCGAGTTCCTCTATATGTAACTGAAGCTTACAGCGGTCCGATTCTGCATATTTAATGAGGATAGTCATTAATTTGGTCAAAGATTCTAAATTGGCTTCCACCCATTCGGTAAGCATATCAGGATCGGGCGTCTCATAACTTGGGGCCAAACTAATTCGCAGACCTCTAGGTACTCTGCCCTCCTGTAGATACATATTTAAAGATTTATTTTCCCACCATTTTGATTGTTCTTTAAGCATCAGTTTTTCCAATTTCCTGAAAAGATCCCTTGTAGTGGGATTAGCATTCACATTGGTTACTTGCTGTGTTATATCCGTCCCCCCAGCCGAGGGTTTCACAAACACGAGGCCGGCTGCCTCCTCCCTTCTCCGCAACACATCCGCGGACATTACTGGGCTGTAGCAAATGTAATTAAGGACGGCACCGATGATAGACTCAATAAAACCGTCTCCAAAAAACAGTTTTGATATGTTGCGTTTATAGTCTAAGCACACTCCCCACCAGACAATCTGGCGTCTCCTACCTCCACTGGGCTATCGTAGCGCCGTCTTACTCTCCTGAGTCGGATTGCGCCGATTCCCTATGTGTGATAGTGCTCTGCAGTGTCCAGGGGCACTGGGCGGCTAACTTCTCGCTGAAGTCTTGTAAAGATTAGTTCCGGGACACGGAACTCACCGCTTCCTGCCGCCGAGCCTCTTAGGGGGAGGGGTTATATATATATATTTATTCATTAAAAAAAACATAGGTTTCACACATGTTATAGTTAGCTGGACTTTTCATTCATACAAAACCATTGAAATTCCCCCGTTATAGATAGTTCAGCTAACTATAACTTGCGCGCCCGCAATGCACTGCTGATGACGTCACATACTACATCACTCATGACATGGTCAGTGACATCACTCATGACATCACTGATGAAATCTCAAATGACATCACTGATGACATCATCCAGTAAATGTGTGTTTTTATGAAATTTAAATATGCTTTATATATGTATATCTCAAGGTCAATGGAAGAATTAATGGGTACATAAGTGTCTAAATGGATGATTTTTTTGTAAAATTGATTGTATAACTGACTGATTAATTGTATTTTAGTGAATAAATGGGTTAGTGAGTAATGTTTAAACATGTAAATATCGGTATCAGTCTCACACATTTTTTGAATAAGTGGCTGCATGGGTTGGTGAGTAGTTAAATGAGTGTCTATATAGGTTATTAGTTGGTTTTTTGAGTATCAGTATGAGTGTCTGAGTGTCGATAGGGTTAGGTGGGGGATAATACTTAGCGGTTAGATGCATGAATGAGTGACTCACTGTTTGTATGTGTTTTGAAGACAGCATGTGTACAGGACTGTATGAGTGGATGAGTGTGTGTATGGGTATGTTAGTGAGTGAATGACTGTCTCAATAGTGTCTTTATGAGTAAGTACATATGTTTTAAACTAGTATATGTGAGTATTGATGTATATAAGTGAGTATATATGAGAGTGCGAGATTGGAAGAGTTCCTGTATAAATAAGTATGTGTTTCTATAAATGATTGTTTAAGAGAGTAAGTATGTGTACGTTTCTGTAGAAATAAGTGTAGTGGTGTGCGTATAGCTATATATGGAAGCAAATAGATGTTTGAAAGTGTATTTGCATGTGTGAGTATGTGTGTGAGTAACTCTATGTATGATTGTAGGTGTGTAATAGGATGTATAGGTGTATGAGTACATATGATGAGTGAGTACATGTATGAGTGACTATATAGAACTGTTGGTGAATGAGTGGATGTGTATGTAGATTTTGGAATTACTGAATAAGTTGTAACTAGTATTGGTATCTCCATTGTTTTGAAAATTTTAGTTTCTATTTTTCAATGTGTGTATCAAAGTTTATATTAGGGTGAGTGGAGGTGTGCCACTCTTTCACAATGATGATGTCATCAGTGATGTCATCAGTGATGTCACTGACCATTTCATGAGTGATGTAGTATGTGACATCATCAGCAGTGCATTGCGGGCGCGCGAGTTATAGTTAGCCGAACTAACTATAACGGGGGAATTTCAATGGTTTTGTATGAGTGAAATGTCCAGCTAACTATAACATGTGTGAAACCTATGTTTTTTTCAGTACATTTCTAAGGTTTTTTAAATGCTAATTCCTAACTATAACGTGGCTCAAACCTATAGTATTTTCAGTGAATTTGCAAGGTTTTTTAAATGCTTATTCCTAACTATAACCTGTGTAAAACCTATAGTTTTTTCATTGAATTTCAAAGGTTTTGTAAATGATAATTTTTAAATGTATTAATTATTATATTTCTTTCTTTTTGTACAAATTTCCTACATTTTTATTACAAATATTTATATTTATTTTATTTTTGTAAGTTATATTTCATATTTATCATGTAAAATAATAACAAAACTAACCGTACGCGTATGGTGATCGCACCGTCCTTTGTACGGATAATCGTACTTAGCGCGTACGCGCGCATACGTCATGAATATGTTTTGACGTTACGCTGCGCATCAGCGCTTCCACGTGACGTCATGTACGCTTGTACGGCGCCCCGTACGTGTACTCCATGGAAGTTTTATAATGTTTAAAATGATATATCTATGTATTTAATGTAAATTTTACGGGTGGACATTATCTGGGATAATCATGAAAATAGTTTTTTTTAAACTTTTAGTAAGCGTATATTACTTTTGAAAGCAATTACGAAAATTGCGATGGTACGTTGTACGTACTCTCAGCGTAAGAGCACCTTAAGTGCACCGTAAGCATACGCAATGCCATGTGACCATAAAAAGAGAGTTTTGATTGGTTCATACTACTTCCTATTCCAAGTGTTGAAAGACCCCTCCCATTTTAATCATTCTACTTTGACTTACTAAGAAGAAGCATCTCTTCTCTGAATCATGTCAAAATAGAAGGAAGATCACCGTGACAACACCTATGGAGTCGACTTCCAGCCATTCATCTGAGGAAGAATTCATTCCAGAAGAGCCTCAGAAGAAGAAAACAGAATCACCGATTTGGAAGTTTTTTACTTTCCCTGAAGGGGAAAAAAAGGTTAATGCTCCGCTAGTAACCTATAAAATATGCCAAACAACTCTTTCCAGGGGCAATCCATCAAAAAAATACTCATTTGGCACCGCGAGTATGGTGCGACACGTGAAAAACTTGCACCCCAACAACTTTGCGAGAGCTGCAACACGGAGGTTGCAGGAGAACCCACCTGCTGCTATACCAAGTACATCGAGTGCACCACTACCACCTTCGGAAAGCAGTCCACACCCTCAAATTGAACCCGATTTCGGAGAACTAAAAATGTTATGCATTTATTGCGATGAACTTTTGAGTTATGAGGAACAGTCAATTGACCTCATAAAACGCAAGAAGCGGGAGCATCGTTGTCCTCGACATTAGGTTTTTTTCCATTCTTTTCTTCCTGTTGGACACTTTTTGGGTTCCAGTTCCATTTATTTGGTTAAAAAAAAAAAAACTTGTTGAAAAAATACAAATAGATAACTAAAAAAAAAAAATCTTTTTAGAACTACCTTCACTGGTCAAAGAAAAAAACTATATTTCTATGTTAGTGTGTAAAAGTTTGTCAGAATGAATGTCAGCATCATTCACCTGATGCATATTTGTAATAAGTTCCTTTGTATTCGAGATATGACCAAATGTTAACATTTCCAATGCTCGCCAAAGACTTTCTGTATCTTCATGCGCCAGTGTTTTGAACACTGGTTGTCCTTTTACAGGAGTGAGTTGTAGTAGATCTCCAAAAATAATGATGTGTTGTCCTCCAAATAATACATCACACTCTGTTTTAAGAATTTCTTGCATTCTTAAATACACAAAGGCAAGCATTAAGTTTGATACCATGCTTACCTCATCAATAATGAGAAGTTTAATTTTCTTCAAGACTCTTGAAACTTCACAACAAGCTTCTCCAGATAGCTTGTGGTATTCCAATTTGTTTTCATGCTCTACTGGTAGTATTAATAAACAGTGTAAAGTAATTCCTTTAATATTGTGTGCTGCCAATCCAGTTGGTAACCAACAACCAGAATTGCATGTGCTGCTTATAATTTCACTCTCTTGTTATCAGTTTAAACATCTGACAATGAAACAAATGTTTACGTTGACCAAATGTGTCATTTATTTATTTTGTTTTGAAGGAAAATTATTTTGTTTAGATCTGTGAAAAAATTAAAGTTTTTTTATGCAAAATTTTTTAAGACCTTATGTACAAAACCAAACAACATATATTCAGAATGAACAATTTTTACAAATGAAACGATTAGAACCTTTAGACAACATATATACAATCAATTATACAACTCACAAACCACGCTATTTACATATTATATACAAACACAACAGAAAACGGAAACATATGAATTAGTTCAACAATGTAATCACTTTGATTTACAAAGAAGCCAAAAAACATTTGCCTGTCTTCAACAACTGTTTAGCAATTTATATCACAGTTTTATATTTTAGGCTTAAGAAGTCTACGCGTTTCGAACTCAAATTAATAGTTGAGTTCTCGTCAGGACCAAGGTCTGTAAAAGAGAGAAAGGGAAACTTATTGGTGTGCTGTTTTCACTATGATACTACGCTGCCTATCCCTACTACCAGCTACCGTCTCTTACCTCTCAACCGCTTTGAGACCAGAATCGCGTGTGGGGATTCCGAAATACAGAACCATCTGTCATGAGAAAATTTGAAACTCCATTATCTACTCAGACCTGAAACCTTGTCAACAACAGGCAAGCATTCACTTCTCACATAGTGCTTACATAGTCAAGGGGCGGGTCTGTCCTCCGCAGTGAACCAAACAAGGGGGTTGTTTGGCGGGCGCCGAGTATCTGTGGGGAAGAAAGGACTTGTCAATTTGTTGCGATGAAGGTTCAGAGGCGATGTATCACCGAGGGGTGGGTGTGTCCTCACCTGACACAAGTGAATGAGTCTCAATGGCCGACACCAGTAGATGAGTCTTGATGGCCGAGGTAGCCGTAAGCGTTGAAGTGTATCTGAAAAAGGACCGAGCAATCCTGTCAGGGTATGTTAGACGGTTAGGCTGTTTAAAGTTTGTCTATGTGCTAGTTTAGATGGCGACTCTTACCTCGAAAAGGTAACGTCAATACGGAGCAGGGTTCAGTTGTTTTTGCCAGTCGTCCTGGTCCGCAAAGGATCTTGGGAGCTGAGTTAGATGCACGGTGTGCAGCGCTTCAAATGTTTTAAAGGGCCCAAGCGAGTGTCTATTTGGGCGCTCGTGAAATGAAGTTGGCAAACGATTATAAATAAATCACCGCGTTATTAGTTATCCGAAGTTCGATTTTTGGTGTACCTGAATGATATCAGTGAGCAGAGAATGACTAAGAAAAAACTTTTTGCACGCTGTGGCGTGTGATGTATTCTGGGAGTTGTAGTGCTCAAATTTGAGACATCATCAAAATAATGGGTGCTCATAGATTCTCGGAGAGCCGATTATATTTTGTGGGTCCATGACTTGCGGTGATTGTTTAGAATGTCCAGTGGATGTCCTTCTCAAGTGCAGTTGTAATGCATTATGGTGACCAAGACATCGAGTGGGAGCCCACATCACTAGTGACTATTGCTGTTGGTTGGAAATGAACCAGTGCGGTTAGGTCCATGGACCCACAAAATATAATCGGCTCTCCGAGAATCTATGAGCACCCATTATTTTGATGATGTCTCAAATTTGAGCACTACAACTCCCAGAATACATCACACGCCACAGCGTGCAAAAAGTTTTTTCTTAGTCATACTCTGCTCACTGATATCATTCAGGTACACCAAAAATCGAACTTCGGATAACTAATAACGCAGTGATTTATTTATAATCGTTTGCCAACTTCATTTCACGAGCGCCCAAATAGACACTCGCTTGGGCCCTTTAAAACATTTAAAGCGCTGCACACCGTGCATCTAACTCAGCTCCCAAGATCCTTTGCGGACCCGGAAGCATTGCGCACGGAGGACGACTGGCAGAAACAACGGAACCCTGCTCCGTATTGACGTTACCTTTTTGAGGTAAGAGTCGCCATCTAAACTAGCACATAGACAAACTCTAAACAGCCTAACCGTCTAACATACCCTGACAGGATTGCTCGGTCCTTTTTCAGATACACCTCAACGCTTACTGTTACCTCGGCCATCAAGACTCATCTACTGGTGTTGGCCATTGAGACTCATTCACTTGTGTCAGGTGAGGACACACCCACCCCTCGGTGATACATCGCCTCTGAACCTTCATCGCAACAAATTGACAAGTCCTTTCTTCCCCACAGATACTCAGCGCCCGCCAAACAACCCCCTTGTTTGGTTCCCTGCGGAGGACAGACCCGCCCCTTGACTATGTAAGCACTATGTGAGAAGTGAATGCTTGCCTGTTGTTGACAAGGTTTCAGGTCTGAGTAGATAATGGAGTTTCAAATTTTCTCATGACAGATGGTTCTGTATTTCGGAATCCCCACACGCGATTCTGGTCTCAAAGCGGTTGAGAGGTAAGAGACGGTAGCTGGTAGTAGGGATAGGCAGCGTAGTATCATAGTGAAAACAGCACACCAATAAGTTTCCCTTTCTCTCTTTTACAGACCTTGGTCCTGACGAGAACTCAACTATTAATTTGAGTTCGAAACGCGTAGACTTCTTAAGCCTAAAATATAAAACTGTGATATAAATTGCTAAACAGTTGTTGACGACACGCAAATGTTTTTTGGCTTCTTTGTAAATCAAAGTGATTACATTGTTGAAATAATTCATATGTTTCCGTTTTCTGTTGTGTTTGCATATAGTATGTAAATAGCGTGGTTTGTGAGTTGTATGATTGATTGTATATATGTTGTCTAAAGGTTCTAATCGTTTCATTTGTAAAAATTGTTCATTCTGAATATATGTTGTTTGGTTTTGTACATAAGGTCTTAAAAAATTTTTTGCATAAAAAAACTTTAATTTTTTCACAGATCTAAACAAAATAATTTTCCTTCAAAACAAAATAAATAAATGACACATTTGGTCAACTTAAACATTTGTTTCATTGTCAGATGTTTAAACTAATAACAAGAGAGTGAAATTATAAGCAGCACATGCAATTCTGGTTGTTGGTTAGTAGCTTGTGGCAAGCGGTGCTGTTGGGAGCCCAAACCCAGTAGTTTTTGTTGATTGTGCCAATCCAGTTGGAGCAGTGACAACACAAGACAAATTCGACTCAGTTGTTTTCTGTAGAAAAGTTGTGATTACTTTAATTGAAAAACTTTTGCCTGTTCCAGCTTTTCCCCTCACGTACATTCGGATAGGTTGAAATGATGAGCAAGAGCACTCTTTCTTCTCATGAAATAATACATGGTCAATCTTTTCTCTCACTTGCTCATATATTTGTTTCTGCTCAACATTTAGCTGTTCTTCCAAGTTTCCTAAGTTTGTTACATCTTCTTAAGCTTGATACATTTCTGTTTCCACCTCTTCCATAGCAGTTGCTGCTTCATTTTGTACAAATTGGCTCTCCTAGTGGATCCTGACTCAACGGAGCAGAAGTTTGACTGTCTTGAGAACTGTTTCTCGCAATCTCAGCTGCAATTGTAGCTTCTTGCTCAATTTCGTCGTTCAACATTTTTACATAATTAGCAAAAACAGGACATTCTATAGTATCTTTACTTGCGTTGCACGAATCTTCATAGCTCTCAAAATCTCCAAGTAATTCCAATTCTAAATGCCACGGCTTGAAAAGTTGCAAAACAGCTAAATAGTAAAATGACCTATTGTCAGGAGTTTCGCAACTCAATTTACGGTGATTAATCAAATGTCCTTTTCTATGTTTCACCAAAAATCCTTCAGGACCAATCACAGCATATCTACCATTATTGATGTTTTCAGTAATATTCTGTTTAAAAATATAGTTTTGCAGCACTTCATAGAGACACTTGTTCTCAAGATGGTAACTTCTATTTGGATAATATGCATCCAACACATTTGTTTTCACAATATCTCTACTTTCTGGCTCTTTTTCAGCCAAATATTCAATTTCATGTACAGATTTAAGTACTCAATTTCGTGTTGCAGCAAGACCTAGACTCACCCAAATGATTCTTCTATATTTGGAGTATAGACTTGCAGATGATAAGCGATCCCAACATTCATACGCTCCAATTTCTCAATGAGATAACATCTTCAAACTGTAACTATATAATTTCTTACTTAGACTCTTCTCGTGGGAAATCTCTTCCCACATTTCCTTCAATTCTGGTTTTTCTGATTTGATTATGTAGGATGTTACATATTGAGCAATAGCAATGGAATTGTCTGGAACGTATTGAATATCCGTGTTAGCATTCCACATGGACAAAATGACTGGGTTGTAGTCATTTATGTATTTTGACTCTTCATTTCTTCTTAAGTTGTAGGTATTTTTTGGAGACTTTCTTGTGATAGTATGTCGCTAAGATGACATAAAACTGTTCACTCTTCCGTTTGATATTACAGGACGTGGAAATCCAAAACAACATTTGGTGTAGAATTTGTCCTTAGATTTGTACTTTCGACGACAGTATTTCCCAACGATGGCTATGGAATCGTAAGACTTATTGTCTTAAGTCCTTATCTAGTGTACTTTTGGGTATATCACATGTAGCATATTCTTCAATAAAAGACAACACAGTATCATCTGAGTCTGTTCCAAATTTGGGAGCATCTTTGATCCATATTAGCATATGTATGTGAGGAGCACCTCTCGCTTGATACTCCTTTCTCCAAAAGAAATCCAGAACCTCTCCAAGAGGAGGATTTTTTTATTGGTGATAAAAGAATCATAGCTTCAAATCTATGATTGAAATACCTGCATACATTAACTGGATCCAAAGAGCACAATTCTCCAGGTGTCTTGTATTCAATAATTACTATCTATGGATTTGCCTTTCGAAGAAATTGAAGTAAATCATCCCAAGCATATTCAGCACAGCTTAGAATAAGGAACCATGTAGGAGTTCCTAAGTTCCTTAGCATACATTTAAGTTCTCCATGACGATGGCACCAGTACTCATTAGTACCACACTGACATGCCATGAGATAAATTAGCTGAGATTCCAAAACATTATCTTTCTGCAGTACTTCATCCATAAATTCCTTTGCCGAAACATTTTTCAGATGTACACCTGTTTTCAATATATGGTTTACTGCATAAGAAAGTCCAGACAAATAACTCTCAAACAAAAGATGAAACAAATATGGAATACATTGTCGAAATCTTGGATCTTCTGCATACAATCTTGATGATCGGTATTTCGATGCAGGAATCTGCACAGGTCGGTCATCATATCGTCCTCCTTTTCCTGTGGGAAACAACTGAGTGAAACAACAAGCTTCCAAGCTTTTTTTCCATACACTAATGGGACTTCCCTTTGCTTCTTTCATTTGGAATAACTCTATATTATTCCCCATCACTTCTGTAGAATGAAGTGGATGAACACTGTAATGTCACTATCTTCTTCTACAGTTATTTCTTCTTCTCTCTTATACACATTTTTATAATATTGATTATTTTTTACCGTATACAATGTGCCTTTTTCACTTTCCTAACATCCACTAATTCTTGCCAGATTTTCTTACTCTTAGTAGGAACGCCATTAACGCTGACAACAAACACAAGAATAATTTGGTCTTTCACCTGAAATCACCTTAAACTTTGTAATTCCTTGCTCAAAATGTTCTGTACTACAATGTTGTACATTCTCTTCTACATTTCCTTCTATTAATGTATCAATTTCTGCACTGTCTTCCCCAGGACCAAAGTACCTAACCTGAATTTCATCACAAATCTTCATTACATCTGATACAGATCCATGCAAAAGAGCACTGTTCAACATTTATAACATTAATGCTGGACTTTTTGCATAATACAATCTTCTGACTAATTTCCTCATTTCAGTATGATATACTGCTAACATCCTGAAACGGTGAAAAACACTTCAAAATACTTTTTTAGAAAGACAAGCCAGAGAATGACCTTGCAAACCAGTATTTTCTCTCACTCTGCAAGGGTCTAGTCCTTGCAATATCTTAATCTTTTGTTTAACACTTTTCTCAGTATAGTTACGTAAGAAATTGCATAAAAAATCAATAGATTCCTGCCGTACACTACAAATACTACTGCAATTCCAAGTGTACACTGGAGCTTTAGGACGTCTCCCTAAAACTTCATCAGCTAACTCCTCTTCTGCATTTATAGGAACAATTTTCTCTTTCTCAATAGGACAGCCATTTGTAACCTCATAAGCACAACCACTGGTGTCAACTGCATGCAACAAATCATTACTCTGAAGATAACTCTCTTCAATAAAAAAAGGCTCAGAACTTGAACTATGTTTTCATTCACCCAATAAATCTCACAAAAATGACTTCTTTTAATTACTCTTCTCCACTTACTTTTGGCCCTTATTAAATGGATTGGCTTATCTAGTGATCGAATTCTATTGATTACTAAAACAAACAATTTTTTTTTTCAATTCCAAAGCTTTCTCATCTACATTTTCTATACGTTTCTTCTTCTTATATAATGCTGTTTTTTTTTTAAATATCTAAACTTCCTTGATCAAATTCGACAAAACTCTATTATAAAACATTCTTTTTCTAATTTCCTGAAACTGATTCTTCCTCCTTTTACTATACACTGCTTTTTTACAAGATAAATTCCCATGGTTGTTCTCTTTTCTCTTGCTTTTATTTTTAGTTGCAGATACTCAATTTGTATTTTTAACATTGGGGACACTACTCCTTGTATTTGATAAGTTCTTCAAGAAAATGTTTGTTCTCTTACCAGAACTTTTTTTCTTTTTGTTCACACATTGTTGTTCAGGTATATCTTGTGGATGACTTCTCTTAAAGTAATAACCTTTATTACGTTGTTTCCTCTTTTCATTTTTTGAAGGCATGATGAATTTCTTTTACTGTTGATAAATAAAATCTGTAATAAAAAATATATATAACATTGTAAAAAAAAATTAAGCAGTTCATCTGCTAAGCCCTACTTCACTGCATCAATACTTGAGTACTGACTATAAGATCACACTTCTGTAAGGAGAGTGTCTGGCCGAATTTATGAGTGCTTCAGCGTATGATGACACACAAAGAGTATGATGAAACAGGGAAGAATATGAAGAGAGGAGAGTGAGAATGAAGAAATAGAGAGGAGTATAAAAACACACAGATGAGTATAAGTAGACCGGGATGTGTATGGGGAAAGAGGGAGAAGTATCAAAAAATACAGGAGAGTATAATGAGAGGACGTAGTATGAGGAAAGGGGGACAAATGAGCAGAGATGGTGGAGTAACAGGGAAAAAAGGGGGTATGAGGAGAGAAGAAAGAGTATGAGGAGAGAGAGAGAGAGTGTGAAGAGAGAGAGGGGATAATATGCAAGAAGAGGCGAGTATGAGCAGAGACAGGGGGACTGTATGGACAATGGGGAATATGAGTAGAAAGGGAGGAGTACCAGGACAGAGAGGAAAACATGAGGACAATGGGCAATATGAAGACAAGGAGCACTATGAGGAGAGAGAAGTGAGAATAAGGAAAGAGGTGGAATATCAGAAGAGAGAGGACAGTATAAGGAGAGAGAGGTAGACTGTGAGTAGAGAGGGGGAAAAAATGCAAAAAAGGCAAGTATAATTCCTTAATGTACACAGACGCTCAGCGTGATTCTAGACAAAACACAATTACTACTCTAAAACGGTTAAGTGATTGAACACATTCCATTTATATAACTACTACATTTCATTGCACAACCCTGACTCAATTTGCAAATACATATGCAATTTGCTGCATTATTGTTGCCAACATTACATCCAAAAATCGACACAATAGAAAAACAAAGAGGCACAAGGGGCTTGTAAATCTACACAACAGTTTATGCAGCAGTGTATGTATACTGACTGGGACATTTTTAACAGGGAGGTATGACGATAGAGGGAGGAGTAAAAGGAGACAGGAGAAAGTATAAAAAGAAGAGGGAGTATTACGAGACAGGGGACACAATAAGAAAAGAGAAGGAATATGAAGAGAAACAGAGAAGTATGAACACAGAGAGGAGGAGTCTGAAGGCAGAGGAAATATAAGGACACAATGAAATATGATGAGAGAGGGGGAAATAAGAGGACAGATGGGACAGAATGAAGACAGGGAGGAGTATAATGGGAGAGAGGGAAGAATGAAGAGAGAGGAGGAATATAAGGAGAGAAGACGGAGTATGAGCACAGAGAGGGAGACTATGAGAACAGTGGAGATTATGAGTAGAAGGGGGAATATAAGGACAGGGGGGACTATGAGGACAAGGAGCACTATGAGGAGAGAGTAGTGAGAATAAGGAAAGAGGGGGTATATCAGAAGAGAGAAGACAGCATAAGCAGAGAGAGGTAGACTGTGAGGAGAGAGGGGGAGATTATGGAAAAAGAGGCAAGTATAATTCCTTAATGTACACAGACGCTCAGTGTGATTTTAGACAAAAATATGAGACCATACATTTTACCAAAACACATTTACTACACTGAAACAGTTAAGTGACTGCACACATCCCATGTATATAACTACTACATTTCAGTTGACAACCCTGACTCATTTTGTAAATACATTTCCAATTTGCTGCATTATTTTTGCCAACATTACATCCAAAAATGTGACACAATAGAACAGCAAATAGGCACACGGGGCTTATAAATCTGCCGAAGAGTGTATGCAGCAGTGTATGTATACTGACTGGGGAATTGTTTAGAGGGAGGTATGATGACAGAGGGACGAGTAAGAGGACAGAGGAGGGAGTATAAAAAGAAGGGAGTGTATTACGAGACAGAGGAGACAATGAGGACAGAGGGGGAATATAAGGACAGGGGGGACTATGAAGATAAGGAGCACTATGAGGAGAGAGAAGTGAGAATAGGGAAAGAGGGGGGATATCAAAAGAGAGGAGACAGTATAAGCAGAGAGAGGTAGAGTGTGGGGAGAGAGGGGAGAGATTATGGAAAAGGGGCAAGTATAATTCCTTAATGTACACAGACGCTCAGTGTGATTCTAGACAAAAAACATGAGACCATACATTTTACCAAAACACATTAACTACACTAAAACGATGAAGTGACTGCACACATTCCATGTATATAACTAAGACATTTCAGTGGACAACTCTGACTCATTTTGCAAATACATTCCAATTTGCTGCATTATTTTTGTCAACATTAGATCCAGTTCAGTTCAAAAACCTTTATTTCGGTAAAAATTTACCATAAAAGACAATCATATAAAACAATTCATTTAAATGATTTATACAGTGAATTGTAAAATTCATAAAAACAATAGTAGAAAGGAATCCTTATATAATAAAAACAGATCCATACTCAGTCTATATTTTGAGGCATTTCCTTCTAATGGACCAAAGGGCGCCCAAGTACTTGGCCATAGTGAACACAATATTGTCTGACAAGTCAGTTTTTAGGACTCTAAAAGCGGGCAGACACTCCTTGAATCCCAAATTCCTGCATAGGGGGAGAATTCAGTGCCTACGAATCCCACGATAAACTGGACAGAAAAAAAGGATGTGGAGCTCACTTTCGTCCGAATTTCCGCATGCTGGACAGGTAATACTTGGATCATGGCTCCATTTGTTTGTAAAAGTTCTGATGGGGAGAGAGCCATGTCTCCACTGGAGATATAATTTTCTCAGTACGGTAGGATAAATTTTATCTAGAGTGGGTTCCATGTTGTAATTCACCTTATGAGAGAAAAAGGAAGCTGTCAGGGACCCGGGGTGTTGGTGGTTGAGTATCAGGGAAAGTTTAGATTCTCGGTATGACCTGACTAGATCCTTTTTAGAGAGGATGTGGCACATGTTCTGGGGGTCAGACCACATTGTTGAGAGACCTGAAGCCTCCAGTTCTAATTTAATAGAAATGAGCCATTTGATTTTTCCGGCACCTGGAGTGACAAGAATCTCCCGGAGTCCTTCCCTGTAGCTGGCCAATTCTGGAGTTGTCCATATTCTGCGCCAGAAGGCCAGTGGGCGTAGAGCCAGGTCCTCATCAAGCGGGCATAGGCCAAGGTCCATCCTCAGGGGGACAAGAGGGGTGCTCGGTGGTAGCCCAACAAGGTTGCGAATAAATTTATTTTCCACCTTCAGCAGTTTTGATGTATTTTCATGGCCCCAGAGTTCAGATCCATAGATGACAGCCCCCTTGGCCTGGGATTTGTAGATCTGTAATGGGGGGCCGATCGGCCTGACTGAGGATTTGTTGTTTGCCAAGAGCTTCATTATGCCTCCCGAATGCTGGGTCAATTTCAGTGCAGCTTTCTCCAGGTGAGAGCTCCAGGTAAATTTATCATTTAATACAATTCCCAGGTATTCAAAGGTTTTTACCCTTTCCAGCTTGGTATGTGTGATGCTTGGACTGAAGTGGAATTTCTGTGGGGGGTTGAGGACCATGACTTTCGTCTTGGTGGCGTTGATTTCTAATCCATGGGCCTCGCAGAAGTCCACAAAGCCATCAAGGATGCGCTGGATGCCTTTTGCCGACTTTGATAAAAGCAGTGTGTCGTCGGCAAACATGATGGCTGATACCCTCTCAGCGGCCAATTTCGGGGCGTCAGAGTTGGATACGCCCGCTAAGTGGGAGATTACCCCGTTGACATAGAGGCAGAACAGGGTTGGTGCAAGCACACAACCCTGCCTTACCCCCCTGCCAACGGGGAACTTCTCAGACAATTCTCCCATCCTGCCGCATCTAACCTGGGCATAATTACTAGTGTGGAGGCGTATTATCATGTTCAAGAGACCTTCGGGGACCCCCAGTTTATCAAGGACCTCCCACAGCTTGTTCCTCGGGACCAGGTCGAACGCTGCCCTCAGGTCCACAAATACAGTGTAGAGGCTGCCACCCTCCAGCTGTACTGTTTTCCAGTGTATCATGGCAAGACGAAAGACCTGGTCCACTGTGGAGACCTTCTCCCTGAAGCCTGCTTGAAAAGGGCTGAGGATGTTGAAGTCCCTAATCCACTCATGTAGGCGATTTAACAAGAGCTTAGAAAAGAGTTTCTGGGAAACGTCAATTAGGCTTATAGGCCTATAGTTTACAGGAAGGAGGGAGACCCCTTTTTGAAAATTGGCACTATTTCTGCCCCTGGCCAGGTGGAAGGGATTGGCAGACCTTTCAGAATAGAATAGAATAGTACCCCAAGATAGGGAGCCCAGACTTTAGGTTCATGCTTGTAAAGATCGCCTGGGAGCCTGTCTAGGCCCGGCGCCTTATCAGCAGAAAGGGAGGAAATTGCCAGGGTGACTGCTAAAATGCTAAAACCATCCGTGTCAGTTAGACTATTTTTGATTTCGGGGGACTCTCCAACATGTTCACTTCTTCCACTATCACTGCTATGTGGATGGTATAGGTTTTTAAAGTGATCCTCCCAAACAGATGGTGCTATACAGGCCTCGACTGCTGCAAGTGGTTCGGCCGAGCCGTGCCTGACGATTTGCCAAAAGGTCCGTGAATCTTGGCAAGCGAGGGCAGCTGTTATTTTTGTCCAATTCTCCTCGTCCCATTCTATTTTTGCAGTGTGGAGGGCAGATTTATAGGCTACTCGTCTCTCCCTAATTGTGTTCGGAGTATCTCGTGCTTTCAGTGATTCCAACAATAGGGTTTTTGCTTCCCTGCAAGAGGCGTTGAACCAGGTTACTCTTCTCTTTTTAGACTTGCGAGGCCTGGCAACTGGGTTCAGTACCTCTGCAAGATTAGTACATAGCTCCGAATGGATATTAACAAGAACAGCCAGTTGTGCCTGAGGGCCTAAACTACCCGTGGTTTTGGTCTCTAATTCGCTAGCTGGATGGTTCATGCAGCACTCTACTTTTTCCAGGGCAGGGGCGACTAGTGCATAGAGTCTCTCAATATTATTGTGATTTTCCAGCAATTTGGTCCATTTTATTCTACGCCTATTGCTGGTTAGCACTAAGTCGGGCTGTGATGGTGCATTTGGGTCTACCTTATCTGATTGTCGGTAAGGGATCTCGAATTTTAATGAAAGCAGTTTGTGATCACTATCGTATCTGGTGATAACTTTAAAGTCTTTCACCCTCCTCCAGTCCCTGGTTGATACCATTATGTAATCGATCCTTGACTCATGGCCCGGCCTATTAAAGGTGTTTTTAGGCGGGATATCACCCTCCATCTGGCCGTTACACGCCCTCAAAGAGTGACTGAGAGTGAGGGACATTATCTGAATGGCAAGAGGGGAACATGCCTTGGTCACTGGATCTGTCAAGGTAGGAATGTCCCATAGGTCATCCTCCTCGGCGGATATACCTTCCATGTAGACAGGGAGTGGTTCATATTGTCGGTTAAAGTCACCACCTATGATTAGAGGGGAAGAAAAATTGTGTGTATCAAGGAACTGTGCTAAATCTTCCACTGGGCCTGATGTTGCAGCAACCCCAACTGGCCTTGAATAAAAGTTAATCAATACAAGCTTCCCTCCACATGGCCATTCAAGGGAGACACACTGGAAGTCACAGGAATTAGTTTCCAGATGTGTGGCCCTGCAGGCCAGATGGGACCCAATCCAGGTCGAAAGTCCTCCTGAAGGGCGGCCCTTTCCTCCCCATTTCGCTTCAGTGCTAAAGATAGCGAATCCCTGGCGGCTGAGTTGTTCTCTAGCCCATGTCTCTTGTAAGAGACATATGTCATAGCCCTCTACTAGGTCTGTCCAGTCAGGGGTGTCTACTTTGTTAGCTAGCCCTGCCACATTCCAGGACAAAATGGAAATTATGCCATGAGCCTCTGGTGTGCTTCTAGTGTCTAGTGTTACGGGGCGCTCTAGAGCTGCAGATTTCCCACACTGGTTAGGTGGGGAGGCGTCCAATGAGGCACTATTTGATTTGAGGCTATGTGGAGTAAGGGGATTATGTTTCAGCCTCAGGTTAGAATCAATAGTTGCGCCCTTGGGTGAGCATGTGATTTGCCTACCTGCCCCTACTCTAGGATCATTTGTCACTATGTGGGCTGATGTTGCTGGGAGAGATTGACCAACCATGTGTATATTTAGAATACTGGTTATTGGTGCGATGCCCGTAGACTGAATACGGGCGCAAACTGGGGTGGGTAAGGGGGGTACAGTGGTTGTTGAGTGTGGAAGTCAGTCCACTTCCTCAAGACATCCATATCTATTGGAAGTCGGGATCCCATTCCATCCTCCGAATGTATCTGCTCACCAGTTGCTTTGTACTCCCCATGTGTGGTTCCTCTCCTGCAACCTACTCCAATTCCCCCCCTGAGCTAGAAGGACACATGGTGGATAGAAAAAAGTAAGTGGTCTTGCTGTTATTGATGCAGTTGAACTATGGTTGATCCATGAGTAAATGGCGTAAGCAGTGTTAGAATCCTCAAAGGAGATAATCACACAGTCTCCGCAAATAGACTTTTGTGTGGTCCCTACCCAAGGTACCCTCCGTACCATAAGGATTTTGCTCCTTAGGTGGTTGGGTATTGGTTTATTAGCATCCAACCAGTGGATCACCTTATTCTTTAGGGAGGCAAAGTTTTCTTGCTGGTTGTACATCAGTTCGGTTACCCCAGTCAGCACCACAACATAGGGGCTAACCTCAGGGGGAAGATCTACAAATCCCCTTGATCGTATAAAACTGGTGCTGGCTCTCTGCGATGTTGGAGGATTTGTGTTCTGGCCATTTTTCCTCGGGTTGAGAAGGTCGGTCGGGTAGGTGCTCTTTGGCCGGGTATAGCTAGGGGGGGTGGCGGAAGGGGTGCAGCCCCCGGTTGCATGGAATTTGACATTACCCCGCTAGGAGGATTATGGGTTTCTACCTTGGTTCGGGGTTTGGGTGTTGGTTTGACCTTGGGTGTAGCAGTGGAAATATTAAGGGAAAAGGATGCAGCTGGTGGGAGTGTGTTAGTGGTTCCTGATGACTTAGCCTTGGGAGGGGGCCGCGAGTTCGCAGCAGCTTGAACAGTAGGAATAGAAAGTGCTGCTGGCAGCAAGGGTCCATTTGGGCATGTAAGTTTGGGGTTCTGCATAGTGATGGTTGCCAGATTTAGTATACTTTTTTCTATTTCTAATAGCTGCGTTTCTATATGTGTGAATCTCTTTTCTAGTGGGGAAAGTAGTTTTTTAGTGTTTCCCAGACAATAGTGAGAAATTCAACATCCTTCCCTTTAATAGTACATAAAGGGGTTCCTGCAGTGTCACTTTCTATGGTAAGATCGTTATTCTCTTGGAAGACTACTGTATGAAGGGGGATGTTTTCTGGGCATGTTACCAGGGTAGAAGATTTTGGTGTTGGCAATTTAGCAAGGGGAGGTGCCTTTGTTGGTAGCTGCGCCTTCGCCACTTTGGCCTTTTTTCTTGAGTATGCCGAGGTAGGGTTACGCTTCCTTTTGTTGTGTGGGTGCTTTTGTGCTTTGGGTAAACTACCACCTTTTTCTTGTGGAACGGGGGTGGGTTCAACTTTAGAGGATAAGCACTCCTCAGATCCCTTCTTTTGTTCTACATTCGCACCCAGATGGGAATTTGGAGGGGGAATGGAGTTTTGTAAAAGTTTCCCCTGTGAGGGGGGTGTACTAACTACTTGTGTGGCGTGAATGTCGGCGTTTGTAACAATCAGGGTGGGTGTGGAGCCTAACGGCCGTTCTGGTGTTTTCGCCCAGGCAATAGGACCAAGAGAGGATTTTTTGGCGGCAGTTAACAGTCTTCTAGCAGCTTCGAGTTCTAATGAAACCCTGTGTTGCATCTTAGTTATTTCGTTATCGATGGCAGTGTGGGTCCTGGTGATGAAATCGTCCAGGGTGCCATTTTTTAGTTTAGATTTGGCTGCTCTATCTCTAAACTCACGGGTTGCCATACTGGATTCAAATTGAGAGGTGTAGTTGAACATCAAATGGGGTGGCCCAGCCCAGTCTCTAACTGCCTCTAACGGCCTAAAACGGCCCGCTCTTTGCCCGGTCTTAGCCCCGCGCGCGTCCCGCGTTTGCGTTCCAGGCTCAGTTTATCAAGGGGAAGGGCTGGTGGAGGGGGCGGGAAGAGGACCAGCTGCGGCCGATGAGCGCCGCTCAGCACGCTGGTCCTCGCAGTCCCGCCTCAAGCCTCAGTGGGAGTGACCGCTGTCAGAATTGCCGCGTTGGTGCTCCAATGCACTTTCCAGGGACCCGGTGGCCAGTTGCTGCAAGTGTCTTGCGCCTGCGAGCGGCTCCCGCGAAGCGGGGGCCGCGAGGCGTGGTGTGGCGCAGCGGCCGGCAACAGGAAGAAGAAAACCTCTAAAGTGCTCCCACAGGTCAGGAGAGAACCCAGGTAGCTTGGCTCCAGCAAGGTTTTATCGGGTGGAGGGGCGGGAAGAGGACCAGCTGTGGCCGATGAGCGCCGCTCAGCACGCTGGTCCTCGCAGTCCCGCCTCAAGCCTCAGTGGGAGTGACCGCTGTCAGAATTGCCGCGTTGGTGCTCCAATGCACTTTTCAGGGACCCGGTGGCCAGTTGCTGCAAGTGTCTTGCGCCTGCGAGCGGCTCCCGCGAAGCGGGGGCCGCGAGGCGTGGTGTGGCGCAGCAGCCGGCAACAGGAAGAAGAAAACCTCTAAAGTGCTCCCACAGGTCAGGAGAGAACCCAGGTAGCTTGGCTCCAGCAAGGTTTTATCGGGTGGAGGGGCGGGAAGAGGACCAGCTGCGGCCGATGAGCGCCGCTCGGCACGCTGGTCCTCGCAGTCCCGCCTCAAGCCTCAGTGGGAGTGACCGCTGTCAGAATTGCCGCGTTGGTGCTCCAATGCACTTTTCAGGGACCCGGTGGCCAGTTGCTGCAAGTGTCTTGCGCCTGCGAGCGGCTCCCGCGAAGCGGGGGCCGCGAGGCGTGGTGTGGCGCAGCGGCCGGCAACAGGAAGAAGAAAACCTCTAAAGTGCTCCCACAGGTCAGGAGAGAACCAAAAATGTGACACAATAGAACAACAAAGAGGCGCAAGGGGCTTGTAAATCTGCCCAAGAGTGTATGCAGCAGTGTATGTATACTGACTGGTGAATTGTTAAGAGGGAAGTGAGATGACAGAGAGAGGAGTAAGAGGACAGAAGAAGGAGTATACAAAGAAGGGAGAGTATTAGGAGACAGAGGAGACAATGAGGACAGAGGAGGAATATGAGGACAGGGTGGACTATGAGGACAAGGAGCACTATGAGGAGAAAGAAGTGAGAATAAGGAAAGAGGAGAATTATCAGAAGAGATGAGACAGTATAAGCAGAGAGAGGTAGACTGTGAGGAGAGAAGGGTGGAGATTATGGAAAAAGGGGCAAATATAATTTGTTAATGTACACAGACGCTCAGTGTGATTCTAGACAAAAAATATGAGACCATACATTTTACCAAAAGACATTTACTACACTAAAACGGTTAAGTGACTGCACACATTCCATGTATATAACTACTACATTTCAGTGGACAACCCTGACTCACTCATTTTGCAAATACATTTCCAATTTGCTGCATTATTTTTACCAACATTACATCCAATAATGTGACACAATAGAACAACAAAGAGGTGCAAGGGGCTTTTAAATCTGCCCAAGAGTGTATGCAGCAGTGTATGTATACTGACTGGGGAATTGTTAAGAGGGAGGTATGATGACAGAGGGAGGAGTAAGAGGACAGAGGAAGGAGCTGTTCCCAAAACCAAAACCAACAAATTTGGCGGCCGTCGCTTCTCCCTCCTGGCCCCTAAATTCTGGAACCCCCTCCCGCTGACCATCAGATCCAGCAGCTCCCTCTTTCATTTCAAGAAACTACTTAAAACCTTCCTGTTTCCCCCACCTTGCTAAATCCCCCGCCTCTCCCGTCCTCAGCCTCACCTCTGTCCTATAGCACGAGGAAACCCATGGTGTCAGCGCGCTTTACAAATCTCACCTAACATAACATAACGTATGATGACAGAGGGAGGAGTAAGAGGACAGAGCAGGGAGTATAAAAAGAAGGGAGAGTATTAGGAGACAGAGGAGACAATGAGGACAGAGGGGGAATATAGGGACAGGGTGACTATGAGGACAAGGAGCACTATGAGGAGAGAGAAGTGAGAATAAGGAAAGAGGGGGAATATCAGAAGATAGAAGACAGTATAAGCAGAGAGAGGTAGACTGTGAGGAGAGAGGGGGAGATTATGGAAAAAGAGGCAAGTATAATTCCTTAATGTACACAGACGCTCAGTGTGATTCCAGACAAAAATATGAGACCATACATTTTACCAAAACACATTTACTACACTGAATCTGTTAAGTGACAGCACACATTCCATGTATATAACTACTACATTTCAGTGGACAACCCACACTCAGTTTGCAAATACATTTCCAAATTGTTGCATTATTTTTGCCAACATTACATCCAAAAATGTGACACAATAGAACAACAAAGATGCCCAAGGGGCTTTTAAATCTGCCCAAGAGTGTATGCAGCAGTGTATGTATACTGATTGGGGAATAGTTAAGAGGGAAGTATGATGACAGAGGGAGGAGTAAGAGAACAGAGGAGGGAGTATAAACAGAAGGGAGAGTATTAGGAGGCAAAGGAGACAATGAGGACAGAGGAGGAATATGAGGACAGGGGGGACTATAAGGACAAGGACCACCATGAGGAGAGAGAAGTGAGAATAAGGAAAGAGGAGGAATATCAGAAGAGAGGAGACAGTATAAGCTGAGAGAGGTAGACTGTGAGGAAAGAGGGGGGAGATTATGGAAAAAGGAGCAAGTATAATTTCATAATGTACACAGACCCTCAGTGTGATTCTAGACAAAAAATATGAGAACGTACATTTTACCAAAACACATTTACTTCACTAAAACGATTAGGTGACTGCACACATTCCATGTATATAACTACTACATTTCAGTGGACAACCCTGACTGATTTTGCAAATACATTTCCAATTTGCTGCATTATTTCTGCCAACATTATATCCGAAAACGTGGCACTATAGAACAACAAAAAGGCACAAGGGGCTTGTAAATCTACACAACAGTTTATGCAGCAGTGTATGTATACTGACTGGAAAATTCTTAACAGTGAGGTATGAGGAGAGAGGGAGGAGTAAAAGGAGACAGGAGAAAGTATAAAAAGAAGGGGGAGTATTAGGAGCAGGGGACACAATAAGGAAAAAGGAGGAATATGAAGAGAAACAGAGAAGTATGAACACAGAGAGGAGGAGTATGGAGACAGAGAAAATATAAGGACGAAAGGAATCATGAGGAGAGAGGGGGAAGTAAGAGGAGAGAGGGGACAGTATGAAGACAGGGAGGAGTATAAAGGGGGAGAGAGAAGAATGAAGACAGAGGAGGAATATAAGGAGAGAGGACGGAGTATGAGCACAGAGAGAGAGACTATGAGAACAGTGGAGAATCTGAGTAGAAGGGGGAACATGAGCACAAAGCGAGGAGTAACAGGACAGAGAGCAATAAGAGAACAGAAGGGAGTATGACAACAAGGAGCACTATGAGAAGAGAGAAGTGAAAATAAGGAAAGAGGGGGAATATCAGAAAAGAAGAGACAGTATAAGCTGAGAGAGGTACACTGTGAGGAGAAAGGGGGATATTATGGAAAAAGGGGCAAGTATAATTCCTTAATGTACACAGATGCTCAGTGTGATTCTAGACAAAAAAATGACACCATACATTTTACCAAAACACATTTACTACACTAAAACAGTTAAGTGACTGCACACATTCCATGTATATAACTACTACATTTCAGTGGACAACCCTGACTCATTTTGCAAATACATTTTCAATTTGCTGCATTATTTTTGCCAACATTACATCAAAAATGTGACAAAATAGAACAACAAAGAGGGGCAAGGGGCTTGTAAATCTGCCAAAGAGTGTATGCAGCAGTGTATGTATACTGACTACAAAATTGTAGATTTTGAACACAGGTCTAATTCTAAGCAAGCAACACTATTAAGTACTCTACAACTAAAAAAGTGACTGCACACTTTCTACATTTTTAGTACTGCACTTTATTGCACAAAACTGACTCACTAAACATATTACCTTACCAAATGATTTTATCACAATAGTTATCCAAATGCAGACACACTCAGAATATGATTCTACAAACTTTAGAAGAATAAACACATTACTCTTACTAAAAACAAAATGCACCACATACATTCCCTTACAAGTTATCAACTCACCTCTCAAACTGATTGGTAGATTAAGAAGAATGCTACTTACACAGCAGATAGTCTTATACAGAATCTCTCTACTTCAGTGCTTGCAGCAGAACCAAAGAATGGCACATTTTCCCTCTCAATTTACACATATATACACATTATTAACAAATCAAATTCCTTCACACATTAATTCTAAACCAAACACACATTTCTATTGGTTCAAAATTTCAAACCATTCCAACTGACATAACTTTCCACCCTACCCCCAACAGATCATGCAAAACTCAACTGTCAACAGAGGTCAAAAGTTCAGCACACTGTAAAACACTCCTTCTCAACAAGTTAAGACTCTGCATAGGTACATACTTATAAGTACCAATAAAGAGAAAAGGTCCCATTAGAACCAACCAACATATAAACACATAATTTTAATAGATATCTATAAAATATATTTTGTAATTAATTTTTCTTGCTTAGGTACGCTTACAGGACGACTTACAGACTTCGCACCATACACAGTACGTACGTGCATGGTACACGCACAGTAAATCTACCGTAAAAAGAATTTGCCTCTATCACTAATTTTTTATAATCCCCGGGGACCCCAACCCCCGGGGCTGAAATTTAACGTTGGGGACCATGGAGGGAGCCCCAATGCCCCCATGGTCCCAGCTGGCTCCCCACGTCCATCGGGAGCCGGCATTGCTTTTTGTCAGAGAGAGCAGCTTACATGCTGCTCTCTCTGATGAAAAGCAATCTGCTTTCCTACTTGAAAGAGAGAGCAGGTTAACCTGCTCTCTCTTTCAAATAGGAAAGCAGTTTGCTATGGTAGGGTGGGAGCTGCGAGGCTCCTGCCCTAACCTTAGCAAACAGTAGTGTCCAGGGGGTAGGCACCCCAGGACACTGCAGGAGCCGGCCCTGAGAGGTGGCTGTCCCCAGGGCCATCAAAGGCTCCAGGAGGGAGGCCGCATGGCCCCCCTCCCAACATTCAAAAGCCCCGGGGGGTGGTGGTCCCCGGGGCTGGGGGGTCGATCACGGGCCCCCTTTTTTCAATATTAGAGCTCTGGGTAGGTGGCGGTCCCTGGGGCGTGTGGGGGGCTTAAGCCCACCACACAGGTTTTTTTTTTAATAAAAAGAAGCCCCAGGGGTGTCAGTCCCCGGGGCTGCAGGGGGCCATGAGCCCCCCATATACATATAGTTAAAACCCCGGGGTGGTGATCCCCGTGGCAGGGGGGCCCCTCTGGGGGCTAATTAAGAATAAAGCGGACTTTGTTTTTTTTTTCTTTTTCACCGCATACGTGTACCATACGCGTATTGCGTGATTTTTTTTTAAAAAATGTGGCACCTTGGGGGTCCTTGTGGGACCCCCTGAGCAAGTCTAGGGGGTCAGGGTGTTTTTTCCCTTCCCCCTTTGCATGTTTTTTGGGTTTCTTTTGCTGCTTTCTTGTGGCTCGGTTCTACCGAGACGCAAGATGGCTGCCAACACTTCAGGGTTTGGAGTGTTGACAGACAGTTGACAGCCAATCAGCATGCAGCTCGTGCTCGTAATCATACGTAAAAAATAAATAGCCTCTATCACAAATTTTTTATAATCCCAGGGGGCCCCATCCCGCGGGGCTGAAATATAATGTTGGAAACCATGGGGGGAGCCCCAATGCCCCCACGGTCCCAGCCGGCTTCCCATGTCCTTCGAGAGCCGGCATTGCTTTTCGTCAGAGAGAGCAGCTTACATGCTGCTCTCTCTGACGAAAAGAAATCTGCTTTCCTACTTGAAAGAAAGAGCAGGTTAACCTGCTCTCTCTTTCAAATAGGAAAGCAGTTTGCTATGGAAGGGTGGGAGCCGCGAGGCTCCCGCCCTAACCTTAGCAAACAGCAGTGTCCCGGTCCCTATGTGACTCCTTGAATAACTTCTTCATTGACAAGATAAAATTGATCGAAGCCAGCATCCCTCTCTGCTCAAAACCCAATTGCGAAATAAAACCAAAAAACACACAAAGGCTAGAACAATTTCCTATGATAAACCAAGAAGTTTTCACAGACCTGATAACCAAAGTAAAATCAGGCTCTCACAGAGACTGCTGCCCGCTTTGGATTCTAAGAGAAGTCTTCTTGGCCTACCCAGAGCCTGCCAAGACCCTTTTAAACAACTCACTATCCCAGGGCCAAGTACCTGATACTTTCAAAGAAGCATCTGTCATCCCTCTCTTTAAAAAACCTGGAGCTGACCTGAGACCCTCACTAATTACCGACCCAATTCACTGCTTCCTTAACTGGCTAAACTACTTGAAGTACATGTAGCCAAAAACGTATCTGCCTTCCTGGAGCATTGAGACTATCTGGACCCTCATCAAGCAGGGTTCTGTCCTGCTCACTCCACAGAAACAGTAGTACTAGCAGTCCTGGATTCCCTGCGGGAGAAAGCAGACGAGAAATCACCCCAAGCACTAGTACTACTAGATCTCTCTGCTGCCTTTGACACGGTTGACCATAACACCTTGATCGACCGTGTCAGGGACGCAGGAATCCAAGTACTGGCACTTAAATGGATAGGTTCCTTCCTAAAAAACCGTTGCCAAGCGGTTCGCCTAGGAAACTCCTCAAGTCCCAAGATCCAAAACACCTGTGGAGTCCCCCAGGGCTCCTTGCTATCCCCCCACCTGTGTAACCTATACCTCCTCCCGCTGATCCATGCACTAAAGGAAAGAAAGGTACAAACTTTCAACTACGCAGATCACTTCCAACTAATCTTCCCAAGTGACAACTCCCCTACCACTGCTCACGAATTCCAGATGACAATGCTGTTCATCCGTGACTGGATGAACAGCAACCACCTCAAACTTAATCCGGACAAAACAGAAGTCATTCTCACAGGTGGCTCCTTGAACCCCTGGAGCTCCCACTTCTGGCCTAAAGAACTGGGACAATACCCTGCTCCCTCTACATCTGCCAAAACTTTGGGGGTCGTAATCAACAACGATCTGGCCATGATAAATCTAATCGGATCAGTAATCTCAACCTGCTGTTTCCAGTTAAGGAAAATAAGGACAATTAGCAGGTTCCTTAATCAAGAAGCAAAAACACAGGCAGTCCTCGCGATGGTAATATCCCACATTGACTATGCCAACTCACTCTATTTTATCATTCCGGCCTACCTCACCAACCGCCTTCAAATGGTTCAAAACCAGGCGGCAAGACTGATCCTCCAAGGCAACAGGCGCCAACACATCACCCCTCTGTTGAAAAAACTGCACTGGCTTCCAAAAACCCAGAGATGTGCCTTTAAGATAGGATATATCATCTTTAAATCCCTAAATAGTAAAAAACCCTAAATTCATCAACAGCCTGATTAGTAGATACATCCCTGCCCGCAACCTGCGATCGGCCCATCTGCATCTCCTGTTCATACCCCCGTTCAAGCTTAAACGTGCCGGAGGAACGAGGTTTGCCACCATAGGCCCCAAATTCTGGAACTCCCTGCCTCTGGAAATCAGATCCAGCACTGACCTCATGAGCTTCCGCAGACTCCTGAACACTAGGCTTTTCAAACTGGCATACTAATAACACCTTAGTACAATTCCCTTAGAGTGGCACCAAGAAACTAATCTGGTGTATGTGCGCTCTACAAATAAATGTTAACATAACATAACATGAACCCCCGCATACATATAGGTAAAACCCCGGGATGGCGGTCCCCGGGGCAGGGGGGCCCCTCTGTGCCCCCCATTATGGAAAAAAAATTGCCCCCGGGTTTTGGCCCCCCAAGGTGCTAATTAAGAATAAGGCGGACTTCGTTTTTTTTTTCTTTTTCACCGTGTACGTGTACCATACGTGTATCCCGCAATTTTTTTTAAAAAAAGAAAAAGAATTTGTGGCCTAGTGGGTCCTTGTGGGACCCCCTGAGCAAGTGTAGGGGGTCAGGGTGTTTCTACCCTGCTCCCTTTGCGTGTTTTTTGCGTTTCTTTTGCAGCTTTCTTGTGCCTCGGTTCTACTGAGGCACAAGATGGCTGCCAACACTTCCTGGTTTGGAGTGTTGACAGACACTTGACAGCCATTCAGCATGCTGCTCGTAATCATACGTTTTACAGTACACTAACAGTACGGTACTTCGTCTATAGATATATCTGGGATTTTACTTTTGATTTTCTCAGGAACTACTGAACGGATTTACACCTTTTAACAAAAAAGTGTAATCTGCGAACCGAACTCTACCTTTTTGCCAAATTTGGTGTAATTCCGTTCAGCAGTTCGGGCTGTAGCCCATCTTAAAGGTCCTATGGAAAATTGCATAGGGAAAACACGTTTTGGGACCCCCCTTTTTTCTTGGCCCCCGCATGACGAATCACCTCCTAACTTTCAGGGACAGAGCGGAGCATAGCAGGCCATTTTCTTGGAGAATTTCGCGAAGATTCGTCGACCGGCGCTAAAGTTATTCTGAATAGAATGTTGCGGATTTCCTATGGAAAGTAGGTCCTAACTATAACTACCTACTGGCGACCACCAGTATATATATATATATATTCACTTAAAAAACCATAGGTTTCAGGCCTTATATAGTTAGGAATTAGCATTTAAAAAACCATTGAAATTGCTCCTATATAGTTAGTTGTACTAACTATATTTCGCACACCGGCAATCCACTGCTGATGATGTCACATATTACATCATTCATGACATGGTCAGTGACATAACCGATGACATCACTGATGACATCTCAAATGACATCACTGATGACTTCACTGATGACATCTCATCTCCTAACTATACAAGGCCTGAAACCTATGGTTTTTTAAGTGAATTTGCAAGGTTTTTAAAATGCTAATTCCTAACTATATAAGGCCTGAAACCTATGGTTTTTTAAGTGAATTTGCAAGGTTTTTTAAATGCTAATTCCTAACTATATAAGTCCTGAAACCTATTGTTTTTTAATTGAATTTGCAAGGTTTTTTAAATGCTAATTCCTAACTATATAAGGCTTGAAACCTATGTTTTTTTCAGTGAATTTGCAAGGTTTTTTAAATAATAATTCCTAACTATATCAGGCGTGAAACCTATATTTTTTTTCAATAAATTTCAAAGGTTTTGTAAATGCTAATTCTATTAGCGGATAACGTTTATATATGTTATTATCCTTATGGGACCACCTGAGCAGCCATCTTGTTTCTCAGGAGAAGTGAGGCACAAGAGAGCACAAAACAAGAGTGGAAAATGCAAAAAGGGGGCAGGGTTGAAACCCCCTAGCCCTTCTCAGGGGGTCCCAGAAGGACCACCAAGTGCAAAAATGTTTTAATGTTTTTTTTAAATCGCAGGGTACACGCACGGTACGTGTACCCTACGCGTACGGTGCGCATACCCCGCAATTTAAAAAAAAAAAACATTTTTTGCCATGGTGTCCTTTTGGGACTCCCTCAGAAGGGCTAGAGGGTTGTGGGTCTCTACCCTGTCCCCTTTTCGTAGTTTCCACTCTTGTTTTGGGCTCTCTTGTGCCTCAGTTCTTCAGTTCTCCTGAAAAACAAGATGGTGGCGAACACTTCCTGGTTTGGAAAGTTGACAGTCGACTGCCAGCCAATCAGAACCTCGCTCGCGCAAGTAAGGGTACTTGCACGTACGCGTACGGTGCGCATACGGTGAGTGCATATAGATATATAATTTGATCAAATTCAATTTTCTCAACAACTACTGGAGAGATTTTCACCAAATATAGAAAAGGCACTACTGCATACCTGTCCCTACCATTTTGCCAAGTTTGGTGTAATTCTGTTCAGCCGTTCGGGCTGTAGCCGTGTCTAAAGGTTCCATAGAAAATGCCATTTGAAAAATTTCAAATTACATTTTCTCAAGAACTACTGGAGGTATTTTCACCAAACATAGCAAAGGCACACCTGCATACCAGGCCCTACCATTTTGCTAAGTTTGGTGGAATTCCATTCAGCCATTTGGGCTGTAGCCGTGTCTAAAGGTCCCTATGGAAATTAACATGGGGAAAACACGTTCTGGGACCCCCCTTTCGGCCCCCGCTTGATGAATCCCCCCGAAACTTTCAGGGAAGGAGCGGAGCAGAGCTGGCCAAAATTCTGGAGAATTACATACAGATTCCTCAATCGGCGCCAAAGTTATTCCCAATAGAATGTTGAGGGCATATAGATATATAATGTGCGCAAATTTATTTTCTCAAAAACTACTGAAGGGATTTTCACCAAATATAGAAAAGGCACTACTGCATACCTGTCCCTACCATTTTGCCAAGTTTGGTGTAATTCCGTTCAGCCTTTCGGGCTGTAGCCGTGTCTAAATGTCCCATAGAAAATGCCATTTGAAAATTTTCAAATTACATTTTCTCAAGAACTACTGGAGGGATTTACACCAAACATACAAAAGGCACTTCTGCATACCAGTCCGTACCATTTTGCCAAATCTGGTATAATTCCGTTCAGCCGTTCGAGCTGTAGCCTTGTCAGAATGTCCCTATGGAAATAAACATGGGGAAAACATGTTTTGGGACCCCCCTTTTTTCTCGGCCCCCGCTTGACGAATCCCCCCAAAACTTTCAGGGAAGGAGCGGAGCGCAGCGAGGCAAATTTAAAGAAAATTTCAGGCCGATCCCTCAATCGGCGCCAAAGTTATTCCCAATAGAATGTTTGGAATTTCCTACGGTAACTAGGTCCTAACTATATATACCTACTGGCGATATATATATATCTCACCCTGCATGCACTACTAACATCAAGCAGACCACTGAGGGCGTGGCATGAATGTAACCAAGTAAATTTAACCAGAACTGTAAATGTAAATGTAAATGTACAGGAATTTATATAGCGCAAATCACCACCGGTTTCTAATCGCTTGCTCAGGGAACCCGTCCTAGTATTCCCCTGTGAGATAACCCCGGCAGGGTATCTGCAAGGAGAAAGCCAGGCATCCCACTGCGAGGTGCCGTTGTGGAGATTAAGCAAGCTATTGCCCAGAGTCGCAGAGTGTGAACCCGTGAATCGAGTAGGCACCGGAGCGAGAATTGTTGAGTCCATGGACATTTTAGGACTCAAGACCCCGCCGAGCCGGGAATTGATCCCTGGTCCCGGGCTGACCTCTGCTTCCAGGTCTGCCTCCTCTAACCAGTGAGCCACACTTCTCCACTTCTGCCTGCGCGAGTCATTTACTAAGCGAACTCTGATGAAAGGCAGAAGCCTTGAAATGCGTCAGGTCTAAGAGAAATAATCCAAGGAAAACCATAACCCACCACCACCCGCATCAGGCCCCCTGAAGATGCTGGGGCAAGATCACCATTGACCAGCTCACCACCTCCCTGAGCCAGAACCCCCCCAGCAACACAGCGGACTCCAACAAAGCAGCCCGCAACCTCATACAGTGGCTCACCAACTGCGCCGATGCCCTTGCACCAATGAAGAATGCCCTCAGCAGACCAGGCAGCAACAAAGCCTCATGGTTCACCAAAGACCTCAAAATCTCCAAGAAATCCTGCCGTACCCTCGAGAAAGCCTGGCGCAACAACCAATCAGCAGAAAACAAGACAGCCCTCAAGAACGCCACCCGCAAACACCACCAGCTGATCCGCACCACCAAAAAGACGGCATTCAAGGAATGGCTGGATAACAACACCCACAATAGCAAGGAACTCTTCAGCATTGTTAAAGAACTCTTCAACCCAAGAGCCAGCAACAACGACATCACGCCCTTGCAAGACCTCTGCGACTCACTTGCCTCATTCTTCCACCGCAAGATCGCCGACATACACAACAGCTTCGGCGCCCACACCACGCCCCCATCCACCGAACCAACAACCCCTACCACCACCCTCCGCACCTGGACCCCCGTCAGCACTGAAGACACCACCCATGTGATGAACACCATCCACTCTGGCTCCCCAGCTGACCCCTGTCCACACCACATCTACAACAAAGCCGACTCCATCATCGCACCCCAACTCCGGAAATCATTAACTCCTCCTTCGCATCAGCCACCTTCCCAGAAAGCTGGAAACATGCGGAGATTAGGGCCCTCCTGAAGAAGCCCACCACGAACCCCACGGACCTCAAGAACTTCCGCCCCATCTCACTCCTCCTGTTCCCCGACAAAGTCATCGAGAAGATCGTCAATAAACAACTAACTGCCTTCCTTGAGACAAACGACTCATTCGACCCATCACAGTCAGGTTTCGGAGCAAACCACAGCAACGAGACCGCCCTCATCGCAGCTACTGACAACATCAGGTCCATGCTCGACAACGGGGAAATGGCTGCCCTCATCCTCCTCGACCTCTCAGCCGCCTTCGACACTGTCTGCCAATGCACCCTATCTACATGCCTCCACCACGCTGGCATCCAGGGAAAAGCCCAGGAATAGATCACTTCCTTCCTCGCCGACAGATCCCAGCGAGTCCGCCTTCCTCTCTTCCACTCAGCAGCCACCAAGATCATCTGCGGCCTTCCTCAAGGCTCCTCGCTCAGCCCCACCCTCTTCAACGTCTACATGAGCCCCCTCGCAGCCATCGCACGCCAACACAACCTCAACATCATCTCCTACGCTGACAACACCCAGCTGATCCTCTCCCTCACCAACGACCCCGCCACCGCCGGAGCCAGCCTCCAGGAAGGAATGAAAGACGTAGTGGAACGGATGAACCTCAGCCGTCTGAAGCTGAACTTGGACAAGACGGAAGTCCTCACCTTCGAACCATCCCCCTCCGCCTGGGACGACTCCTGGTGGCCCCCTGCTCTGGGCACTGCCCCCAAGCCCACGGACCACGCACGCAACCTGGGCTTCATCCTGGACTCCTGCCTCACGATGACCAAGCAAGTCAACGCCATCTTATCATCCTGCTTTAACACCCTGCGCATGCTCCAAAAAGTCTTCAGGTGGATCCCCACCGAAACCAGTAAAACTGTCACCCAGGCCCTCGTCACCAGCCGACTGGACTACGGGAACGCCCTCTACGCAGGAACCACAGCCAAACTACAGAAAAGACTCCAGCGCATACAGAACGCCTCTGCAAGACTCAACCTGGACATCCCCCGCCACAGCCACATCTCCGCCCATCTAAGAGACCTGCACTGGTTCCCCGTCAGCAAGAGGATCACGTTCAGGCTCCTTACCCACGCACACTAAGCCCTCCACGACATGGGCCCCAAATACCTCAACAACCGTCTCACGATCTACACACCCACCCGCCAGCTCCAATCCACCAGCCTCGCCCTCGCCACTGTCCCACGGATTCGCAGAACCACCACCTGGGGAAGATCCTTCTACTACCTAGCGGCCAAGACATGGAACTCCCTCCCCACCCACCTACGGCTGACCCATTACCATCTCTCCTTCAGGAAGCAACTCAAGACCTGGCTCTTCGAGCAGTAGCAGCACCCCCCTCCCAGCGCCTTGAGACCCTAGCGGGTGAGCAGCGCGCTCTACAAATTGATTGATTGATTGATTAATTAAGAAATATCAGTGCCAGCTCATGGCTTGAAAAAATGACCAAAAGATTCAGCTTGCCGAGTGTGCGCTTTTTAAGCTTTCGGGCATTTGGTGGATTATATATATATTACCTACTGGCGGTCGCCAGTAGGTATATATAGTTAGGATTAATTCCCTATGGGATTTTTGAAAATTCTATGTCTAATAACTTTGGCGTTTGAGGACGGAATCGGCTGAAATTTTCAGGAAAATGGCACATTTTGTTTCTGAGCAGCCCCTGAAAATTTGGTGGGGTTTTGTCAAGGGGGGCTGAGAAAAAAGGGGGGTCCCAAAACGCGTTTTTCCCATTCATTTTTCCATAGGGCGGTTGGACTCATTTTTAGCTCGAACGGCTGAATGGATTTGCACGAAACTTGGCAAAATTGTAGGGACTGTTAGCCCGATGTGCCTTTGCTAGGTCTCTATATATGTGCTCCAGTAGTTTTTGAGAAATTAACGTTCAAAACAAGATATATATCTGTAACAGCGCTCCGGGCAGCGATCCGGTCCGCTTACTTTTCGCGAAACGGAACTTTGCGCGCAGAAAGCTGATTGGCTCTCCGGTGTCTGTCAACATTCTAAACAGTCCGGAGTGGCCGCCATCTTATCTCTCGGTAGGATCGAGAGAGAAGAAGAGGTGAAAAACGAAGGGGGAATTTATTGAAAGGGGGCAAGGTATACCCCTCTTGACCCCCTAGGAATGTTGTTGGGGTTATTAAAGGGTCCCGTGGGGAAAATAAAAAAAAATGATTTTTCACGGTAGAAGCGCTTCACGGGCCGCGAACTGGGCCGCAAACTGGTAGCGAAACGGGAATTCGCCATTTTGTGCTTCGTTTTAATTGTTTAGAGACAAAAATTATCGCCGCACATCGGCCACAATGCATGAATATCGCTGAAAAGTCAGCGATATTCATGCATTATCCAGCAAATGCTCTTAGCCATGTTATCCACCTTCCATTGGATAACATGGCTAAAAACTGCTCTGTGCGTGAGCTTTTTTTTTTTTTTTTTGCTGCGTGACGTTTGTTAACGTTCGATTCGATGGAAATCAGGAAGTGTTGACCACCATTTTGTCACTGCGAGTAAATATTTTGTTATAAATGAATCCTTATTGATAAACATTGTCTGCGCCATCTTGCGTTTTTGTCCAATGCCACAATTTTGTCGTGCACGGCAGCCATTTTAGATGCCTTGACCAGGGCCACTCTCTGCACGCCGCCGATCCTCAGCATGGCTCCCCACTCTCGCAAGCATCTCCCCCACGCACTGGTCACCCCCGCTCTCTCTCTCATGCATGGGACATATACTTCCCCCCATCTGCGCTGCTCCCGCCCGACACCTCCCTTTCACCCTATTCACTACCGCACCCTCTGACACTCCTCTTCCTCTGTGTCTGATTGTCCAGGCCGGACCTAGGCTATCACCTAGCCCTGCGGATGTAGTTTATGGCTCCAGCTGTAGAGTATGCAGACATGCCAACCCTCCCGATTCAGGCGTGAGACTTCTGATTTCAGTGCTAGTCTTTCGCTTCCCGATTCCTGCAAGGAAAAACCCGGGGGCATATTACCAACAACTAGCGGTAATTTTTGTCTCTAACTTGTTTAGAGACAAAAATTATCGCCGCACTTCGGCGAATTTTATCGCACATAAACATTGCTATTAGCAAGGTTTATCGCAAATGCGATAAAAAACGGCCGCAATGCATGAATATCGTTGAAAAGTCAGCGATATTCATGCATTATCCAGCAAATGCTTTTAGCCATGTTATCCACTTCCCATTGGATAACATGGCTAAAACTGCTCAGGGCAGGTGTTAGGTTTTGGAGATATTCGCGCTTAGCGCGAATATCTCCAAAAGTTGGTAATAGGAGATAGCGATGGTTAGGGACTGTTTCCAGTCGCTAAAATCTTGGCACGCCCACTTTGCATGTCATTAGTGATAAATATCACTGATATGCAAAGCGGGGCCCAAGATGGTCGCTATCTCCTTTTAGCTGTCACTAACTGGTGTTAGTGACAGCTTGGTAATAGGGAGATAATTTTATCTCTTTTTTTTTTTGGCTTTTAAAGCCAAAAAAGCGGAAATAAACCCCCTTGATAATATGCCCCATGATTTCTCGGGGGTTTCAGCTGACAGGGCTTGGTATTGTGTTACGTGCTAATTCTTCCAGGAAACTTCAGAGGGTCGATGCAGGGGTTCTAGAAGGGGTGATAAACCATTTAAGCCTCATGAACAAGCGCATGGTCTTTTAAAGATTTGTGAAGTACTCGGGGCGGCGGTGTGTGTGCGTGCCCTCTTTCAGGAGCGGGCGGGGGGGCACTGCCAGCAATTTGCAGGCCAGGCAGTGTTCAACACGTGCATCACCCTTTCTCTGCCTGCTATTGCGCTCCATGCTTCGGAAAGGTAAGAAAAAGAACGTGCATTTGAGTTTGAAATGTCCGATCTTGTAGCAGTACACTTGCAAAGCCCACACATGACAATAACCCGATTCAAGGCCCCATTCACCCGATTTTTTAAACATATATAGCACTCCAACAAAGTTAGATTTTAAAACTTTATTAACATTTAAATATAACGAACGCAACAAAAACTGTAAATATATTTAACCATTTTTTGAAATTAACCAGAACTATAACGATAACAACAACAATAATATAACTTTTATGCCTAAATTACGCAAACATTTAGCTAATCTGCTAAAGGGGGGAGTCGCCATTTCTTTACAATAAGCAATAATGAAAAATCCACATCAATAGGGTTGTCCGTTTTCTCGATGCAGCACTATAGTGCAACATACACAGCACCTGGGGTGTCAAGAGTGAACAGGTCTTTCTTTGTTCCTTAAGATGTTATCTGTGTCAACCTCTTCCGAGAATGCTGATGCGTTAGGATTTCCTTGTGTTTCTTAATAGCATTGGTGTCTGTACACTTCTTTGTCAATTCTGTCAAGATGATCACTGCTTCATAAACAGACGATATCTTTGTTTAGTCATTAGTGTTAAGTGTGTCTGAAACTACAGTGCCCTTCTGTTTTTTTTTCTTCAGGCTCTACAGAGTTTTGTGTGTTGTTCTTTTCAGCGACAATTATTCCAGAGGTTTCAGGTTCACTTGTTTTGTTCTGCAGTGAGTTAACAGCTTTAGAGAGTTCATGTTTATTTGCTATGTCCTGCTGTTCGTCAACTGCTTCAGAGACGTCAGCCTCATTTGTTATGCTTCAGTAGATCCTGGACCTGCCCGGCCGCGCCCAAAATGGCGCCGGTGTAAATGGGACTCGTAACTGCTTGTTGTGTACTGGTTGCCCAACCTTGATATCACGAGATACATATGCAGTTTTGAAGCACATGGCGGAGGCTTGTCTGCTGTAGTGGGGCGCCCCTTTATCGTTTTTGCTACACTGTGCCTTTTCCGCCATTCAGCTGTTTAGCGCCCGCTCTTACGGCTACAGCGTCTCGCTCACCATGTAGTTGAGTTGCTCCCACTCTTGCGGTGCAGCGATAGGCGGCTTCCACAGGACTCTTAAAATGGCGGTCGGCTCTTCGGATTTGGGCCTGGTCCAGTAAAATGGCCCTGGGACACCTTGGAACTCGGACGCTTGTCTGCCAGGGCTTGGGTTCCATTCTCGAAAGCGTCCCCTCAGCCTTGAAGATTGTACAAAAGTTTTGGGGGCCGTCGACTCCCGCAGGCTTCCGGTGGGGAGCGGCTGCCATGATTGCTTGCGGAATGGCCATGACGGAGCTACGAGATGGTGGTGCTCTCATGGTGACGCCAGCTTCAGTCTGAAACATCCAGAAACAAGGTGGGGCTTTCATCGTTTGGGAAAAAAAATGTTTTAATCCAATGAAAAGTGTTATTTTTAGGTCACATGACCTAGTCTTACATAATTAGGAAAAGAAAAGTAAAATGAACCAATGAAAAGTTTTATTAACAAGTCACATGACCTGTTATGCTTACGTTACGCGCTGCGCGGCGCGCTCTGGATCGTTTCCGGGAAGCTGCGCCTTGCGCAGCGGAGCACTTCCGGGTGCGCTAACGCGTCGCGTCATATGACGCATTACGTGACAATGCAGGTCCAGAATATAGTCAAAATGTCTCCACCAACCAGCGGTCGGAATACAACCGCTTTCAGCAGTCCAAAAAGTTCGGTTAAATCTTAAGAGTGGGAGCAACTCAACTACATGGTGAGCGAGACGTTGTAGTCGCAAGAGCGGGTGGTAAACAGCTGAATGGCGGAAGAGGCACAGAGTACCAAAAGCGGGCGGAATGGCAAATAAAACGGTAAAGGGGCGTCCCACGACAGCGTGTCTTCAGGTCAAACGGATTGTGGGACAAGGTCCAGAATGGAAGATTCTTCAAAAAGGAAAAAATTCCGCCGGACCCCGGGAGCCGGCCGCCTATGCCGGGGGCGATCTCAGGCCTCACCAGGGCAACACGACTTGGGGAGGGGGCAGGAGCCAAGTGCCCCCTCTCAGTCCGCGCCATCTCACCGCCCCTCGGGGGCCTCCGTCAAGCGGTTTAGGGAGGCACCGTATCACATTGTTTTCTAATGCAGTCAGGTCCACAAATGGACTCCACTTACTTTGAATAGTGAAGCTGCAGCAGGTGCAAATAAGGTTTAAACAGTGTTACAAGAGCTGCTTAGAACTCTGAAGTATGGCACTCAACAACCAGGACTTATGCCATTTATGTAAGGCAGTGACATGGAAGCAACTCAGGGACAAAAAGCATGAACGAACATTCACGTATGAAAATCTTATTTGGAGAAGGGGTAGAATCCAAACGCCCCCTGCCAGTTCGCGCCACTACACCGTATGTGGAAAATCTGAAGCCATCATTCTACAAACTCTCAACGCTTGTTATCAGTGCATGAGTTTCATGCTCGATCGATTGAGCTAGCCGGATCGGGCAATAAAAAGTATAAAATAGTTATGTAAATAGTTATTTAATAAAATGTTTTACCCTGTTTCTTTGCTGGTGTGTTGTCTATATTTATAATATTTGCATAGGGTTTGTCGTTATTTTGGGCGGGGTGGGTGGCGGAGTCGAGCTGTCTTGCAGCCCTCATGGTGTGGAGCTCAGTTCATTTCACTATTTTCGTATTTCTCATGAAGGGTTGTTCCTAATGTTTGTATTTTACCGAGGTCAAAAAGAGATCGAATTAGTGGTCTACTGATTTTGCTCGATTACTTTTATTTTTTTACACGATTTTTCACTATCTGCAAAGACTAAACAGAGTATTGCGACTTTGTGCTTGTTTGTAAATAGAGAATGATCCAAAGAGAACCAATTCTAAAACAGTAAATGCTTGGATAACAATCAATCAAATGGAGAGACAAGCAGGTACGACGGATTACAACGGGGGTAAAGGTCTGCGTTAACTACCGTTCACTATCTGCAAAGAGAGAGTACTACTAAGAGAAAAGAGGGGAGGGGGGGGGCAGCGTTCAAAGCACATCAGCGTGCATAAACACGAAAACGTTTTTACCTATCACGTACTTGACATTTGACAGCTTTTGATATTTGCTATTAAAAAACCATTGAAATTCACAGAAAAAACCATAGGTTATAGTCGATATATAGTTAGGAATTTGCATTTACAAAACCTTGAAAATTCAATGAAAAAACCATTGGTTTTAGGCCATATATAGTTAGGGATTTGCATTTACAAAACCTTATTTTACTCGCATAAAACCATTGAAATTCCATATATAGTTAGATGCGCTAACTATATATCGCGCACCCGCAATCCACTGCTGATGATGTCACATATTACATCATTCATGACATGGTCAGTGACATCACTGATGACATCACTGATGACAACTGAAATGACATCACTGATGACATCTCATTTGACATCACTGATCACATCACTGATGACATCACTCATGTGATAATACAATGAACCTCTTCAGACTCTAATATAACCTTACATACACTCAGTATAAACAGACACTCACAGACTGTCACTCATCCATGGAGTTACTCACACACCTAGTCAGTCATGCAAAGAATCAATCACACCTCCATTTCCTCAACTATACAGTTATACACACCTTACTTATTCAAACATATTCTAACACATATTTACTCTCTTATACAATCCCTGATACAAGCTCACAGTGATCCATACAGCCACTCACACATTCACTGGCTCTTATCCACAGTTATTTATATATGTCAACTCTCACATGTATTGTGTTTTACATACGTATTTACTTGCACATGTAGCACTGAGATATCCATTCACTCACCAACACACCCATGCACAGTCAACCGCCCATATAGCTGTTTCCACATGCACTCTTGAACTCATACACCTAGTGAATCAACTGCTTACACATCTATGCACAGAGTCACACACCTCCCAGCCACCCACACACACACTCAGCCTCCCATTCAAATACTTGGGCAACCAATCAATAACCCATATAGCCACTCTTATAGCTACTGATCAACACATGCAGCAGCTTACACAACAACAGACATACTGATGCACAAATTAAGACAGTTTAGTCACTAACCCATGCACTCAGTGAGACACATTTAATCACTCTTTCATACAGTCAGTCATGCACCTACTAAATTCTTCATCCAGACACTTATACATCCACTCATTCTTCAATATGTAAAACATATTTAAACTTTACAGAAACATAGTCACTGGATTTTGTCATCAGTGATGTCATCAGTGATGTCACTGACCATGTCATGAATGATGTAATATGTGACATCATCAGCAGTGGATTGCGGGTGCGCGATATATAGTTAGCGCATCTAACTATATATGGAATTTCAATGGTTTTATGCGAGTAAAATAAGGTTTTGTAAATGCAAATCCCTAACTATATATGGCCTAAAACCAATGGTTTTTTCATTGATATATATATATATATATATATATATATATATATATATATATATATATATATTCGTCCCAAATGTTCCCGTCGCAGAGGGAACTGCTTGCGTTGGTGCCCCGCGTGTGGAGACCGGGAGCGTGTCTCCGTTTATTTCAAAACAAAGGCAATAACGTGGCACTCTTCTTTCACAGTAGATTTATTTCACAGGTCTCATGCAACTCCTACGCGTTTCGAACTAACGTTCTTGGTCACGGCAGTGTTCTACAAGAGTCCCTTTTCCCTTTCACATTTGTTTTTCAAGGTATCTGGTATTATGTTGGCACTCAGCTCGATTAACAACCAACATAATACCAGATACCTTGAAAAACAAATGTGTGCCTTACAAGAGCGCAATGATAATGCCAATTTGTAACTAAATATGTATTTACTTCTACTTAAGAATAACTGAAGTATCATTTATGTTAATAGACTTCCCACAATGATACCCATTCTTTGAAATTGTTTAAAACAAATCTGAAACACAAATCAAGCTTAAAAACTGCAAGGCCCATAATGCATCCCATTGTAAAATCTTGCGTGAGAATATAAAATGTGGAAAGGGAAAAGGGACTCTTGTAGAACACTGCCGTGACCAAGAACATTAGTTCGAAACGCGTATGAGTTTGCATGAAATAAATGAAATGTGAAATAAATCTACTGTGAAAGAAGAGTGCCACGTTATTGCCTTTGTTTTGATATATATATATATATATATATATATATATATATATATATATATATATATATATATATATATATATATATATATATATATATATATGAATCCAATTTTCCAGCCACCTTCGGCACAGAAATCAAGCCCACCAGTCGGACATCAGAGGACACATATTTATTTCAGCAGGCACAGCGTTACCGGTTTCGACTTCTTCAGTCTTAATCATACGCCCCCTTGAGAGAACAGGTGATGTAGCGGGAATTCCGTTCTCCTACAGAACTGTGCATAGAGACCTGGAACCTAGGTGAATTAGGATGGCCTAAAACTCACCTCAGTACCCAAAATCCCCTTACCGAGCTAGCTACAGTGTCTCATTGGTCATAACAAACTCCCAATGCTTAGACAGACCAGAACATGAACTTAGAGTACCTCAGGAATCGTGGAACACATGAACACTCTTTCATTATATAATCATCACAAACCAGAACGAGGAGTAAATGAGGACACTTGCACGTTTGAAATATTTATTTACTAATGCAATGTTCTCAGACGCAATATCTTGTATAATACTAGCAAACCTATTATAAGCAACAAAGTTATCAGCATAGTTATCAGTCCATAAAAGGCGAATGGTGAGAGCATACTAGTTATGCTAAAATGAATAGAAATTAACAATGTCTAATTCACACTCTCCCTATTTAGAATAGTATATTATATCTATGAAGGTCTCAATTGGGTTTTAGCAGGGCGGGCCCATACCTTACAATCTCAGTGGCAGGACGATCACATCACCTCCCACCAACTCTCTGCATGCGAAGCATATCAAGTGTGTTTTTGTGCTTGCTGCATCACAATATAAAACTCGCCTAGAGCCCGATTTTGGCAACAGCATGTGTATTATGTCTATAAGGGTGCGAAGATCAGACCTTACAATAACACTGGGTTAAGTTATCCGTGTAGCCTTCAGCACTCGGTGTGCAGACAGAGTGCAGAACAAAACTGATATCAGAGCAATAACATATTATTTCTCTAGTAAATCACTAAACTCTACTGGGTTGAAAGCTAAAACAACAATTATGTGTCGTGTGCAAAAGTGAAGCAAGAATGAAAAACGGCGTGCAAACATTTAATAAACTCATGCTAACTTAACACATTATATAGAAAAGAAGTAGCTATATGACACCCCCCCAATGATCAGAGCACTGTCAAAAATTCATCTAAAGGCAGAACCTGGAAGGGGCTTAACCTGAAAACAGAGTTCAATATTAATGAACTAATCTATTCTCCAAACTTATAAATGCAGTCCTATAGTGGCCAAATGTAAGTGATCCAACCTTTGAAAATATAAGTCAATAGGTCAGGGACGTATATAAAAATTGTTCACACAATGATTGAGTGGCACTTTCCAAAAATATAAAAAGCACGTGCCGAAATAAGTAGAATAAACTCCATGGCATCTTACAATAGAATTGAATATGCAAAATATGCAGCCACAGCCTCCAATAAGAAATCACTGTCATCATCCAAAAACAGTTAGGCCATCCAATTAATTAGTGGGAAGGAACATACGTGCTGCTCCATCACTGGATCCTCTATTAGCATCAGAGGACAACACAGTGGGTTCTCAAGAAAGCTCCTTGCCAAGAACTCATGCGCTGCTGCAATTATATCCCAACGGCCCATTAGTCCATGCATCGTTGCCAAGGCCATAATCCTTTCGCCAGTACAAACCAACTCGTGAGCAACTACGGTCCTCATCAGATGATTAAAGTCGACTTCAGGAGACACCTCCAGGCAGAGACACAAATCAAGGGCCCAGTGGAAGTCACAGCTCAGGCAATGAAACACAGGCTGGACACATGAGAAATAGGAAAATCGAAACGATAATCCAAAAGCCGTGCTTAAGGTCGCAAGCGGCAGGGTGCCATACTAATCAAGCATCCGGTTGCACAGCAGTGACAGGAGGGGCTGTTCTGCTCCTAATGCAGGATGGGCAGCCATTTGTAATGAAGCAAAATATCACCAAAACGCCTGCAGCTAAAGCCAGCAAGACAGGGAATCCTCCGAACAAGCTCGAAAAAATAGAATGAAAAAAGGCAGGAATGACCCCAAATATTTTTTCGAATGAAGTAACGAGACCACTGCTAACTAATTTAAAAAAGTGAGCCAGGCCGGAAGTGGAGGAGGCATTAAAGATTTCATGAACCAACTCACTGAAATGTAACAGTAAATCAGTATTCAAAAGAGCTTACACTTCTGTGCGTGTGTTAGCTATGTGAAGGACAAATGTTTCTCAGGCCGAACTCAGGGCCACCTCTTTCTGAGACAAAAGGGCTCCTATTCTAGTCATACCATTGAACTCTGCTTTCAAGGTTGGGATGCGCGGCCAGATGGAAACATCTGATTTCCCATGCGTAGGGGGATACATTACATTTTTGCAGCACACCACACGCTCAGATACAGTTACCACATAAGCGATACCGACAATAAGACCACAACACTCCTCGTTATTCAACAGCAAATAAATACCATTTCCCAAATGTGTAAACGTGGAAACTTGCGGGTACAGGAGTCCCTTTCACAACACAGGCCAGATTAGGCCGCTCCTGGTTGCAGGAACCATGCAATTGAATGTGTCTGCATATTAATGAATGGTCAGGGGACTCTGTGCATTCTTCTCCATTCAGATAAACTTCTTTGCCGTCTTTCAGGCACCTATATGTGAAGGGAAGAGACCATGCTTCATGGAGGAAGGCACCTCCTAACGGTTCATAACATCCTATTGCCACATGTCTCATACAACTAGTGAATTTGTACAACGCGAATGGTAACGTAATTAATCTGTGGATAAGCCACGTTGCATCAGCGGCCTCAGCAACAGAGAACGGTAAAGATTCCAACCTCTCAATGTGTAACATGGAAAATGATGCATCTCACATTGAAAGCATGCGCTGTTTGTCAGTCAAATTAAATGGGGCAAAGAGGGAGGAAATGTTCATGTAATTCCATGGCACACGGCCAGATTTGAGAGTCTGCAGAGTCCATGCAAACTGCATCACAGAACGCAGTTAATTTTGGCCATGGTATAAAACAGACACCTCATCATTAACAATATCAACTACAGAAGAAACAATGTTATTCAACGTGTATATGCGGGAAGAAAGCATGTTAATACTGTTATCTACAACTGCAAGCACCTTTTCTAAATTAGCTTGATCAATTGCTCTCAGGCGTTTAGCAGCCTCAATCTGTGATAGCTTCCAAATTTCATTGTGAGCAGCATAAATCCAACGTTTAGATTTACCACTTGCCGGGCCTTTAATGAAATCATTAATATCCACATCATCAGTCAGCTTAGATAGATGTAATTTTACAGCAGCTAATGTAGAATGTTGTAACCAATTTTGACATAAATTGCCAACTGAATATGTTGTGACAGTGTGTTCAGGATCAAAACGTGGATCAGGCCTGATTCGTGTAAAACCTTCAGTTAAACCCAGAAAGCGATGCTGGCAAGAGTCTGAGCTTCTGTGCCATAGCAGCCAACCCTTTGGATCAAAACTGGACACATTAAAGGATGCATTACCTAGTAATGTCTGCAATTCTCTAATGGAAAATTTCGTGTAATTATCCCAACCAGGATATTCTTCCAAATCAGGGACAGTAGGAGTATTTAACTTTTTTGAAGTAGCCAATCCAAAGCACGTCGCCTGAGAAATAGTAGAATTCAAAAACAACATATGATTCGGGATGAGACATGCACAGTGCAAAGCCTCAGTGCCTTGTACCTGCCAACTTTTAGAACACCAAACCGATTTAAGGTCAATGGTTTCCTTCCATAGCTCATAACCTTCTACAGCTAACTTGTCTAGGAAGGACTTCGAATACAACAATTTAGTATCGGTACGTCTAACTTTGGACATGGGCTTCCGTGTCATTTTAAAATAAAAGGACTCAGGACTTGATTGATTAAAGTTGGTAAAGTAAGTGTACTTCTTCAAAAATGTATTGGAGCTGCCTTGTAATGGTGCTGGGCAATGTTCCCATTGTATGTAATTTACAGTACTCCTTCTGGAATTTAATTTATGCAGGAAATGATTACCATAATGTTGAAAGCAAAATAAGTCTCCATAATTAGCAGATTCTAAATATAAATCCTCAGCATCAAAGGCAGCATAATATTTTAAATCAGTAAATAATGATTCTACGGCCTGAACATTCCAATCATCAGAACGTATGTTTTGTTTAACCACATCCCCCATGTTCACTCTAAGTACATTTGGGACATTAACCACTTCAATTGGGCCATGAATTTGAAATTTAACTGCATCCCACACAATCCCATCAAGAACCGGCCATGCTGTGATGTTAACAAAGTTCAAGTCTCTTTTCAGCCTGTGTGCAGAATGTGAAGAGGATAAGGGGGCCAAAGTTCCATTAAGATGCCGAATGCATGTTCTCTCCTCGACATAGTGTCCATCCATGAGTCGAAAAAAATAAAACACAAAACCAAATTACATAAAAAGGTATACTGAAAAAAGCATTAGCCAAATATATGTCCAAGGGGGAACCCAACATTTTTTTTTTAATAAAGAGACATAGATTGCACAACTGGAGGGTTTTGTCGAAGTCACTGAAGCAGAGTCAAATGAGAATCTAGAGTCTGTGGCCAAACGTGTTTGTAAATCAGGCATCAATAAATCAGCAGGAAAGGAATAATGTAGGTCATCATTGTTATTAACCGGGAAATTGTTCAGCAAAAGATTGGAAATGACAGGCATCTCTAAGGCCACTTCTGGCTCAGCAGCTGCAGTAATGGCCAAAACAGAATTTCTCACAATCGAAGGACATGAGACTGCCGGTGTCATACTATGAAGAATCGGCCACCCTGTGTATCTTGACATTGTCAATTGAGATAAACCTGTTTTCCTTACGACCTGGAAGTGGTGGTAAAATGACTGTTCTTGTGCCCTTCACTCCAAGAACGGGGACCGGTGCTCGATAGGAAGGACCAAATTCTTTCTTGTTGTCGATCTTCTCTCGAACCAGTTCTCCAACTTTGGGTAGCCAGCCAACTACCGGGATCTGCAACGCATCATCCGATGTGGAGGGCAAATGTTCTTTTGCAAGACTGTCTCTGGTCTTTTGTATGTCCTGTAAAACAGCACAATGTTCATCTATGTCAAAGGCCGTGGCTTGAGCCACGCAGTCTAAACTGTTGAGGTCAGGGACGTACATCTTGATACCAAAGAGCATTTCGTACGGGGTCCGCCCACCCAGAGACCTTCTAATGAGATTATTAAGAGCACGCTGCACGCCACTGAGGTGGGCCAGCCAGTTTCTGCCAGTGCCTATAACTTGAGCTGTCAAAGATTGCTTTAAGACACGGTTCATTCGTTCCACTACACTGTTACCCTCAGGTCTGTACGGAGACGAAAACTTGACTTGGACCCCCAACGAAACCATAGCATCCTTATACGCCTTAGAGGCGAAAGCCGGACCCTGATCCGAATGGAAGGTACCACAGGAACAAATCCCTACAAAGACACGCAAATCTCTTATGACAGTCCGTGAATCAGCGCTGCGATGGGGCCATACCCACACAAAGCGTGTGCATGAATCAACTGCTACTAAGATGTACTTATACGCAGTATCAGAAGAAAAAGGACCGCAGTGATCTAAATAAACGCATCCTAGTGGTTTATTAGAAATGTACAACTGTGTCTGTGGCGGACGCGCAGCAGTCGAAGGCTTGATCTGCTGGCAAATGTCACATTGAAGGACATAATAACGCGTCTGTTTGTACAGTCCTTGCCACCAGAACCTCTGTTGTAGCTGAGTTACAGTGGCTGAGATGCCCGCATGCGCAGACGCCACACCTTCATGAGCCGCTGTAATCAAAGTAGCTCTGCGATCCGAGTTGGGAATCAAACGTTCGCCAACATAAGGTATTTTCACGTAAGGAATCTTATCTGGACTTAAGTGGTATCTGTACTTCGAAGGGAATCCCGCAGGATATTTACCTCCCTTCTCAGTGGCAGCAATAGCCGCCAAGATGTCATCATCTATTTTACTTTTTGACTGTGTAATTGCTGCAACTAAATATTTGGATACTGCTGATTTGGCTGCTTCATCAGCAAGCGAATTACCGACAGCGTGGACTCCCACGCGCTGATGGCTGAGAGTATGAATCACAAACACAAGTGGCAACTGCTCTTTAAGCTCAGCCACTCGGACCCAGATCATTTTATGTTTTAGTGTGCTACCCTTGGAATCACAAAATTCATTCTGAATCCAATAGATTAAGTTCTCATTGTAAGACTGGACACAGTAGTAAGAATCACTCACGATAAGAGTAGTCACCCTAGGATCTGCGTACTCCAATGCAAGCATCAAAGCACGAAGCTCTGCCAATTGTGCAGTGCAGTCTCCAAGTGTCTGCGTGTGCACGACACTGGACTTGAACTCATCGTTCACCAAGGCACCGACCACAATGGCGCATGCGGAAACGTAGGCATGTTTAGAGCCATGCGCAACCTGCGCCGAACCATCGGTGTAAATGATGCAATGGAAATCCTCTAGGGGTCGCATTGCTAAAGGAGCCGGATGAACAAATTCATACTGTAAGTACTCCTGCTACCTTAATGTGGCGTCAAAAATAAACGTGACATCCTGATATGACAAGGATACTGCCCATTGAATCCACCGAGGGTGCAAAGCTTTAAAGTTAGGTACACTGGCTTTTGTGACTGCCTCCAAGGCAGGACACGGGGTAACAACCAACATGCGCTTTCCCTGTGACAGGGCACGTTCCTTAAGAATAGCTATCTGCACAGCCGTCAAAACTTTCTCCACAGTGGAAAAGCGCAATTCAGCCGAAGTGTACAAGTGTGACTTGTAAGCAATAGGTACTGTGTCTCCTTCATTAAAAGTCAGGTACGTGAAACCTACCGTCCCAGGGATAATCCTTATCACCAGGTTGGTCTGATTATCATGAGTCAGTAAGAAATTAGAAGTGAGCAGATCAGCCTGCAAAGACTGCAGTATAGCCGAATGCTCTGGCAGCCAGCATGACTTGGAAAAAGATGGTTGTATCCAAGCATACTAAGGCTTGATACGCTGGGCATATTCCGGAATGTAAGTTCTCCTGAAATTCAAAAAGCCCAGTAAAGATTGTAATTTTTTCAGTGTTGTTGGAGAGCGCAACTGTGCGCATTTCTCCAGGAAGTGAGGAGCCAATCCCTTTCCTTCATTGTGAAGCTCGTAGCCCAGAAACAACACTGTGTACTCTGCAATGTGCGATTTTGCAAAGTTGAATTTGTAACCTAAGTTTGCAAAGGTACAAATAATCCCGTTTACACGACACAGATGCTCCCAAAGTTCGTCGTCTGTGAGATATATATCATCCACATAAGAACAAGCATCCGGGTCGATTCTCTCCAAAAGGGAGACAATGCGGGCGGAAAAAACCCCATGACTACTCTTATAGCCCATAGGGAGACGCTGAAAGTGTTTTTGGACATCGCCGCATGTAAAACTGGTCCATTGGGAACTCATAGCATCCAATTGGTGGGCATAGAAACCCTTCGAAATGTCAAGCGTAGTTTTAAACCGCTTACGCACGAGACTATTCACAAGAGCAGAGCCGTGAGTATTCTGTACTGCACTGTTACGGCAATGCGAGTTTAAATGCCGGTAATCCAAAACCAAACGAAACGAACCGTCAGGCTTGTTTACAGTAAAACGAGGGTTATTCATTGGTGACACACACGTTTCAATTACACCTTGATATTCCAATTGTTCAAGGATCGCTGCGACAGAAGCTTATGCTTCACGTCTAATGGGATATTGAGGTCGAGGCTGCGGCTGAGACCGTAATGGTATCTCGTGGCGTGGGGACAATTTATCCCACCCACATTGATTCCAGTACACAGCCGGTGCCAGATTTAGAGCCCACTCTTCTGCAAAATGCTGCGCATTCTCCTTCGAGACTGTGTTCGCGAAACTGGGGAGGATTACCTCCTCCCCTCGCGGAGCTGCGAGCACAAAAGGTGGGGGCCAGTCAGCCTCCGAAAGCAAAATGTCATATGTAGACAAAAGATTTTCCCAAAATACCCCTTTTATGGTTTGCTGTATGTCACCTTCAATTAACAGGACAATTTAAAAAAGTCTATCAGGGGGAGCAACTCTTGTGTCAGCTGTTTCAATGACAACATAAGTATCAGTCGCTGTCACCTTCAGTAGTGGACGGAGCGCCTCTCTCACTATGGTAATCTCCGCCGCGCTGTCCAGCAAGGTCAGAGCCCACGTCAGATTCCGAAGCCGCGTTCTCACTATCTGGGGCATATCGATGCGCTGTTAAGGCTGCGACTTTCTTCTTGGCAAACTGCAGTCTCCTAGGCGTAGAGCCTTCCTGCTTTTCTGCACCGTTCCTCGGGCGGGGCTGGTCACGTCCTTGCTGACCACCCCGACCCCTGCCGCCCCCTACACCACCGGTCGATGGAGCCGATGAGTCCTGAAAGGAACGAGGAGAGCATTGGTCAGAAGCCTGAAATCTATCAGGAGTCTTAATCGCTGCGCGGTCGCGCAAGTCATAAACACGTTCCGACTGCGTAGGCAACGGAGACGCAGGGCGAGAAACCTGTGTTTGTTGTTGTTGTTGCGGTTGCTTTCCCTGTTTCTGTTGTTTTTTAGGCCACTTTGTTTTTTTGGACTTGGGCTGAACTTCAGTCTCCGAAGTTTGTCCCTGTGGCTGCTTTTTATCCTTAACAGAAAAAGCCTTAACGCCCTTACTATTGCGACCCACGGTTTTGTAAGCCGCCACAATAATTCTCGCTAACTGTCGGGGTTTCTCGGCCTTGGGAAGCGCAGCTAACGCGTTAGCAACCTGAAAGTTCACTGCATCTCCCTTGACATTAGCAAGGATTAGATCGCAAACCACGTCAAAGGTGCACACAGGCGCATACCCAACTCAACCGCAGATTCCGGTCCGTGATCCTCTTGAACACGTTTAAGGACCGAAGACAGCACGGACATAGACGGGGTGCCGTAGCACCGCGCATAGACCGCCGCAAAAGTCTTTCCCCATGTCTCACAGTCAACAAGTTCAGGGGCCAAATCCTTCGGCAAACTAAGCGTAAGAATCTGGTGTTTTTCACCAGGAGTCGTATTAGAAAATACAGCCTCCAGCTGGTCAAATTTCTCGGCAAGCCAGAAAGGAAAATCATCCTTTTCCTGGGGCTTCTTGCCCATTACAGCATTGACCATGACAGGGCTGATTTTTAAACCACCCTGCCCAGCCGGAAGCGTTGCACCCCCCGGGGCTCCACCCGGAAGATTGCGACTTGTGTAATGCACTAAGGCTCTAATCACGGCAATCGCGACTACATGTAGTCATCTGATTTCACCCAAATTACAATTGCCGTGTAGAGGATGAGGAGTAAATCCAGCCAAAACAGGCCAACTAGCGCCTAGAATGGACAACGGACCTAACCTCGGAGCCGTTAAAGAATGGGGTAGGGCGCCACCAAACCAAACTCCATGCTGCCATACATCAATAGGTACTTCCTGTGCTCTGTACGGAGTATACTCATTAGGTACAACCGTGGGAGTGTATGTGTGGAATACGCCAGAATTTGCGTCCACTGCCGGAAATGTCACCCACGAATAAAAGAGTTCGTATGGCCAAGCATGTTCCGCACTCACCACCATAATCACTGCCAAGCCTTCAAGAGGAACATTGTAAGTCCGCAAATGATCACGCACCGCAATGCGACTATGCAGCGGAATGTCCATGGCAGCCATGACAGCACAGGAAAGAGACAAAACTAAGTAAACTTTGTAGCACAACTGGGTAGTAATTCAAGGAAACCGTTTTTAGAAAGATTCAAGCTTGAAAAGACCTATTTCAAAAATAGGTAGTTTTTTCCGACACCACCGTTTACCGAAAACGTCAGTCAAGGGGTTAAGGATTGAATGATATACTACTCGAGTGTCATGATATAAGGCCAACAACGTATGGGCGCCATGTAGCAGGAATTCCGTTCTCCTACAGAACTGTGCATAGAGACCTGGAACCTCGGTGAATTAGGATGGCCCAAAACTCACCTCAGTACCCAAAATCCCCTTACCGAGCTAGCTACAGTGTCTCATTGGTCATAACAAACTCCCAATGCTTAGACAGACCAGAACATGAACTTAGAGTACCTCAGGAATCGTGGAACATGACATGAACACTCTTTCGTTATATAATCATCACAAACCAGAACGAGGAGTAAATGAGGACACTTGCACGTTTGAAATATTTATTTACTAATGCAATGTTCTCAAACGCAATATCTTGTATAATACTAGCAAACATATTGTAAGCAACAAAGTTATCAGCATAGTTATCAGTCCATAAAAGGCGAATGGCGAGAGCATACTAGTTATGCTAAAATGAATAGAAATTAACAATGTCTAATTCACACTCTCCCTATTTAGAATAGTATATTATATCTATGAAGGTCTCAATTGGGTTTTAGCAGGGCAGGCCCATACCTTAAAATCTCGGTGGCAGGACGATCACATCACCTCCCACCAGCTCTTTGCATGCGAAGCATATCAAGTGTGTTTTTGTGCTTGCTGCATCACAATATAAAACTCGCCTAGAGCCCGATTTTGGCAACAGCATGTGTATTATGTCTATAAGGGTGCGAAGATCAGACCTTACAGTAACACTGGGTTAAGTTATCCATGTAGCCTTCAGCACTCGGTGTGCAGACAGAGTGCAGAACAAAATTGATATCAGAGCAATTACATATTATTTCTCTAGTAAATCACGAAGCTCTACTGGGTTGAAAGCTAAAACAACAATTATGTGTCGTGTGCAAAAGTGAAGCAAGAATGAAAAACGGCAGGCAAACATTTAATAAACTCATGCTAACTTAACACATTATATAGAAAAGAAGTAGCTATATGACAGTGAGCAAGGTTCACATATTCATTACTTAGCCAAAAAGTGAGGAAGGACTTTCGGGTGACTTTCACGACGATCTTTGTAGATTAAACTTCCTTAATCTTCCGCTTTTTTCTTTCTTTGCCTTGGCCTCCGGATATTTTTGCAACATTCCTTTTCCGTTTCCCAACAGGTTTGCTTATAATTAAATCGTGTTTGAATGTCTCTCCTTTGGCTCAGTAGTCAGTAATTATCAGACTTCAAGTCCCATCATACCACACATTTGTTCATTGGTTCACCCGGGAAGTCACTGTTCTCCGTATCTTTTCCGTAAGTGTTTGATGGCTTTTCACAATCTTTTCTTTCCTTGCGCACACCACTCTCCCAAGTGCCCACAGTCACACTAAACAGTGGGCGTCCTGCTGATTCTCAGTCCCCCCATAGTCCGACCGTGCAGGAAACAATATCCTGCAAACCTTGGTTGCACATATGAAAGGCCAAATGATACTGGCCCGTATACCTCCTCAGGATCAGTGGCAGCGCCTCCCGCATACCTCAGTGGTAATAACTTGGCTCAATCCATCCTTCCGTTTGACGTGTGCAGCCGGCGGGTATTCCCTATTGAATGTAACCATAACCTTCACCAGAGTTAGACGAAGGAAAACCCAGCCTGTCAGGTCGGGGTTTGTCGGCGACGTCACTGCCTTAACATGAAACCAATTTTCCAGCCACCTTCGGCACAGAAATCAAGCCCACCAGTCGGACATCAGAGGACACATATTTATTTCAGCAGGCACAGCGTTACCGGTTTCGACTTCTTCAGTCTTAATCATAGGCCCCCTTGAGAGAGCAGGTGAGCAAGGTTCATATATTCATTACTTAGCCAAAAAGTGAGAAAGGACTTTCGGGTGACTTTCACAACAATCTTTGTAGATTAAACTTCCTTAATCTTCCGCTTTTTTCTTTCTTTGCCTTGGCCTCCTGATATTTTTGCAACATTCCTTTTCCGTTTCTCAACAGGTTTGCTTATAATTAAATCGTGTTTGAATGTCTCTCCTTTGGCTCAGTAGTCAGTAATTATCGGACTTCAAGTCCCATCATACCACACATTTGTTCATTGGTTCACCCGGGAAGTCACTGTTCTCCGTTTTTTTTCCGTTAGTGTTTGATGGCTTTTCACAATCTTTTCTTTCCTTCAAGTCAAGTCAAGTCAAGGAATTTATATAGCGCGCTAGATACCCAGAGGGTCTCAAGGCGCTTGAAGAAGGATGCGCACACCACTCTCCCAAGTGCCCACAGTCACACTAAACAGTGGATGTCCTGCTGATTCTCAGTCCCCCATAGTCCGACCGGGGAGGAAACAATATCCTGCAAACCTTGGTTGCACACATGAAAGGCCAAATGATACTGGCCTGTATACCTCCTCAGGATCAGTGGCAGCGCCTCCCGCATACCTCAGTGGTAATAACTATGTATATATATAAAAATCCTACTGGCAGTCTCCAGTAGGTAGTTATAGTTAGGACCTATTATCCATAGGAAATCCGCAACACTCTATTTGGAATAACTTTGGCGTCAGTTGACAAATGTTCGTGAAATTTTCAAAACTTGTGGCCTGCTCAGGTCCGCCTTCATCCTGAAACTCTCAGGGGGATTTGTGAAGCGGGATCGAGAAAAAAGGGGGGTACAAAAACATGTTTTCCCAATGCAATTTTCCATAGGGACCTTTCGCCGCACCAAACTTGGCAGAGAGGTAGACCTTGGTTCACGACAGTGATGTATTTTGAGATGTTATCAGTGATGTCATCAGTGATATCACTGACCATGTCATTAATGATGTAATATGTGACATCATCAGCAGTGGATTACGGAAGCGCAAGTCATAGTTAGTAGAACTAACTATAACGGAGGAATTGCAATGGTTATGTACAAGTAAAATATCCTGCTAACTATAACAGCCCTGAAACCTATGGTTTTTTCAGTGAATGTCCAAGGTTTTTTAAATTCTAATTCCTAACTCTCATATGTCTGAAGCCTATGGTTTTTTCAGTGAATTTCGAAGGTTTTTTAAATGACAATTTTTGAATGTAATAATAGTTATATTTATTATTTATTTATTTTGATACTGATTTTCTAAATTTTTTTAACTATTTATGTTTAGATATTTAATTTTTTAAATTACATTATATATGTTTAATATAAATGGAAAAAAAATGTTTTTTAAAATATTGAAACCGAAATAATGTTTTGTTTTTGTTTTATTTTTCTATTTTAATATATTTATAATATTTTCTTCATTGTTTTTTTTCAAATGTTTTTTGCAGTCACGCATCGAAAGCTTACCTTTCTCGATCACTGTGCAGAAACTAGCCGTCCTTTGAGGAAAGTTGTGAAAAGTCCGTGTTGGGTGTGCGACGGGTGCGTATTTTCGTGTGCGATTGCTATGCGACCGAGACATGACTCCTACTCCTGTGAATTTGCGACACATGCGCATTACTGTACGCGACGATCGCACGCTTCCGCATGTTGTCATATACGTGTCATATACGTCTTGGAGGCGGTGGGTGCGCGACTCCGCGAACATTTTTATTGTCTAAAATGATATATGTCTTTAATATACATCTTAAGGCAAAATATTATCTAAACTATTCGTGAAAATAATATATTTTTACTTGCAGTAAACATTATATAATTTCTAAATGCAATTTCGCGAAGTCGCGTTGGGTGCGTGCTGCCTTTGCACACAGTGCGCGGACCCCATGTGACTTGAAAAAAAAAGATTTGATTGGTTCATAACATTTCCGATTGTAACTATTGCAGGACCCCACCCATTGCAATCATTGTTCTTTGAGTTTCTTTGGAGACACATCTCTCAGCTTAGAAGAACTTTATTGTGATCATTTCTTTTGTGGTATTATTGAAATCCAGGAGACGATGGCTTCAGGACAGCAGCCACCACAAGATTCAGAGCATTCTTCAGAGGAAGAATTTGTTGAAGAACCTCCACGTCCTGAGAGACCTGTGTCGGTTGTCTGGAAGTTTTGTACTTTCCTAGAAGGCCAAAAGAAGGTGAATGCCACCAAAGTCACCTGCAAGATTTGTGAAAGAGTCCTATCTAGAGGCAGTGCTGAGAAGAAATATTCATGCGGTACTGCCTCTATGTACAAACATCTGAAAACTCTTCAGCCAGTAAACATGGCTCGGGAAGAGTTCAGGAGATTACAACAGAACCCTCCACCTGCAGTTCCTAGTACCTCTAGCACATCCACATCACCATCATAATCGGATATACATCCTGAATTTGCTCAACTGAAGCAGCACTGCATAAAGGGCAACCAGCTTCTATGTTATGGAGAGCAGTCTGTTGACCTTGTGTGTAGGCGCAACACAATCAATGTTGTTAGACTTTTGTTTGCTTTTTTTGTTGGGAATGGCTGTTAATTCCTGAAGTTGCCTGTTTTTTTCATCCTTTTTTCTTTTTTTCTTTTAAAAAAGCACCAAAAACATAACAAAATAGTTTAGAAAACCACAAAAAAATATAAAATAAAAAAAACAAATAAAACATTTATTTTCATAACTAACTTCTCTGGTTAAAGAAAGGGTTATATTTGTATGATAGTGTGTGAAAGTTTGGTTGAATGTATGCGTAGTGTATAATTGATTGAAAGAATGTATTATTAGTGTATGGTGAATGTATAAGTGCAGAGCTATAAGGAAGTGCTGCAGCATGACACTGTAAGCTCTTTAGCTGCAGTGTGCTGTGGTACCTCCAAAGCACAGGGATGCAACATATGTACATAAATATTTTTGTAAGTCTGTGATTCCCTCTGCACTGCTGCTTAATCTGCAGCCATGCGGTGCCATAAGCACCCTTGCACCATGGTGCACGGATATCTGTGTTGTGCGGAGTTTGTTTTTTGCTGGAAGACACACCTTCCTGAACAAAAACAATAATTGAATGCATTTTTCTTCTTCAATGTATGCTTTGAAATGCAGCATATATTGAAAGAGAAAAAATTAGTAGACATGAAAACAATTTTCCTTGTTGTGCCTTGCTACACCAACTGGAGGATGGCGCAGCATTCACACACATCTCCAGATTTATGATTTCTGATAGATATGGAGATGTGTCTTGTTCTATGAGTGTTGTGTGCAAACACCCACAACAACATCTATGGAACACCCCTTCAACGTAAAGTGGCGGGTATGATGAGGCTGTATTTACATGGAAAAGAAAAGCTACACAGAGTGCCTTTTCCTCTCCTTGTAAATATGAAAGAGTGTCTTGCGCCATCAGTACGTTACAAAAAGTGACATATTGTTGGTACAGGATGCTTGTATATCTGCCCCATAAGTGCTTAGGTATTGGCAGACTGTTACAATAAGAACATATTGCTAGTTGATTGATTGAAAAATTGCATGAGAGTGACAGGAGGTAAGCACAAAGATATCTTTCCAAAGATACTCAAAGAAGAATGATTGAAATGTTTGCAATCCTTCAATTGGTACAATAGGAAATGTTATGAACCAATCAAATCTTTTTTTTTCAGGTCACATGGGATCCTATGACAGAGGGATTCCCACACTACATAGGTATTAACTGGGTATTTTGAAGAGTGTATTAATACTTTGAACTTCTTGCAAGTTTGCATGCATAGTATATAAAGAAATTGACTTGTACTAGGGTTAGTGGCTCGGCCAATCCTTAAGTATATGTCTTTTAACTAGAGTAATTTCTGTACTGCAAAGAGAGTCCAGCATAAATTAATAAGGGGTTGGGTTTTGGCACAGTGAATGGATCAGTGCATGGTGCTGAATTGGTCACTAGAGGAATGCAAGGAGAGTGAAAGGTGTTTTCTGAAGTGTATGGATACTACCTGGGGAAACGAAGGTGTGTAAGATAAGTGTATTGGTGATTAAAAGACTGCATGCACATTGGACAGAGGTTTGTAGCACTCCATGTTGTAAGGCCTGGATTACTGCATGAATACTGTAACTTGGGTACTGACTGAATGACTAGAGTACTGTAAGGAGAATGCCTGGATGAATTTATAGGTGGTTGGGTTTTGGCACAGTGAATGGATTAGTACATGGTGCTGAATGGGTCACTAGAGAAATGCAAGGGAAGTGATAGGTTTTTAAGCAGTTATGTGTCAAATGCTTCTCTTGCAATGGTCGCCCAAATGCACACAGACTCACAGTGTGATTCTAGACAAGCAGCACTATTGCTTGGACTTTAGAAAAATAGACTTACTAGTCTGTAAGGGGTAGGGTGACTGCACACATTCTACATATTTCACTACTGCACTCTAGTGTGAATGCCTGACTCATTCTGCAAATGCATAAGCAATGACTGGCTTCTAATACTACTAAAACTTGACAACAGGATAGGTTTTTAAACAGTTATGTGTCAGCAAAGACATGAATTAACCAAATGCTTCTCTCACAATGGTAGCCCACACATTCTACATATTTCACCTCTGCACTCTAGTGTGAATGCCTGACTCATTCTGCGAATGCATAAGCAATCACTGGCTTCTAATACTACTAAAACTTGACAACAGGATAGGTTGGACTTTCATTTCATTTTTCACAGCAAGCTCCGCGCACCCAGCTCATATTTTGCCGATTTTAAAAAAATGTTTTGGGGCCTGGGGGTCCTTGTGGGACCTCCTAAGCAGGCCTAGGGGGTCAGGGTGTTTCTACCTGCCTCCTTTTTGTGTTTTGCTCACTTTTGTGAGGGATTTCTTGTGCCTCGCTTCTACTGATCATTAAACATCACAATTACCTATACCACAATTATTTCAAGCTCTCATTATTCTCGCTTATTGGTCATACATAATTAGTTTTTGTTTGCACCAGTATTTCATTTATACCTTTTTGTTTGAATTTTCTTTAAATTTGGTTTTACCAAACTTTATATATGAAAATAAGAATTAATTCTGTACAACATTTACAGACACTTACACAATTATTTACAACACCAATTTAAATCCACATTTTCGATATGACATACTTTACACATTACATTAAAAGTACAAAACTTTACACAAATGAACTCTACACGAGAAACAACTTTACACAAAAAACAGACAATTGCATATCTTTGGTGGTTACTGAATAAATCCAAATTCGCAATCTAGCAGACCCGTTTTGACCAAATAATATCAAATTATCTCAAAACGGGAATTTAATTTCCAACTAATATGCTCCTTTGTTGTGCCGACGCATTTCGAATCTAGGGAAATGGTTACCAAGATTCTCATCAGGGCTTCCTTAGTTTTCTGTACAAAATGTAAACGACAAAACAGTATTTACATATTTGGACAGCTGACTCACTTTCTATAAACAACACTGTTGCCTTATTTATTTAAATGATTGCACCTGGATATAGTACAAACAGCTCTTCTTTCGTTAGAACTTCTACTCAAGGATCCAGGCTGTATTTGAGCTATCTCTAGCCTCTTTATTTCATGCGTATTCCTTGGTACACATCATAGTGTTGGGGCGCCTTTAGTAATCCTACAAAAGATACTAATTCTTATTTGGAGACAACTGTACGCATCTCAATAAATCGTACTACTCATATCATTATTAACAAAGCTTACCTCCAAACATTCGTCCTCTTTGTGACTCTGTAATCATCGCTTTATTTCTCACATACAGTGTAAGCTCATTGGTAGTTAAATAATGAGGAATAGATCTCTTTTTAGTTTCATTACTTGCTGGTGTGGACTCTGTTTTATTTATGCAAAGTAAGAGAGAAAGACGTGCCACATACCTTACGGGTTACCGTGGCGTTCACGTTTTCTCCCCGTATTGGAAAGGTGCGTCTATTCTCTACACCGCGTCTCTTTTCAGACCAGGCTGGCAAATAAGGGACACACTCAGTAAACAGTTCTGAGTTTCATTGTAACCCTCAACCCAATGTTTGCTAGTTTAACCACAGTTAAAAATGCCCATACCTCTTAGTGAGTTTTCACGGGCCCGCTCTCACTCTTGGCTCTCAAACTTTTTTTACTGCATTTCCTGGAGTTGAAAAGAAGTTTATTATTTTTTTTCTCTGTACCAGCCATTATTTAAAATGTGGCTCGACCAGAGCAAGGTTTTACCTGCATCTTTACTTGAAAGGTCGTGTGTCGGCTCCTCACACAAATTGGGCAGACATCTTAGAGGTGGGGCCCAACCTCTTTATGTCCATAGGTAGAATTCTGGGTGATGTAGTGCACGTTCTGCAGTGCAATTTTGTGAAACCCAAAACTTTGTATTATGGGAAACCAGATTTTTTGTAGAATGCAGTAAAATTAATAGTTACACTCTTGATATTTCAGACAGCGAGTTCAATCCTGTTTGCGCACTGTTGAATTTCAAAATCAAGTAGGCTTCCTTTTGTAACAGAGCTTTATCAGTGTCGATGGGGCATTTCATCACATTTAAATTAAATAATACTGTCCATTAAAATCGTTTTCCCCATACGATTTTTGCATGAAATGTTCCACCATCGGTGCTGTTGTAACTCTTTTCTTAATCTGTGACCTATGTTGGGTAATTCTTACATTTATTTGTTGGTTTGTCTTCCCTATATATATCATCATACAAGGGCATACTATTGCATAGACCACGTTTTTAGTCTTACAATTTGTGAAGCCTGAATGTTTCCATTTTTACGCCCTGGTGAATGAACTCATTGCCCTCAATTGTGTTTGAGCAAGCCACACAATTGCCACACTTGTGGTGGCCCTCTATTGTTTTTAGGTTCCATTTAGATAATAGATCACTTTTAGGCTTTGGCAATGATATGTCAGCGCGGATTACCTGTTGTCCTATACTTTGTTCTTTCTTAGAGCAAAAATTGGTTTTGAGAAAGGGCATTCTAAGTCTTCAAGGAGGTGCCAAAAGAATAACCACTCCATGTCTCTCTCTTCGCTATTTTGTGGAGTATTTACTCATTTCAGTTGGTTTAATGCTCTCAGTAATAGTGCTCTTAAATTCAACTATTTCAGTATTTGATTGACTCAATATATTTTCTGTGATTAATCTCAACACAGAATCATTATTAGATAAGTAATTATCCAAAACGAAGTCCCTTGCTGGCACCTTGTACTTTTGATTACTTATGTACAAGGCAGCGTAAAGCCACGATAAGTGACTAAACGCTGCTTTGTACATAAGGCGCAACCCCTATCACCACCACAACATCCGTAAAAAGTGAAGGTGTGGTGGAAATAGGGGCTTGTACATATGCCCCTGTTTCTCCTTCTTAGCTGGCATTGATGGCATTCTGCTAAACCTGTGTTTTACTGCAAGAGAAACAGTTTGGTGGGTGGCAGAGTCAATGGAAGATGCTTTCCACATGCAGGCGCTGCTTTTCAACCATACTCTGTACACCACCTTGAGCCCTGCTTTTCTGTATAAATCTCCTAGAAAGCATGGATGTGATTTCGGATTCATCAGATGTAGCAACATGTCGTACACCTGTCACATATTACCATTTCCAGAATTAGCTTTCATAACAAAGTGGGAAAAGTTGTTTAGTCCAAGTACTACCTTACTTACCATTAAGGACCTGGAATGGCGCCAACGAGAAAGTGTTTCGTAATCCTGACAGCCGTGCTCACTTTAACTGACAAGGCCTCCATTGCTCTCTTTTTAGGTCTCATGACAAAAGTGGCAAACAAAATGTGAAGCACCATTAAAGGCAGTTTCTTTCGACTATTTGTTGGACACGAGCAATTGTTGAATGCTGTTTAGGGAGCCATAATTTCCTAATTGTTTTTGTGGTGTATTGATTTTTTGTTCTTTCTGTTTTAAGCAATAAAATATTACAGAATGAACTTTTGAAGTAAGTTGTTTGCATTTCAAAGTCGTTTTAAGTATTCGTTTCGTTTTTCTCTCTCCATGGCAGTTTCATTAAATATTCACTATACATTATATTCCAAAGGCAGTCACTCTCTTTTTTCAAAGTTGGTTGGACAATGATTCTTCGGGTCTTTTTATTAAAATGTATGTATTTCCTCTGACAAAGCAACTGAATTACTGATGCTCCTTACTGGGGCTCTGATTGCTAAGTGTGATATTAATTGTGTTTACACATTTTTGCCTCAGTGTTATGCTTCTGTTTTTAGTTGTGTATAAATAGAATGCATTCCAACTCTTTCCTATTTAGGAGGACTGGGAATGTAATATGTAAAAAAAATGCAGCATTAATGATTTCTATTGCAGATATTTTCTGATTCAAAGTGTGGTATCTTCTTTTCAGCTAATATAATTCCATTTCCTTCGAACGCATGCAGCTTATCTGATTATGTGGTTGTTGTTATTCATATTGTGCGTTTTTTCAGCTTACTTTTTGTTCCAGTAGGTTAGTCAGTGCCCACCAAGTCAATTGCTTGAACGGATGCTGTCAGGCTTCATCTGGTCCATCCATTTCCTTCCTTTGAGTTGAGTAATAATAACTATTCAAGCACTCGAAAGAATACTTTGTGATGTGTGATATATAAATTGCAATTTTCATTCTGAGCTTTGGTTGTTTCTTTTATTTGTAATTTCTAAAGTATTTATACATAACTGCACAACGTACAATCTGCAATAAATAGTGACACTTATCCTCAGTAAGTGATATCTGTGCACAATACTCGTGCAACAGAAACTGACAAGACATACCATCATCAATAGGAGAAAGAAAAATGTAAAAGGAAAGGAATCCTGTAGAAGCAGATAATCAAAGACAAATATATCATTGTAACTCATACGAAAAACAACAATGTGCGTATTCAAAATTAACATCCAAAAAGAATGACCAAATGTTTGAAAACCTGTAAATTGATCTATTAGCTTAAATCCTGTTCTTTTAATGTTTGCCTCAATGCTCATTTCTTCTAGCCAACTGTCCACACGTAATTGTCTGCTATATTGCCAATGTTTAAGGATGCATTTTCTGGCAATAACAGTAGTTCTCGACACCAAACATATGACGGACGGTTGCTGACGCCCCAGCTATTCCTAGAACAAAGAAAAGCAAAAACTGTTTTTCTTTGATTCCAATTCCAATATACAAAACAAAACTTTCCAAAAGTGTATAAATTGGTGGCAGCTCCACATTAATTCATCAAAACTTTCGTTTTTTAAACAAGTTCATGGGAAAACTTGCCACACATCAAACATAGAAATCCAAGGTGGTTCTCTTATAGTTTAATTTATTAGCAATCAGTAAATATGACTGCCTATGGCTCTAGCACTGACATATATATATATATTGATCACATCCTGGTCATTTGGCAAGGAGATGTTCAGATGATTGAGCCTTTTAATGTGTGGCTGAACGAAAGGAACCCTTTTGTGAGTTTCGTGATGACAACATATAGAACTTGTGATTCCTTTCTAGATGTCAACATCACAGTAAAATATGAAAAACGTATCAGCTCTTTGTACACCTGAGCAACAGATCGTAACAGTTTGTTGCACTAGTGCTCACTCCCGTGCTCTCAGAGAGAACTTACCAGTGAGTCAGTTTCTACGGATCAGACAAAACTGTTCTGATATCGAAGACTTAACCCCTTCGCTGCTAGGCCTTTTTCCCTCCTGTGCTAAGCCTTTTTTTGGCGATTTGGGGTAATGTGCGCTTAGGCCCCTGTAACTTTTTGACCACATAAGGTATCCACGCCAAATTTGCGTCATTTTCTTCCAACATCATGTGGATTCTAAAGGTGCCCAGGGTTTGTGGATTTCCTTGGAGGGGTCCCATAAATTAAGCAAAATACAGTGACATTTTAGTTTTTTTTTAGATAAATGGGAAAAACGGGCTGCAAATGAAAGCCTCTGGGTTTTTCCCTGAAAATGTTATCCAAAAAGGGTTTGTGGGGCTGAAATCTCCATTTTCTCAGGTTTTAGGGAATGACAGTCTTTCGTCAGAGAACCAACATTTTTCACACAGTTTTGGCATTTTTCTGGGACATAGCCTATTTTAGCTTTTTTAGAGCTTTGAACCTCCTTCCAGTTAATGGTAGAAATGAGTTTGAAAGAAATAATGGATCCTGGTACGCTATACATTTTCGAAAAGTAGACAACATTCTGAATTCAGTAAGGGGTCATTTGTCTAAATCCATGAAGGTTTCTTTATAGAAACTAACAGTTAAATATTGGAATAATTGAAAATTAGTTGAAAAAACAGCCTTTTGTCTCAACGTTTTCACCTATAACTTCTTGTATTTTTGACAGTTCTTTGAAAGCAATATACCGTTACATTGTTTTGACCTTACTGGTTGTGGGGATATATAGGACCTGTAGTTTTACCAAGAACCCGGCGAACCCAGAGCCAAAAACTGAGCAGCAACTTGCAATGGTATTTTATTATTTACTGGGTATAGAGCACGTATTCATTGAAAATGTATACATGAAAAAATCAGTATGAAAGACACCTATGTATTTCTGAATTGGGTACAAATTATAGAGTTTAGAAACAGTATATATTTGCACATTTTCAAAATTGGGAATACTCATACTAGCATGAGAATTATTGGTCAATTTTCAAAAAGATTTTTTTTTACGCAATGTCTTTCATTGGGAAGGGAGAAATGCATGAAAACTCAATAGGTAATAACAGTTGATTTACAAATCTGAATTACCCTAAGTCTCCCGATAAAAACGGTACCTCACTTGTGTGGGTCAGACGTATGCCTGCGACAGGAAACAGCGCAAAATGCAACGTGGTCACACCTCAATTTTGCTAGTTAAAAATTGACCCTTTTATGGCAAAGTGCCTAACTGTAGTTTTTGCACCCTAGCTCTGCCGGCACCAAGGGAAATCTAGCAAACCTATACATTTTTTTAAAACTACACACCCAGGGGAATTCAGGATGGGGTGAGTAGACTGCCTCCCACCAAGTTCTGTTACCCAGAATCCCTTGCAAAGCTATAAAAAAGTGACAAAAAAAACGCATTTTCCTCACATTTCTGTGGTGGAAAGTTCTGGAATCTGCGTGGATCAACAAATTTCCACCCACCCAGAGTTTCCCCAGGTCTCCCGAAAAAAATGGTACCTCAATTGCCTGGGTCTGCCTAGTGCCTGCGACAGGAAGCAGTGCAAAACACAATGTGGTTGCACCGCAATTTCGCAGTGAAAATGTGCCCTTTTTTGGCAAGAGCCTACCTTTTATTTTTGAACCCTAGCTCTGCCGGCACCTAGGGAAACCTAGCAAACCTATACATTTTTAAAAACTAGACACCCAGGGAAAATCAGGATGGGGTGACTCGACTGCCTCCCACCAGGTTCTGTTACCCGGAATCCCTTAAAAAGCAAAAAAATTGTGAAAAAAAATGCATTTTCCTCACATTTCTGTGGTGGAAAGTTCTGGAATCTGCGTGGATCAACAAATTTCCAGCCACCCAGCATTCCCCCAGGTCTCCCAAAAAAATGGTACCTCACTTCCCTGGGTCTGCCTAGTGCCTGCGACAGGAAACAGCGCAAAACGCAACGTGATCGCACCGCAATTTTGCAGTGAAAATGTGCCCTTTTTTGGCAAAGAGCCTACCTTTCGTTTTTGAACCCTAGCTCTGCCGGCACCTAGGGAAAGCTAGCAAACCTATACATTTTTGAAAACTAGACACCCAGGGGAGTTTAGGATGGTGTGACTCAACTGCCTACCACCAGGTTCGGTTACCCAGAATCCCTTGCAAAGCTAAAAAATGGACAAAAAAATGCATTTTCCTCACATTTCTGTTGTGGAAAGTTCTGGAATCTGCGTGGATCAACGAATTTCCAGCAACCCAGCATTCCCCCAGGTCTCCCCAAAAAAATGGTACCTCACTTCCCTGGGTCTGCCTAGTGCCTGTGACAGGAAACAGTGCAAAACGTTACGCGGTCGCACCGCAATTTCGCAGTGAAAAAGTGCCCTTTTTTGGCGAAGAGTCTACCTTTTGTTTTTGAACCCTAGCTCTGCCGGCACCTAGAGAAACCTAGCAAACCTATACATTTTTGAAAAACTAGACACCCGGGGGAATTCGGGATGGGGTTACTTGACTGCCTACCTCCAGGTTCTGTTACCCCGAATCCCTTACAAAGCTAAAAAATGGACAAATAAAATGCATTTTCCTCACATTTCTGTGGTGGAAAGTTCTGGAATCCATGTGGATCAACAATTTTCCACCCACCCAGCTTTCCCCCAGGTCTCACAAAAAAAATGGTACCTCACTTGCCCGGGTCTGCCTAGTGCCTGCGACAGGAAACAGCGCAAAACAAAACGTGGTCGCACCTCAATTTCGCAGTGAAAACGTACCCTTTTTTGGCAAAGAGCCTACGTTTTGTTTTTGAACCCTAGCTCTGCCGGCACCTAGGAAAACCTAGCAAACCTATACATTTTTGAAAACTAGACACTGAGGGAAATTCAGGATGGGGTGATGCAACTGCCTCCCACCAGGTTCTGTTACCCAGAATCCCTTGTAAATCTAAAGAATTGTGAAAAAAATGCATTTTCCTCACATTTCTGTGGTGGAATGTTCTGGAATCTGCATGGATCATCGAATTTCCAGCCACCCAGCGTTCCCCCAGGTCTCGTGAAAAAAAAGGTACCTCACTTCCCGGGGTCTGCCTAGTGCCTGCGCCAGGAAACAGCGCAAAAAATCAAAGTGGTCGCACCTCAATTTTGCAGTGAAAATTTACACTTTTTTGGCAACAAGCCTCCTTTCATTTTTGAACCCTAGCTCTGCGGGCACCTGAGGAAACCTAGCAAACCTATACATTTATGACAACTAGACAACCAGGGGAATTCAGGATGGGGTGACTCGACTGCCTACCACCAGGTTCTGTTACCCAGAATCCTTTGCAAAGCTAAGAAATTGGCAAAAAAACACATTTTACTTACATTTCTGTGGTGGAACATTCTGGAATCTGCATGGATCAACAAATTTCCACTCACCCAGCTTTCCCCCAGGTCTCCCCAAAAAAATGGTACCTCACTTGCCTGGGTCTGCCTAGTGCCTGCAACAGGAAACAGTGCAAAACGCAACGTGGTCAAACCTCAATTTTGCAGATGAAAATGTGCCCTTTTATGGCAAAGAGCCTACCTTTCGTTTTTGAACCCTAGCTCTGTCGGCACCTAGGGAAACCTAGCAAACCTATACATTTTTGAAAACTAGACACCCAGGGGAATTTAGGATGGGGTGAGTCGACTGCCTACCACCAGGTTCTGTTATCCAGAATCCCTGGCAAATCTAAGAACTTGCTAAAAAACAACATATTTCCCTTACATTTCTGTGGTGGAAAGTTCAGGAATCTGCATGGATCAACAAATTTCCAGCCACCGAACGTTCCCTCAGGTCTCCCCAAAAAAATGGTACCTCACTTTCCTGGGTCTGCCTAGTGCCTCCAACAGGAAACAGCGCAAAACGCAACGTGGTCGCACTTCAATTTTGCGGTGAAAAAGTGCCCTTTTTTGGCAAAGAGCCTACCTTTCGTTTTTGAACCCTAGCTTTGTCGGCACCTAGGGAAACCTAGCAAACCTATACATTTTTGAAAACTAGACACCCAAGGGAATTCAGGATGGGGTGACTCGACTGCCTACCCCCAGGTTCTGATACCCAGAATCCCTTGCATAGCTAAACAATTGACAAAAAACACATTTTCCTCACATTTCTGTGGTGGAAAGTTCTGAAATCTGCGTGGATCAACAATTTTCTACCCACCCAGCGTTCCCCCAGATCTCACAAAAAAATGGTACCTCACTTGCCTGGGTCTGCCTATTGCCTGCGACAGGAAACAGCACAAAACGCAACGTGGTCACACCTCAATTTTGCAGTGAAAATGCGCCCTTTTTTGGCAAAGAGCCAACCTTTTGTTTTTGAACCCTAGCTCTGCCAGCACCTAGGGAAACCTAGCAAACCTATACATTTTTTAAAACTACACACCCAGGGGAATTTAGGACGGGGTGACTCGACAGCCTACCACCAGGTTCTGTCACTCAGAATCCCTTGCAAATCTAAAAAATTGACAAATAAAATGTATTTTCCTCACATTTCTGTGGTGAAAAGTTGTGGAAAGTGTGTGGATCAACAAATTTCTACCCACCCAGCGTTCCCCGAGGTCTCCCCAAAAAAATGGTACCTCACTTGCCTGGGTCTGCCTAGTGCCTGCGACAGAAAACAGCGCAAAACGCAACGTGGCCGCACCTCAATTTTGCAGTGAAAACGTGCCCTTTGTTGGCAAAGAGCCTACCTTTCATTTTTTAACCCTAGCTCTGCCGGCACCTAGGGAAACCTAGCAAACTTATACATTTTTTTAAACTAAACACCCAGGGGAATTTAGGATGGGGTGAGTCGACTGCCTACCACCAGGTTCTGTTACCCAGAATCCCTTGCAAATCTAAGAACTTGCTAAAAAAAAACACATTTTCCTCACATTTCTGTGGTGGAAAGTTCTGGAATCTGCGTGGATCAACAATTTTCCACCCACCCAGCGTTCCCCCAGATCTCATGAAAAAATTGGTACCTCACTTGCCTGGGTCTGCCTATTGCCTGCGACAGGAAACAGCACAAAACGCAATGTGGTCACACCTCAATTTTGCAGTGAAAATGCGCCCTTTTTGGCAAAGAGCCAACCTTTCGTTTTTGAACCCTAGCTCTGCCGTCACCTAGGGAAACCTAGCAAACCTATACATTTTTGAAAACTACACACCCAGGGGAATTTAGGACGGGGTGACTCGACAGCCTACCACCAGGTTCTGTTACTAAGAATCCCTTGCAATTCTAAAAAATTGACAAATAAAATGTATTTTCCTCACATTTCTGTGGTGGAAAGTTGTGGAAAGTGTGTAGATCAACAAATTTCTACCCACCCAGCGTTCCCCGAGGTCTCCCAAAAAAAATGGTACCTCACTTGCCTGGGTCTGCCTAGTGCCTGTGACAGAAAACAGCGCAACACGCAACGTGGTCCGACCTCAATTTTGCAGTGAAATTGTGCTCTTTTTTGGCAAAGAGCCTACCTTTCGTTTTTGAACCCTAGCTCTGCTGGCACCTAGGGAAACCTAGCAAACTTATACTTTTTTGAAAACTAAACACCCAGGGGAATTCAGTATGGGGTGACTTGACTGCCTACCACCAGGTTCTGTTACCCAGAATCCCTTGCAAATCTAAAAAATTGACAAATAAAAATGCATTTTCCTCACATTTCTGTGGTGGAAAGTTCTGGAATCTGCGTGGATCAACAAATTTCCAGCCACCCAGCATTCCCCCAGGTCACCCAAAAAAATGGTACCTCACTTCCCTGGGTCTGCCTAGTGCCTGCGACAGGAAACAGCGCAAAACGCAACGTGGTCGCACCGCAATTTTGCAGTGAAAATGTGCCCTTTTTTGGCAGGGAGCCTACCTTTTGTTTTTGAACCCTAGCTCTGCCGGCACCTAGGGAAAGCTAGCAAACCTATACATTTTTGAAAACTAGACACCCAGGGGAGTTTAGGATAGTGTGACTCAACTGCCTACCACCAGGTTTGGTTACCCAGAATCCCTTGCAAAGCTAAAAAATGGACAAAAAAATGCATTTTCCTCACATTTCTGTGGTGGAAAGTTCTGGAATCGGCGTGGATCAACGAATTTCCAGCAACCCAGCATTCCCCCAGGTCTCCCCAAAAAAATGGTACCTCACTTCCCTGGGTCTGCCTAGTGCCTGTGACAGGAAACAGTGCAAAACGTTACGTGGTTGCACCGCAATTTCGCAGTGAAAAATTGCCCTTTTTTTGCAAAGAGTCTACTTTTGTTTTTGAACCCTAGCTCTGCCGGCACCTAGAGAAACCTAGCAAACCTATACATTTTTGAAAACTAGACACCCGGGGGAATTCGGGATGGGGTGACTCGACTGCCTACCTCCAGGTTCTGTTACCCCGAATCCCTTACAAAGCTAAAAAATGGACAAATAAAATGCATTTTCCTCACATTTCTGTGGTGGAAAGTTCTGGAATCCATGTGGATCAACAATTTTCCACCCACCCAGCGTTCCCCCAGGTCTCACAAAAAAAATGGTACCTCACTTGCCTGGGTCTGCCTAGTGCCTGCGACAGGAAACAGCGCAAAACAAAACATGGTCGCACCTCAATTTCGCAGTGAAAAAGTACCCTTTTTTGGCAAAGAGCCTACCTTTTGGATTTGAACCCTAGCTCTGCCGGCACCTAGGAAAACCTAGCAAGCCTATACATTTTTGAAAACTAGACACTAAGGGAAATTCAGGATGGGGTGATGCAACTGCCTCCCACCAGGTTCTGTTACCCAGAATCCTTTGCAAATCTAAAGAATTTTGAAAAAAATGCATTTTCCTCACATTTCTGTGGTGGAATGTTCTGGAATCTGCATGGATCATCGAATTTCCATCCACCCAGCGTTCCCCCAGGTCTCGTGAAAAAAATGGTACCTCACTACCCGGGGTCTGCCTAGTGCCTGCGACAGGAAACAGCGCAAAAAATCAAAGTGGTCGCACCTCAATTTTGCAGTGAAAATGTAAACTTTTTTGGCAACGAGCCTCCTTTCATTTTTGAACCCTAGCTCTGCGGGCACCTGAGGAAACCTAGCAAACCTATACATTTTTGACAACTAGACAACCAGGGGAATTCAGGATGGGGTGACTCGACTGCCTACCACCAGGTTCTGTTACCCAGAATCCCTTGCAAATCTAAGAAATTGGCAAAAAAAACACATTTTACTTACATTTCTGTGGTGGAACATTCTGGAATCTGCGTGGATCAACAAATTTCCACTCACCCAGCTTTCCCCCAAGTCTCCCGAAAAAAATGGTACCTCACTTGCCTGGGTCTGCCTAGTGCCTGCAACAGGAAACAGTGCAAAACGCAACGTGGTCACACCTCAATTTTGCAGATGAAAATGTGCCCTTTTATGGGAAAGAGCCTACCTTTCGTTTTTGAACCCTAGCTCTGTCGGCACCTAGGGAAACCTAGCAAACCTATACATTTTTGAAAACTAGACACCCAGGGGAATTTAGGATGGGGTGAGTCGACTGCCTACCACCAGGTTCTGTTATCCAGAATCCCTGGCAAATCTAAGAACTTGCTAAAAAACAACATCTTTCCCTTACATTTCTGTGGTGGAAAGTTCAGGAATCTGCATGGATCAACAAATTTCCAGCCATCGAACGTTCCCTCAGGTCTCCCAAAAAAAAATGGTATCTCACTTGCCTGGGTCTGCCTAGTGCCTGCGACAGAAAACAGCGCAAAACGCAACGTGGTCCGACCTCAATTTTGCAGTGAAAATGTGCTCTTTTTTGGCAAAGAGCCTACCTTTTGTTTTTGAACCCTAGCTCTGCTGGCACCTAGGGAAACCTAGCAAACTTATACTTTTTTGAAAACTAAACACCCAAGGGAATTCAGTATGGGGTGACTTGACTGCCTACCACCAGGTTCTGTTACCCAGAATCCCTTGCAAATCTAAAAAATTGACAAATAAAAATGCATTTTCCTCACATTTCTGTGGTGGAAAGTTCTGGAATGTGCGTGGATCAACAAATTTCCACCCACCCAGCGTTCCCCCAAAAAATAGTACCTCACTTGCCTGGGTCTGCCTAGTGCCTGCGACAGGAAACAGTGCAAAACGCAACATGGTCGCACCTCAATTTTGCAGTGAAAATGTGGCCTTTGTTGGCAAAGAGCCTACCTTTCGTTTTTGAATCCTAGCTCTGCCGGCACCTAGGGAAACCTAGCAAACCTATACATTTTTGAAAACTACACACCCAGGGAAATTCAGGATGGGGTGACTCGACTGCCTCCCACCAGGTTCTGTTACCCAGAATCCCTTGCAAAGCTAAAAAATTTACAAAACAATACACATTTTCCTCACATTTCTGTGGTGGAATGTTCTGGAAATTGCATGGATCAACAAATTTCCACCCACCCAGCGTTCCTCCAGGTCCCCCCAAAAAAGTGGTACCTCACTTGCGTGGGTAGGCATAGTGGCTGCAACAGGAAAAGGCCCAAATCGTATGGTGGAGACTTAAATATTACCTTTAGCAAAACTACCTTGTTTTTTTTGGGGGGGGGGGGCACCTAAGTTTTTGGCCCGGGGCTTGGCGGCCATCTTTGGAAACTACCAAACCCAAACAGTTTTGCAAACTAGACACCCGGGGGAGTCCATGGAGGAATGGACTCCCCCTGAGATTGTAGTATGGTCACAACATCCTTTACCCAGTCCTCACCTTTACCCAATCACACCCATCCCACCTAACTATCTCTTTTTCCTTGTCACTTTGAGCGCGTCGAAATGTTAATATGTAAACAATACATGCTAATCCATAAGAAAGTTTATACATTGATTTGACTGAGACTCATGTCCCTCAGTAAATGCTTGACCCAATGAAGTAATTGGTCTTCGCAAACTTTCTATTGTACTACTTTTTGGTATTATTATGATAATAATTACATTGAACACTACAATGTTTGAATAAATACTTTTGTACTGTACAGAAGGGATTCTGAATAATTCATTAGTGTAAAGATTTCTATGATATATTCTCTGTTACAATCAATAGACCCTGACCAATATTTATGTATCTATATAACTGACCCAGGTCAGAGAGTTCTTAGGGTATACCCCGTTATAAACTCACTACGTCATCAGAAAGTGGCAGAAGTGAAGGCACCCTGTCCAAGTTCCCTGGCTATGGGAAAACATTACTGAGTCCTACTTTTCTCCAACTGCTGAAAACATTAATGTTGGTCTGTTATTTAGACCTTTTGTCCTCAGATCTAATTTGTAGGCACTAGATCCCACTCCAGCCATGGTTCCTGCAGTAGTCAGTCTTCTGTGGTCAACTGAGCCCTTTTGGAGTTTAGTATTTTTGCTTTTTGTGTCAGTTGAGCAGTCAAGCAAGATGCCAACCACTTAAACCATGGAGAGCAGTTCAAGTCCCTGGGAACCAGCAGGAATCAGGAATCCATGAGTCCCCCATTCCTCTTCATTCAGTAGGGGCCTGGAGTCAGAAATCGTATTTCTTTTAGCTGGGCCTTCTCTGCAGGTGTAGTCTTCCCAAATCCAGGAATGTTCTGAGGATATAGTAGTAAGATACCAAGTATTATCCTGTGCACTAGCCAGAGGTAGCAGAACGTCCCAAGCCAATACAGGCTATTTTCTTACCTTATGCACTCCTCCTTCTACAGCACTTCCTCTTTGATGTACCATACAATTATCCAGCAGCTTCTGTTTCAAAATGAGAGAGACCTTCTATCGCCACCCAGGCCTATTCCTAGCACCATAGCCACTCCCCGACTTAGATGAGAGCCCCTCCAACATGGCAGGGATTGGGAATCAGTAAATCTAATGAATAAGTTTGAAGGCAGCTCTTCGTTATTCTGGCTGTCATGCACCCCTTCCAGATGGCTAATTCCCTGCACATGACCAGAATTAATATCACCCTTTTTTCTCTGTGAGCTCTGAGACAGGTTTTCATCTAATGAGCTAGAGTCAATAACTTTCCAAGCTAAGGATTCATATTTCAACTCTGTAGGTTTGATGAGTGGCAGATCAGGTTTTACATTATTTCTGGTGCAGGCAATAAATGTACATTTTTATAAAGTTACTGTCGCAGGGATTCCGTGTTCAGACAGAACTGTGCATAGAGGCTTGGAACCTCAGTGAATTAGGGTGTGCCAAAACTCACCTTAGTACCCAAAAATCCCCTACCAGACTAGCAATCAGTGTCTCATTGGTCATCATAAACTCCCAATGCTTAGACAAACCAGAACATGGACTTAGTACACCTCAGGTAACGTGGAACACATGAACACTCTTTTGTTATACAATCATTTCAATCCAGAACAAGGAGTAAAAGAGGACACGTGCATAGTTGAAATGTTGATTCACTAATGCAGTGTTCTCAAACGCAGTATCCTAGCTAATACAAGCAAACATATTATAAGAAACAAAGAAATCAGCATAGTCACTAGTCCATAGAACACAAACGGTGAAAGCATAGAATTATGCTAAAATGAATAGGGTTTAAAAAAACCTAATTCTCACCCTCCCTAGCTAGTATATTATATTATATCTAAGAAGGTCTCATGTGGGTTTTAGCAGAGCGGCCTCATACCTCAAGATCCTAGTGGTAAGGGATCACATCATCAGCAACCAGCTCTTCTGCATTCGAAGCACCATCAAGTGTGTTTGTATACTCTTGTGCAAAGCAATATAAAACGCGCCTAAAGCCAGAACTTGGCTGCAGCTGCATGTATGTTATGTCTAGGTACGTGCGAAGATCAGTGTTCACAACAACCACTGTGTTAAGATATCCTTGAAGGTTTCAGCACTCACTGTACAGACACAGCTCGCCAAGCAAGGCTGATATCAGTGTAACAACATATTATTCTCGAATGAATCAAAAACATTCTACTAGGCTCAAAGCTAAAGCAACAACTATATGTCGTGTGCAAAAGCAGCAGAAAGGTAAAATGGTGTTTAAACTCCTAAAAAGCTCATGCTAACTCAACACAGCAAACAGGCTATATATATATCTATATATCATTACTTTCCCAATAAGGTTATCAAACATCTGATTTCACCTTTAAATCAAGTTTTTAAACTGAGAGGATAATCACTTTGAAGGACTTTTCTGGCATTTTCCCATATAAAGAGACAATTTAAATAATTTAATAACTTGTCCTATGGAAAATGGAGCTAAACCCATTCAGTGGAGATAGAAATAGACTTTAGACCTTCAGTCATGTGAGGGCACACTTTGTAATTAGAATTGTTGCCACATTTTATATATCGCCAGCACCCCATGCTCTTACATATACGGCAGCAGCAATTAGTCTAGCTATGCCCCTGGGTTTTAGGATGAAATGTTCCTATAACCCTAAATTCACCAACACAGTTATGCCATAATCTAATGGCCTGAAAAAGTCCTAACATTTCATCAGGGTAGTTTGTATATTTAGCACTTCCCCAGTGTTGCTTTTTATGTGATTTGTGCGGCATGCAAATGCACTCAAAGCATGCATAGGCAGTGTAATACTTGCCACTCTGAGTTGTACGTGTAAAACAAATTACTTGGCATGAGGGTAATGCCATTGAGTGTGCATTATTATAAGCTACATCAGCAGGTCCCAAACTGTGGTCCCCCTGGCCCCAGGGGTCGGAACACATTCCCTGGGGGTCAGCAGATAGCATTGTTAAAAATACTGCAAAGTTCCCTGTATAAACAGCTGTTTTCGAGCAATAATAAGTGTCAAGATGATTTTGGTGATTAATGTACCTGCTGGAGAGAGATGGGAGTTTTGTCCAAAAACTGCCTTGACTCCTCTAAGGTAGCACAGCGGGTTAATATGCGTGCTGAAAAGAACATATAACATGCATTTAAAAAACAGTATTTGATGTGCACAGCTCAGTGGGTTACTGCTTTTGTCACAGAGATTATTTTGCTACCGTGCGGTTCATAAGTTGCAATCGGAATCTAGCACAGTGAGCTATGAACTGACATCAAAGAGCTGCATTAAAACTGTGTGGTACACGTTTGTGAGTTGTGTCTCTTCCTAGTCTTTCATTCTCCTGATGCTGTTAAAAAAAGGTTTGTTTGAGTAGAAATACATTCTTATTATTTAGGTCAATGCTAACCATTGTGTTATGTTCTGAATCCTGAGTTTGTACTTCTCCAGACCAAGCACTCCTAAAAAATGCATACGAGTATGGATAAGGTGAATCCTACAGCTTGTTGTCCCCTTTGCCTAATGTAACATTTTCTGTACACTGATTTACACACAAATGATTCTTTGTCTCTGTGTGTGTGTGCTCTGACAACCTACACTGGTATGAGAGGGGCTATAAATCAAATGAAATACATGTGACAGTGGGGCTATGGAAAGATAAGAGGCAGTGTCGGAGGGTGACATTGAGGAATCATTGAAGAGCCCCAACAAAGATTGTTGTATGCTGGTGCACAGTAAGGCCATCATTTACTATTCTGTAAAAGCTGTGTTGTAGAATGCATCATATTTGCCCACATTGTCTAGGGGAAAGAGCCCCCTAAAGCCCCATTTGTAGTGGTCAGACTCACTCACTGCACTTGGTGTGTACCATCCTGGGACTGGTCTGACAACATTTGCCAGGGCTGCTTGGGGTTTCCATTAAGGCCCTGGCAGGAGCAGGACCCTCGTACTCCAAAATAAAACCAAACATTGAAAATTTAGTCACAGAGATACAGCAGCAATCTTTCCATTAAAAGGTTTTGATTTTTGCGAATTTTTTCATTGTAAACTAATAAAATCTTTTGTATTTTATGTATTTGCTTGGTGTGCACTTGTTAGTGTATTTGTTGCAAATTACTGTTGAAATGTTTGAAATTTAAATAGTACAAACTGCTTGGCGGTCCCCATCTTCCACTAGTGCCTCTTTGGGGGTCTTCAAGAGCAAAAGTTTGGGATGCACTGTGCTACATATTGTGAGAAAATTCTGTCACTCATTGATGTCAGCTCTATTCTAATCATGCATCCCAAAGAGGCTTTGTCACATAAGCTCATGCGAATCACGCCTTTGTAGTGCACCTCATACTTTTGCAATCAAGAATGAGGTGCTCACAATACACATAGATCATAAATCATAGATCCCTGCCCGGGGAGGTATTGAGGTATACGTATACACCTAATCAAAAATGACCATCCAAGAATTAAAAGGTTGTCACATCTTCGCACACCCAATGTGTGGGAGAAACTCAACCCCACAGGTGAAAGAGTGAGTGGCCCTGTAGTCAAACCCTAAAACAAGGGTAAGTAAACATATTGGCAAGGCAACAAAGATAACAAAAAAATCCCTACTCTGTTAATGTTACTGGGATTGTTACTGTTGCTAAGGGCATACTGCAATGCCCATCATGCAGAGGTACTTATAACGTCAAGGGTCCCTACCCACTTCATCACCTACTTGTCTCAGCTCTCCTCAGCTTGTAATAAACTGGGACCAATGAGAGTGAGTTTGCATCACTCCCCGGACCGGACCAGACGGGTTTTGACTGGCCTCACAGGTTAGTGGCCAATTAGAGGGTGGTGCTTCCCCAATAAGTAGTGAACTTGCCGTGGCTGTGTTTCTTCAAGAGCTGGATGAATACGCCACTAGTTGTGCCTGTGACAGAGAGAACGCTGCAAACTCCTGGTACGGCAAGTCTGTGTAGCATCATAAGGGGCCAGCGCTTCCTTAGTGTGCATTCGGCCCTGGAATCATGGATGATGTAGTTTCCCTATACCCGTGAGTTGCCAGCGGGCTTTGTAGTGATTGGAGGGGGAGTATCCCATCAAATCAGTGGCTTCAAGAGGTGCGGGTGCCCAAAGTGTAGCCTCCCTTTATCTGTGTATTAACAGTGGGCCCCAGCATGGTCTAGCCCTACTTCCTAGTGGCTGAGGCGAGTGAAACACCTTCACTTTGTGAGATATAGCTGGACACTCAACGCACGTATGTCATCTATGCCTTCAAAATACCAGTGAACATGCCCACCACTTGTCGGGGCTAAACAGTCTTCTGCTCTGTAGTGTTCAAATAGCTCCATTTGGATGGTTTAAGAGGGGGGGTCTTGTTAATTACATGAAAGCCAAAAGTGCATATTTCTTATGCAGTAACAAAGACTGCGTAGCAATCCATTTCTCTGGGAGATGCTGAATGTTACCCTATAGTATCATAGGTATGACAGCGTTGGACTAATGGACAGTTGGTTGATTCCATAGTATTTCTCAGTTAAATCCCAGTTCTAGGAGTCTTTTGCTGATCTCAGCCTGAGTTTCTAAATAATTGACCATCTTATATCTTTCTCGCTATGTTTTTTCTCAAGGATGTGTATTGTCAGTTTAATTGATGCCTTCCTGTATCGGATTGTACTTCTATATTCACTTATGCAGATTATCATTTTCCTTGTACTCATTCCTATGTTGCAAAGGCCACATGGACAGGTAATGAAATATATCACATTGCTACTGTTGCACTTAGTATGTGTCCTCAGCTCCCAAAGAGTAAGGAGGCCAAGTTCCATTGCTTTGGATTGTGTAGTTAGAGGGCACACTGAGAAACTCCCGCCAGGGAAAGTGTCCAGTGATTGGAAGTAGATCGCATTCAGAATGTTTCTGCTACATGTTGCTGTGCACCAATCTGTCTCTTATACTTCTATTCAAGTTGAATGAAAAGTGTGGTTTGTTGAAGGTCGATTGGTTAGAAGTGAGGATGCGCAAATGTTTATTCATGATTCTTTGGATGATGTTGTCAGAGAATTATAGGTACTCATGAAAATTAGGAAATGTTTGTCCTGCTTGATGTTGATCTCAAGAAGGACATCTCTAGGGACATTTTGAGCCCTCTTTTGAGCCTTGGCAATAATCCTTTCTGGATATTTCTTCTCCTTCAGCTTCTTGGTTAGTTCCTTGCTTCATTCCTTAACCCCTTCGATGCTGATGACGGCTGGGAGCCGTCATGGCACACAGTGCTCGTGTGCTGATGACGGCTCCCGGCCGTCATGGCGCCCACCCACGGGGGAGGGCTGGTGCTCCCCCCGCGGGTGTCCAATCACGTTAATTTAACTTGGGAAGGCCGGGGAAGACCTTCCCCTGCCTCCCCCACTGCCCCTCTGCCACGTCATCTCTGACGTCAGCGCACAAGCCGCGCTGACGTCAGTCCTTGTTTACTTTCTGTTTCCCCTCCGGTGGCCGCCATTTGGATGCAGCGCACCGAAGGGAAAGCAGGTGAGTATGATCACCGTGGCGGGGGCGATTTGGGTAAAAGAGGCATCGGGGGATAGAAAAGGGTTTTTTCTTTCCCCTGATGCCTCTTTTTGCATTCCTGCTGCACGATCGTGCAGCAGGAATGCACAATAGACCCAGGGATTTTTTTTGTGTGTTTTCTGTTTGGGGGAGCGGCCCCTTGGGCAAGGGTCGCTCCCCAAAGGGTGCAAATTATTTCACGGTGTCTGCCCCCCCGGGGGGGGGCAGGGTATATATTTATTGATTTAGCAGCCCACTGGACCACCAATAATTATATATATGGGGAGTGGCCCCTTGGGCAAGGGTCACTCCCCTTGGGGGCATGTTTTTGGCTGTCTGCCCCATGGGGGGGAAAGATCGAGCCGTTTTTATACGTTTTTGTAGGGCCCACTAGGCCACCAGGGATGTTTGCAAGGAGAGTGACCCCTTGGGCAAGGGTCGCTCTCCTTTTGGCCTGCTAGACCACTAGGGATGTGTGTGGGGAGCGGCCCCTTGGGCAAGGGTCACTCTTCATTGGGGGCTATTACGTACCACATTTGGCCCACTAGACCACCAGGGATGTGTGTGGGGAGCGGCCCCTTGGGCAAGGGTCTCTCTCTTCATGGTGCGCAATTCATTTTACATTGTCTGTCCCCCCTTGGGGGGCAGGTTAAATATTTATTTATTTACTGGCCCACTGGACCACCAATGTAGCCATGTGTGGGGAGTGGCCCCTTGGGCAATTGTCACTTTCCGTTGGGGGCCCTCTTGCACCATATTTGGCCCACTAGACCACCAGGGATGTGTGTGGGGAGCGGCCCCTTGGGCAAGGGTCGCTGCCCAAGGGGTGCAATTTATTTTGGCAGATTGAATGTTTGGTAATGTATTGGCCCACTTTACCACTTGTGATTCCTGTTTGCGGTTTGGGCAGTGGTTGTTCTGCAGTTTTGCGTATTTGCATTTACTTGGTAAGAAAAACATTTTTGTAGGGTTTACTCGAAATTAGTATTATTGTTATGCATAAAGGTCTTTTTTGTAAGTGCTGTCATAATGGCTGTAATTCTGTTTGTGTTCTGACCCTGAAATTCTTTGCAATGTGTTTTGCGTTGTTTTATGCGTAATTCGTTTTTTTTCTTTTTTCTTTTGTAGTGGGATATTGTTGATCCTTTCTGTGTCTGTGCAGAGTAGGTGGTGCTGAGTCTAGCTGCTTCTGTCAAGTAAGTGGTATAGTGTTGGAGTATATAGGTCTTTGAGATGAAGCAACATTGTGTTTAATTTTTTTTTTCAAAGGATTTGTTGTGCACATGCTTAACAAGTTACCTTTTTTAGTTAGCATTATGGCTCGCCGTGGAATGACTGCTCAGCAGGTGATTGGTTTGCTTCTTGAATCTTCCTCTGAGCTGGATTATGAGACTGACAGTGCGTCTGAGGGAGAGGAGGGAGGGGAAGAATCAGGCAGTGAGTTTTCTCTCCACATGGAATCATCGGATTCTGAATCCACGCTCAGTGCGGACGAAGTGCCTGTTTTAGAGGAGGAGATTGATGTGCCGATGGTGCAAGAGACCTCTTACTTGCAGCCTGGGGCTGCAAGCCTTCCCATTGGAAGTGCTGGACTCTGGATTGGTGCAACCGGTGTTGTCTGACTTTACTGGTTATGCAGGGTGTAGAGTGGATTGTGAAAATGTCTTGCCTATACAGTTTTTTCAGTTGTTCATGGATGATGTATTTTTGGCTGAGATTGTTGAGCAGACTAATTTGTATGCGGAACACTTTTTAAGGGACAATAGCGACAAACTTGGGCCCCACTCTAGAGCTACTCGGCGGACTCCAACAAATCTGGATGAGATGAAGAGGTGTTTGGGTTTGACTTTTTTGATGGGCTTGATAAGGAAGCCTTCCCTGGCTTCATATTGGTCTTCTAGTCCCTTGATGGCAACGTGTATATTTCCTGCAGTTATGAGTCGTGATCGGATGTTACTTTTGCTTCGGATGCTGCATTTTGTTGATAATGCTTTGGCGTTGCCACGAGATCACCCTGACTGTGACCGCCTTTTTAAGATTCGGCCTGTTATTGATCATTTTGTAAATCGATTTTCAGAGATCTATACTCCAGGCAAAGAAATATCTATTGATGAGTCTTTGGTCCTGTTCAAGGGCTGTTTGCTTTTTAGGCAGTACATTCCTAGCAAGAGGGCATGTTATGGAATTAAGCTGTATATGTTGTCTGAGAGTAGGACAGGATATGTCTGTGCAAGAGGGCCCCCAACGGAAAGTGACAATTGCCCAAGGGGCCACTCCCCACACATGGCTACATTGGTGGTCCAGTGGGCCAGTAAATAAATAAATATTTAACCTGCCCCCCCCCAGGGGGGACGGACAACATAAAATGAATTGCGCACCATGAAGAGAGAGACCATTGCCCAAGGTGCCACTTCCCACACACATCCCTGGTGGTCTAGTGGGCCAAATGTGGTGCGTAATAGCCCCCAATGGAGAGTGACCCTTGCCCAATGGCTCACTCTCCTTACAAACATCCCTGGTGGCCTAGTGGGCCCTACAAAAACGTAAAAAACAGCTTGATCTGCCCCCTCCATGGGGGCAGACAGCCAAAAACATGCCCCTGAAGGGGAGTGACCCGAGCCCAAGGGGCCACTCCCCATATGCTCCAAAATCAGTGGTCCAGGCAGCCAAAAAATACAAAATATATACCCTGCCCCCACGGGGGTGGGGCAGACACCGTAAAATTATTTGCACCCCTTGGGGGAGACCCTTGCCCAAGGGGCCACTCCCCACACACATCCCCGGTGGTCTAGTGGGCCAAATGGAGAGTGACCCTTGCCTCAATTTTAGCTTGAAAAAATCTTTTTTTCACACATTTTTGTGTGGGAAAGCGTGGCATCACTGGGCAAACACAAATTTACTCCCACTCTGCGTTCCCTCAGGTCTACAGATAAAAATGGTACCTCACATGCGTGGGTGGCTCAAGGATCCGCAACAGGCAAGGGCCCAAAACCTAATGAGGCGACATCAAAATTACCTATCACAAACCAACCTGGTTTTGCAAGGGGGTTCTCATGAGTTTTTGGCCCGGGGCTCGGCGGCCATCTAGGGAAACCTACCTAACTCACACATTTCTGGAAACTAGACACCCGTGGGAGTCCAGCAAGGTATGGCTTGCCTGGGTCCCCCAACGTTTTCCTACCCAGAATTCCATGCGAACCTTAAAATTAGGTTAAAAAACCACCTTTCCATACGTTTTTTCGTGGGATCTCTGTGCCGGCACAAATTACCTACCACCCAGCGTTTCCCTTGTTCTCCCGAGTAAAATGATACCTCACTTGTGTGGGTGGGCCAAAGGCCTATGACTAGGATGACCCTAAAGCAGTACAATTCTATGTGCTTAATTTGACAGCCCCAAAAACTCAAATTTCATAAAACTACATTTTTGGCCTGTTCCGCTCTGGCCCGCCCACACAAGCTGGTGGTTTAGCCTATGTCAAAACCACCAGCTTTTGCAAGAGGGGTTACCTGCGTTTTTGGCCCCGTGCTAGACGGCCATCTAGGGAAACCTACCAAACCCACACATTTCTGAAAAATAGACACCTTGGGGCTTCCAAGGAGGTATGGCTTGCATGGATCCTCCAACGTTCCTTTACCCAGAATCCCTTGCAAACCTCAATTTTAGATAAAAAAAAATCAGATTTTTCACACATTTCTGTGTGGGAAAGCGTGGCATCACTGGGCACACAAAAATGTCCTCCCACCCAGCATTGCCCCAGGTCTCCCGATAAAAATGGTACCTCACTTGTGTGGGTAGGCATAGTCGCTGCAAAAGGAAAAGGGCCAAATCATACAGTGGAGACTTAAAAAATACCTTTAGCAAAACTATTTTCTTTTTTTGGGGGGGGAACCAGAGTTTTTGGCCCATGGCTCGGCAGCCATCTTTGGAAACTACCAAACCCAAAGAATTCTGAAAACTAGACACCCGAAGAGTCCAGGGAGGTATGGCGTGCGTGGGTCCCCCAACGTTTTCCTACCCAGAATACCACTGAGATTGTAGTATGGTCACAACATCCTTTACCCAGTCCTCACCTTTACCCAATCACACCCATCCCACCTAACTATCTCTTTTTCCTTGTCACTTTGAGCGCGTCGAAATGTTAATATGTAAACAATACATGCTAATCCACAAGAAAGTTTATACATTGATTTGACTGAGACTCATGTCCCTCAGTAGATGCTTGACCCAATGAAGTAATTGGTCTTCGCAAACTTTCTATTGTACTACTTTTTGGTATTATTATGATAATAATTACATTGAACACTACAATGTTTGAATAAATACTTTTGTACTGTACAGAAGGGATTCTGAATAATTCATTAGTGTAAAGATTTCTATGATATATTCTCTGTTACAATCAATAGACCCTGACCAATATTTATGTATCTACTTTCTGATGACGTGGTAGAACGTGCAGGTGGTGTCAGCGAAGATGAGTCAACGTCACAGCGTGGTGTGCAAGCGTGCGTTTCAAGCCCTCGCAAAGGCTCACCATTCTACAAGCGTGCATTCCAGGTCCTTTCACATTGATTTGCTCCATAGCGTTGCGTTTGAAGTCACTCCTGCGCTTCAAGGAGTGATTGCTCAATAACTGAAGCGAGAAGAGGAGACGCGTTGTCTTATGAGGCAGTAAGGCAGCCATATATGTACCCGTGAAGCCTTTACGTGTCGTCGAATGTGATCGAAAGGCAGTGATTTATGAACTTGTGATGCCATTTGAGTGATTCTTTAAGAAGCAGTGAGGAAACTTTTTGATTCCTGAAACGGTGAAGTGTCTGCTTAAGTATTTTGCTATTATTTCTAGTGTGACAAGCGCACTTCAAGCAAGTGAACAAGAAGGTGCTTAGTATAAAGTGACTAGTAATATGCAAGTAAGCAGGAAGGTGCTCAAAAGTGACAAGGGTTCTGTGAGTAAACAGGAAGGCATTATTCAAAAGTGACAACTGCACTACAAAGAAGTCAGAAGGCGGTTTTCAAGAGTCTCTGCATTTTAGTAATACTGGAAATTTATTATTAGTAACCCTTGTATTACAGGTGGACTTTTACTCAGGAAACTTGTTTATTTTTCTAATAATTCTCAATTTGCAGATGTTTACTTTTAACTCATGCATTGCAGGTGGACTTTTTCTCTTGAAATTTGTTTTCGATAATAACTCTTGTTTTTCAGGTGGACTTTAAGTCTCTGATTTAAAGTAATTGGTTATTGTTCAAAACAGAGTGCGGTTGTTAAAATTAACCTTTCTTTTTTTGCAGCTCTATTTTCAATTTTGTGTCTTTTTCTAGTTTTAAGCATGCAGAATGTACAACCTCCTCCCCCCATTTTACAGCTTCCAGGTGATCCACCAGTTAGGTGGAAGGTTTGGTACAGAGCGTTTGGAAAATATTTAGGCGCCATGGGAGGCAGCAGATTTAATGCACAGAGAAAACGATTAATTTTAGAACACAATTTGGGGTTTGAGGAGCAAGCTGTGTTAGAGCATCTTCCTCCTTTGGAAGTAGTTCCAAGAGAAGATAAATTAGATGCAGGGCCGGACTAGAAACCACAACCGGACCTGGAAAAGTCCTCGGCCGGCCCCCCCTTCCCACTTGGGGGGGTTGGAGGGGCCACCGAGCTATGCTGCAAAACGGCACTGTAGCAAAAATGGCCCCCAGGGGCCCAAAACCGGCCCACACCAGTGCGGCGCACCGGGGGATTGCCCGGTTCCCTCTATGGCCAGTCCGGCCCTGATTAGATGAGTTTGAACAAGCAGTAAGCATGTTGCAAAAGCAATTTGATGTGGAAAGCTGCCTTGTTGTAGCCAGGCATACATTTTTATGAGGGTACAAGACAATGATGAGAGTATTGTGTCATATGTAGCTGCCCTACGTATACTTGCGTACGAGTGTCAGTTTGAACATTTCACATCTCAACTCATTCGTGACCAGATTGTTGTTCACTGTAGTGATAAAAAAGTCCATGAAAAACTTCTTACTCTTAAAAATCCTTCACTAGAAGAAACAATATCCAAGTTAAGAGTATTGAACTCTCCCAAAAAGCAGCACGAGAATTAAAACCAGAAAAGAATGCTGTAAGTGTTATCAAGGATGCTAAGGATAAAGGTGAGAAAGCACACTTGGATGAAGACAAAACTCAATCTAAACAAAAAGGGGTTAGGTATATCACAAACAAAAATGACAAGAGAAGTGGATATTCAAAAAATGTTTGTACATAATGGGGTTTTCCCTCACATTTTCCAAATTCCAAGATTTGTCCTGCAAAGAATGCATCCTGCCATAAGTGTGGCAAACAATGACATTTTGCCAAGATGTGTGGTTTCCGTGGCAGTGTGAGTGTGGTGTATTCTGAAGAAGATAAGTTGGGTGAAGCTGTTAGGTCACTAACAGATTTAGAAGTGGTGTTAAAAGATGACTCGGAGGATTGTGTTGATCCTGTCATTGAGATTGTAGTTGATGGCAAACCCCTTGAGTTGTTGGTTGTTTCTCATGCGTGTATGACAATGATTACTGACAAACTATTTGCAAGGACAAGGGGGGTTAGGTTTCTCAATCCTCGGCACAGAAATCCAGTTTTCTTTGAAGGCAGGAAAATTGAGTTATCTGTTTTTTTCAAAATGTCTCTTATATTTAAAGACGAACCCATTAGTGGGAAAGTGTATGTTGCTAAGAAAGGTCTTAGCATCCTTTGTTGGTACCATCAAGGCTTATTTGGTATGACACTTAGACCTGGCACTTTGGAGCAAGTTTTGTTTGTGAATGAACATCATCAAGGGGAATCTTTAATTACTTGGTCCAAAAGGTTTCCTAAGGTTTTTGGTGACAGTTTGGGATGCGTTAAAGGTTTTAAGCATTTTATTAAAGTCAAAGATGGTGCCGTCCCAAACAAACACAAGTTACGTAATGTGCCATTTAGTGTAAGAGATAACCCTTCGGCTGAACTTAGGAGAATGTGTGATACTTTTCAAAAATCAATCTTGCATCATCGTATCATCAAATTGAACTTGATCCTACCATTAAACTTTCATGTCTCCCATTGGCACATTTCAGTTTAGCCTCCGCGACTTCAGTTTTTCAACGTATCATGGAAAAAATGTTGGAAGGTGTTACCAACACTGTAGTTTTTCAAGAGGACATTTTGGTGGCTGGAAACTCCAAAGAATCTCACAACAAAAATCTTGTCACTGTTCTAGAGAAGTTAGAGGCTAAGAGAATTGTAGCTAATAAACTTAAATGTGTTTTTGGTGTAGAAGCCATTGAGTATTTGGGAGACTGTAATTCTGGAGAAGGAATTGTTCCCAGAGAAGGTCTTATTGAGGCAATTGTGAATGCACCCTGTCCCTCTTCAAAAGAGTTAGTGTTGTCATTCTTAGGAATGTGTGAGTTCTATACAAAATGTATTCTCAACTATGCGGCCAAGAATGTACACATGAGAGAATTACTTAAAAAATGGTCAAGTTTGTCTCGGATGATGTCTCTATGGATGAGTTTACTCAGATCAAGAAATAATTGGGGTCTTGTAAGATCCTTACACCTTTTGATCCCACTTATCAGTGTACTATGTCTGTTGACGCAAGTTTATATGGGCTGGGTGGTATGATTTCACCAGTTAAACAGGGAAAATAATTCACTGTAGGATTTGCGTCACAGGCTTTACAACCAAGTGAAAAGAATTACTCTGTTATCGAACGTGAGCTGCTGGTGTGTTGTTGGGCAGTGGAGAGGTTCAAATGTTTTCTCTGGGGCAAGACTTTTAGTCTTCTGATCGATCATAAACCACTCATTCCTATTCTTGAGGGAAAAATAATAAAAGATTACACTCCTAGGATTGCCAGGTTGAGTTCTAAACTGTTACAATATAATTTTAAGGCTACACACATTTCTTGGGGGAGAAACACCAGAGCGGGTTTTCTTTCAAAGTTTCCTCTTCCTTTCCATAAACAAGAACTGGATGAAGATGCTAATGAGGGGTGTCTTATTGCTGCTGTGGATGTTTGCTGTTTGAGTTGTTTTCCAGAACAAGTGAGGTTTTATGCTATGGAATCTGATTCAGTACTCAAAAAGTTAAAGAGTTCATTGTTTCAGGTTGGCCCAAAGAGAAGCATCTCGATGGTCATCTTCACTCTTTTGTTAAAATTGAGGATGAACTTACTTTGGAGGGTGGAGAATTGATCCTGCGGGGGGGGGGAAATGTATTCCTCCAGAGTCTTTGAGAAGTCGCATTATTGAATATGGTCATGAGGGCCATCTTGGTCAAACAAAAAAAAAAGGATCTGAGCTGCCTATTGGTGGCCTTCCATAGACTGACAAATTACCAATGTTGTGGAAGGCTGTGTGACATGTTGTTCTAGTGACAAAGTTATAACAATTGTTTCTCCTCCTGTACAAGACGTTATGGTTCCCAATGGTCCTTGGTTGAAGCTTGCCATCGATTTTGTGGGGCCATTTTACATTCTTCCAAAGAAATATGAATTTGCTTTAGTTGTGGCTGTTTATTTTACTAAATGTCAGATGTGCAATTTATGACTGGTCCAAATTCACAAGAGGTCATCAACTTTCTTCAGGCTCTCTTTGCGAAAGAGGGTTTTCCCAAAGAGATTGTCTCTAACAATAGAGTAAAATTAACTTCAAAGGAAATGTCAGAATTTTTGAGCCAGTCAGGTATTGCTCATAAGCGTGTGGCACTCTATCACCCACAGACTAATGGTTTTAACAAGTGTACCAACCGCATTTTAGTTGAATGTGTTCAATGGGCTGTCTCTTCTAGGAGGGAGAATCTCACGATAAGGGAGGATCACGCGAACAGGCTGTTCTTCTAAAGTCTAAGAATTTTGTATCCAATGTTTCTGCGGGATATTGGGTGAGAGTTAAATCCCCTCTAAATGTTCCTACGGGCCTTTCCAAATTTGGTCCTCCCCTTAGGGTTGATGCTGTGTCACAATTTTCTGTTCGTATTTTGTATATTCTTATTCATGGATCCCTGGCCTCCTTCGCACATTCTTGGTTCCAACCTCTCCCCACATTTTGAAATTGTGTGGCTGAGGGGCTATGCCTTGGTGGATGAGTTGTCTACATGTCCAGCCCCTGTTACCACAGTTACTTGTGTTATCATGTCTGGTAGGTGGGCATGTTGTTTGGAATGTTGTATGTGATTGTGTTACGTGTGCATTCACACAGTTGTGAGTTGTATGATTGTGGAGTTGAGGTGTGTGGTGTGTTCCGTTGGTACTTACTAACGAGCAGTGCATTCCCATAGGTGCCATCCTGAAAACGCTGGTTGATGATGGACTGTCAGAAGATGTATAAATCATTCACACTGTCTGGGAATTTGGCGACAACATTGGTGATCAGTCCCGGGTGGTCCACTATTGCCTGCACATTGATGGAACGTGTGTGCTTTCTGTTGCGGTAATTGTGTGCAGTGTCGGCAGGGGGCACAAGTAGGACATGTGTGAAGTCAATTGCCCCCAACATGTAGGGAAAGCCAGCTATGGCTTAGAAGCCTTGTTTGGACTCCAGCTGTTCCTGCTCAGTGTGGGGGAAGTGAAGGTGCTGGGGTATCAAGCTGATGATGGCATCCAAGACAGGTGTGAGTAACTTTGATAGGGCTGGATATGAGACTCCGGCATTTGTTGGATGGAAGGTACCAGAGGCCAACAAGTGCAGCACAGCCAGCAGCTTTGTCTGCGGAGGTACGTTGGTTGTCGGCTGTGTTGGTACTGTCAGCCTGTGGGCAATGTGGATCAGGATGCAGTGGATGGATGTCCTATTGAGCGTGTAGTTGGCAATGACATCCTCTGGCTTTAAGTCTCTGAGGCTGGTGCATTTTTGGAAGATCCCCTGTCTTGTTCTGTACTGCCTCTGTGGTAGTCTGTGGGGGTGGTCCTGGGGGGTGGGAGTGGTCCTGGGGTGGTGGTGGGTGTTGTGGCCCTCTTGGGTCTCCGAGCTACATGATTAGTAGCTCCATGGCATCTGTTGGTCCTCAGATGTGGCTCTGGGCTGGGCTCCCTTTATACTGCAGGTTTTCATCCTACTTAAGATCAGAAAAAAGCAGGTCTTAAGTCCTTGCTCCCAATGTGCCTTATCGCTTCTTTTTGACCTGCATCGCCTATCTGGCTGGTCGTTGAGAATATTGCAAAGTTGTGTTATCGTTAGTTTTTTGATGGGAACGTCTACTCTGAATATGATTAGCGTTAGTTGTCGCTGTCAGCCCTGGTGATGTTTATAGCGGCAGCTATCGCAGGTAAACTGGGAATGTCAGGCTTGTGAATAGGGTGATAAATCTATTGCCACTTTCGTGGCGGAAAAGTGGAGCTAAGTCAGCGATGTGTCCTTGAAAATATGCCCCATAGACTTTCACTCACACACTCAAACAAGATGTATGTATCCAGCAGTAACAGAGCCAGTAACACACACAGTTGCATATTCTAACACTCACTAACCCAGCCTGTATGCCAAAAAGCTAGCAAGCTAACATACAGTTGCCTGCATACAGTTGCATACAGGTACTAAGAGAGACTGTGAAATAGTGATATAGTTACTTAGATATTGAGTCATATACCCACAAACTGATACACTCACACAGATATATGTTCAAGTAGTGACCCAACCAAGTTGCCCATCAAGTCAAGTAAGCCTTTAAACTTGTCTTGGCTCTCCTACTGCGACGTCAGGTGTGCAGTTTTATTGCAAGGTGGAGACATTTCAAATCCCTTTGCCAAACCTTACACTACCCTTCCACTACATAAAAGTCACCCCTTAAGTACCCTGAAGATAGGCTATACTGCAGGATGATTTGAGCCTAAAAGGTGAGACATGTAGTATAAGAGGAAGTAGAGCTAATATATTTGATATCCATAGAATGGAATGGATATCTGATATCATTAACAATGTCAGGATTTAGTTGCTTGAGGTATGTAATATAACTTGTATACTGTATTTTGTTTTCAGACATCTACTTGTGTTCAAAAAAAACATTTGATAATGGCAAGGAAGGAACAGAGGTTTAAAAAATAAAAGAAACAGTACTACCTGCAAAAAACTGAGAACAAAAAAGGAGATAATGAATCGAACTTAGAGGTAAAAAAAAAAGCTGGTAAGAGTATTAAGGAGTTTCTTAAAACTGTATTAAAAATATGAAAATTGCTGAATATTATGTGAATAAAAAGGAAGCTCTATCAGCAACTCAGAAATGAAAAGCAGTAACTCATTCTTAAACATGCAAAAGGAGCTCCCATGAGTGTTTGGGAGAAAAGTTGAGAGGCTCACTGTTTTCCACAACTATTTCCCACTGGATCAGGTGGCTGGTGAGTTGACCGCCCCATACAAATACCAGCTGCTGAATACAGTTCAACCAGATTATATTCAGAGGATACTATATTTCATCATTGTATTTCATAAATATTCCATCTTCTGTTTGAGAGTGATTAGTCTGAATTATTATATGCTGTAAACCACATACCTAAGATATGACTTAAGCTTAAAATTCTTTCTGCAAAGGAATTTGTTGACAAAGTTCCTGGAAAGGATGAAAAGTTAGGATACAAGTTGATTAATTTGATGGCGTGCCAACGTGGCACCAACGATTATTGGTATCATCATCGTGTAGAATTGAAATGTATGTTGACACACCTAGATACACCTATTTGGTTTTTGGCACTTAGGGGCGGCTGTATGACCATTTTTTGTGGCTGCTAACAAACAATCAGGCCATTAGTGATCACTAAAATATAATTTTTAATGTATTAACCCTATTTTGTGAGTTGGTAGTGTTATACCCCCTCACAGAGTAGGGTTTGTAAGTCAGTATTAGGAAGGGGAATGCTAAAAGGGTGTCCTTTCATAATAGCATATCGCAGGAGCATGTACAATTGTTTTGCGACTGTGGTGCAGTCGCAAAACAATTGCAGTTTACCACTAAATTGAATTTGGTTGTTACCTAATAGCAAATGGAAAGTGGCCCTAGGGAGCCCTTCCCCTTTGTGAATGTGAGCACCAACATGTTTTAAGAGCAGGCAGTGATACACTACCTACTCTTCAAAAATGAAAAAGTCACTTTTAATGTTTTTATTTGAAATGCATCCTGTTTCCCTTTAAGGAAAACAAGCTGCATTTCAATAAACAAATGCTTTATATAAAAAGCAGTCACTGACATGGTGGTCTGCTGACCCCACCAGGCCATCATCCCTTATATTCCAGGTCATTCCCAATGTGTCACAAATTGAGATCCACCTCATGAATATTGATGAAGTAGGCCATTTCCAACCCCATTGGGAATCACTAACTGCATTTGAGACACATTAGTAAATTTCATTTTGTGAGTGTCTAATTGAGAATCACAAAAAATTGGAATTAGAGACCCACAAAATGAAATTGTCATACATCTGGTTGTGCTGAGTATGTGTGGAATGACCTGCTTAAATTTTGGAGAGAATCAATCTAACTTAAACATTAAGGACATCAATGTCAAGACTGCATAAGAACTTTGCTCATGGATCCTGCCAATGTTTGTATTTATTTTACCACAGGTTTCAAGCCATGCTGTCTTTTATCTGCAACAAAACAAATCCTCTTCTTGGTGAAGTAACTGATTTCTTTTGACATAAAGAATGCCAAGCCTGGGGTGCTTATCATATTTACATGCTGTTATGGATGAAGGATTAACAGCAATTTGGAACAAACAGTGTTTAATTTATACTCTCTTTCATAAAATAGTATGTGACATGCACCATCCCGAAAGACAGTGGAGAAAATTATCTGAGATAACGAGTTCTGTGCTTTCATAATCATAGATGAAGAAAGTACTGTTGTTGAAACTACAGATGCAAAAGAACATTTTACATAAGATGTTGGTTTGAATTTACATGACCTGTTAGTTCCCAAGGAAAAGTGAACATTTTTTATCTTCAGTCAGACATACACAGACACGGAAATCACCAAAAAACAACCACAGAAGAACAGAGACCTCCTAGTATATTAATGATTATATCCTATCTAATCTTTCCTTATTTCAGTCCGTAAACCGTAAAAGAACATTCACAGATATAAACAATACATACAAACAGGTTAAATACCTAAAACACAGATAAAATGACATTTGATTATACATAACAGTTACAATTATTATAACCCTGTTATTCTCAATATGTGGAATGCTAATTTAGATAAATAATTTGCAGAAGACAACTCCATAACTGTTGCACATTTTGTTACTTCATATATTACAAAATCAAAAAAGACAGATATGAAGGAGATGTGGACGGAGCTAAAAGGAAAAAAAACTCTAACCTAGAAATTGTACAGCTTCGGCTTGAAAATACATTCCAATAGAAATAGGGTCCTGTGAGTGCTGGGATCAGTTGAGCTTGGCCAGTTTTTTCTTGAAGTCAAGGGCAATTTTTTGGGTAAGTTTTGGCCTAGCAAGCACACAAAGCAGAGTGTTGAAGTCTTTTCCGGAAATTCAGTAACTAACAGAGATTGACCAAGAAAGTACAGCCATAGTGAGCTCAAATATGTTCGAACATACTATCCAAGAAAGAGTCCACATCTAGAAAACATGTGCCATTATGAAGTACTTCAACACTAAAGATATAAAAACAATGCAAGAGAACACATAGAAGGATAATATGCAGTAGTTGGATGCGACGGGTGTTCGGTCAGACACGCAAACGAAAGTTTAATGAACCACAGACAACTTAGTTGCCAAACTCCAGACAAAAGAGTGTTTTTCTATTTGCCACTTCTACAACTCTTCATGTCTTGGCATGATGAATGCGAAATATTCTGAGAATATGACTGCTACCAAGATTCTTTCAATGTTGTGAAAGATAGTATTCAATGTTGAGTCTTTCCAAACTATCCAAAAATGTTAAATGATGAGATTGAGAGGAAGAAACAATTGCTGCCGAGATAGCTAAAGAGAGATCCCAGAGCGGCCACAGTTCTGGACCACTGATTCAAGAGCTTCTTGGAAAACCAATTGTTGAAAATGAACCTGCAATAGACAAGAATGAGGTGGAAAGTGCCATGGAACAAGTGAGACAGGAAAGTGTTGATTTGGAACAGTTATTTAAAAAAATGAACCGCGAAGAGAATGAAATTCATATGAAGGTGAATAAGAAAATATTGCATGAATTTCTCCACAAGAAGAAAGAATGTGAATGCTCATAATTTAAGCCAATACTATAATACATCAGTGGTAAAGCTGGCACAAGGAAAGGCTCTTTTATAAAAGTTCTCACCGCTTACCTACAGGGGACTAAAGAAGCATGTGTAGTAACAACACTGGATTAGTTGCATACAACATTAAAAGAATTACTTGAAATCAACTACTTATGCACAGGAAAATAAACTGCAATGCCTGAAGTTATCGTTTGAAGCTTGTAATGAAGTCTCAAGAGTACTGAAGAAAATGAAGCTTTTCTTCATTGATGAGGTGAGCATGGTCTCAAACGTAATACTTGCCTTCGTACACTTGAGAATTCAACAGACTTTTAAAAACAGAGTTTAATGTGCTGTGTGGAAGAAAATATTTATTTGTCTTCGGTGACCTACTGCAATTTACCCTCATCAAAGGACAGCCTGTTTTCAATACACTTCTCCATCATGGAACTCAGAATTCTTTAGGAAGTATTGGCAATATAAACATTTGGCTAAACTTCCAATGCAAAGAATACTTTAAAATATGGCTCAAGCATCTGCCATAGAATACAGAAATATTCTAAAAGATGTTTGAGTAGGAATTCTGAAAAAGGAGGGGAAACATTTCTTAGAAAGTTGACTTATCAAGAGACAATTTTTGTCTAACAGCACAGCAACAAAACTAGTGCTCAATTTCTTTGAAGAAGAGAAATTCATAATATGTTTAATGCCTACACTTCACTTCAATTTAATGAAGAATTACTAAAACTGAAGACAGAAAATTTGTAGAAATTACAGCAATCGATAAAATAGATACCAGGGGGTGACACTACAGCTAGGTGGAAAACTAAAAGCAAAATTGTATTAATTGGAGAACTCTGTATCCAGAACTGGAGGAATAGAAAAATGTTTCAGCGTATGCAAAAACATTTGAGTAATGTTGTGGCCTAATTTAAATTTTGAGGAAGGATTAATAAATGGTGCAATGGGTACAGTTATTGATTTAATTAATTTTCCAAATAGGGATACAGTTGAATGATTACCCAATAAATATGATCAGATTGATGGTGTGAAGCAGACTGGCAAATGTGCTGTACTTTTTTTGCTTGTAAAGAACTTACATGTATGGTAGCAGCAGTACCCAGTGTCTCTGGCATATGTTCTAATTATACACAAATCTCAAGATTTAAGTGAGAATGCAGTTTTTATTACTATTGGTAGTATTGTATTCAAATAGGGTATGTCATACGTAGCATTGTCTCAAGTTAAAACAATATCCACTTTGTTTTTGATTGAATTTGATGTAAACAATGTTGTGATGATGCAAGCTATGTCAGAGAGTGCAATTAAGAAGAATATACACTCCTCAATTAGGACGGCATACCATTTATGAATAATGGATAATCTGTCCAAAGTAGAAGCTTACAAAAGACTCTACTGATGTTGCTAAAAAGAAGGAGAACAAGGAAGGTGTTAAGAAGACCAACTGGAAAATTTGGGAGATATTGTAAGTTACCAGTTGTCAAATACTTCTGGTGTCAACTGCAATGCAAATGTTATTCTCAACGTACTGTTTCATTTACCACATCCTATAAATGCAATGTTTCCATAGTGATATGCTTGTAATACATTGTGCTTCTGACATTCAGGATCTAGTAGATGTATTGTAGTGGATCAGTATTATTTACTTAGAACAGACAACAAGATGTACAGTAATTATAATGATCATCCTTGGCACTTCAGAAGAAGAAGAAATAAGTATTGATGACTTATTTGGACTGGTTTACACATGGAACCATAAGTGTGAAGACTGCTCTTTTAGGTCTACCACTAAAATATGTTCTAAATGATTCCTGTACTTAACACTGTCAGATTTCAAAACTGTGTGTTTTGACAGACTGATCAGACAGGCTAACCAAACTATGTTGTTCCAAAATAGTTGTTATGTCAACATTGCATATACAAAGAAGTGGCAAATACCCTATGTTGATGCTACAATGATGCAGCACAGATGGATCCAAATTAGAAACTAATATTACAAACCTCAAGGCAGGATAAATAGCAATTTCTGGAAGAACTTATACTACTATAGCTTTCATCTTTCTTATCAAGACAGGTGATAAAATTATCGACGTTTTAGCGGCAGAAAACTGCAGCTAAAATGGCGATAATGGGCTTGATAATATGCACAATGGAATTCCAATTGAAGCCCATGTTAGATGTGAAGGACGCCTAACATGGGTTTCAATTGGAATTCCATAGAGCATATTATCAAGCCCATTATCACTGTTTTAGCAGCAGTTTTCTGCCGCTAAAACAGCGATAATTTTAACGCCTGCCTTGATAATATGCCCCCTGGATACTAGACTGTATATTTAAATACTGAAACTGGATGGATGCAGTGCAATGACAGCAACCTTATATTCAAACTGAAACTGCCTTTAAAACTTCCAAATTCGTACCTCATGTTTCTTTAACCAAGTTCTAAGGAGGATTTCTGATGAAAAAAGTGGTGTACAGTATTTCTTCTACATAGATCTTCAGTGTTTAAGGCATCATTTGGCCTACAGGGGGTGATGTTTTCAAAAGGATCTCAAAAATTCAAGTGCGTTTTATATCTATTAGTACTATTATGCCAGTTATAATATTACAACAAGAAGGGGATGCCAGTACTGATACAAATAACCATTTAGCAATTTAAGACACTCAACCTGAAGTAAAATTCAAGGCTTGGAGCTGGTCAGTAGCTTTTATTATTTTGCTTAATGTTATCAAAGGACAATTGGTTCAAAATTAAACAGTATTACATGCTAGGTACAAAAATGTGGGAAGGAAAGGTCTATCATTATATCAGGCATGTCACAGGCTTACAACAACCAATCATACAGGGACAGTGGGGGACATGAAAACTCATATATTACACTGGACAGTATTTACAGTGAACAGACAAACACAAAAATGGTGGAACAGGCCACAGTCTGCTGAATTTCTGAAAAGTTTGGTTATAAAATTATTTACATAAACTGTACATTCCTAACGCAAGTTTAAATAATCACAATTTTTGATGCAGTCAACCAAAAGGATGAACAAGGTAATGTACAACTAAGGGTGAAAAGCGGCAAAACAATTCAGGTCAACTTGTCACCCAGGCAGACTTAAAGGTGGTGAAGGTCCTACGCGTTTCGAATCCTACAGGTGTACGAGGATTCTCATCAGGGCCTTTGATTCTGGAGAAAGAAAAGAAAGAGAGTGATTGTAAGATCAAAGGTTTGACCTCAAGTGTATTTAAACGGATCACCATTAGAATCTAAACTCAGTCCACACCCTCTCCTATACAGCTTACCAAGACACGGTGTTAGAACATCCGAATGTAGTTTTTCACAGCATATATGCTGAGGAGGATTTTTTGTACCTGAAATGTCCGAAGCAGACTTGAATTACATAACGGACTTAGATGCAAGTGGTTGAGCGGTGGCAAAAAATGGGTTAAGAGCTTTTAATATTACCTGCTACCGTGTTTACAGATGATGCTTTACCAGGTGCGAGGTCACTTGGAAAGGCTGAGGGGTTCCTGAAAGGTGGTGAACATGCAAGATTTTAGGGAGGGTTTGCTACAATTGTCACACAAACAGGTTGTCGAAAGATAGCAATTCGCCTTACCTAATATTTTAAAATCTCTATTTTTATTTATAACCGATGTCGCTGTACTTTAGGTCGCTGTCGCTCTATTTGAGACACTGTCGCCGTAGGAGTAGAAGTGAAGTTCAGTCAGAAGCCTGCGAAACAGGAGTAGGCAAAGTTTTATTATTACAAGCAATTGCTTCAAGGATTAAGCATGGTAGACAGCGGCTTTACAATTGTCTTACCAGAGGCGCTGAAGCCTAATTCAGCAATTTGGATTTGCCAACTCTAAAGTTTAGATGGACCTATAAGAAAGCACACGCGGCGCTTATCAGTATGGTTACAAAATAGAGACAGCCATTAGTTGCGTGCAGGGGGAAAAAAAAGCTCAGCGGCTTACCGTGTTTTAAAATACGGCGGGCGTGGTCCGCTAACCGTGGTTACAAGCGTTCACAAAAGTCCACGATCCTGCAAAGATGTGATATAACAGCGTATCAGCGGGCTATTTCTACCGGATTACAAAACGCGGTTTATATGGGAAAGACGGAGAAAAGAATTTACCGTCAACGCTACAATGCACGCTGCAGAAAGGTGATTAATTCCTGCGAAGAAAGCAGAAGTTTCTAGATTAGTTCTGCAACATAGGGCTTTTACTGGCTCCTAACGTGGAGAAAGCTACTTCAAATACTCACTTTCAAAGGTTCAGGCTGGGGACCTGGGCGACGGCGAACGCGAACAAAGTGGTTACCTTCAGGCAAGGGCGCCTAAGCAGACTGAGCTGCTAGGGAAACACCCTTAAATGCCGGTCATTATCACGGCCACACCCACCAGGTGTGCTGGCCGGTTTTGAAAAAAGTGGGGGCAAGAATGAAAACCCGGACCGGAGTGGCCAATCCATAGTCACTTTCAAAACTTAGTAGTATACACGGAATCCGCAGCATTAAAAAAGCAGGAGGAGAGAGTTAAAGCTTGAATATCTCACTTAATTCATTTAAGCCAGACACCGCAGTGTCAAATTTCAATATCAAAAGGGCTTCCCGTTTTGACAAGGCAAGGTTCTGGTCGCCACCTCGCGGATTTTTTTCCACTTTGGAAATTACAGTCCACTTCAAGTCACTAACAGTGTGTTGCATACGTGTCCAGTGGAGCACCAGGGGTGCATTTTCAACCCGCTTTTTGAGTCTTGATTTGTGCTGCGAGATCCTTTGCCGGATCTCTTGGTTGGTTTTGCCTATGTAAAGTAGGCGGCACGGGCATATGATACCGTAGACAACAAACTTGCTCTTGCAGTTACTGAATGATTCATGTTTCCAAAAAATTCCGTTGTGCTGGAACAATGAGCCCTCAATTGAGGATTCACAACAGAGGCAAGTGCCACACTTGTGGTGTCCAAGAATCGGGGGCATCCCCATCATTTGGCGCAATGTAGCGGGTTTGGATGTTGGCATATCAGCCCGAACTACATAGTTGGCAATGTTGTTTTCCTTTTTAAAGGCAAATAAAGGGGTGTCTACTAAGCTGTTATCCAAGTCTTTCACTAAATGCCAGTTTTGTTTTATGACTTTCTTCAGTTGGTTGGCATTGGGGCAGTATGTCGTAACACAAACCTGTCTTTTTAATTCAGGTTTGATCTTGCGTTCTAGAGTGGTCTCACGCGGTGTCCATTGTGCTCGCCTCATACAGCTCTTCACGAGTTTTTTGGGGTAACCTCTTTCGCATAATTTAGATGTTAATTTCTCTGAATGTTTTTGAAAGTCCTCTTTGAATGTGCAATTCCTACGAACTCGCAGGAACTGCCCATATGGCAGGTTCTCTTTTAGGTTCCTCGGATGGTTACTAGAAAACATAAGTGATTTATTTCTATCCGTGGGCTTGCTGTATAGGGTCGTGGCCAATTTCCCTTCAGAAGGGAAGACTTCCACATCTAGAAACGCAATCCTTTTGGTTGAGCTGGAAATGCTGAATTTTATATCAGCAGTTCTATTATTCAACCATTGGTAGAACTGGTCGAGGGTGTTACTATCACCTGTCCATGTCATGAAAACGTCGTCAATAAACCGGAGCCACGCTCCGATGTATTGAATGAAAGGGTTGTTCTGGTAGATATATGCCTCCTCGTACATAGCCATAAATAGTACCGCCAATTCGGGCGCAAAGGGGCAGCCCATGGCTACTCCCTTGGTTTGGTAGTAGTACTCGCCATTAAAGCAGAAATAATTCTTCTTTAAGGCGAATGCTGCCAGGTCGACAATGAATTTGGTGGGCTCCTGCATGGGTCTTAGTCTGGAATCAAGGTAGTGTGTTAGAACTGCTATCGCCTCATCCTGAGGGATCTGGGTGTATAGAGCAGTTACGTCCAATGTAACAAGTATGTCTCTGTCTTCGCGAAACTCAATGTTTTCGAGTTTGTTAATGAAATCAGTTGTGTCCTGGAGGTAGGACTTCACGCTGGTCATGAATTCTTTTAAGAAACAGTCTACATATTTGGCTGCCGGTTCTAATAACGAACCACACCCGGCGACGATAGGTCTGCCGGGCGGTTGATGTGGATCCTTATGTACCTTGGGCAGTACGTAAAACAACGGCACCTTGGGATGTAGGTTTTTAAGGTATTCAAGCTCTTTAGGTCCGACAAAGCCAAGATCGAAACCTTCTTGTATGATGGAAAAAAGTTGGTTTTGTAGTTCAGAGGTTGGATCTTTCTTTATTTTACGATAGCAGCTGTTGTCAGCTAGCTGTCTCATGACTTCGGTAGTGTAGTCATTGATGTCCCATACTACGATTGCTCCGCCTTTGTCGGCTTGTTTTATTATGACTGTACTGTCATTTTTAAGGTTGTTCAGAGCTGTCATTTGTGCCTTAGAGGTGTTAAATTTAACGTATTTTCTTTCTTTTTCCATAGCTGATATCGCTGACAATACGCTTTTTTCAAATGTCAGAAGGTTTTTTGGGACTTTACTTGCAGGAGGACAAAAGGAGGATTTATTCCTAAGACCAGTCACCTCCAAAGACTGGGAACTAGGGGTATCTTTGAAGAACAGGGTAAGTCTTAGTTTCCTGCAGAATTCAATAAATTCTGACTTCATTTTAACGAAGTCAGTTTTTTTGGAAGGGACAAATGATAGGCCTTTGGCCAACACGTTTTCCTCATCAGCTGTTAGAACTCACTTAGATAGATTGAAAATAGGCGACATATCTAATTTTTGTAATGTTGTCGTCTGGTTTTCATTTCCCAAGGGGTGTTGATTCTCACTCGACCCCTGGGTAGGGATTGACCTCTCCCTAAAAAATGAGGGTTAGAAGTTTGGTTTGATTGTTGTTGGTTGGCGTTCCAGTTGCGGTTCCTATTTGGACGGTTGTAATTACTGGTGGAATCACTGTCCGTTCCTGATGATGAAGTATCACTGAAGGAAATAAACTGCTTACGTGATCTTCCTTGGTTTCCTTGAAGGAAACGTCTCGATTCTACCTTGGAATAAAAGTCGGCCTGCAAGTAGGGGTATATGTTGTCTAGTGAAAAACCCTTTTTGTCCTTCTCAAATTGGTTTGATTTTTGAGTTATCGTATAATCTTTAAACTCTTGGACTTCTTTGTTAACTTTGTCCAGGAGAGCCTTAGCATCAGCTATGGTAGGGTTAATACTTATGTCTGCCTCTAATTTAGAGATTTCAGCCAATTCCTCTTTTGATATACGAGCTGCTGTCTCTACTGTTAACACCATCAAATCTCTACTACATTTAGTTTCTATCATAGAGAAGCCTTTCTTGAATATCGGGTCTTCTGTAAAAATTACAGGTATGTTTTTGATTTGCAGACCGGCGGGGATGGTGCCTTCCCGGAGGTGTTGCAACAAGAAGTGACCATGAAGGTCAGTCCTTATCTGCTTTTTCTTAAGGCGGATTAGTTTATCCGATTCATTGGATGTTGTGGCTGTTTCGCTTAGGGTAACTGAAGAGAAGACAGGCGGGTCACTGAGGAAGTTTCTAATGTGATCCTCCGTGTAGGCAAAGGTGTCTTTTTCTGCCATTACTCTGTGAAAACAGTGAAAAAGAAAAAAGGTTTAAAGACCTAAAGAAGGAAAAAGTTGAAAAGTAGCATGTACATGAAACACAATTTCTCTACAAATGTGATAAGGGAGGATAGCCAAAGGTCTATCCTGACTTCGAATCAGTGAACCGTTAAACCTCGCGGGCCAGCGCCCGCTATTGACACCAGAAAACTACAAAGGGGTGGCTCTAATCAGTATGGCTGAGCCAGTATCTATAGCAACAAGAAGGGGATGCCAGTACTGATACAAATAACCATTTAGCAATTTAAGACACTCAACCTGAAGTAAAATTCAAGGCTTGGAGCTGGTCAGTAGCTTTTATTATTTTGCTTAATGTTATCAAAGGACAATTGGTTCAAAATTAAACAGTATTACATGCTAGGTACAAAAATGTGGGAAGGAAAGGTCTATCATTATATCAGGCATGTCACAGGCTTACAACAACCAATCATACAGGGACAGTGGGGGACATGAAAACTCATATATTACGGTGGACAGTATTTACAGTGAACAGACAAACACAAAAATGGTGGAACAGGCCACAGTCTGCTGAATTTCTGAAAAGTTTGGTTATAAAATTATTTACATAAACTGTACATTCCTAACGCAAGTTTAAATAATCACAATTTTTGATGCAGTCAACCAAAAGGATGAACAAGGTAATGTACAACTAAGGGTGAAAAGCGGCAAAACAATTCAGGTCAACTTGTCACCCAGGCAGACTTAAAGGTGGTGAAGGGCCTACGCGTTTCGAATCCTACAGGTGTACGAGGATTCTCATCAGGGCCTTTGATTCTGGAGAAAGAAAAGAAAGAGAGTGATTGTAAGATCAAAGGTTTGACCTCAAGTGTATTTAAACGGATCACCATTAGAATCTAAACTCAGTCCACACCCTCTCCTATACAGCTTACCAAGACACGGTGTTAGAACATCCGAATGTAGTTTTTCACAGCATATATGCTGAGGAGGATTTTTTGTACCTGAAATGTCCGAAGCAGACTTGAATTACATAACGGACTTAGATGCAAGTGGTTGAGCGGTGGCAAAAAATGGGTTAAGAGCTTTTAATATTACCTGCTACCGTGTTTACAGATGATGCTTTACCAGGTGCGAGGTCACTTGGAAAGGCTGAGGGGTTCCTGAAAGGTGGTGAACATGCAAGATTTTAGGGAGGGTTTGCTACAATTGTCACACAAACAGGTTGTCGAAAGATAGCAATTCGCCTTACCTAATATTTTAAAATCTCTATTTTTATTTATAACCGATGTCGCTGTACTTTAGGTCGCTGTCGCTCTATTTGAGACACTGTCGCCGTAGGAGTAGAAGTGAAGTTCAGTCAGAAGCCTGCGAAACAGGAGTAGGCAAAGTTTTATTATTACAAGCAATTGCTTCAAGGATTAAGCATGGTAGACAGCGGCTTTACAATTGTCTTACCAGAGGCGCTGAAGCCTAATTCAGCAATTTGGATTTGCCAACTCTAAAGTTTAGATGGACCTATAAGAAAGCACACGCGGCGCTTATCAGTATGGTTACAAAATAGAGACAGCCATTAGTTGCGTGCAGGGGGAAAAAAAGCTCAGCGGCTTACCGTGTTTTAAAATACGGCGGGCGTGGTCCGCTAACCGTGGTTACAAGCGTTCACAAAAGTCCACGATCCTGCAAAGATGTGATATAACAGCGTATCAGCGGGCTATTTCTACCGGATTACAAAACGCGGTTTATATGGGAAAGACGGAGAAAAGAATTTACCGTCAACGCTACAATGCACGCTGCAGAAAGGTGATTAATTCCTGCGAAGAAAGCAGAAGTTTCTAGATTAGTTCTGCAACATAGGGCTTTTACTGGCTCCTAACGTGGAGAAAGCTACTTCAAATACTCACTTTCAAAGGTTCAGGCTGGGGACCTGGGCGACGGCGAACGCGAACAAAGTGGTTACCTTCAGGCAAGGGCGCCTAAGCAGACTGAGCTGCTAGGGAAACACCCTTAAATGCCGGTCATTATCACGGCCACACCCACCAGGTGTGCTGGCCGGTTTTGAAAAAAGTGGGGGCAAGAATGAAAACCCGGACCGGAGTGGCCAATCCATAGTCACTTTCAAAACTTAGTAGTATACACGGAATCCGCAGCATTAAAAAAGCAGGAGGAGAGAGTTAAAGCTTGAATATCTCACTTAATTCATTTAAGCCAGACACCGCAGTGTCAAATTTCAATATCAAAAGGGCTTCCCGTTTTGACAAGGCAAGGTTCTGGTCGCCACCTCGCGGATTTTTTTCCACTTTGGAAATTACAGTCCACTTCAAGTCACTAACAGTGTGTTGCATACGTGTCCAGTGGAGCACCAGGGGTGCATTTTCAACCCGCTTTTTGAGTCTTGATTTGTGCTGCGAGATCCTTTGCCGGATCTCTTGGTTGGTTTTGCCTATGTAAAGTAGGCGGCAAGGGCATATGATACCGTAGACAACAAACTTGCTCTTGCAGTTACTGAATGATTCATGTTTCCAAAAAATTCCGTTGTGCTGGAACAATGAGCCCTCAATTGAGGATTCACAACAGAGGCAAGTGCCACACTTGTGGTGTCCAAGAATCGGGGGCATCCCCATCATTTGGCGCAATGTAGCGGGTTTGGATGTTGGCATATCAGCCCGAACTACATAGTTGGCAATGTTGTTTTCCTTTTTAAAGGCAAATAAAGGGGTGTCTACTAAGCTGTTATCCAAGTCTTTCACTAAATGCCAGTTTTGTTTTATGACTTTCTTCAGTTGGTTGGCATTGGGGCAGTATGTCGTAACACAAACCTGTCTTTTTAATTCAGGTTTGATCTTGCGTTCTAGAGTGGTCTCACGCGGTGTCCATTGTGCTCGCCTCATACAGCTCTTCACGAGTTTTTTGGGGTAACCTCTTTCGCATAATTTAGATGTTAATTTCTCTGAATGTTTTTGAAAGTCCTCTTTGAATGTGCAATTCCTACGAACTCGCAGGAACTGCCCATATGGCAGGTTCTCTTTTAGGTTCCTCGGATGGTTACTAGAAAACATAAGTGATTTATTTCTATCCGTGGGCTTGCTGTATAGGGTCGTGGCCAATTTCCCTTCAGAAGGGAAGACTTCCACATCTAGAAACGCAATCCTTTTGGTTGAGCTGGAAATGCTGAATTTTATATCAGCAGTTCTATTATTCAACCATTGGTAGAACTGGTCGAGGGTGTTACTATCACCTGTCCATGTCATGAAAACGTCGTCAATAAACCGGAGCCACGCTCCGATGTATTGAATGAAAGGGTTGTTCTGGTAGATATATGCCTCCTCGTACATAGCCATAAATAGTACCGCCAATTCGGGCGCAAAGGGGCAGCCCATGGCTACTCCCTTGGTTTGGTAGTAGTACTCGCCATTAAAGCAGAAATAATTCTTCTTTAAGGCGAATGCTGCCAGGTCGACAATGAATTTGGTGGGCACCTGCATGGGTCTTAGTCTGGAATCAAGGTAGTGTGTTAGAACTGCTATCGCCTCATCCTGAGGGATCTGGGTGTATAGAGCAGTTACGTCCAACGTAACAAGTATGTCTCTGTCTTCGCGAAACTCAATGTTTTCGAGTTTGTTAATGAAATCAGTTGTGTCCTGGAGGTAGGACTTCACGCTGGTCATGAATTCTTTTAAGAAACAGTCTACATATTTGGCTGCCGGTTCTAATAACGAACCACACCCGGCGACGATAGGTCTGCCGGGCGGTTGATGTGGATCCTTATGTACCTTGGGCAGTACGTAAAACAACGGCACCTTGGGATGTAGGTTTTTAAGGTATTCAAGCTCTTTAGGTCCGACAAAGCCAAGATCGAAACCTTCTTGTATGATGGAAAAAAGTTGGTTTTGTAGTTCAGAGGTTGGATCTTTCTTTATTTTACGATAGCAGCTGTTGTCAGCCAGCTGTCTCATGACTTCGGTAGTGTAGTCATTGATGTCCCATACTACGATTGCTCCGCCTTTGTCGGCTTGTTTTATTATGACTGTACTGTCATTTTTAAGGTTGTTCAGAGCTGTCATTTGTGCCTTAGAGGTGTTAAATTTAACGTATTTTCTTTCTTTTTCCATAGCTGATATCGCTGACAATACGCTTTTTTCAAATGTCAGAAGGTTTTTTGGGACTTTACTTGCAGGAGGACAAAAGGAGGATTTATTCCTAAGACCAGTCACCTCCAAAGACTGGGAACTAGGGGTATCTTTGAAGAACAGGGTAAGTCTTAGTTTCCTGCAGAATTCAATAAATTCTGACTTCATTTTAACGAAGTCAGTTTTTTTGGAAGGGACAAATGATAGGCCTTTGGCCAACACGTTTTCCTCATCAGCTGTTAGAACTCTCTTAGATAGATTGAAAATAGGCGACATATCTAATTTTTGTAATGTTGTCGTCTGGTTTTCATTTCCCAAGGGGTGTTGATTCTCACTCGACCCCTGGGTAGGGATTGACCTCTCCCTAAAAAATGAGGGTTAGAAGTTTGGTTTGATTGTTGTTGGTTGGCGTTCCAGTTGCGGTTCCTATTTGGACGGTTGTAATTACTGGTGGAATCACTGTCCGTTCCTGATGATGAAGTATCACTGAAGGAAATAAACTGCTTACGTGATCTTCCTTGGTTTCCTTGAAGGAAACGTCTCGATTCTACCTTGGAATAAAAGTCGGCCTGCAAGTAGGGGTATATGTTGTCTAGTGAAAAACCCTTTTTGTCCTTCTCAAATTGGTTTGATTTTTGAGTTATCGTATAATCTTTAAACTCTTGGACTTCTTTGTTAACTTTGTCCAGGAGAGCCTTAGCATCAGCTATGGTAGGGTTAATACTTATGTCTGCCTCTAATTTAGAGATTTCAGCCAATTCCTCTTTTGATATACGAGCTGCTGTCTCTACTGTTAACACCATCAAATCTCTACTACATTTAGTTTCTATCATAGAGAAGCCTTTCTTGAATATCGGGTCTTCTGTAAAAATTACAGGTATGTTTTTGATTTGCAGACCGGCGGGGATGGTGCCTTCCCGGAGGTGTTGCAACAAGAAGTGACCATGAAGGTCAGTCCTTATCTGCTTTTTCTTAAGGCGGATTAGTTTATCCGATTCATTGGATGTTGTGGCTGTTTCGCTTAGGGTAACTGAAGAGAAGACAGGCGGGTCACTGAGGAAGTTTCTAATGTGATCCTCCGTGTAGGCAAAGGTGTCTTTTTCTGCCATTACTCTGTGAAAACAGTGAAAAAGAAAAAAGGTTTAAAGACCTAAAGAAGGAAAAAGTTGAAAAGTAGCATGTACATGAAACACAATTTCTCTACAAATGTGATAAGGGAGGATAGCCAAAGGTCTATCCTGACTTCGAATCAGTGAACCGTTAAACCTCGCGGGCCAGCGCCCGCTATTGACACCAGAAAACTACAAAGGGGTGGCTCTAATCAGTATGGCTGAGCCAGTATCTATAGCAACAAGAAGGGGATGCCAGTACTGATACAAATAACCATTTAGCAATTTAAGACACTCAACCTGAAGTAAAATTCAAGGCTTGGAGCTGGTCAGTAGCTTTTATTATTTTGCTTAATGTTATCAAAGGACAATTGGTTCAAAATTAAACAGTATTACATGCTAGGTACAAAAATGTGGGAAGGAAAGGTCTATCATTATATCAGGCATGTCACAGGCTTACAACAACCAATCATACAGGGACAGTGGGGGACATGAAAACTCATATATTACAGTGGACAGTATTTACAGTGAACAGACAAACACAAAAATGGTGGAACAGGCCACAGTCTGCTGAATTTCTGAAAAGTTTGGTTATAAAATTATTTACATAAACTGTACATTCCTAACGCAAGTTTAAATAATCACAATTTTTGATGCAGTCAACCAAAAGGATGAACAAGGTAATGTACAACTAAGGGTGAAAAGCGGCAAAACAATTCAGGTCAACTTGTCAACCAGGCAGACTTAAAGGTGGTGAAGGGCCTACGCGTTTCGAATCCTACAGGTGTACGAGGATTCTCATCAGGGCCTTTGATTCTGGAGAAAGAAAAGAAAGAGAGTGATTGTAAGATCAAAGGTTTGACCTCAAGTGTATTTAAACGGATCACCATTAGAATCTAAACTCAGTCCACACCCTCTCCTATACAGCTTACCAAGACACGGTGTTAGAACATCCGAATGTAGTTTTTCACAGCATATATGCTGAGGAGGATTTTTTGTACCTGAAATGTCCGAAGCAGACTTGAATTACATAACGGACTTAGATGCAAGTGGTTGAGCGGTGGCAAAAAATGGGTTAAGAGCTTTTAATATTACCTGCTACCGTGTTTACAGATGATGCTTTACCAGGTGCGAGGTCACTTGGAAAGGCTGAGGGGTTCCTGAAAGGTGGTGAACATGCAAGATTTTAGGGAGGGTTTGCTACAATTGTCACACAAACAGGTTGTCGAAAGATAGCAATTCGCCTTACCTAATATTTTAAAATCTCTATTTTTATTTATAACCGATGTCGCTGTACTTTAGGTCGCTGTCGCTCTATTTGAGACACTGTCGCCGTAGGAGTAGAAGTGAAGTTCAGTCAGAAGCCTGCGAAACAGGAGTAGGCAAAGTTTTATTATTACAAGCAATTGCTTCAAGGATTAAGCATGGTAGACAGCGGCTTTACAATTGTCTTACCAGAGGCGCTGAAGCCTAATTCAGCAATTTGGATTTGCCAACTCTAAAGTTTAGATGGACCTATAAGAAAGCACACGCGGCGCTTATCAGTATGGTTACAAAATAGAGACAGCCATTAGTTGCGTGCAGGGGGAAAAAAAGCTCAGCGGCTTACCGTGTTTTAAAATACGGCGGGCGTGGTCCGCTAACCGTGGTTACAAGCGTTCACAAAAGTCCACGATCCTGCAAAGATGTGATATAACAGCGTATCAGCGGGCTATTTCTACCGGATTACAAAACGCGGTTTATATGGGAAAGACGGAGAAAAGAATTTACCGTCAACGCTACAATGCACGCTGCAGAAAGGTGATTAATTCCTGCGAAGAAAGCAGAAGTTTCTAGATTAGTTCTGCAACATAGGGCTTTTACTGGCTCCTAACGTGGAGAAAGCTACTTCAAATACTCACTTTCAAAGGTTCAGGCTGGGGACCTGGGCGACGGCGAACGCGAACAAAGTGGTTACCTTCAGGCAAGGGCGCCTAAGCAGACTGAGCTGCTAGGGAAACACCCTTAAATGCCGGTCATTATCACGGCCACACCCACCAGGTGTGCTGGCCGGTTTTGAAAAAAGTGGGGGCAAGAATGAAAACCCGGACCGGAGTGGCCAATCCATAGTCACTTTCAAAACTTAGTAGTATACACGGAATCCGCAGCATTAAAAAAGCAGGAGGAGAGAGTTAAAGCTTGAATATCTCACTTAATTCATTTAAGCCAGACACCGCAGTGTCAAATTTCAATATCAAAAGGGCTTCCCGTTTTGACAAGGCAAGGTTCTGGTCGCCACCTCGCGGATTTTTTTCCACTTTGGAAATTACAGTCCACTTCAAGTCACTAACAGTGTGTTGCATACGTGTCCAGTGGAGCACCAGGGGTGCATTTTCAACCCGCTTTTTGAGTCTTGATTTGTGCTGCGAGATCCTTTGCCGGATCTCTTGGTTGGTTTTGCCTATGTAAAGTAGGCGGCACGGGCATATGATACCGTAGACAACAAACTTGCTCTTGCAGTTACTGAATGATTCATGTTTCCAAAAAATTCCGTTGTGCTGGAACAATGAGCCCTCAATTGAGGATTCACAACAGAGGCAAGTGCCACACTTGTGGTGTCCAAGAATCGGGGGCATCCCCATCATTTGGCGCAATGTAGCGGGTTTGGATGTTGGCATATCAGCCCGAACTACATAGTTGGCAATGTTGTTTTCCTTTTTAAAGGCAAATAAAGGGGTGTCTACTAAGCTGTTATCCAAGTCTTTCACTAAATGCCAGTTTTGTTTTATGACTTTCTTCAGTTGGTTGGCATTGGGGCAGTATGTCGTAACACAAACCTGTCTTTTTAATTCAGGTTTGATCTTGCGTTCTAGAGTGGTCTCACGCGGTGTCCATTGTGCTCGCCTCATACAGCTCTTCACGAGTTTTTTGGGGTAACCTCTTTCGCATAATTTAGATGTTAATTTCTCTGAATGTTTTTGAAAGTCCTCTTTGAATGTGCAATTCCTACGAACTCGCAGGAACTTCCCATATGGCAGGTTCTCTTTTAGGTTCCTCGGATGGTTACTAGAAAACATAAGTGATTTATTTCTATCCGTGGGCTTGCTGTATAGGGTCGTGGCCAATTTCCCTTCAGAAGGGAAGACTTCCACATCTAGAAACGCAATCCTTTTGGTTGAGCTGGAAATGCTGAATTTTATATCAGCAGTTCTATTATTCAACCATTGGTAGAACTGGTCGAGGGTGTTACTATCACCTGTCCATGTCATGAAAACGTCGTCAATAAACCGGAGCCACGCTCCGATGTATTGAATGAAAGGGTTGTTCTGGTAGATATATGCCTCCTCGTACATAGCCATAAATAGTACCGCCAATTCGGGCGCAAAGGGGCAGCCCATGGCTACTCCCTTGGTTTGGTAGTAGTACTCGCCATTAAAGCAGAAATAATTCTTCTTTAAGGCGAATGCTGCCAGGTCGACAATGAATTTGGTGGGCACCTGCATGGGTCTTAGTCTGGAATCAAGGTAGTGTGTTAGAACTGCTATCGCTTCATCCTGAGGGATCTGGGTGTATAGAGCAGTTACGTCCAACGTAACAAGTATGTCTCTGTCTTCGCGAAACTCAATGTTTTCGAGTTTGTTAATGAAATCAGTTGTGTCCTGGAGGTAGGACTTCACGCTGGTCATGAATTCTTTTAAGAAACAGTCTACATATTTGGCTGCCGGTTCTAATAACGAACCACACCCGGCGAGGATAGGTCTGCCGGGGGGTTGATGTGGATCCTTATGTACCTTGGGCAGTACGTAAAACAACGGCACCTTGGGATGTAGGTTTTTAAGGTATTCAAGCTCTTTAGGTCCGACAAAGCCAAGATCGAAACCTTCTTGTATGATGGAAAAAAGTTGGTTTTGTAGTTCAGAGGTTGGATCTTTCTTTATTTTACGATAGCAGCTGTTGTCAGCCAGCTGTCTCATGACTTCGGTAGTGTAGTCATTGATGTCCCATACTACGATTGCTCCGCCTTTGTCGGCTTGTTTTATTATGACTGTACTGTCATTTTTAAGGTTGTTCAGAGCTGTCATTTGTGCCTTAGAGGTGTTAAATTTAACGTATTTTCTTTCTTTTTCCATAGCTGATATCGCTGACAATACGCTTTTTTCAAATGTCAGAAGGTTTTTTGGGACTTTACTTGCAGGAGGACAAAAGGAGGATTTATTCCTAAGACCAGTCACCTCCAGAGACTGGGAACTAGGGGTATCTTTGAAGAACAGGGTAAGTCTTAGTTTCCTGCAGAATTCAATAAATTCTGACTTCATTTTAACGAAGTCAGTTTTTTTGGAAGGGACAAATGATAGGCCTTTGGCCAACACGTTTTCCTCATCAGCTGTTAGAACTCTCTTAGATAGATTGAAAATAGGCGACATATCTAATTTTTGTAATGTTGTCGTCTGGTTTTCATTTCCCAAGGGGTGTTGATTCTCACTCGACCCCTGGGTAGGGATTGACCTCTCCCTAAAAAATGAGGGTTAGAAGCTTGGTTTGATTGTTGTTGGTTGGCGTTCCAGTTGCGGTTCCTATTTGGACGGTTGTAATTACTGGTGGAATCACTGTCCGTTCCTGATGATGAAGTATCACTGAAGGAAATAAACTGCTTACGTGATCTTCCTTGGTTTCCTTGAAGGAAACGTCTCGATTCTACCTTGGAATAAAAGTCGGCCTGCAAGTAGGGGTATATGTTGTCTAGTGAAAAACCCTTTTTGTCCTTCTCAAATTGGTTTGATTTTTGAGTTATCGTATAATCTTTAAACTCTTGGACTTCTTTGTTAACTTTGTCCAGGAGAGCCTTAGCATCAGCTATGGTAGGGTTAATACTTATGTCTGTCTCTAATTTAGAGATTTCAGCCAATTCCTCTTTTGATATACGAGCTGCTGTCTCTACTGTTAACACCATCAAATCTCTACTACATTTAGTTTCTATCATAGAGAAGCCTTTCTTGAATATCGGGTCTTCTGTAAAAATTACAGGTATGTTTTTGATTTGCAGACCGGCGGGGATGGTGCCTTCCCGGAGGTGTTGCAACAAGAAGTGACCATGAAGGTCAGTCCTTATCTGCTTTTTCTTAAGGCGGATTAGTTTATCCGATTCATTGGATGTTGTGGCTGTTTCGCTTAGGGTAACTGAAGAGAAGACAGGCGGGTCACTGAGGAAGTTTCTAATGTGATCCTCCGTGTAGGCAAAGGTGTCTTTTTCTGCCATTACTCTGTGAAAACAGTGAAAAAGAAAAAAGGTTTAAAGACCTAAAGAAGGAAAAAGTTGAAAAGTAGCATGTACATGAAACACAATTTCTCTACAAATGTGATAAGGGAGGATAGCCAAAGGTCTATCCTGACTTCGAATCAGTGAACCGTTAAACCTCGCGGGCCAGCGCCCGCTATTGACACCAGAAAACTACAAAGGGGTGGCTCTAATCAGTATGGCTGAGCCAGTATCTATAGCAACAAGAAGGGGATGCCAGTACTGATACAAATAACCATTTAGCAATTTAAGACACTCAACCTGAAATAAATATTCAAGGCTTGGAGCTGGTCAGTAGCTTTTATTATTTTGCTTAATGTTATCAAAGGACAATTGGTTCAAAATTAAACAGTATTACATGCTAGGTACAAAAATGTGGGAAGGAAAGGTCTATCATTATATCAGGCATGTCACAGGCTTACAACAACCAATCATACAGGGACAGTGGGGGACATGAAAACTCATATATTACAGTGGACAGTATTTACAGTGAACAGACAAACACAAAAATGGTGGAACAGGCCACAGTCTGCTGAATTTCTGAAAAGTTTGGTTATAAAATTATTTACATAAACTGTACATTCCTAACGCAAGTTTAAATAATCACAATTTTTGATGCAGTCAACCAAAAGGATGAACAAGGTAATGTACAACTAAGGGTGAAAAGCGGCAAAACAATTCAGGTCAACTTGTCACCCAGGCAGACTTAAAGGTGGTGAAGGGCCTACGCGTTTCGAATCCTACAGGTGTACGAGGATTCTCATCAGGGCCTTTGATTCTGGAGAAAGAAAAGAAAGAGAGTGATTGTAAGATCAAAGGTTTGACCTCAAGTGTATTTAAACGGATCACCATTAGAATCTAAACTCAGTCCACACCCTCTCCTATACAGCTTACCAAGACACGGTGTTAGAACATCCGAATGTAGTTTTTCACAGCATATATGCTGAGGAGGATTTTTTGTACCTGAAATGTCCGAAGCAGACTTGAATTACATAACGGACTTAGATGCAAGTGGTTGAGCGGTGGCAAAAAATGGGTTAAGAGCTTTTAATATTACCTGCTACCGTGTTTACAGATGATGCTTTACCAGGTGCGAGGTCACTTGGAAAGGCTGAGGGGTTCCTGAAAGGTGGTGAACATGCAAGATTTTAGGGAGGGTTTGCTACAATTGTCACACAAACAGGTTGTCGAAAGATAGCAATTCACCTTACCTAATATTTTAAAATCTCTATTTTTATTTATAACCTATGTCGCTGTACTTTAGGTCGCTGTCGCTCTATTTGAGACACTGTCGCCGTAGGAGTAGAAGTGAAGTTCAGTCAGAAGCCTGCGAAACAGGAGTAGGCAAAGTTTTATTATTACAAGCAATTGCTTCAAGGATTAAGCATGGTAGACAGCGGCTTTACAATTGTCTTACCAGAGGCGCTGAAGCCTAATTCAGCAATTTGGATTTGCCAACTCTAAAGTTTAGATGGACCTATAAGAAAGCACACGCGGCGCTTATCAGTATGGTTGTATGTAGTTTTTTTCTCTACAAATAAGTGTTTTTCCCCCACTATTCAAGGATGAATCTTCATATAGTACATCGTTTATGGTAGATAAGTATGAAAGCTGAGAACAGTAAAAAAGGTTAAAACGAAAATTTTAAATGTTTTAATATAATGTGATATACTGTTAAAGCATAAGCAATGTGTACTGCTTGTTTCGGGAATTTTTGAAATATAATGCGAGCTTACTTGATGTTCTTTTACTTTTTCACCAGTGGTTGGAGTTATATGTCTTTAGGAGTGTCATCATACTTGTAGTACAATACAAATACTTATTTTACGTGAAGCTGGAGAGGATCTTGCCACATAAAGAGCACTTGACATGATTTGCCATTACTTTGTTGTGCCTGGAGGGGATGGTGAAAAACTTCCATGCAATTGTTTTCTGCTTTGCTGGAGGCTACTCCTCCAAGGAACTCTGTTCAACAGGGTGTGCCAACTGATCCTATCTGCCACTAGATGCCATTTTATTTTGAATCATATAAAAAGCACTTCAATTTAATTTACAAAACAGAGCAGGTGCTGAATTGAAAATACTTTTTTTACAGTATTTTTGAATGCTTTTCTCCATTGTTCAAGGATGAGTATTTATGCAGTACATTGATTAGGGTTTATAAGTACAAGTAAGGGGCTGCGTTGCAGAGAGGTGTAAAAAGGGGCTTGGCCACATTAAACCTCTCTGCAAGGGAGCCCCCTGGCCCATACTGGAGGCTCGTGGTGGGCTAGTTGGCCCCCAGGGACCCCCAGTATGCAAGCGGAATTAGTTCCACCTCTGCATACACACCAGGGGGCGCGTTTGAAGAGAGGTGCATGGAGGGGGCGTGGACTCCCCCCGATCCCATTCAGAAAAAAAAAACTTTTAAGAAGGAAGGCTGTGTAGCCCCCCTTCTTTTTCTTTTTTTTTTTGGCCCTGGGGACCTCAATTCTTTAAAAAAAAAATTGTTATGGAAAGGGGGCCGTGTAGCCCCCCCCCCCCCGTGGCCAATCTGGCCCAGGGACCCCTTCCCCCAGGGCATGGGCAACATTTAAATGTATTTTTTGTGCCGGTGAGCTGCATACCCCCTCCTATGCCCCCTTAAGGCCCCGAGACCTGCCTTTTAAAAAAAAAAGTTTTATATCAATGGTGGAGGGGGGCCATGTGGCCCCCCTCCTGGGTAACTTATGGCCCGGGGACCCCATCCACCTGGGCCTTCCCTCTCTGTTGGGTAGCATAGGGGTGTCCCCAACCCCCCAACGGTCCCTGCTGGCTCCCCGCATCCTGCTTTTCTGCTTGGGGAGCAGCTACCATGCTTCTCCCCATGCAGAAAAGCAATACACTTTGATGTTTGAAAGAGAGAGCAGGTTTCCTGCTCTCTCTTTCAAAAATCAAAGCAGTTTGCTATGGTAGGGCGGGAGCCGTGAGACTCCCACCCTACCAGAGCAAACGGCAGTGTCCTGGGGGTAGGCACGCTGGGACACCGGAGGAGCCTGCCCTGGGGGGTGGCGCCTTAGGGCCATCACACGCTCCAGGAGGGGGGCTGCATGAAAAAAAGCAGAAAGGTTTTTTTTTCACGGGGTACGCGTACGTACGCATACGCCACAATACTTTTTTTACCAAAAATCTTTTTGGTCTTGGGGGTCCTTGTGGGACCCCCCAAGCAGGTTTATGGGGTCAGGGTGTTTCTTCCCTGCCCCCTTTTTGCATTCTACACGTTTGTTTTTCTGTTTTCTTGTGCCTCAGTCTACCGAGGCACAGGATGCCTGCCAACACTTCCTGGTTTGGAGTTTTGACAGACAGTTGACAGCCAATGAGCATGCAGCTCGTGCTCGGGAAGGTCTGCGTACGGTACGCGTACGGTAAGCACCTCAAGATACATCTATGATTTTACTTTTGATTTTCTCAGGAACTACTGAACAGATTTACACCATTTAACAGAAAAGGTGATCTGCGAACCGAACTCTACATCTCTGCCAAATTTGGTGTAATTCTGTTCAGCCGTTCGGGCTGTAGCCCTGGCTAAAGGTCCTATGGAAAATTGCATGGTGAAAACATGGTTTTGAACCCCCCTTTTTTCTCAGCCCCCACTTCACGAATCACCCCCAAACTTTCAGGGAAGGAGTGGAGCGGAGCAGGCCATTTTCTTCGAGAAATTCACGAAGATTCATCATTTGGCGCCAAAGTTATTACAAATAGAATGTTGCTAATTTCCTATGGAAACTAGGTCCTAACTATAACTACCTACTGGAGACCGCCTGTAGGTAATATATATTTATATATAAAATTCTCAATATCCAAATGGAAATACATGCGTGTTTCAAAAAACAATGTTAATTACAGATCTTTATATCTGAATAAAGTCATATTTCCTCAATTGGATTAAACACTGCAAGAAATCACATCTTCTCTTATGCAAATAGGTACTATCAATTGGGCCCTGGTGCCAAATAACTGCCCTGAATGGGCTTCCACAAATCCCAAGATTCAGGTTGCTGAACACCCAGAGATGGTAAATGTAGGATACCTCCCTCTCCTTGCCAGCATATACCAAAGTAATTCTACCACATGACAGCAGGTGTCGGTCCAATGACCGCTACCTAAATTCAATCATTTGCAATCCTTGTCGGCTACCAAGGACCTCCTTCGTTCCAAATGCATGAGTGGCCTTGGGCCCATCTCCCCCAGTCCTTGGTTGGTACTCACCCTTTTGCTGTTTTGGCTGGTCGTGTTGAGCAGTATCCTGTCCTGGAACTCCTACCACCGTCTGCTCGCTGATGACTTGGGACACCTGTTCCTCCAACTCCTTTAGCTCCTCCTGTGGCGCTGGACTCCCACTTCCAGACTGCATTGCTGCTTTCAGGTTGTCTGCAAGTTTCTTCTTGGTCTTGCACTTAGCATCATGTCAGCACTTCTTGCAGTCGTCCACTGTCCTCCTCACCTCTCCGACAGCATTCATCTTGGCCACGATGGACTGCCATATTGGGATTTTGGTTGCCAATGACATAGTGGAGCTGACAAAAAGTTGTTTTTGGTGTTCTGTCACCCCCACAATCAGGACTTGGTTTTCCTGCTGACTGAACCACGTCTTCCTCTTCCTCTTCTCCTTGGCCTTCTTCCGGGTCTCTGGCTGGTCCTCCTGGGTGTTTGTGGGGTTGTTGTTGGCGTCTGTTTTTGGTACAGCTTCCTCCATGGTTTGTCTCTGTTGTTTCTTCTGTTTTTTTTGTGATTCTGCTGCATAGCGGGCGTTTTATATTGATTTTTCCCGCCTAACGTGCAAAAAGGTGCGCTGACGCTAATTAGCGTGCGCTAATTGGCCCATTGCCACTTTTTTCATGTTAGTGTGATAAATTTTATTGCTGAGACTCTAACCTTATCGCCGGACATTTGACCCGGTAGGGGAAACTATCTCCTGTTAGCGGCGTGTTGTGAATACGCCACTAACATGGTGATAATTTCCCACGGTATACAGTGATAAGTAAATTCATGCTAACTTTGGTTAGCAGTAGTTATTGACGGTTGTTAAGAATATCCCCCTGAGGCTTGCGGTAAGATTGCGATTGACCACCATGTTTCCTGTGGCAGCTCTGTACAATTTTTAATTATTCAATTCAAAAACTTTCAAAGCAGGATTATGTTTTATAAAAACAAATAAATTATTGGTTGTGACACCCTTTAAGGTTTCTCCCAGGATGAGGCGTGTTTTTTTGTGTGTGTTTGAAACTACCAGATTTTTCTTGACAGTTCTGAACAAGGAACACATTTACGTCAGAATATCCACCCTAAAATGGGCCGATGGCCCGAGGTATTTAGAGACAAGGCCTGATGTCTGCTTGGCAACTGGTCTAAAGTTTCAGCCACTGGGGGTTCCGCCACAAGAAAAATGAAAGTTCGCTCGACTCTAAATAGAGCAAAAACATTTTAACAGGCAGCGTTCTTTTTGGTGGCATTCCCTATCTGCCAAACTTTAAATATCTCACAATTGCTCTGACTCTGAACACATTCTTGTATCAGAAGAAAACACTACAGCATGCTCTTTCAGTTAAATAGGTTGTTGATCAGCTACACTTATAAGTGACTTTTTCACAATTCTGTTTATTTAAAATGATTTCTTAGCATTTATTGACCTTGCAACACATTGTACTGAAATGGAAATGAATTTTTCAAGTAGAATATGTCAGTATAACATGTCATACATTGTGATCCAAATTTACAAGGCTTTTGCTTTAGGTTTACAGTACTTTTGTTAAACTAGATCTGACATAAAATCCTTTTTGACACCTGCAAAGCAACACAAACTGCTATTTGTGCTGCTTTGCCAAAAAAATCCCGCAACACTCCTTTTACGGCCTTGTGCTACTTTGGATCAGGGATGTGTTCCATTGGTGCTATAGGGGCAGTTCCATGCATCCACCCATGGATTTTGAGGCAAACCAATAACTACAAGGAATTGTCGACATATTTGGATCAAAATCCTGCACCTCCCTGAGGCTGGTGTAAAAATAAGAAATGTCTCTATATCTACTAGCTCTTTCGGCTTTGCATATGTGCTGCATTTGCTGTACACGTGCAAAGAGGACATAGCCTCAAAGAATTGTTTTTATGAACAGAAGGTTCCTCTTTTTGCATGAAAACTAACTTGACCACTATGCAAATATCCCTGCAACAGGGCAAAAGAGTGCCTGCATTAGCGCCAAGCAGACCAAAGTGAGCCAGGGCATGGAGAGAGCAGAATTATGCCATTTCATCGAAGATATGACACGAGGCTGCTCTCTCCGGTTGACACAACACAACGCAGTGCGGCAGAGCAGCTTTGCTTACTGTGGTGCTGTCCACCATTTGTTAGTAAATCAGCCCATGGGTTATTGGCACTTACCTGAAGTGAAACGCCTTTTCTTAATTGAGGCAGGCACACATTATATTTCAATATCACAAATACCTTGTGCATCATTTTAAAATAGGCTGTATCACACAAGTCACCTGCTAAATTTCAATTTGAAATTATAAACTAAAATTAAAATGTGCCTGTAATGTCGTAGGAAATCTAATTGACAGGAAATAAATGAGCAAACAAATTATTTTGTGCAGTTTAAAACCTGTTTAGGGGCGCACACGTCTTCAATGTGGACGGGGTCACACGCGGAAGAGTGCCGCGTCTTATTTATTTTTGTGTCACATGATGTTAGATAAAAGCACCATCAAAAGGAATTTCTTGCAATTACAATTTCCATACATAAGGCAAGCGATATAGTTGGTAAACATACACAAGTTTTGGGTTATTACATTTCGCAGTGTTTTTCGAGAATGCGAGAAAGTAGCAGCATTATGTACAAGTGATGCAAGTTGTTCACGTTCTCCTTAGCCTATGGCCTCTGTCAGAATTAGAGAACAATTATTTTATGGATCACTGCGACTCTGAGCTAGAGGCAGGAGACGACAGCCAGCAGATAACGTGCTCTATGTTTTTATGCATGCTGTTTATTTTTGATCTGCAATATTAAAGTTTCTAGAATAAAATAGGAGTGATAATCATATTTATCTCTGATATTTGCATACTTATATAATGATGCGATGCTGCACGCAAAGGTTTTGAGATTAGAGCAGGGGTGAGGAACAGAAAGGAACAAGCATCTAATATTGAAATTAACATACATATAAATGCTTTTCAAGAGACCGAAAAGCAGTTTCAAGTAAATGCTTGGTGAGATTTCTAAGTGCCTTGGTGTCGAACCCCTACATGGGCTGATTACGAGCTGCACAATTCAGGGGTGCTAAAATATCTCTCTCCGGAATCACAGATTCCAGTCTGTAATTATGTTATTTACTGGACGACTTTTCCAGTCAGTAAAATGGGATTCAGTTTGCCTGCAACTTGCAACTCAGGATAGAGGATCAGAGGAGAACATGTGAACATGTGATTAGCAGGATATTTCTTTGCACGTCCCCCTTATCAAGGAACATATATATATATATATATTCACTGAAAAAACCATAGGTTATAGACCATATATAGTTAGGGATTTGCATTTACAAAACCTTATTTTACTCGCATAAAACCATTGAAATTCCATATATAGTTAGTTGCGCTAACTATATATCGCGCACCCGCAATCCACTGCTGATGATGTCACATATTACATCATTCATGACATGGTCAGTGACATCACTGATGACATCACTGATGACAACATCCAGTGACTGTATGTTTCTGTAAAGTGTAAATATGTCTTACATATTGAAGAATGAGTGGATGTATAAGTGTCTGGATGAAGGATTTAGTAGGTGCATGACTGACTGTATGAGTGAGTGATTAAATATGTCTCACTGAGTGCATGGGTTAGTGACTAAACTGTCTTACTTTGTGCATTATTATGTCTGTTGTTCTGTAAACTGCTGCATGTGTTGATAAGTAGCTATATGAGTAACTATATGGGTTATTGATTGGTAGCCCAGGTATTTGTATGGGAGACTGAGTGTGTGTGTGGGTGGCTGGGAGGTGTATGACTCTGTGCATAGATGTGTGAGCAGTTGATTCACTAGATGTATGGTTTCAAAAGTGCATGTGGAAACAGCTGTATGGGCGGTTGACTGTGTGCATGAGTGTATTGGTGAGTGAATGGATATCTCAGTGCTACATGTCAAAGTAAGTACTTATGTAAAACACAGTACAAGTGAGAGTTGACATATATAAATAACTGTGCATAAGAGCTAGTGAATGTGTGAGTGGCTGTATGGATCATTGTGAACTTGTATCAGGGATTGTATAAGAGAGTAAATATGTGTTAGTATATGTTTGAATAAGTAAAGTTTGTATAACTGTATAGTTGAGGAAATGGAGGTGCGATTGATTCTTTGCATGACTGACTAGGTGTGTGAGTAACTCCATGGATGAGTGACAGTCTGTGAGTGTCTGTTTACACTGATTGTATCTAAGGTTATATTAGAGTCTGAAGAGGTTCATCGTATTTTCACATGAATGATATCATCAGTGATGTGATCAGTAATGTCAAATGAGATGTCATCAGTGATGTCATCAGTGATGTCATTTGAGATGTCATCAGTGATGTCATCAGTGATGTCATTTGAGATGTCATCAGTGATGTCATCAGTGATGTCACTGACCATGTCATGAATGATGTAATATCTGACATCATCAGCAGTGGATTGCGGGTGCGCGATATATAGTTAGCGCAACTAACTATATATGGAATTTCAATGGTTTTATGCGAGTAAAATAAGGTTTTGTAAATGCAAATCCCTAACTATAAATGGTCTATAACCTATGGTTTTTTCAGTGAATTTTCAAGGTTTTGTAAATGCAAATTCCTAACTATATATGGTCTATAACCTATGGTTTTTTCTGTGAATTTTCAAGGTTTTGTAAATGCAAATTCCTAACTATATATGGTCTATAACCTATGGTTTTTTCTGTGAATTTCATTGGTTTTTTAAAAGCTAACATCTGTAACTGTAAAATGTATTCTTCTTTAAATCTTAAAATATATTTTAGATGTTTATTAATAATTTTTTTTTTAATATTTTTTTTCTTCGCTTCCAGTTCGCGAACCGGGAAGCTTTCCGTTAGCTCATCTTGATGCCGCGACCTAGTCCGCGAACCGGTAAACGTTACGTTAGCGGAACTGTGACGCGTCGCGGAAGCGCGACGTATCACGTTGTCGCGTAATGCGTCTAATGACGCGCCGCGTTAGCGCTCCCGGAAGTGCTCCGGACCGCGAACCGGAAGCGATCCGAGACGCGGCGCGCACCGCGTAACGTAAGCGGAACAGGTCATGTGACTTGTTTATCAAAGTTTTCATTGGTTCATTTCACTTTTGGTTTCCAAATGATGTATGACTAGGTCATGTGACCTAAAAATAACACTTTTCATTGGTTCAGAACTTTTGCTTTTCCCAAATCATGTAAACCCCTCCTTCTTTCCTCACTCTGACTTTCATCTTGGTGAGAGAAAGACCATTTTCCTGGAGTTCAGCAATGGCTTCTATACTTGCTGCAGCTGGTGCACCCCCACCACCACCTCCACCTCCTCATAAGAAGAGAGGACCACCAAGTCAATTTATCTCCAACAGAGAGGAGGAAGAGGAGGAAGAAGAAGAAGAGGATAGAGATCAACCAGAATTTATCCCGGAGTTGCCCCGTGTTTCTAAGAGGAAAACAAGTTTCATCTGGCAGTTTTTTTCCATCCCTCCAGGGGACAAGAAGGTCAATGCTAAATATGCCACCTGCCTCATCTGTAAATACAGATTGTCTAGAGGCACAGAGAAAAAATATAGTATGGGCAACTATACTATGCATCGCCATATGGCCAGGTGGCATCCCTTAAACTACAGCCGGGCAGAGTTAAGGGACCTACAAGATAATCCCCCGACAACTCCTGTGGCCAGATCTACGTCAACAATGTCTTTGACAGGAAGAGAGGCACAGGAAACTGTGCCAAACATTCAGCCAAACTTTAAACATATGAAGTTTACCTGTATATATTGTGGTGCTATGCTCTCGTATGGGAACATGAGCGTGAACTTGATCAATATGGTGTTCGAAAACCATAAGTGCCCTAATGCACCCAAGCAGTAATTTTTTTTTTGCTCCTGTTGAGCCCTTTTCAATGCCTGTTTTTTTGTTGTTTCCCCTCCATAAAAAACACAAAAAAAACATAAAACTGTTCTAAAAATACAAAAAAATCAAAAAATGTTCAGAAAAAATAAAATAAAAAATAAAACAACAAAAACAAAAAAAAAAGTTCTTTTCAGAACTACCTCCCCTTTCAAATAAAATTGCTAGAATGTTTATCACTCTGGCAAGCTCTATTTCTTTTGGTTCGCTTCAAGTTCGCTGACCGGTTCGCGAACTTGAAGCGAACCAAAAAAATATTTTTTTAAAAAAAAGAAGAGTTAGTATAAGGGAAGTAAAAGGAGAATAATGTAAAAAGAAAGACAGCTATAGAGAATAAATCAGAGATAGTGTCAGTGACATCATCAGCAGTGCATTGCGGGTAAAAAGAGTAGAAAACATTTACCTTATAATTCTTGTTACCAGGATGCACTCCAAAGGCTGCAGCTTTTGAAAGCACAGAAATACAGATATTCATTTCACATATCTCTCATATTAGCCAATCATACCTCTTCCCTCACTTTTTTCAAATCAAAACCCTTCCCCCCTCTGCCCTCTCTGCCTTGTTTCCATAGCAACCACCTCCTGGAAGACCTCTCATGTTTGCAAATTCACACAACAATGTTTCAATTGAACTCTGAACTCTCAGTGCACCTGCGTATCCAGTGCAATCTTTCATTAAATGTTTCTTCCTTGACCATTCAAATTACATGTTTCAAAGAACACATCCATGCACCCTAACTTTCTGTTTTCAGAAATGGAAATGCACCAATCACTGCTAATGAATCATTAGCATTGGAAATCCACAGTTTTTTTTCTTTAGAAACTCCTACTGTTTCAACTGCCCTTTCATTACCACACTTCATCTGACTGCAGAACAACCTTCTCCCACCATGTTTAAGGTCTGGATTGTTGGACATAGTTACATCCACTGGGCTCAAAGGTATGCTGAGAACAGAAATTTACCTAACCTCAATTTACAAGATGTGGAAATTAAGTGGTTGGGCCAAAGAGGATTAAAATGTCACCAATTGATACCATTGGTGAAAACCTTTATGCATTTGCCAAAACCTGACCTGTTAATTGTGCACTGTGGAGGTAATGATTTGGGCACTTTGACAGGGGTAGGTCTGGAAATGCTTTTAAAGGACACCTTTGAGCAATTAATGGCACTTTTTCCTCAAACTGCCTTGGTATATTCCAATATATGCCAAAGACAGAAATGGAGGTGGTCCAACCAATTTTGTCCACAAATTGAGAAAGCGAGGAAGCATGTAAACAAATCTGTTTCAGCTTACATGAGAGACCATGGAATGGGCTCTCTGTACAACAATAACTTGCGTTACTACATGCAAGATATCTACAGAGGAGATGGAGTTCACTTCTCAGATGAGGGCAACAGAATTTTCATTCTGAATTTAAGACTGTGCATTGGTACCTACTTATAAGTACCTAAATGTACCATAAACCCAAAAGCTCTTCTCAGAGCTACCCTACATCTGATCACTCACAATTATTATTTTTCTCTAACTTTTTTCACTAATTTTCCACAAAATACGCTCCCCGGAGCGCTACCCGGTTCGCTAACCGAAAGCTAACCTCGCGGATTTTTTAAAAAAATGTTTTTTTTCCGCACATATAAGCCTCCTCAGCCACCCTCAGAAAACCTAGGGGGTCAAGATAAGTCTACCATGACCCCTTCTACCCATTCTAAACATTATTTGCCCTCCATCTTGTATCTTAATGCGACCGAAACACAAAATGGTGGACTCCCGTGACGCTTAAGGTTCGCTAACCGGGCCGCTTTCCGGAAAGCGGTCCTAAAAAAAGGTGGGAAAGTAATTTACAGAAAAACGACTAGAGACACTCTCACCAAATATAGATTAGCTCATACTACATAACAATCCCTTTCATTTTCACAAATTTGATTGAAATTCCATTTAGCCATTAAGCCTGTAGACCTCTCTAAGTACCGTGAGGTAAATTACTTCACAAAACACATCTGAAGTGTTGGAATTGACAACCAATGAAAATGTTACTTTCATTTTCAATTTTTTTTCCTGACATTTGATTGGTTATGTACCTGAATATATATAAAGGAAGAGAAGGAAACACAGCCATTTTGACTACTACTTCCTGAACTACATTTCAAGAGCCTTTTCACCTCCCTGAAAATTAAATTGATAATTTGTAAGTGGCACTTTAAATTAATTTGTAAAAACGTTTTTGATAATTATTTACTGTCCCCCTGCTATAGTTATAGATACAGATAGACTCCTCTGTTATATTTATTGATTGACTTACACTTCTCTGCTATAATTATGAATTTACTTACTTTAAGTTCACTGTTAAAAAAACAGAACTACCTGTCTGAACTTAAACCCAACAGTGCCCTAACTCTTCTAATTTAATTATTTTTTTTATGCAATTTACAGCAAAAAAATGGAAGGGGAGCAAGAAAAAAGTAATGTTTCCTTCGAGATTACATCCGAAGACATTGTAAATGAAGAAAATGTGGATGAAGATTTTATGGATCAATCTTTTGACGAACAATTTATTCAAACCTTACAAGAGACAGAAACATCCATGTTTGACGAGATACCAGATGATATAATGCTGGAAGTTTTAATGAACTATGAAAATAATAAATAATTTTTTTTTAAATCAAAATAAATAAATAAATAAAAAAACGAACAAAAACAACAAATAATTAACATACAGTATTACAAAAGTCTATCATTCTTTTATCCTTAAAGTTCGCTGCCCAGAACGCTTTCCGGTTCGCGAACTTGGCGCTTACCACGCAAAAAAAAAATTTTTTTTTTGGACCCTCCTAGGCCCTTTTAAAACCTCCACATAAAACCTAGGGGGTCAACGAGGATCTACTATGCCCCCTTATGGTAATTTCCCCCTTTGTTTTGGCCTCCTCTTGTCTCTCGATCCTACCGAGAGACAAGATGGCGGCCGCTCCGGACTGTTTAGAATGTTGACAGACACCGGAGAGCCAATCAGCTTCGCATCGCAAAGTTCCGATACGCGAAAGGTTCGCTAACCGGATCGCTGCCCGGAGCGCTGTTACAGATATATATCTTGATTTAAACGTTAATTTCTCAAAATCCACTGAAGCACATATATTGAGACCTAGCAAAGGCACATCGGGCTAACAGTCCCTACAATTTTGCCAAGTTTCGTGCAAATCCATTCAGCCGTTCGGGCTAAAAGTGAGTCCAACCGCCCTATGGAAATTAACATGGAAAAAACGCGTTTTGGGACCCCCCTTTTTTCTCGGCCCCCCCTCCACAAAACCCCCCCAAATTTTCAAGGGCTGCTCAGAAACAAAATGTGCCATTTTCCTGAAAATTTCAGCCGATTCCGTCCACAAACGCCAAAGTTATTAGGCATAGAATTTTCAGAAATCCCATAGGGAAAAAATCCTAACTATATATACCTACTGGCGACCGCCAGTAGGTAATACATATATATACACACATATTTCACCTGTACAACGCCAGTAAAATAATATGTATACTTTTGTTTTGTTTTAATTTTTAAAATATAAAGTAAGGTGAGGCCGGGCCATTTTCAGCCACTGTACCCAAGTTCAAGTTCAAGTTCAAGTTTATTATGATTACGGAACTCTGTACGAGGTCCACATAAAAGACATAAAATATGCATACTAAAAAAGCATTAAACATAAAATGTCGAACATGCAAAAGTATCAAATACATAACAGTTTTAAAAATTACCATCTTAATACAGATCCAAAAAACATTTAAAGAATTTGTACAGTTTAAAACAGAACATTTCATTTGGCGGGTTAATCATGGCTGCCCGAAAAGCAGAGGCTGACAGAATGTTGAGTTGTAGGCAAATTGGTCTTAACCATCTTCGCCTAAAGGACATCAGGGCTGGACAAACGAAAATAACATGAACCAAATCTTGGTCATACAACTGACAAAAATCACAGATCGCTGAGTGACCATACCATCTGGAATAAAGAGATTTCAACGGAAACAGATCCTGTCTTACTAAAAACACTAGGCGTCTAACGCCGTGAGGAATGTTCCATTGAGTATACGATTGAGCTTTCCTCAATAGACAGGACTCGATAACAGGAGTACAGCCTTTTTTCAACAACTGGAAATCTCTATCCAGTCTAAACCCAAGTTCCCACGTGGAGGACTTCAAAAGGGTTTTTAATTGATAAGAGGATAAAGAAAATAAAGCATCTTTATCTAATTGCAATTGATCCACAGCATATCTGAAATTTTTTACAATCGAAGAGTAGTTATTAAAGTTTCCCAGCAATTCATTTTTTATAAGATATCGTAAGGTATTGGGCTCACTCTTTGCCAGACTTACAACACAGCGTATGATACCAGCCAAACCTTGGACCCAGCTACTGCGTAAGCAGAGTTCCTGTCGTAGGGTAGCAGTAGAATTTGCTGTACTAACGGTTAATAAACTACGTAGAATCTTTCCTTCCGAGGAATTTAAAAAGCTCCAATTTTTTGGGTCAATTAACTCTATTCCGTATAAAAGGGAGGCAGGAACTTTTGCTCTGAATACATCCAGTAAAATAGAAAAGTGCCTTCTACCTGTGGCTTTATACAAGGATACCAAACTCTTTCCCTGCGAGATAGCCTTCCGGGAGTTATTGGCCATATGAGCTTTCTCGCTTAAATTATTCATGATAATTTTACCCAGGAAGGTATAAGAACTCACGGTTTCCAATTTTTGACCCCCTACTACCCATGGAAAGTTAGGAAATTTAGGTTTCTTCCTTCCCGCCATGCACATCACTTTACTTTTTGCAATATTTATCAATAGATAATGGTTTCCAGCGTATTCATGAAGAGCTTGCAAGCGATTATTTAGGCCCTTTGGAGTAAGATCGAGGATCAAAATATCATCTGCATACATAAGGCATACAATCGGAACGCCCCCCAACGTCGGGGCAATACCGGAGCATGCTGAGAGCGCTAGAGGTAAATCCACTGTGTAAAGTGAAAACAGCAGGGGAGCCAAAAGGCAACCCTGCTTTAACCCGTTGGATGTGGGTATTATTTTAGATAAGCCTCTTTCACCACCCAGCAGCCACTGTACCCCATCCCCCAGAGTGTGGCCATTTTTTTTTTTTTTTAAAGGGAGAGGGGGCTGGAGGAGCCCCCACCCAAGGCTGATTTTAGCCCCCGGACCCCAATCCCAAGTCCAAGCCTTTATTTATTTTGTTAAAAAGGGGAGGAGAGCCATGTGGCCCCTTCCCCAGGTCGATTTCAGCCCCTGGGACCCCATTTCCTGGGGCCCCATTTCCTGGGGCCAGGCCTTTTCTTTTTTCATTTATTTAAAGAAAGGAGGGCCAAACAGGCCCACTCCCAGGCCTTTAATTTGGCCCCAGGACCGGCCGCTTTGTTGGGGACCGTGGGAGCAACTTTAAGGATCCCGCAATACCTGCCGGCTCACCGCATACTATGAGAGCCAGCATAGCTTTTGGACAGAGGGAGAAGCTAACATGCAGCTCCCTTTGTCCAAAAGCAATAGTGTTCCACTTTTAGTAAGCAAGAGGATTTGCTGCTCTTGCTTATTAGAAGCAGAGCACGTTTTCTATGTCAAAGCAAATTGCAATGTACCGGGGGTGTGCACCCTGGGACATTGCTGGAGCCAGACCTGAGGGGTGGTGGTCCCAGGGCCATCTACAGCTCCAGTCGGAGGGCCGCGTGCCCCACTCCTTTGTAAACTAAGCCCAATGGAGGTAGTGGTCCCCGGTGTTTCTGGGGCCGTGCGGCTCTGCAAACAATTTTAATGTGTTACCCCGGGGGACGTGGTGGTCCCCGGGGATATGTGGCGGGTAGAGCCCCCCTCCTATGCATTAATTGTAATTTAGTCCCAGAGAGGTATTTGTCCCCAAGGCCAGGGGTCACCCATTATTTAATGTTTTTGAGTTCCGGGGAGGTGGTGGTCCCCGGGACAGCACCGGGGGCTATAACCCTCCCAAGTTTCACTATTTTAACATAGCCCCAGGGAGTTGGAGGTTCCTGAGGCTGCTTTGGGGGGGCACGTGCCCTCCCCCTCATTGAAGATATAGCCCCAGGGAGGTGTTGGTCCCCGGGGTAGCTTGTCTCTTAGTGAAATATTTGTGAAAAAAAGAAACGTATCTAGTTATTTAACGGTCAATGTATAATACTTTTCAATTAAAGTTTTTTACAACTTTATATCCGCACTGGTTGGGAGGATTTTGTAAATCTGTAATTTTCTAGATAGATATATAATGTTAAGTTTACATTCTTAGTTATAAAAGTGGAATTCATAAGTAATACAATAAGAATACATCAAGCAGTAAAATTATATTTTTTCTCAATGTTAATTTAAATAGTATTTTAAGGAACTGCAATACCACCGAGCACCATTAAGTTATGAAAAAACATTCTAAATCAGTATATAGATTTGTTAAATTGTAACAAATCATGAAGACGTTTATTAACAATAATAAAAAAAGTTATGTTTTCTATAATTTGTCCTATTGATTATGATTTAATATATTTTAAGGTATTGTGCTCCCGGTGTGGTAGGGTCAGTGCGGAAACGTGCTGATCATGTGGCAAACAAAAAAAACTATTTGATTGGTGTAACACTTTTCAATCTTAAGAACTTCTAACTTCCACCTGTTTCTAGAAATAGGAGGGTGTAGTTCTCATTCTGATTTCTAGTAGTTAAGAAGTAGGCTGATTTGTTTAGTGTGCCTATTTTGCTCGAGAAAAACGATGTCTGGTTCTTCCAGGCAACAAGAGGAGGAAGAATTGAGAGTGTTTGAGGAAGGAGAGGATGAAGTACCACCCAGGAAAAAGAAAGAGAGTATTGTGCTGCAGTTTTCACAATACCAGAAGGTGAAAAGAAGGTCAATGCCCATAAAGTTACTATATCATCTGCAAAAATATTATTTCCTGGGATAGTGAGAAGAAGTACAGCTCTGGCACCTCCAGCATGTACAAGTATCTCAGAACCATACCCCTGACTCGCTTTGCATGGGTTGAGATGCAGAGACTTAGAGATCAAGAAGCTGATGCTGAAGGAAATGCTGCTGGAACATCTGCAGGAACTGTACCCGCCAATATTCCAGTCACCATCCCTAAATTATGGAAAATCTGAATATACTGTCCTAAATACAGTACTTCTCTTGGAGTGGGCAAGCAACCATGATTCAAACCATCAATACACATAAGTGCTAAAATATTTTTTTGCTTTATTTTTAAAGCACAGATGGATTTTATTGTGCTTTGTGAAACTTTCTTTTCTTAGTTTTTCGAAAAATAAATAAAACACCCATACATTCTTAAAAATGGTTAGAAAAACTAAAAACAATTACCCTGTTTAAAAAGAAAAATGGTTCTCTTCAGAACCACCAATTCTGGTTAAAAGAAAAATGAATTACTTGTCAATTGTATATATGTATGTATGAGTTTGTCAGTGATGGCTCATTTAAAAGGGTCATGGTTGCCCTTTTTCACCACTGAAGTGTCATTTTATGATGTTTGGAAGTTTAAAAGTGCAGTAGCATATTTAAAAGGCTAGGTAAGGCCATTTTACATGGCTTTTCCTTTCTTTGACGCACAATACTGCATGAAAGGAGCATTTCATGGTTGTTGCTTTGGGTGTCCCTACACAACACTCATGAAATCTGAACCATTCCAGATTTACGAAAATCATAAATCTGGGAATGTATCAGAATCTAACACCACCACAGTGGTAACTTAAGAAAGGCACAAGAAGAAGAAATGATTTCATTTATTTTTTCTATGTGTGCTGCATTGTGCGCTATGAGAAGAAAGAGGAAATTGCCTGATTTTTTTTTTTTTACAGGAAGGTGTCCCTTCCAGTATAAAATTAATATAGCCTTGGTGCCTGACACAGCAGACTCTACCGGCCATTAAAGATCCACTTTACAGTTAAAGGGCCAAACCAAAGGTGAAGGTCTTTAACAAGGGAACGGGCATTTAATGACTGGTAGAGTCCTCTTTAGAAGGCAGTAAGGCTACTAGAACATTCTCCCCATAGTGGGCAGAATGTTATAATTACTAAAAACAAAGGCCTCTCAGAGCCCAAGGAGTTTTGTGTCCCCTCGGAGTTCGACGAGGCCTTTGTTCACAGCAAAACCTGTGAAAGGAAAAAAACTGAGTATGTTGCTGCTTTGGGCTTCTACCATTTAGTTCAGCTGGCAACAAGTTTTACTTTTTAATAACACATTTTCTTTGGTTTTCTTAGTACAATATGGACCATAGCCCTACAGGTATCTGCAAGAAACAAAAGAAATCAGGAGTACTATAATATGTAGACAATGGTAACTCCTGCAGGAACCGCAGGTCAAACAATATTAACACAGTGCAGACAATCCCAGATCCCAGTGATTGCGTAACTGTTACATATGTGCAAAGGCAGACAGTTACATGATGCGAAGCAAAACATTTAGTAAACATTGGTGTGAGTGGTAAGGTCTATCAGGGACCTAGAGATGGGAGGGAGGAAGGTCTATTCATCGGTATGTCGCCCAATGGGTCTAGTTCGGCCTTCCATGTATCCATAGTCGGAGGAGAGACATCCTTCCACAACTGGGCAATGTCACTTTTGGGGATGGTAAGAGCCAAAAATAAAAAACGTTGCTTATATGTGTTACCCCCTATCTCATCAGTGCTGTGTAGGAGGAAAAGTCTTGGATCCAGCAAGAGCTCCCAAGAAAGTATGTCACTGAGGCAAGAGGCCACCTTCCTCCAGAACGGCTCCAAAACAGAGCAGCTCCAGACCATATGTAAAAACGTGCCCTCCTCTCTCTCACATCTTAAACAGGTGGGGGACTGAATTACCCCCATTTTCCAAAGTCGGGATCGGGTGTAATAAGCTTGATGGATATTCTTGAATTGAATAAGACGGTAGCATGTACACAACGCAGCACCCCCAGGGGTAGCTATGGCTTCGGCCCAGTCATCATCTATCAAATCATGAATATCGTCTTGCCATGCTCTCCTACTTTTGTCAAGTGTTGTTTATGTGTGTGCATCAGTGTTTGATATATTTGACTGATTTTAAAGGGCAACATGTATTACAGCTCACTTTCTACTACCAGTTTCATTAGAGAGCAGAGCTTGCAATCCCAGAACCTAAGCCAACATGAAAGGCCAACTCCTGTCCTGGAAGTCTTGTGAGTCCCAACATCTTTCTTAATACATCAATGAGTGTGTCATTGTCTTTTAGGGGGCAAGATTAGACATGTAAAGAAGCCTATAGGTAATAGACTATATCTGTTTCACATCGCATTATCTCCAAATGTGCATAGCAGAAGCTGCATGCATCACGTTTTGCTAATTATACAGGGCAGCCAGGTATGAAGCTGTGTGTTCAAGTACTTCTGTGACACCTGCCTAACTAACAGTTCAGTGGTTTTGGTACTGAATGCTGACATATCTCGGCCAATATTTGTCCAGGGGAATGATAGACTGTGTTGTTTATAAGATAGGTTCATCAGCTGCAGCACACATGTCAGACTACACATTCAAGTAGAGACATAACTGAGACATGGTAGCAGTTAGACATTCAAACTTGACGGAGTACACTTTCAGTTTACAAAACACACCTCACCATCTATGGCCTTCTTGCAGTTCACCTTTGCAGAGACCTATATGGACTCAGATAGAGGTTAATACATCTAGACACATGTTTTAAACCACACTTTTCTCTACCAGTTTCATTCGAGTGTCAGAGCTCTCAATGCAAGACCTAAGCCAAAATTAAATACCGACTCCTGTCATGCCACTCTAGTGAGTGTCAGCATCTTTCTGGAGACTCAATGAGTGTGTCAGTGCCTTTTTGGGGGCAAGCTGACACATATAAAGAAGCCTATATATACTAGATTACCTCTGTTTTACACTGTATGCACTCTACATGTGTCTAGTAGAAGCTGCATGCATCATTTGGTGTTCATCATACAGGACAGCCACGTATAAAGCTGTGTGTTCAAATGGTACCATGACCCCTGCCGAGCTAAGAGATCTGCGCTTCTGGAACTGAATAGTGATGTAGCTCTAACAAGATTTGTGCAAGGGTATGATAGACTGTATAGTTTTTAAGTTAGGGTGATCAGCTACAGTACACCTGTCAGATTACATGTAGAAGTGCAGGCGTACCTAAGGCAAGATGGGAGTCAGATATTCAAACTTGATACTGTACGCTTTCAGTTTAAAGCAAACACCTCACTATGTATGACCTACTTGCAGTGTACCTTTACAAATACATATACGGACTGAATCTGTAAAGAATTTTAAGATTTCAGCATCCCAAGAAGTTTCGGGTATGATTTCTATACTAATTAGAATGTGTGCTTGATCAGAAATTAGAATAGAACCAATAACTGCATGGGCTAGAGTGGAGAGTATGAGAGTTGTAAGAAAGAGGTAGGCAACTCTAGATTTGGATTTATGTGTAGGGGAATAAAAATTACATTTTAAATTATCTGGGTTATAAATCCTCCAGGCGTCTATCAGTCCACTGGATAGAATAGTGCTTTTAAATGTTTTTTTGTGCATTTTATTGGGGACATACCTGGCAGGGGATTTTCTGTTAGCAAGGAGATCCACAATTTGGTTGCAGTCTCCTTTCACATGAAAATATTAATTCAAACATGACCTTAGAATGAGTGACATGTACTCCTAAAATTGTACTTCTACGACAGTGGGGCCATAAATGTCAAGGAGGGAAATTGGAGTATTCTTCATAGTTAGATGAAGGACAAACCATCTACCATCCTCATCCTTCTTCTCCTTTTCTATCATAAGGGAGAATGGCTTATGAAATAATATGAGCACCCCATTTGTAATCTGTTTGCGTGTGAACACAAGACGTGGCCTACCCAATGCCTCCTTAGTGAGATAATCTCTCTATTTGTAAGGTGGGTTTCTTGTAGCATAGCAATGCTGCATTATAATCTAGATAAATGTGGAAACACTCTCTGCTTCTTAATAGGGTTGTTTACACTGTTGACGTTTCATGGCACAACACACAAATTATTTATCAAGTACAAAACTGAAAAAACTGACTATAGTATATACATATGTTTTCAATTGAATAAAATGAACAGTGCAAAATATGTTAGACAACCAATTCTTCAAAGTGCGACTACAGCATTTGTTGGTAAGGTGATGCCCAGCTAGCCAAAAAAGAAAAGAGTGAAGAAAAGTTAGGGAAAGATAGATAGAATCTGATAGAAAAAGAGAAGATGGTAAAAAGGCCAAAAGGATTAAAACATAATTAAACATAGTACCGCCAGTACAACAACAATAACGAGTTTGGGTGAAGTACGAAGAAAAAGATTGACACCAAACAGGAATCAGCCAGTACTAGATGACAAAAGCCGAGGAGACAGTTAATTAATAACATATATGAAGAAGACAGCAGTTAAAAACGTACATTAAGATTACAAAATGGGGGATTTACATAATAAAGAAATTGCAAAATTGACAAGTTAAGAGCACTTACAGACAAATGGAAATAAAATGTACCCAAGAGGTCTGGGGTGGGAGACACAAATGAATAAAACATCTGGGAAGGGAATCTGGGCTAGACAAGAAACATCTGCCAAGGAAAAGTGAATATTAGTAATTGGAGAAATTTACATAGAGAAAAAACAGTAGCAGTAACTGAAAACTGGAAACATATTAAATGCTAAATGAGGCATACTATTAACCATGAGAAAAGAGAATAAATTGAAGTTTTTCCAAGTGCTATTTATTCTCCCTCAGATGAAAAAATACATTTTCTTAAGTCATTTTGGTATTCAAAAGAGAAAGTTCTCTCCATGTGAGTCTCATTAAAAAATCATGGATGTACAAGGTCATACATATCGAGCGTTCTGGGAGGGTAGGGTAGGACGGAAGGACAGAAATTCCTTGGGATGAGCTGCTGATGCACGGGCTACATCTGGTGAGAAAAGATATTTCTGACCAGACCATATCATTTACTTCCTTTGCTTGGCTGCTAATAAAACCATGAGCAACTCAGCACACTCCAAATATAGAACAATTATTTCTCCTGGGCATCCCAATGAAGAAGGTCCAGAATATTTAGTGTCTACTCAATGAACACATTGTATATTGAGGTTTGTTCCCTCCTTGAGCCCAGCTATTTTTGAATATGTATTTTAAGAAAGGCAAGCACGCCTTGGCCCTCTGCCCATTCAGGAATGCCATAAATTCTGAGGTCTGTTGTGGCTTTCCAAATACTCAGTTTTTTGTTTTAGAAATGAAATTTCCTGAGACATGTCTTCAATCTTAGTTGCTGCTTCCTGTATGTTACTTAACCATTGTTCAGCATGTTTTACCCTGGGTTCAACATTGGACCATTTTTCTTCTATCTGCTGAGGTGTTGCACTGGTCTCCATCAAATAAAGTTTAAGAGTTTTATTTATTTCATGAGGACTTTGAGTGTCAGAGAAGTGGAGACTTTGTTGGTGAACCAAGGTCCTTCTTTTGCCTTTTAGTAGCAGTGTTTACGTCTTTTTGAGCAGAAGGCATGGTTCCAGATGAAGCAGCAACCTTTTGGCTAGAAGATGGGGAAAACTTCATATGTATATAAGTGGAGGACCGTTTACAGGCTTCAGAAGATGGAGAAATTCACTTATAGGTAGCTCAGATTTATTTGAAATGATCAAGTTCATAGAGAGAGTTTTAGGACCAAGATAACAAGTGGGCACAGCCGTGACCCACAACATTTAAGACAAAACAACAAAGAAATGGCCAAAAAGGCAAAGCACAAATCTGTCTGTATACTATTGTTCAGTGCTACAGACTCAATCTCTTAAACATAACCATACCATTGCATCAAACAATATAGCATTCATCATATTGCATATGGGGTTTTTTGTCAACGACTTTTCGATGCCTTTTTAAATTATGACATCATCATCAGGACAAGAATTATCAGCATTATTGTTTTGTTCAACAATTAATAACACAATGCCTATTAACGCATTACTTTACATGAAGGAAATGGGAGGCAAGGGGGAAGGAAAAACAGAAATTGTATATAAGTATCAGCATGTAAGGAACAATTTTAAAAAACATGAGTGACATGAGAATTGCGGCGAGTGAAAAACCATGCATATAGCTGAGTGGAGTCGATAATCGGCGAGTGAAGGGGAGTTCCAAGTCTCTATTAAGATCAATAGCAAGTGAGGGTGGAAAATACTAGTCATGATTACCCAATCGTTCCGATGATGAAAAGGCTAAGTCGTGAATGGCGTGAAAAATTACTGTGGCTAAGTTCATGGAGGTGTCAATAATCACGGGCGATGGTACGTCGTGAATGGCGTGAAACATTTATTGGCTAAGTCATTGCTATGGCAATAATCGCGGGCGGTGGCAGGAGAAGAAACCTACATGCCGGTTTACTTGCTGGTTGTCTCGTTCTGGGTTATTGAGGAGAAACCGCGGGGCTAATGGCATTCTGTGAGGAAAGAGAAATGTGACGTTAACGGTACCGGTCTATGAATGAGGCGGTGTGCCGGATCGAGGGTGGAGGACACAGTTACCTTTCAAAACAATTCCCGGGCTTCCATCAAGGTTGTGTGGAAACGCCAGGAGTGGAGCTCGCTTACACATTGACCACAGTCAATGCTCTCATTAACGCCACTTTCCCAAGCGGCGATCTCATTACACACCGGGTTCCTCCGGTGCTCTCGCAAGCCACAATCTTGTGGGTATCAATCACTTTCCTATGAATACTTTCAGCTCTCTCTCTCTCTTTCTCTCTTTCTCTATGTTGGGAAGTTTCTCTATCTACTGGGAATATAATATTATAGGTTAGGTGATGGATAGACAGGTCGATCCTCTCACACAGGAATGGCCAAATCACAATGTGCAAAGGGTATTCCCTAATTTAGGTGCTCCTCTACTCCCTTGCTCAGTTACCATTTACCTGGACGGGAGATGCATCCGTTCACATAACAGCATCTGACTAGAAGAAAGGTTAACTTTATCATAAGAAAACAACAATTACACAATAGTTCACTAAGAACTAGGGTACCTTTATTCGACAATAATAAAATATAACAACAATATAATACTGCAATATAACATATAGCCTGAAAAGCAAAAGGAAAGGATTAGAATGTGTGTGCACACTAATAAGAAAGGGTCGACGTCACCTTATGAGTACGAAGTCTGGACTCAGTTGTCATCTGGGTTCCCTTCTCGTCTGTGCCTTAGCTCATCTTAGGATCACCCCTGCAGTCACGGATACACGTCTGCAACGCTATGCTTTCCCTCCTCTACTTCCCTCCAAGTCACTGGAACCTTCCTTTTATTCTCTGTGTCGTCTGCTGCACTCTCGCTGTTCTGCACTACTCCTCTCTCCTCTCGACCACGGACTATCTTCACCTTCCAACGTCGATCTTATAAATCAGTTTCTGCCACTCTGGTATTCGTTCGCTCCGCTAACTTCTTCACTCTGTATGCCCTGATCTTAGTATCAAAGCTCACCAGCTGCTCCAACTAAAATAACTTCAATCTTTCTGAGAGAGTATCAACCCTCGGTCTTTCTCGGACTTCAAAGTGGCGACTGTCTGCCTTAAGTTGATTAACTGCAATAATGCTATCGACTAGCTGCCGTCTACTAACTGACTCCTGAACTCTCCGTGCTTTCGCTAATATGGAACTGTGTTCATGCATGGAAATTTACGGCCAGTAACCTGCCGCCCACCAAATTCTTGTACCACCCCGTGCCAAGGACACGTTCTCAGCCGGCCAGCCTGATGTTATGTCTTCGACACGAAGAAAAATACAATCCTTCGATAAGGACCAGCCTGAGCCGGTTCTCTCCAAGCGAACAACACCTTATAACTAAAACATTACATTTGACCTAAAAGCATCTCAAGCAGCCGAGGCAGAGAGAAAAATTTAGTCTCTCCCGTTCGAGGCCTACAAGGCCCGAAATAAGCATAACTCCCCTAGAAATATACTAGCAACCTTACAAAAGGACGGATTAATACTAATACTAAGGAATCTATTCATTAATATAAGTTTATAGACCCTAAGATGCAGAAAAGGGTAGGGAATTACGTCAAACACCTGGTAAATAGGTCAGGTCTGAGGTTCTAATCCTCCTATTAGAATGATAGCAGGCTAAAGTCACCTTCACTCAAAAAGGGGCAGAAAACCCGGTCAGAACAGCATGTTAATGAGTCTTTTGTAGTTATAGTTGGTCTGGAGTTCATCTATATAACGTTAGGAAGCAGCAATAAATACATTGCGGGCAAAGAACTGTTGAGGTAAGCCTTCAGCAAATTCAGCAGAAAATCAAATCATGAGGAGGCAGCATAAAATGTTTTGCAACCAAAAGAGGCTGTTGTGGCAGGCCTCCAGCAAATGAAGCAGTGTGGTTACTCATAATGCACCATTACCAGTGAAGCGAGGCAGTATCACAGGCCTTTCATAGACAAATAATATAGCAACCATGACCACAAAGCATGATGAGATTTACGTGAGGGAGAAATAGTGAAAATATGCCAAAAAAGGGGCCAACATGTAAAAATACCTTTTTCCCCCTTGTTTGAGTATTGTACTGCTCACCCCATTCTTAAGTAGAGGCAAACTGCAGTTGTGTTTCTCAAAATGTTTCAGAGGCAACAAGGAAACTCAGATGCCCATGGCCATCTTGAGGGCCATTCGGCCACATCCCTCCTCTGGTTTGCCTTTTCTGCTCATTTTTATGCCCTCTGTTTGCCTTGTCTGCTTGTTGTTCTACCCTGTGTTTTGCCTTTCCTGCTCTATTTTTCCGCTTTCTGTTTTACCCTTTCTGCTCAATTTCCTGCCCTGCCATTTTGTCTAGTTTTTTATTTTTCGTCTCTAAATGGCGCGCAAGCACTGTCTGGAACTGAGACACACTGTTTCTGCTTTTGTGGCTTCATTTCGTCCGTAGGCTTGCCATTTGCTGGCATCGTTGATGATCCATTTTTGTTCTCCCAATTTAGCAAGCGTCTGCATATATCATGCCTCTTTCAGTGTTTAGCCCTGCGAGAGTGCACCGGCCAACTACTCCTAAACATACACTGATGCTAATTTCTTGCATTGTTTCAGGACTACTTTTTCATTTCCCCACTTCAGGCCAGCTTTTTTTGGAATATGTATTTTAAGTAAGGCAAGCATGTCTAGGCCCTCTGCCCATTCAGGAATGCCATACATTTTGAGTTAATTACATCTGTTGTGGCTTTCTAAATACTCAGTTTATTGTTTTAGAAGCAAGATTTCCTGAGACATGTCTTAATTCTTTGTTGCTGCTTCCTGTGTGTTACTTAGCCGATGTTCCGCATGGGTTACCCTGGGTTTAACATTGGACCTTTTTTCTTCTATCCACTGAAGTGTTGCACTGGTCTCCATGACAAAATGTTTAAGAGTTTTATTTATTTCATGAGGTCTTCGAGCTTCAGAGGTAGTAGAGACTTTGTTGGTGAACCAGGGTCCTTCTTTTGCCTTTCAGTAGCAGTGTTGAACTCTTTTTGAGCAGAAGGCATTGTTCCAGATAAAGCTACAACCTCTTGGCTAGAAGATGGGGAGGACTCTCCTTGACGGCCCCACTGTCATAGAAGTACAATTTTAGGAGTACATGTCACTCATTCTAAAGACATGTTCGAATTCACATTTTCATCTCGGGGGGGACTGCAACCAAATTGTGGATCTCTTTGCCAACAGAAAATCTCCTGCCAGGTACATCCCCAATAAAATGCAAACAAAAACATTTAAAAACACTAATCTATCCAGGGGACTGATAGATGCCGGGAGGATTTATAACCCAGATAATTTAGAATTAAATTTGTATTTCCCTACACATAAATCCAAATCTAGAATTACCTACATCTTTCTAACAGCTCTCATACTCTCCACTCTAGCCCATGCAGTTATTAGTTCTATTCTAATTTCTGATCAAGCACATGTTCTAATTGGTATAGAAATCATACCCTAAACTTCTCAGGATGCTGAAATCTTAAAATACTTTACAGATTTTGATCAAAATGTATATACACCTGAACACTCTCCATCAGATGCATCTCTAGACTCTTTATTTGATTCTCTCCCACGTTGTAATCATCAGTCTCAGGACTTTTTCTTACTTGGCAAAATAATTCTATATCATACATAAAGACCGCACTTGTTAAACTACCTAAAGATAAAGTTCCCAGACTGGACGGTTTTATAGCTGAATTTTACTTATGCTTTGCACACATTCTACTTCCTCATTTGCTTTCCTTATATCAATACTCCCTTCTCAACAAAGAGGCTCATTGTTCTTTTGTAGAATCAATGCTATGCTTAATACCCCAAAAAGGTAAAAATTCCTCCTCATGCACCAACCGTAGACCAATTTCACTCATTAACATGGACTGCAACATTTTTGCGAAAATACTGTCCCTTCAGCTCAATCAGTTTATCCCAGATCTGATTGGTATAGAGCAAACAGGGTTTGTAAAGGTTAGACATATGGCTGATAACTAGAAGACACAAGGAACGAACAGTGGACCATAAAACCCCTGTGCAGCACCAGTAGTGAAAGTGACCCAATTTTTCGTAAATCATACGTATTATTTGTGTGCAAGTTCACAAATGTGCCCCCTTTCCAGAAGCACTTCCCCTCCACAGGGAATATAACAAATGAAAAAAACTAAATTGGAACTGCCCCACAACTTGGACTGCGTTCAAACAGCCTGCTCATACTTGACGTGGAATATCAGTGTATTACTTGGAAAAAAGCCAGGCCGTGACTTTGGTTTGAGCTATTGTTTGCAGCCAGGCAAAAACCCAGGGAATTAGGTGTCGCCCCAAATTAATTTTGCCCTGAAGAAGTCCTATGTAAAAAGGAAAAAACACGTTGGCTGATGTTTTTCTACCAATTGATAAAAAAAGAAGAGATACACCATACAACTTGAATGAGAGCAACTTTCTTCGTGGAATCAGATTTCTGCAAAAGTTATGGACAATAATCTCTTAAGGACTTCAAGTGTTGGTGCTGTTCCAATTTAGGTGCATATCATCAACGGCCCGTGAAAATTATCGCTGGCCTTGTTTAGCGTGAATAAAAGTAACGCCGCCTATCGGCGGATTCTATCGCCCGGTGAGCGCACTATCAGCAACGCGACTCGCAGAGGCGATAGAAATCCAGGCAATATCGGCGATAAGGTGCAATTTCTTGCAATACAAAAAAGAGTTAGACAATAACATTGCTGATAGCGAGATGTGGACGCAGGATAATGATTCACCTCCCATTACAAACATATCCAAGTCAGAAAATTAGCAGGTGTAAGAAACCTGCGATATAGCCGGTTAACGCTAGTTTAAATGTCACTAGGTCGGTTAGCGATTTTATTAATGATAAGGAGGATGCCTGTAAGTAAATAAAATCGCTGTAGTTCACACGGGAACGCCTACTTCGCATCTCATTAGCGATGCGAGGCGATAAGATTATGGGCGCTAAGGCATGGATTCACGCGTTAGTGTGTCCATGCTGATAGGGAGTTAACATTATCGACGCTTTTTGCCTGAAAAGGGACGCAAAGTGGCAATAATGTTAACCCCAGGCCCTTGATGATATTCCCCTATGTTTTTTCATATGGCTGATAACTCTAGAGAGTTTTTAGTTTTTCTTCACCTCACCTCAAAAAGCTCTACTCCGATGGCTGCAATCACTCTAAATGCAGAAAAAGCATTTTACCGGGTACACTGGCTCTTCATGATGCATGAGCTCAAATGGTATGGTTTTTGACCTGGCATTTAAAATATGTTAGCCTACTTCCCGAACCACTTCAATATTTGTTAATGGCATCTATTTATCCTATTTCCCCTATAATGTGGCACTCAACAAGGATGTCCACTATCACAGTTGATTTTTGTATTGACTTTGGGACCTTTTCTCCACACAGCGTCATTAACCCTTCTTTCATGGTTTTCTTTATAAAAATATTGAAATTAAATTAACTGCATATATGGATGACATTGTTCTGTACATCTCGGATCCACAGTCATCTATTCCTGCCTTTACAGATCTCTTAAGCACATATTCTAACTTATCTGGATACAAACTAAACTTTACTAAATCTGAAGTCCTTCTATCAAATACATTATGCTTAAAAAGAAACATTTGCGGACAATGGTATTTAATTGAATTCTAGCTATAATAAATGTTTAGGGATTAAATACTCCATTTCAACTACAAAAAACACCTAGATCAATTTGGACAATGCGGTTTAAAGAATCCTTCAAATGACAGAGAAGTGTTCACCTTTAAATATATCCTGGTGTGGTAGGTTATATACAATCAAGATTATGATGCTCCCTGTTATGAATTTTTATTTATCCATGCTGCCAGTTAAAATTCCTGTGAAATTCTTCAAACCCCCTAATAGCTCTTTATGTAGATTTCTATAGAACAGATGGAAAACACGCACATCTTTATCTTCTTTATGCAAACCCAAAGATATGAGTGGAGTTAATTTCCCTATTTATAAAAAAATCATTCCTCATTTGTAATAGAATTTTTTTTAACCATCTGCATTCAGCCACTGAGAAGCCCCCAAAGGTCTGGTGCACACTTTTAAATTTCACGTTTCTCTTTCCAGTCTCTGGCTCATTTTCCTCATCTTCCAAAATCTTTTTAATCTCCCACAATTACAAATCCTATAAAAACAATATCTCTGGTTCTTACCAGATCTCTGTTGTCTTCGCACATTTCCCTGGACCCTTCCACATGGCACAAACAACGTATTAAATTCAAATTGTACAATTGTTTTAAAAGATTGATCACTACAAGAATATTTCAGGTCAAATAGCTACTTCAAGTTGTGCATTTCTGATCCTCATCCAAAGTTCCAACCAAATATGGCCTTTCTGCCACTTCCACCATTAAATATGAATCTTTAAAAAAATGTGTACACAACACATATCCACCTTTTCACAAGCACCTTCTCTTACTGCAGCTTTACTTCCAACACAATTAAGTATTTTCCCATGTATTAAAGTGCCCTACATACATTAACATCCCCACTATTTGCATGCAAACCACCCAAAATATAGAATAGAACTATTATGGGAATCAGAATTACATCACTCTTTTTCCTGACAAACATGAAACTTGATTTGGCTAAAAACCCACCATACCTCCTGTATTCTAGCAGTACACAAACTTTATATTTTTAACTCCAATCTCTCTCCGCTAATACAATCCAAACTTACAGAACTCATAATGGACCTGTTCAAACACACCAGACACATATCTGCATTTGTTTTTTTAATTCCCAAGAATTGTTTCTGGAAGTAGATAAGTAAAACAATTTCATCTGTGTCTGTAACCTGAGTATGTTTGTGGACTTGCTTATTGATATTGTCTTTCAATTAATGACATCATATTGGAGAAATCCGAGCAAAGTCACTTTTACTGTATGGTGGAACTTACACTGTCATCACTATAGACTCGATCGAACATCCTCCACTTCCACACAACAACTTCTTCAGAAAGATACTTTTTGGTCACCTCTTACCACATGCCTATCTAAGAACTCCTCTCGGATTCAGGACAGTAATTCTGTTTTCAACTACCATGAACTTTACTTTATTTTTTACAGCAATTAACTGTTATTTATTTATATTATTATTTACTTGTCTTATGTTTTTTGACAATCAAACAGGTACCAGTCATGTTGTATAGCTTTATTTTTCCTTGTATTGTCTTTTTTCTCCATCTTCTTTTCTTCGTTCTTTTTATTCTTGTTTTTCCCTTCCCATAAAACACAAATAACAAATTGCGATATCAAAAAGGTCCCTAGGTATTTAGTTTTATTTATTGGTCTATAGTTCTACAATGCTAAAGTTTACTGTTTATTACTGCTTCAACTGTATTTTATATTTTTGCATTAATTCTTGTGTATTATGCTTTGCTTTAATTATTATACATGTTCTATTAAGATGTACATTTTGCTGAAATTATTTCAAATAAACCTTCCTTAAAATTAAAAAAGGCATAACAGAGGTTAGAAAAATGAGCAGGTGAGGCAAAACAGATCAGAAGAAGGAAAAACAGAGAGCACTCAGATACTCACAGCCCCACTCAGAGAATCACGTACCCACTCACAGACCCACTGAGACACTCACAAGCCCACTCAGTGGTGCATGTACCCTCTCACAGACCCACACACAGATACTTATACACCTACTCACAGACCCACTCAGACACTTATACATCCAATCACAGACCTACTCAGACACACACACCTTTTCACAGATCACTGAGAGCCCTGCACCCACTTATAGAGCCACTCAGACACTCACGCACCCACTCACAGACCCAAACAGAGACTCATGTACCCACTAACAGACCCACTCAGAGACTTATGCTCTCACTCACAGACCCACTGAGACATTCATGCACCCACTCACAAACCTACTTAGACACTGAGATATCCACTCGAAGACTTACTCAGAAACTCATGTACCCACTCAAAGACCCACTCAGACTCATGCACCCAATCACAGACCTATTTAGACATTCACATATCCACTCACAGACCCCTCTCAGGGACTTACTCCTCCACTCACCGACCTACACAGATGCTCTTGTGCTCAGTCACTGACCCTCTCAGAGATTCATGCACTTACTCACAGACCCACTCAGAGACTCAGAAACCCACTCACACACCCATTCACTGACTCACTCAGAGACACACATACACACTTACAGATACACTTAGATGCTCACCTACCCACTACAGACCCACTCAGAGGCTCATGCACTCGCATACAGGCACACTTGGAGACTCAAGCACTCACAGACCCACTAAGAGGCTCATTCACTCACTCAAAGACCCACTCAGAGACTCATGCACTCACTCACAGACTCACTCAGAGACTCATATACTCACTCACAGACCCACTCACAGACACACCACCCACTCACTGTCTCTCTCAGAGATGCACACACACTTACAGACCCACTCAGACACTCATGCACTCACTTACAGAATGACTTAAACACTTATGGAAGCACTCGCAAATCCACTCAGTGTCTCTTACACTAATTCAAAGACCTACTCAGACACCCAATCAGAAACTCATGCACCTACTCAGACAGAGACTAAGATACTCACATTCTGAAAATGATTTGAAAGGAGCACTCCCTTATGCTATAATCTTAATCCACATGTTTAACATTTACCAGGCGTGCTGCAGAGGGTTGCACACTGTCCCTGTGTGTCTGTAACTGAATTAATGTTACTTCAAGTGTTTCTACTTGGCCTCTGTGCACTGTTGCCTAAATCATAAATTGATTGAAATTTCAAGCTGAAAATATATTCTGATACTACACTTTGTTGCTGTTTCAATTACCTATATTTTCCAGAATACAATATTCATGTCATCGAAACATTTGCCTGTGAATTTGTTTACATCACAAATTAATTCCTTCTGGACATAAATTACATGTGCATCACAGTAAAAATATTTTTTTGCAGAACCGCCCAATGCACTTCAGGCCCCATCGGGCCTTCTTCAGGGGTTTAATCTGTAAACAAAGAATAAAACATGATCTAATTTCATAGAACCCATGTTTGGTAAAGCAGTCAAAGTGTATATACATTAGCACATTGTTTGTTACTTCAAAATGCAATCTACTGATTATACCCAAAGCTTTATGATGAAGTACTAGAAGATATTTGTGTTTGGTTAGTTAAAAAAGTGAAAACAGAAAAAGCAAAGCACTGGTTGCTAAAATGCACCTACAAAATGACAACACAACCGCTATGTTACACCAAGGTGTCTCAAGTGCACCAATCATTAGCCTGTATTCTAGTGATGAAAGTGTGCAATAAATTAAATGAAATACAAGCTTATTGTTGAATTACTCCGTAAAAGTATGCGCAAATCGATGTGGAAATCTGTGAACATAACACAGGTAATACCTAATTGACAGATTACAATTCAATCGAGATCTGAGTCACGCGTATAAGCGGGAACCTCACCACTGAACTGAGTATGCTAGTACGAGACTCAAGACGCTGCCTTTTGAGTTTCTTGACCCAACGCTCTCTCTCGTCAGAAACGAGTCTGTAAAAATACAAATAAATACAATCTAAAACCCCATCGATAAGACCTTCCGCTTAAGCTTGGCCATCTTGCAAAGGTATACTGACCGTTATAATCAGATAAAACCGAAGTAGTTATTCAACTCCCGTCGGACTTCTTCACCACGGTAACAGCCAGGAAAAGTGACGCATGTGTGTTCAACTCAATGCGACGCCTCTTATTTCAGAGCCTACTGTGATCAACGACGGACTACATACCGATGTGCTCATACTCCATTGTTAACTAGCAAAACCTCCTATACTGCACATAATTCTTTCCGAAAAAGTAAAATAACATTGTCACAATGATGTGCTACATACTTGTTTATCAAAACAATGATACCATACCATATGTTAACACTAAATATTTCATGGAACACTGCATAAAAACTATGCCCCTATCACCAAATTATTGTGATATATGAGTGATGTTAATAACAAAATACAAAAAAAATTATGAAGAGAATGAACATAAGGCTCATACAGATCTCTGTAATACATGTCTGGGAATTAGTGAAATAACAATAAGAAAAAATAATCAAAGTACTGTGAACCTTCTGACTAGTGCTCCAGTGTGTGATAAAAAACAGTGACCTGTCCTGCCATTCAACAAGGCTGCTACCATAGAAAACAACCTAGATTTATTTTGTCATTGATCCCTTTAGGATCTTGAGTGTTCAACCGTCTAACCCAGTAGATCTCTCTCTGGAGTAGAGTTTTGGTTAAATCTCTCCCAGGTGTGGATTTTTTCTAGGGGTGTTTTTGCAAAATGCGAAATGCGCTTTCGCAAACTATCGCGAAAATGTAAAAAATCTCCGCGATTATGCGGAAATATCACGAAGACGCAGAAGTTTTTTCCCCGCCTATTCGCGATATTTTCTGCGTGATCGCAGCTCGCCAAATTACCCAAGAGGTTGTTCACGGGTGCGGCCATATTCCTTTCACTTGTCCCGCCTGCTATGCTTACTTTCTGTTCCGGGTCTCACAATGCATCCTCGCACCCGTTCCTGGTACGCATTTCTTGTTCGGGAAAGCTTTTACTTGTTCGCGCTGCTTTTTGCGGGCTCGGGGAGAAAATATTGTGCGAACTTGCGCACGGGGTCGCAATGGGCGCAGCCAACTTGTTTTTCACTCTATTGCATGGTTATGGGCCTGATTTTGAATCCTCCCTGTCTCTTTGCAATCCTTTGTTTCCAGCCACTTTTTAAAAATCTTTTTAATTTATTATCTCTCTAACTATTTTCCTGCTTCTGTATTTTTGTTTTTGTCTACTTTGTTTGAGTTTTTTAGCTACTTTTCACTCTTTTTCTATTCCCTGCTATTTCCTTTACTTACTTTTTAAATTTTATCACCTTTTCTTTCCCGCCTGTCTCTCTCTCTCCCCAGAACCATGCCAAAGGGTAGGGCTCGCCGCAGCCAGAGTCGCGACCGCCTTTGTTGGTGGAAGGCGGTGCCCACAAGGGGTGCACGCACGGGCCTTATTTGGGGAGGTGGAGTTGGATGCACTTATCTTCTTTGTGCAGCGCCACCTCATCTCTACCCTCGCAGCAGGTGGCAGGTCTGGGTCCGGGTACGGGCTACGGGAGCGTCGACAACGCTGGGGGAAGGTGCGCCGGGCAGTCTTCCGCTGCTCTGGGTTCCGGCTCACCCAGGCGTAGTTGACGCACCGGTGGTCCGACATCCTGGACCATGAGCAGGACCTGCTGGGAGTGGAGGTCCCGGGTCTTGGTGAGTAACTATTTAATTATTACTACTCTGTGTCTGTTCTTCTGCTCTGTGGTATATATTACGAATATTTTTTTTATTCCAACCAGTTAGAATGTTGCTACTTCCATTCCACGGTAATTAGGTTTACAAGTCTTCTGTGATTGTTATGACACAGGTGCTCCTCTGCGCTACTACTAATCTTACTTGTTTGCAACTTTGTGTTTGCACTCGCTTAGCGTGATTATGTAAGAGTTTATTTTAGAGAAATTAAGTTACGTAATGCTGTAGTGACTCTAGTCCTTACTTTGTCCTGTCACTAAGAGATAAGGGCGATTGATACTTAGGTGTAGTTACTTTGTATGAGTTTGTAATTTTATTAATGTTATGCGTGATGCCCCCTCAGTTACATCACGTGCTGCTGGTACCCCAGCCTTTATTAGAACCTTTTCTAGTTTGTTCAATGAGTGGTGGTAATAGGCTTAGCACTAGCAGAACATCAGCATCAATTAATCAACCCAAAATTTGGTGAATACAAAAAATGTAGTCATGTGTCCTCCATTTGACCATATGCATTGTTGAGGACTAAAAGAAGTGGAAATGCATACTTAATGTACAATTGGCATGCCTGGAATAGGTGGGCTAGGTCAGGTGGTACGTCATACTTATGCTTAGTTAGTATTCTGGAATCAGAATGGAAGACTGGATTATTGTTGATAAATAGGAAGTAGTCGATCCGCAAATCCGCCAAAACTATTAGTTGACCAAATGAGATCGGTCAATTTAGTTATTGCAATTGTTGGTTACATAAGTGTTTTTTGACCGTTCTTTAAAAATATTTTATTTGTTTGACACCATCCATCATTGTTTGTCTCTTTCTTATATCTTTCCTGTTCAGCACCCAGGGGCAGGCAGACACAGTCAGGGAGTGGGACTCAGTCGGCGGGAGAACCACAACACCAGGACGACACCAACGAGGGATCCTCTGCTGGCCCTAGTAAGTCTTCTTGTTTTTAATAATAATTCTCATTCCATAACTTTTACTGCACCATATTTTTCCAGAACTATTGTTTCAGTTTCCTAATGCTATTGTTTACCAACAATTATCCTTCGATCTGTACTGTTTCAAAAATCTTGTTATCCCTGCCTCTGCTATGATGACTCTCTGTACTACTACTACTACTATTAGTCAGTCTGTACTGTAGAAGCTAAGCTTTCCCAGTTGGCCACTCTTTATTTAAAAGGTTGTAAATACAACTCAGATTCACCAGTATCTCTAGCCATTGAGTCCAAGTCCTTTGGGTCGTCCTCTTGAGGTTTTGTTAATCTAGAGGCCTTGACAATTCACACCAACAAATACCCAAGCAGATTTATTACTATTTTGATATGATAGGACATACTACTACTGTTGTAGGGATTTTGCACATACAGACCTTTGCACAAGAAAATAGGATGCTGGTGATGGTAGGTTGGACCTTCCTCACACACCTCAATCAGAAGTTCAGAACCCACCACAATCCCCTGCCCGACTAGTTATAGTAGTGCCTTGTCATAACTATTAGCTCTCCGATTCCTCTCCCCAAGATAGACAATCCAGAACATAACACACCCAACCTCTCAGTCGTGGAAGCAATGCACTTGCTTCCTTTAATTTGCTCACTCATGTAAGTCCACACCAAATACCACCAAGTCTATGTAAGCTCAAAATGTTTATTGACAAGCTCTGTACATTAACATAAACATTGTTACACTTACTTACAGTTGGTAATTAAATCATGATAACTGAACAGTGGTGGAAGCACCACCATCCCCTAGGTAGGAATTTAATTTATATAAATTTATAACTGAAGATCTCTGAGTGAAGAAGAACCTAGTACGGGTAGTTGTTGCACCATAAACTCTGCAAAGCTCTGGTTCATAGAAGGGAATCTTCCGTCTGTAATGCGAAAAATAAAATGGTGCGCATTAGTATATTGCAAGCATTTTTCAGCCGTGCCAAAAAGTGTAGCATTCATGGATTAACAGTACACCAGAACTTCATAAAAAAAGTGTCTTGTTAATGTTTTGGTTGACTTCTTGTATGCAGCGCTTAGACAGTAGCAGTGTGAGGTCATGTGGCCTCAAAGGTGTCTTATAGAACAAGCTGCAAGGTAATGTCACATGTGCAAAAATAAAAGACACAAAGGTAAAATGGTTGCATGGCTCGGGCTAACTAAGCAAAGGCTTGAATGACCCTGGGGACCATAAATAACTACTAGTGTCTACTCGACTACTAGCTGATTTGTACTAGTGATGTATGTTATATACTATTAACTAATTTTTCAACCTTGCTACTGACCAATAGGGGGAGGTGTATATGACGCCTACAAAATGTGTAATGTTTTCAAGGGGCACTACCCATGACCACCATTGCTGGGGGCAGCCAAGGCGACATGGAGGGGGAGGATACAGCAGTTGCCGAGGATACCCATGGAGCGGTAGGGGGAGTGCCAGCACCAGTGGCAGGCGGTGGTAAGTTAGATTCATAATCCTTAACTATTGTTGACTATTGTTGACATTACACTCACTGCAAGAATTGCCCCCGCCGGGCCGGCGGTAGTCACCGCCGACCCCGCAGGGGCAAACCTCCTGCCATCCCTGTAAAAAAGACCCGGCCATATTACAATGGCTGGGGGGTCCGCAGCAGATAGAAACCGTCCGCCGATTTTCCGCACAGTTGACATGTTGACCGGGCGGAAAAGGTTTCAATATGGTGGCAGTTTCTGAAAACACACCGCCAGCCATATAATCTTCATTTTGGAATGCCTTTCTGTGGTGGCATTGCCACCATGGAAAGGCATCCGGAGTATGCTTGGGGTGCCTGTTGCTGGCCCCCATTGAGGGTACCTACCTATGCTATGGAACCCCCTGCCTTTCAAAGCACAATGTGGCAGGCTAGGCGAGGGGCCTGTCACGTTTTGCTTGGAAAAGCACAACATGTATTTTTAGCATTGCGGTGGGCGTTCTTTCGGCACCACCCACCACAATGTTAAAAATACGGAATGCGCCCCCCACTTTGGCGAGCGCATCCTAATTGTCCCCACGGGACCCCCGCCCTTATGGTGTGTGGTCCGTTTTTAGCGTGAGGATGCCCGCCATCCGATGTCCTAAATAAGTAATAGTTGTTGTGAACGTTTGAAGAGTGATGAAGACACCCTTTAATTGGCATAGGGGCGGGAGTATTGAGTAACCAATGTCCTCATCTATCTGTGATTTCAACTCCGCTTTGAAAATTTTATGGAGAAGACTAAAAGTCATATCAGATCACCCGGTTTTTACCTAAAAAGTGAAAGACGAGTGGAAGGAAGAACAGGCGAGATTTAATAAATGTTATGTACTGTGCTTTATAGTGCTACCATGCCACTATGTGTATAATTATAACTTGTCTTACTATTTTTCAAAAGTATATTTTACAGTTGTCTTGTTTCTTTATGATATACAGCAACTCCTTCCAAGGTTGATAGGAAGTGTTTTGCCGCCAAGGCACGGCATCGGAAACTGGAGGCAATACAGCGAGAAAAACGGCGGCTGGTGGTCTTGGAAGAGGAGGAGGAGGAGAATACTGCAACACTTGAAGCCTCCTCCAGTGCCCCGGGCCGCAACCACCCCCCTCCAGCGGTACAGTGCCACCATCTGGCGGCCGCCCTAGCCGCAACACCAACTCTGGTCCTCCACACCACTGTTGCCGCACTCTCAAGCACCCTGTCCGCCGGTTAGCGGAGCAAATGCGTGTCATCCTCCTATCCCGCCGCCAGTCCCTGTCTTAGTTCGGCCCCTTTTATAATTCTTGTTTGGGTGGGTGGGAATTGGGCGTTGGGGATTTTCTGGCATTTGGATTTTGGACTTCAGTTTTTTACGGACATTGGTTGGGGTTAGGGAGGGGGTGGGTCAGCTTTTAGGGGTTTCCGTTTTACATAGTTTATTTTTGTTAATGTAAATTAAATCTATATTTATACTATACATGCAATGTTGTTAATGTTTTGTAGGTGGGGTTACAGTTTGACATCACACTGTTTCCTTGCTGGTGCAGGTCCGCCCATAGCCAGTGTTTGATTTAAATAATTGGCTGACTGTGTAAGACACAAACAGATAGATGCAACACCACTCACTGATTGAGTTGTCCTACCAGTACTTTGTCTCTCTCTTGTATTCTATGCATTCTTTATCTGGGCTCAAAGGGGTGTGTGAATTAATTGAAAACATGTGCATTATTAATCATGCCTCCCCAAAACTTCTCTTGCCTTTGCTTGATGTTTAACTTAGGCACAGTGATGTCTGCATGGTGAAGATGGTTTCCGTTTTCTTTTCTAACATGCCATGATCGGGGTGAGTGTGGTAGTAGTAGTAGTAGACACTGGCATGGCAGCAGCATTTGCAAAAAAAGAAAATGAGACAGTCAGTCGCCTTTGAGAGACTGTTCGAGGAGTAGTAGAATGAAGTACAGTACAGAACCTACTGAGCAACAATAATATGCTAAATATTTTACAACAAAACCTAATGGTGGTGGGGATAGCCTACTAGATAGAGTTACAAAAACTTTAGTTGTGTCGAGTCACTTGACTAGGCCTACAGCATAACAGTTTGTGCTGTGTATGAGGAATGCCAACAAATCCAATCAATGCTGAGGTATATGTTCCTTTGTTAAATAAAAATCAACACATCATCGCTCTGCCTTGAAATTGAAGTATTGTTGCTTTCGCCACATCCGCCCCAGCAAGCGTGTGATTAATTATTGGTGTACATTTAATTTAACAATGAACAAAATTTGAGGGGGGTCTGAGGGGAAAGCTATATTTACAGACCAACTTGCATCCTATCCCCCAACCTTAACAATTAAACAACACGACAAGGATGCCAAGGGTCTCTCAAAAGACAGTGGGACTACTGAATACTCAATTGTAGTGTGTAGTGGTTCAAATGAGAGAAAGAGAACAAAAGAAAGTGAAAATGCCCATCAGCCCACCCGTTGGCGGAACATCATCATCTGGGTTAGAGTAGGAAACTGGTATCCACTAGACACCTCTTCAGGTCTCTTTCGAGGAGTACTAGTATTGGATCCGCCAGTGAGACGAACAGCCAGCAGATGGTATTAGTAGGCTGAAGGGAAAAGTTGCAGTGCTCAGAAATGTGAAAATAAATGTGGTGATATTAAAAATGCCGGTTATGATGACAAAGAAATGCTTTATTGGGAGTGATCAGCATAACGACATGATTAAAAGCAGAGTGAAGATAGTATGGAAAAAAAATTCTATCAGTCATAGATGTTAATTGGTCAACATGTTTCAGCCTCACAAGGCTTTCGTCAGGACCTATGATATGTACTACTGCAACAGTGACTCATAACCAAAATAGGTGGTGGTGATGTAGACCTACCAGTAAAATGTTATTCTATGGTAGTCTCATATCTTTGTGACAAGAACTCTCCTAAGAAAAAAGAAAAGAGAAATATACACAGATCAAAACAGATGTAAACATATTGGAAAACATCAATGTATGTGTAAATCCATATACCACACTTTGGTCAAAATAACTCACCCATAATAGTTATGGAGACAGCCTCACCTCGCCTGGCGCTCGCTCAGGTCAAAGAGGCCCGCTCTATACATGGGGAGAAAGAAAATAGATTGCATATGTAAAACTCGCCAAAAAGTGTGTGGTGAGATGCCTTTGGTAATAGTCTATATAGGCAAAGAACAATGGCAAGATTGCAGGAGAAAAAACTGGATGGAGTCTAAAACAAAGAGCCTCTAGTTTGCATAGATTTAAGCGCTCAAAAATAATGAGGGAATTTTCCTGCAAATCTCTTCACGAGTATGTATGTATATAGCCTACCTCGTGTAAAAGAGAAGGACACCTGTGCAGATATCTAATGCATGTGTCTCAAAATGTATGTTCAGCATGCAAGAAGGTGAATATATTCCTAGCACTCTTTAAGGATGACAGGAGGTGATTCCGTTGTTAAGGTTGCAGGAAATCTAGAGTGCTAAAGCTCAAAACAGGAGAAAGTTGTGCCGAAGTATCTAGCCGTAAAAAGGTGGAAAGAAGAGCCCGGATCGTGTTCACCAACCTATCCGTCGTTGCCTCGGTCTATCATCTGAGCCGAGGGGGAGGTGGCGATCATATCCGTTTGAACAAGATAAAAAGGCCAAATGCGGACCAGAGAGGAACTGCTATTTATGTGTCATCGGATGAATGCGGTGATGATTGGCTCATTACGAGAACCGGAAACAAAGGGGCAAACATTTCCACCGCGTCTATTGGAAGTGCATCGGTAGTGGACCAGATTGGAAACGCATGCCGACAGTTCGCCAAATGTACTACACGTTGATTGGTCCATTGAAAAGACAGGAAACCGGAAGGGAACCACGGCAGCCGATCTGTGTGACTGTGGCTGTGTGTATCTGCGTCCATGACGCTTGAAAGTTTGAACGGCAAAGCCTATGGCAATACATCGATAGTGGAAAGGTAGAAACGTCCTCCTGGCTTGTTATTATTCCATAATCATCTCCGATACTTGAACTGACTGATTGTGAAGGTCGGCCTGCAGTAGAAATAGCATTTTGTTATTACACAACAAGAGTAGAACTAATATTGACTCGAGTCACTCTTTAGTGTGTACAATAAGACTACTGGTACATTTTGACTTCACTTCGTGCACAACAAATAAACAACAAAAACACCAATCGCTCAGATTCAGGTGTCCAATGAATGCCATTCATTTTCATTACCTGTTCCTTCTCACCTTAAGTTTATGGGCCGTTTGTTTCGCCATCATCATCCTGGACGGTGCTGTTGTCATACTCAGTGCACAGATTGAGTCTCCTTCCTGTATTCAATCAAAAACAATGTATGAAGCTGCAGTAGAAGTACACATTTCTTATTTGCAAGAAGGGGAATTGAGTGTGTACTGTAGAAAAATGACATAACTTCATGCACAACAAGCAACAACAAAATCACTTAGTCTTCAACTTTGCGTCCAATGCTTGGCATCAATCATCATTACCTGTTCCATCTCATTTTCATGGGCAGGCTCTCTCGGCTCTGAAAGGAGGATAGCTATAGTAGTCATCATGTTCCACTTCTTTTGGCGGGACCAGGAAAGTTTTTATTTTTTTTCCATTTTCCATCATCCAATCATCATAAGGGCAATGGATTTTGTCGGGAGATTCAGTATGAGGGAGCAGAGGAGCTGGATTTGGAGGACTGTATTGTCAAATGTAGACACCTGAAAGTTGTATATTGAAATAGGAAGAGTAGAAGATGGTGGAAATGGAATGGATTTGTTGTGATTCACAAGTTTGGAACCGGAACTACAGATACACAAAACAAAGGAAAAAAAGGGAGGAAGACAGTAAGGGCAAGCTTAATTGTCAGGGAAGTATAGCTCATCCTCAAACTCTGGGGGTTCAGGCAGTAGTAGGTAATCATCATGTGATACACTACTTCCGCTGTCCTCCTTATCTTCCTCCCTTGCTTCATGTATTGTGTAATTCGGTGGTATGAAGTGCTCATTCATTTTGATCATTGTTACCCTCTCCACGTTTTTTGTCGAGAGACTGGTCCTTCTCACTGTTACAATGGAACCTGCAGCACTGAAAACCCGTTCGGAAGAGACACTTGCGACTGGGTAAGCCAGATAGCTTATCGTCAGACTGCTGAGCAGTGGCCATTCAGACCTTTTACTATACCAATACTGCAATGGGTTTTGATCAATGAACACCTCTGCTGGGTCGTCCAGATAGGCCTGGACCATCCGCTCAATGTTCATGGGTGCTGATGCTGACCTTTCGGGTTCTTTTCTCTTTGCATCAGCACTACGCTTATTAAGGCCTAACTGTAAATACCAATCGTTTAACGATTCCACTGGGCCTAATGATGATCCAGTTATTGTTGCTGTTGTCGATAGTGATGTTGAGTGTTGTGATCCAAACACACTGCCCTCAGCCTCCAAAGTTGCACTTAATGCTGCATGCCCTTCTGCAGTACTTTTTGTGGGTTGGTCTTGCGGGCTTTTAATTAACAGCCGTTCATTTTCCAACTTACTCGCTATCCAAGTTTTGTAGCGAGCAACATGAATCTCTGAAAAAGGAAAGAATGTCTTCAGCCCCAATTTTGTCCATGTATCCAGAATTGTGGCAGAAATGTAATGTTCTTGTGAAAATGTTTTATTTTCTATCCTTGTATTTTTAGCTAAGCAATGGGCTAAGCTCTCCACCAAGTCAAAGGCTTCCTTTTTGTCCTTTACACCTTTGTATGTTTCAGACACCTTCTTCAGCAAAAGCTCTAGCATTTGCAATGATGGGATAGCTTGGCCCATTGTACAGTCGTCCTTGCTGACTTCATGCATGAAGACCTCAAAATGACGAATCATCTCAGTAAGGCATTTAACAAGGCCCCATTGCTCCATCTGAAGGGTCATACCTTTCACAGTAGCATCTCCTCTTTGCATGACATATTCATTCAGTGGCCTGTACTGCTCAAACAGACGATCATGCATGTAATAGGTTGTGTTCCAACGTGTTGCCACCTCCTGGATGAGTGCTTTGACTGGCATCCTATATTCACGTTGAATGATCCTCAGCTGCTTCCGAGCTTTAAAAGAATGGCTGAAATGAGTGCATATTCTTCGGCAGATGCTCAGTAAGTTGCTGACTATGGGTTCTCCTTTCAGAACGTCTTGAACTTTAATGTTTATGCAGTGCGCCAAACACGGAACCCTGAAATAAGAACCAAGATCCATGGCCTTAAGTACAATACTGCCGTTATCTGTGGCAACAAAACCGTTAGTAAGCCCTCTTGGGCGCAGCCATTTAGAAACCTTGCTGCGAAACTCTTGCAAAATGTGTACAGCAGTATGAGATTTCTCCATGGCGAATATGGCTACAGTTGCATGTTTCTGAGTAGCTTTAAAAATCTCAGCTGTGTCAACAGCACCTCGTTCAGATAGCTTATCTCTAACTCCCACAAAAGAGACCCAGTGTGCAGTGATGCACATGTAGTCTGTGGCTTGGCAACTGGTCCACATGTCTGTAGTCAGGTGGATATTGTGAACAGCATTCTGCTGCAAAGCTTGTCCAACCAATTCCAGCACATCATGATGTAGTGCTGGAACAGCAATTCTTGCGAAATAGGAACGGCTGGGAACCTTCCATTTAGGGCAGATGGCTGTCACAAATTCAAGGAAACCTACCCCTTCCACAAATGAAAAAGGGAGAAGGTCCAGTGCTGAAATTTTAGCGAGCTTTGCATTGTATAACAGTGTCGTTGGGTGGTTGCATTTGAACTGCCCTTCTAACCTAAGAATGCTCTCAATGGTAGGCTGGATTACTTTCCTTTGTGGTGCTGTTGTTTTCATTAACCCACTTAGGCTCAATGACGCAGTTTATCTCATTGTGGTACTCGGACGCCTTGGTGTCTCAGCCTGACTCTGAGTATGGCTCTTACCGCGGTGCCACTCAGATGTTACTGAGGAGGATGTGGGAGGTACCACTACACTACTGGGGACAGGGCTAAAAATTACTCCCGCTCCACCTTCCACCGCAATATTATCGTCCCCTGATTCTTCCTGACCAACTTCAATGGGTTGAGTTTTTCTACTTTCTTTTAACTTAAGTAGGTGATTCTCCCACACAATAGTGTGGTGTATTCTGAGATGACTTGCTTGGCCTCCGGTACAATAGTTTGTACCAAGGGTACTGAGCCGAACACCTGAGCGACAAATTGAGCATATTGCAATGTTCTCCTCCTTGATGCTAACAGAAAAGACGTCCCAAACTAGGGGAAGAACTTTCTGGCACTGCTGGATATGCCACTTTCAATACCAGATGAACTGGAGGGTGTGCTTGGAATGTGACTCTGTGCAGCTACACTGTGACTTTTACTACTACGACCTTCTGAGATGGTTGAGCTGGATGTAGGTCCCTGCCGGGCCTTGGAAAATATGGCAGCTGGAGTTCGTGGTGGTGTAACCTGCGTTGGTGGTATCTGTGCTACATCCCGCTCAGTAGCACCCTTTCTGGATAGGGTGAGAATGTTGGACCCCATCCCCTTTGGCGCGGGAGTGATGTGCGTGATGACTGGTTCGTCCTCTTCATCAACATCACCCCCCCTCTTCTACATCTACCTCCATAACTGTAAGTTTTTCGGGAACCTTCCTTTTCAGAAGCATTGTTTTGTGGCGTGAATCACCCTCAGACTGAGCTGGTGGCTGCCAAGTGGCATCACGGTCATCAGAAGCGGGGCTTGAAGAAGAAGATGATGGACTAAGCCTCCTTTTCCTTGCTGGTGGTCTGGAAGACAATAGATCTTCCGAAACAATGGTTTGATCCACTTTGTCTGCAGGAAGATCGATTTCCTGAAATGTCCCTACGTCAGGAGCAACAACTACTATTGTGGGCTGTTCTTGCGGCTGCTGCTGTTGTTGTTCTTGCGGCTACTGCTGTTGTTGTTCTTGCGGCTGCTATTGTTCTTGCGGCTGTTGCTGTTGTTCTTGCGGCTGCTGCTGCTGTTGTTGTTGTTGCTGCTGCACACTTATCTGCTGAGTTGCCTGCATTGATTGTGTACTACTTTGCGAGGATGACATTTCAACACCGCTGCTTGTTAGTAGACTGGCTACCTCTGCGACACTCAAGGGCTTGGGCCTAGGTTGGTGGGGTTGGCCGCTGGTGCGGAGGTGCTGCTCCCAGTTTGGTTCCCATACAATGCTGCTGCAGGCGTAACTTTTTTGCTCCCAAAAAAAAACATTGGCCGGAACACCAGTCATGGTTAATGGCACTTACTTTTTCTGTTCCTTCTACTCACCACTAACTTTGTTGGTACTGGACCTGGTACCTTTCTTTGGGGCCATCTTCTTCAGATGTCAGACAGGACGCTGATGCAGAACAAGTTGTGTTCACACGTGGACGTGATGCACAGCAGGACTTCTGTCTGGCTGGCAGTACAACGGGTGATGATGATGACACCTCCTCCTCTGACTTTTTGTGCACATAAAAGCAAATAAGCCAGGAGAAGAACATCAGTGAAATGTTGCATTTGTTGTTGTGTGGTTAAGTTACTTACTACTGTACAAAAGATATAGTCTAGCCATTTCTGAGACTTTGTCAACCAGGGCTATGTTATACTACTGTGTATACACACACACTACACTCTCAGTAAGTATAGGAAAGAGAATAAGAACTACCAAATTAAAAATGTAATGGAAGTGGGCTGGACCCTATTTGCCATTAGATTATTACAACATCACATAATTCATGGAGCTGCTGCAGGCAAAGGGGGTGGATGACTGGAAGCAGCAAGCCAATAGTAAAACAATGCAGGCCTATATGCCAAAAGCAGGACACTACTAACTCCCAACACAAAGAAAGGCCACCAGCCACATGGCCAGGCCCAACAACATCAGAAAGCCCACCCCAAAAAAACACACTTCCCACCTCAATCCAGTGCCATCCATTCAATAAATGATGTCTAAATTCAACAGACCACACACAGAAACACTTGATTAATAAAGCTGTGGCTACTTGCTCTGAGCCTACTGCATGAAAGCAGGCCTGTTGGCAGACAAGGCCAGACAAGCTTGCAGGCCTAGGCTTCAAAATGGCCACCAGCCACATGGCCAGGCCCAACAACATCAGAAAGCCCACCCCCAAAAAACACACTTCCCACCTCAATCCAGTGCCATCAATGCCCTAAATGATGTCTAAATTCAACAGACCACACCAGAAACACTTGATTAATAAAGCTGTGGCTACCTGCTCTGAGCCTACTTGATAAGAGCAGGCCTGTTGGCAGACAAGGCCAGACAAGCTTGCAGGCCTAGGCTTCACAATGGCCACAAGCCACATGGCCAGGCCCAACAACATCAGAAAGCCCACCCCAGAAATACACTTCCCACCTCAATACAGTGCCATCCGTGCCCTAAAAGATGTCTAAATTCAACAGACCACACACAGAAACACTTGATTAAAAAAGATGTGACTACCTGCTCTGAGCCTACGGGATGAAAGCAGGCCTGTTGGCCGACAAGGCCAGGCAAGCTTGCAGGCCTAGGCTTCAAAATGGCCACCGGCCACATGGCCAGGCCCAACAACATCAGAAAGCCCACCCCGAAAAAACACACTTCCCAACTCAATCCAGTGCCATTCATGCCCTAAATGATGTCTAAATTCAACAGACCACACACAGAAAAACTTGATTAATAAAGTTGTGGATACCTGCTCTGAGTCTACTGCATGAAAGCAGGCCCGTTGGCAGACAAGGCCAGACAAGCTTGCAGGTCTAGGCTTAAAAATGGCCACCAGCCACATTGCCAGGCCCAACAACATCAGAAAGCCCACCTCAAAAAAATACACTTCCCACCTCAATCCAGTGCCATCCATGCCCTAAATGATGTCTAAATTCAACAGACCACACACAGAAACACTTGATTAATAAAGCTGTGCCTACCTGCTCTGAGCCTACTGGATGAAAGCAGGCCTGTTGGCAGACAAGGCCAGACAAGCTTGCAGTCCTAGGCTTCTAAATGGCCACCAGCAACAAGGCAGGGCCCAAAAACAGAAAGTCCACCCCAAAAAAACACATTCTCCAACTCAATCCAATGCCATACAGGCCCTAAATCATGCTTGAAAATGAAATACATTCAAAAAACACCAAAGGAACAGTTGCTTTATCATGCACACACCCATGAGGCCATGACTAGCTCTGGCCTACTACTGACTACTACTACCCAAAACATTTTAAAAAAAAGGAATGATAGTTACCAAAATTAAATTGTAGTTGCAACAACTGCAATGCCCCCAATCAAACTGACACAACGACCACTTGTAAAATATCCAATTAAAAAATCCTCAAATCTAATTGCAATGATGCAGCAGACAAAAAGAGTGATCTTTCCAGCTCAATATCCAAAGGCAGAATGACCAGGAGATAGACAAAGCACTGGGAGGAGCCTGCTGGACAGGAACAGGAAGTTGGAGCTTCTGTGGCACTTCCTCCCTCTGCCCACCTTTTCAAAAAAGGACTCCTTGCACAAAAAGAACTGCCAAATATCAATCTGAGGACGTTTTTTCATCCAAATCATCATTTCCAGAAGGTTTCATGCTGCTAGAGCTGATATTCTTCTCCAAATTGAAAATTTCACATGTTCGAGTTCTCGAGCTTCACATTACTTCCGCCGGCGCGTCCAAATGACTTGATCACGTTCTCTCGCTCCCTGTTATGTTGGATATGACGTGTTCGGGTTCTCTCGCTCCTTGTCGCGTTCGATATGATGTGTCCACGTCCTCACGCTATCGCTCGCTGTTGAGAATGACGTGTTCGAGAACTCAATCATCTCATACTCTCGCGGTGCATGATCGCAAGAAGAAAGACGTGATCGCGCGATGAATTACGTGTTCGCGTGACGAATGACGTTAATGCGGGCGTGAACTTTTGAGAGATAGCGAAAAATGGCTACCACAATCCAACATCTCGAGGTGAATGCGACCGGATCAGGAAAACTTGTCGGCGAACGCTGGGGATTCAGGTAAGGTGATCACTCGCTCGCGAGAATGTATTTTATTACAGTGCCAGCAAGACAAAAATTTTGGTTTAGATGCAGATTGCGGAAATTTTGACATTTTTGCGCTTTCTGCGGAATGCGAAAATGTCAAATTATCGCAATTTCCACGAGCGGAATAAAATTGACGCCCAGGCCTAATTCTTTCACTATATCTATCACCTGAAATTTTAGCTGAGCTATAGTGTGGCGATTTTTGGTCCAGTGTACTGCTAAGCTGCTGTGGATGTTGCACTTTTGAATTGTGCTTTTATGTTCTGAAATTCGAGTTTTAATTTTGCGTTCAGTGTTGCCTATATATAATAGGCCGCAAGGACACTTGAATCCATAGATCAGGTTTGAAGAGTTGAAGTCGGCATTATGCTTTGTCTTGATAGTCTCCCCTGTTTGGGGATGCTGTATACTGCACTGCAGATGACATTATTGCAGTGGATGCCGTTCTGTCACCTTCATGTGCCCTTGTAATTCACCTTTGTTTCAACTGATTCTTGTTTTATTGTTTGTTTTGACAATTGCTTGATCTAGAAGCATCTCCGGGTAGCCTTTGGATGTATATCGTTGTTTAATGATACCAAAGTTTTTTTGTAAAGAAGTGTCATCTGAGCATATCCTCTTTGCTCTGAGCATTTGGAAATAGGGAAGATTATTGATCAAGCTCTGCAAATGAAAGCTGGTGTATAACAGAGCAGTGTTCTTATCCGTAGATTTGTGATACACATCTGTGTAGATCTGCCCGTACTCTATGCTAACTAGAACGTCTAGAAATGGTAACAATTTTTTGTCTATTGTCTTTGTGAATTTAATGTTTTCGTCAAAGTTATTTATTTGGTTAATTTTGATGTCCAGTATTTCAATGCTGTTGTTCCACATTAAAAATATGTTGTCAATGTATCTACAATAAAGCAATAGATTCTCAGACCACTCTTTGTCGTTGAATAAAAATGAGTCCTCGAATCTGGCCATGTAAGCATTTGCATACGCCGGAGCCCCGGCGAAGCCCATTGATGTGCCTTTCAGTTGTATATAAAATTTGTTTTCCCACTCAAAGTAGCTGTGATGAAGGCAGAAATGTAAAATCTCTAATATGAACACTTTATCTGCACCTATGGCATTTTGTCTCAAGAGGGGCCATTCTACAGTCTCATACCCCCTTGGTGGGGGATGGAGGTGTATAATGCCTTAACATCCAAGGTACACAGAATGATGTCTGCGTTTAGTTGTACTGTGTTCAAATTCTGCAAAAAATGAGTGGTATCCTTAACGTAAGATGTCCAGGCTTGGTCAAAAGGTATACCTCCGCAAGATTGTCCAGCTTAAAAGGAAGGTCTTATCACAGGGGTTTTAGATTGTATTCAGTTGTATCTTCACAGACTTGTTTCCGACGAGAGAGAGCGTTGGGTCAAAAAACTTAAAAGGCAGCGTCTTGAGTCTCATACTAGCATACTCAGGTCAGTGGGGAGGTTCCCGCTTATAAGCGTGACTCAGATCTTGATTGAATTGTAATCTGTCAATTAAGTATTACCTGTGTTATGTTCACAGATTTCCTCATCGATTTGCGCATACTGTTAGGGAGCGATTCAACAGTAAGCTTGTATTTCATTTTTTTTATTGCGCACTTTCAAAACTAGAATACAGGCTAATTATTGGTGCACTTGAGACACCTTGGTGTAACATAGTGGTTGTGTTGTCATTTTGTAGGTGCATTTTAGCAACCAGCGCTTTGTTTTGTCTGTTTTTACTTTTTTAACTAACGAAACACACATCTCTTCTAGTACTTCATCATAACGCTTTGGGTATACCCAGTAGATTGCATTTTGACGTAACAAATAATGTTCTAATGTATATACACATTGACTGCTTTACCCAAACATGGGTTCTATGAAAACAAGAGCATGTTTTATTCTTTGTTTACAGATGAACCCCTGAAGAAGGGCCGATGGGGCCTGAAATGCATTGGGCGGTTCTGCAAAAAAAATATTTTTACTGTGATGCACATGTAATTCATGGCCAGAAGGAATTAATTTGTAATGTAAACAAATTCAAAGGCAAATGCTTTGATGACATGAATATTGTATTGTGGAAAATATAGATAATTAAAACAGCAACAAAGTGTAGCATTAGAATATATTTTCAGTTTAAGATACTCACACATCTACTCACAGACCTAGACACTCATTGAGTCACTCCAAAACCTTGTGAGTCTCTTATGCAACCACTCCCAGACCCACTCAGACACTAACACATCCACTGACAGACCAATTCAGACACTCTCATACACACTCATAGACCTCCAGAGACACTCATGCACTCACTCACACACTCGCTGTCAAAGCTTACTAGTTAGAGCTAGGAAGTAAAATTAAAAAAAAACTTTAGAAGTTCACTTAAAAACCCAAAGGTTACATTGGTATTATAGTTAGAAAAAAGCATTGAAATACCTGTAGAAATGTATTTAAAAAAAACAAAGATTACATGGGCATAATAGCTATGAAATAGAATTAAAAAACTCACTGAAAAAGACAAAGGTTAGAGGGACGGTACAGATAGGCTCAGATTTCACTTGTACAAAACAATAGAAATTCAGCAGTTATAGTTATCTGAGCTAACTATAACTTAGGCCCCCCCACAATACACTGCTTATGACCTCACATATTACATCACTCATTACATGGTCAGTGACATCACTGATCACATCACTGATGACATCTCAACTAACATAACTAATACTCAGATACCCACTCAAATACCCATTCAGCCACTCTCAAATCCCCCACGAACCAACACAGCCACTCACATACCCATACAGATACTTACACACTCACTCAAACACCCACAAACCCACTAACAGTCACTCACTGACCCACACAGCCAATTATATACCCACATAACCACTCACACAACCACTTACTGACCATTACAAGCACTCATACACCCAGAAGCATAATGACACATCACAGGGACGTGGACCCTCAATTAATCTTAACAATTTAATGCAGAAATCTGTTTGGCTGCCAACATTCCAACCAGGAAGGGTTGGCAGCCATCTTGGGACTCAGATTCAGCCAAGTCTCAAATAAAAATGTAAACCGAAAGTGAAGGGGGCAGTGTAGGAATACGCTGACTCCCTAGGCCTGGTGGTGGGATCCACCAGGAACCCTGACAGGGCCTAAAATATAGGGAAAATAGCAAAGATTCATAAATTATCACGATAAAAAAACAATTACAATCTTCTGCTCTTGTTTAAACATCGGCCCCTGGGTGAAACAGGTCCTGGGGACTTATTTCTAAATATAATAGGTGGAGGGGTGCATGTAGTTTCCCCCACATTGCTGATATGGGCCCCAAGGACCGCCTCCTCACTGGAGCCAAGGGCAAACAAAAAATGTGAAGGAGGTGGCTGTGTGGTCCGTTTCCAAAGGCCTTTTATGTCCCCAGGGGACAAAACCTCCCCGGAGCTTCACCATAAAATAAGAGAGGGGACCTGTGGACCCCATCCTTACAAATAAATTATCCTGGGAACCACCACTTCTCTGCTATGAAATGAAATAATGAAAAGAGGCGGGCCATATGACCACCCTCCCAGGCCATATTTTGCCCGGGGACCATCACCTCCCTGGTGCATGGCCACATTTTACAGGGTGGGGGAATGCGCAGCCCCTCAGAGCCATTTGAGACCCCAGGGACCACCACCAGCCTGAGGCCAGGCTGACTAAAAAGAAAGGAGGAAGGGTGCAGTGTAGCCCTCCTCCTGGAGCTAATAATGGCCCTGCTGACCACCCCCCAAGGCTAGCGACCTATGTCCTGGGGGTATAGCTGTTAGCTCTCACTTGGCGGGGCTTTGACAGCTCCACACTAGCAAGAACAAGCAGAAAGTTCACTCCAAGTGGGCGGGAGCAGGTAAACTGCTCCCGCTTATGGGCAGGAAAACACAGCATTGTTTGCTGCTCCCTGCATGTGGGAGCAATGCATCCTTCTGTTGGAGGCAGGGGGCCAGCAAGGACTGCAGGGGCATTAAGGCTCGCCCTAGGCTACAACTCTGCATACTGGGTGCCCTGAGTGGGCTCCAAGGCATTTGGAATCAAGAGGCCAGGCCACAGGAAATGGGGTCCCGGGGACTGAATTGTCCTGGGGAGGGGAGCCGCATGACCCCCTTCCTCTTTACTTTATAAGGTAAAGATTCCCCTATTTGTAGGCTCCTCATCTACTCTTGATGAAGATAAATGTTATCACTCGGGGAACAATGACAATACTGAAATGACATGCACACATGGTCACTGGAGACTTTACTCTGTGGTCCTTTACACAGCTGTAGTATAGAATGTGGACATAGCAAACCTTGGACACACACCAAATACATATAAAGGTTGAGTTCTGTACAGTAGTAACAATTAATTCATATAGTAACTTGTACAATAAAGTATTATTTCACATGAATGATGCAAATATCCAAATATTTTCGACGTCAGCAGAGATCTTTTATTTGCAGATCTTGTTCACTGTTCACGTAGCCAACACGTGTTTCATCGACTTAGCGACTTAGTCATGGTTGTAAGTAAGACTACAGAGTCTGAATGGAGGCACGATAAGGCCACATATGAAGTAGTTCTTCCAAACTGTTCGGGTAGGTGCTAAGGATATGTAAAAGTTCTTCACTGGAATTTAACTTGAAGTCCTCGTAGTTATGTTTGCAAAAGGTAGGAGTATCCAATAATAATGTGCTTTAATCTTCTAATAAATCGAAATCAGTGATTGGTAAATTTGGATAATCCCAGTGGCGGTGAACCTGAGAGATTATGCTGCGATAGGAAACCTTGAGGGACCGTACTCGGGCCTCCGTGCACCTTAAGCTGTATTTTACATGAACATAGCTACAGGGCACTACTATTTTACGCAGGGATTATCCAAATTTACCAAACACTGATTTCGATATATTAGAAGATTACAGCACATTACTATTGGATACTCCTACCTTTTGCAAACATAACTATATATCATCCCCAAAAAAATTGCGACAATGCTGGCGTGCTACCTGACGCTGGTGGTGCATGGAAAACAGTACTACCACCAGTGCTAAATATCCAAAACAATTTCCAAACTCCATTAAGAATGAGAAACTGACACTCAAAATCATGCTAAATTAAACCTGATAAATGAGTCAGGTCATAATGAACACTAAAAACAAGAGAGGAGCGTTTCGGCAGTGACACTGCCTTTATTAATCTAAATTGTGTTGTATAAGTGCTCCATTTAAACGTTTAAAGATAATAGACATAAACAAAATACTTTTTTCTCCAAGCAGCAGGGGAATAATCAAAATGTAAATGTAGTTCGACATTCATATCACTAAAACTTTAAAACATGCTGTTGTGTTTATATCTAGGACCCTAATTCAATATTCCCGATCCTTGCCCTTATGAGGTTATAATCAATAATGTCTTGATAAAGGCATAAGAATCATATCCATATTCAGTTATAGCCCATGCAGTCCAAAGCACAGCACGGCTACTCCCATCGACTCCTAGAAAGCACAACGCGTTCTTTAAACAGACCAAGCCTGCAGCAGCCCGGGAAATCCCCCCTGATTTTGTTTTGATTTGAACAAGTACTCCTGAAGTCCAGAAAGAACTGTTAGTTCTTAGTGACGTCTTATGTCCAACCTTAGGTCAAACCCGGCACCTTTCAGGTATAAATATACCAACAGTTGCCTTAAGCAAACACACGGTGGTTTGGAGCAGAGCAGCCATCTACTTGCCCGATAGCCCAGCTGATGCGAGAAGCCCACGGAAGCCGCCCCTCCCGTTTGACGCACTGAGAGAGACGCTGTCTTTTTCTCCAGCTGAGAAAATCCAGCTCCGGTGTTGCCAGCCTACCCTTGCGGGTTACTGGGAGATCAAGTCCGGAAGAAAGAGATACCAGACCTCCCACATTCTATTACCAAGGTACGGAGCTGACTAAACCCTTAAGAGAATTCTTGATGCAGATTCTTGGCAAAACAATCTTAACCAACTTAACTTAAACTGCTACTTACTTACTCCTTCCCTATTATTAGGCTTAGGTCAGGTACACCGGGTAGGCATAGTTAGAAGCACCAGTTGAGTATGTTAGTCAAATGTTTTTATGTATGTATATATTTTATCCATTTTAAAGTATCATATGGCTAAGAAACCATATCAATGCTTTTACAGTATTACTTCATAATACTACTTTTACTGTACGCACTTTACTTTACGATAAGTATTGCAATCGTGGCAATTCATTTCTCTTGCATGAGAAAGAAGACCGCTCAATAAATAACACCTTTTATTGAAAACGCCCGTCTCTCTATTTCTCTGCACTCTGGTGAAACGAAGTATGCACGGTTCACTGAGTGAAATAGCTGCCTATTGTTTTCACACGACTCTAGAGATACACTCTTATTCTAAGGGAGCAAAGTTGTCATGTTTATGCGGTTGTCAGAAACTGAATCCCTTCTTGTCTGAGTCAGGGAAGTTCATCCCTCCCTATTTATTCAAGAAATTTTCTAATGACCTCTGAGCTAGCTGGCGCAAACCTAAATTAAGTTTAACATAGTCAGTAGAGACCTAGATGACCTCAGTCCTACGTCTACACTGCTGTTTATGTTATTCCAATGTGCAGAACCTATTAGGAAAATTGGAACTACACTACATGGCACCCAATGTTTGGTAAGGCGATAATCTAACGCAAGACACTAGAGTAACTCAGTCGGGCTTTTTCACACAGAACCATTTTTCCCGTTAAAAACTCCAAAAGACGTCTGGAGTGGGTGAAAGGTTAATATCCGCCGGAACTTAGTAGGATGAGAATCCTATGTATTAGTTTTGGTTTGATCAACGTTGAAGGATACAGTGTTCCAAAATATTATACACCTAATCTTTGTTTCCTTGAAACTCGATCTGCAACAGAAAACTTTCAGTCAGTAAAATGTCAGAAAGTGACGAAGAGAGAGAAAGAGAAGCCTTAGCAGCTCGACTCTTAGAGGAAGACACAACCCTCCAAGAAAATGATCCGAGTGTTATAATCATTCCGGTCAATATAAGAAGAACTATAACTCTTAACCTTATAGAAAACGGACTGACACCACGAGGTGGTACAGTCATATTCGTGGTAGGGGCGCATGAATATCGGCAGACAGAGGTATTCTATTCATGGATACATTTTTCAGCAGCACACTCTGTGACAAAAGCCTTCCACTATTACTAATATTATTAATATAGAGGAACCTCCGGGAGAATACACTCCTTTCGAGGACATCGAAATCCCACTAAATTACCAAGAGCACCTGCTCTGGTTTAATGGCGCCCTAAAACATAATAATCACATCACCAGGCTCGGTCCACTAGGTAGACCAGAAGCAACGGGGTCGGTCCTATGCAACTACACAACACACCCAGACTACGAAACAGTGGCAAGCAAAGAACTCCTAGTTAAACTAAAATAATTAACAAAGGCATATAGAGAATTAGTTCAATTGGCAAGAAATGATATAAAGTACCTCCAGAAATTGAAGGATACAGATATAGCAGACCAACCATTTGAACTCGCCAGAATCATAGAAAAATCCTATGAAGAACTAGGAAGAGATAGTTTGGGTGGGAAACCGGTAAAACCCCAACTAACTGAAAATCCTGAAAAAACATTTTCTTAAAAATAATTTAAAAACTCCAAAAAAGATTTGGGATGGTAATAAACAATCCACTCCCACTGAAAAACGTTTCCAGTCCAGAGGAAGGTCTCCTCAGCGGAGAGAGAGATCTCTAGGCCGAGAAGACAAGTCTCCCCAAAGGGAGCCCTCTGAAAGAAGATATAACCTTAGAGATAGGGATAAAATAAGAAAATCTGACAGATATCAAGATGTTGATACACGTCCCTCTCGATTCTTCTCACGCAATCTTTCTCGATCTTCCTCACAGAAATTGGAAAGAAGAGGACGGTCAGAACACGTCAAGTCCAAAGACAAGGAACCTGCTCATCAAGGTAAAAAATTACAATTTCCCAGAAAGAAGGTAGCAAGTATTAAAATTAAACATGCCGAGAATTCTGAGGACACAACTGAAAAATGGAGAGATGGGGCACAGACAATGCTAGACAGCGCAGCAGAAGTGACAATAGCTCGCAAGATCCTGATGAATCTTCTGGAGACAGTGGACACGAATGAATACATTCAGGTGGAAACTGCAGACACACAAGTTAGTGTGCCCCATAAACTATATGAAATAACATTGCGTATAGAGGGAGATAAAACTAGGAAAATAAAAGGTCTCTTTTGGGAAAAACTTTCTAAAGGCTATGACATCCTGTTAGCTGAGAAAGACTGGCCACCAGAGCTTGTCAGGGAGTGCCCTCATGGCAAAGAAATGATTATGCCTGCCTTCTCAAATCATATTCCGATTCATAAAAAATAAACATTGACAAGAAAATTTGCAGTGGCCCAAGCTCCTGCTTCATACAAAAATCATGTAGGATGGGATGAGGATTCTCCTCACCACAAAATCCAGTTAAAAAATCAGCCCACTGCACAAAGGCAGTACCCAGTTAAACAAGAAGCTAAAAAGCAAGTCAGGGAGATCTTAGATCAACTTGAATATCAAGGGGTGATCGAAACATGCACCTCTCAAATGAACAATTCTTTGTTTCCTGTCTCCAAGCCAGATGATTCATATCGTCTAGTTTTGGACTACAGACACCTTCACTCCTGTAGTAAAACATTTGCATTTAGAAATTCACATAGTACAGCACTAATGAATAACATTGTGCGCAAAATATATAAAACGACATTAGATATCTCTAATGGATTCTTCTGTCAAAACATTGCACCTGAAAGCAGGTATTTGACTGCTTTCTCAATAATGGGATCACAAAAACACTTTTGCCGACTCCCACAGGGATTCAAGAATAGCCCAGGATTATTCTCAGCAAGGGTAACAGAGTTACTACAAATATATGATGATGAGGAATTATCCTATGTCGATGACATCTATCTCACAGATGATGACTTGGAGACTCACTTAAAAAGAGTGAACACCATAATACTTGGGTTCACAACAGAGGGTACAAATTCAACTTTAAAAAGTCATGAATTGCCCATCTAACAGTCCTATTTTTAGGATATGAATTATCAAGTGAAGGCAAAAGCCTGGCAGACAATTTCTTGGAGAAATGTGCTGTACTCCAAGCACCAAAAACGCTGAAGAATTTACAATGAATACTAGGTTTCCTGAATTTCGGAAGAACATACATTCTAAAAAATGCCGAGAGGGTTAAACCTCTCTATGAATTGATAAGACCAGATTTCAAACAAATCAATTGGACTCAGAAACACACAGAGATTTTGAGATCGTTGCAAACAGACATGTTAGCTAAAACAAAATTACAAACTCGCGAAAACATACGCAATCTTGTAATCCGAGTCATCCCAGGAAGATGCGGATTCACATACCTGACCTCTAATGAGGGAGAAACTGTACCTATAGCTTACAAATCACATTTGTATACTCAAGCTGAAATGAAATTCAGCTCTACAGATAAAATTCTGACAGCGGTTTAAACTGCTGTAGCAAAAGAAAGAGCCCTAGCCCAAGGCAAAATAATATCTGTTTTTACAGCAGAATCTGCCCTTGAGGCATTAACAAGTCCACGTAATCTGATTACAGTGGCATTAGATCCAAAATGGATAGAATGGGAAAATGTGTTTGCTATAGAAGACGTGAAATACTATTTTGATCCGAAACTGAAAAAACTAGATGATCTAGAATATGAACGAGAATATCCTCTGCCAACCGAAATTCTGCCTCTGGAACAATACATCTGCGTAATCTATATGGACAGATTCGCACAACACTACGATGTAGATAAAAAATCCTACAATGCAGCGTGCGCGATTATTAAAGGTCGCTGGCACTTTGGTAAATTCAAACTGATGATCACCAAAACTGAATGATTCAGAAACTGTTCAGCTCAGCGAGCTGAAATAAGATCTTTAAAGATGGCGCTTGAAAATGCTGATTGCAAATTCCCCACACTAATAGTGTGTGATTCGTATTTCTGCGTCAAATCATACAACAGTGACATGCAGACATGGAGTAATAACGGTTAAAAAGATGACACAGGTGCCACAATTTAGCATAAAACGCTTTGGGAACAAGTAGCTCTTGTAAAGAAAGAACTACGAAAGACTCACGTGATACACGCACTGAGTCATCAGCGTGATGGCGTTCACTTTGCAGGGAATTCATTGGCTAACACAGCCACAGCGGAAGCGGTTCAACCGGCTTCCGTAGCCACTAAAAAGCGTTCAGAAAAACACATAGATGGGGAAACCATGCTGGCGGTAAAGCCCTCATTAAAAGGAGATTATGCAGCATTACCTCTCAACTATCCACTCAGTAATACATACATAATTGATGCAAACTCCGTTCTGTTGCTCGAATCCCTGGAGTGGGGGATAGAGTAATTCCAAACACGAACCGGAGAGTTTTCTTGATTGAAGACGCACACATGGGATTGGGTCTGAGGCACGAAGAGATCCTGAAATCTCTGATGCAATTACAATCAGAGTACTGGTGGCCAGGATTGAGCGTAGATATCTACAATTTTGCAAAACCTTGTAAGGACTGCAACAGAGATCGCAGTTTTGAACCGGACCAGCCAATAGCCCAGATACCACTATTAGATAGCATCAGGCTATCTATTTATTTATTTATTTATTGGGACATTTGTAAAGCGCTGCGATTACGCACACCGGCGTGTCCACGCGCTACGCGTCTATAGCGCAGAAATCCAGTCGAAGGAATGCGTCCCCATAATTATTAAGACTGAATTCACTTAAAATGTAGACCCCAGCACTCGGCTGACGCCAGAACTGTTATAAAAGATTTGCGAGTCTTTATCGGCACATACGCAATTGGCATGCTACATTCTGATCAGGGTCCTGCGTTTAGCTCTTGAGCTTACAAAGAAGCCATGAACAGCATGGGCATTGCATTGCGGTACTCTTCTCCCTTCCATCCTGAGGGAAATGCGGTAGTGGAAAGAAAAAAACGGGACATAAAGCAATCTATAACGGCGAGGGTATTAGGTTCAGGTGATGGGTGGGTCAAACATTTAACAAGTGTCCAACGTAGTCTTAATAATCTGCCAAGAAATTCTCTAAAAGGTCTCACTCCATACGAACTATTGTTCGGCACTAGAATGCTCATTCAGGATCTTGATTGTCACACTTCAGTGGTAGAAGAAAAATCCTTTGATATCAAAGGCCGTTTGGCTGTTTTACAGGATTTAAATGAAACAAGAAAAAACCTGAGTAACATAAAGTTGAAACAACAGCCGACAGCCACTGAAGAAAAACCACCTGTCCCAGCAAGACCTGTCTGGATTCCAAAGATTGGGGATCTGGTCAAAGAGAAGATCGCGGTGAAGAAGGAATTTGGGCCTTCTTACAGAAAAGCAGTACCTGTCTTAGCTATCAGCGGAACAAGATCAGTTGTACTACCACCCCTTGCTGTTAAAAAGGAGAACAGAGTTGTATCCATCAACCTGGTAAAACCACAAGCATGTGGCCAATAATAAGTAGTAGGCCAAGTAGACTCTCAAGAAATAGCAGAATACAGAAATTTGCTACAATGCAAGAGGCTCACACTGAGAGACTAATCACATTTGATAAACCAGCAGCTACCGATTTTGATGACCGCATTCGTTGAGACTTCACCACTACGAGTAGGTGGCGGTGGGGTACGAGTGGAAAGCAGCACCAAACAGGTGCAACCTTCTGTGAGCATTGCTGATCCAAACATCGATGATAGCAATCACGCTGAGAACTGCACAGTTGCAGTATTTTCGAACTTGGTCGAACTTTCACCTGATGTTGTAGACCAATTTTTTGCGGGTCTGTCTGAAATAATGTTCTCTCCAGTCAACGAGAATAACTCTTAAAAAAACAATGAACACACAGCGTTCCCTGAACTCTGAATTTGGTCTTCAGTTTTTTTAAACAAAGCTACAGAACTATTTTTCTCCGAAAAGCAAAATTATTTTTGTCCATCTTCCGAAATATTTACCTTTTTTTGGCACATGGTACTCTGCTTAAAGTATAACTATTCTTAGAGAACAGAGCTTCTATTTTTAGGATACTAGAGACAATATTTTACCTTAGCCTCTAGCACATATACAGCATTTTTGTATAAATATGTGATGTAATGATCTCAACCTACTTTTCTGTATTCAGAGCCATTTCATGTGTAATTTTAGCAATTCATTCAGCTGATATATATATGCATTTATCTGAATGATGACACTGCTTTAAAAGCGTACAGTACCAACACTCATTTTCGTGTATTTACCATTTCAAATGCAAAACATGTATTTTGGGGTGGGTCAGAAAACACACATGCATCGTTAAATGTTTACTATTGCTTAGTTTTTTAGTAATGATGGACATTAATCCGTGGAGTGGGTGTTGTGTTTATATCTAGGACCCTAATTCGATATTCCCGATCCTTGCCCTTTTGAGGTTATAATCAATAATGTCCTGATAAAGGCATAAGAATCATATCCATATTCAGTTATAGCCCATGCAGTCCAAAGCACAGCACGGCTACTCCCATCGACTCCTAGAAAGCACAACGCGTTCTTTAAACAAACCAAGCCTCTAGCAGCCCGGGAAATCCCCCCTGCTTTTGTTTTGATTTGAACAAGAACTCCTGAAGTCCAGAAAGAAGTGTTAGTTCTTAGTGATGTCTTATGTCCAACCTTACGTCAAACCCGGCACCTTTCAGGTATAAATATACCAACAGTTGCCTTAAGCAAACACACAGTGGTTTGGAGCAGAGCGGCCATCTACTTGCACGAGAGCCCAGCTGATGCGAGAAGCCCACGGAAGCCGCCTCTCCCGTTTGACGCACTGAGAAAGACGCTGTCTTTTTCTCCAGCCGAGAAAATCCAGATCAGGTGTTTCCAGCCTACCCTTGTGGGTTGCTGGGAGATCGAGTCCTGAAGAAAGAGATACCAGACCTCCCACATTCTATTACCAAGGTACGGAGCTGACTAAACCCTTAAGAGAATTCTTGATGCAGATTCTTGGCAAAACAATCTTAACCAACTTAACTTAAACTGCTACTCACTTACTCCTTCCCAAGTATTAGGCTTAGGTCAGGTACACCGGGGTAGGCGTAGTTAGAAGCACCAGTTGAGTACGTTAGTCAAATGTTTTTATGTATGTATATATTTTATCCATTTTAAAGTATCATATCACTAAGAAACCATATCAATTCTTTTAGAGCATTACTTCATAATACTACTTTTACTGTACGCACTTTACTTTCTGATAAGTATTGCAATTGTGGCAATTCATTTCTCTTGCATGAGAAAGAAGACTGCTCAATAAATAACACCTTTTATTGAAAACGCCCATCTCTCTATTTCTCTGCACTCTGGTGAAACTAAGTATGCACAGTTGTCTGAGTGAAATAGCTGCCTGTTGTTTTCACACAACTCTAGAGATACACTCTTATTCTGAGGGAGCAAAGTTGTCATGTTTATGCGGTTGTCAGAAACTGAATCCCTTCTTGTCTGAGTCAGGGAAGTTCATCCCTCCCTATTCATTCAAGAAAGTTTCTAGTGACATCTGAGCTAGCTGGCGCAAACCTAAATTAGGTTTAACATAGTCAGTAGAGACCTAGATGACCTCAGTCCTACGTCTACACTGCTGTTTATGTTATTCCAATCTGCAGAGCCTATTTAGAAAATAGGAACTACACTACAATGCAGCCTCTTTAGTGGTAAATATCCCTTCAGTAGCTTTGGAAACTTTAAGGAAAATCCAAATTTGCCGAGAATTCTGAGGACACAACTGAAAAATGGAGAGATGGGGCACAGACAATGCTAGACAGCGCAGCAGAAGTGACAATAGCTCGCAAGATCCTGATGAATCTTCTGGAGACAGTGGACACGAATGAATACATTCAGGTGGAAACTGCAGACACACAAGTTAGTGTGCCCCATAAACTATATGAAATAACATTGCGTATAGAGGGAGATAAAACTAGGAAAATAAAAGGTCTCTTTTGGGAAAAACTTTCTAAAGGCTATGAAATCCTGTTAGCTGAGAAAGACTGGCCACCAGAGCTTGTCAGGGAGTGCCCTCATGGCAAAGAAATGATTATGCCTGCCTTCTCAAATCATATTCCGATTCATAAAAAATAAACATTGACATGAAAATTTGCAGTGGCCCAAGCTCCTGCTTCATACAAAAATCATGTAGGATGGGATGAGGATTCTCCTCACCACAAAATCCAGTTAAAAAATCAGCCCACTGCACAAAGGCAGTACCCAGTTAAACAAGAAGCTAAAAAGCAAGTCAGGGAGATCTTAGATCAACTTGAATATCAAGGGGTGATCGAAACATGCACCTCTCAAATGAACAATTCTTTGTTTCCTGTCTCCAAGCCAGATGATTCATATCGTCTAGTTTTGGACTACAGACACCTTCACTCCTGTAGTAAAACATTTGCATTTAGAAATTCACATAGTACAGCACTAATGAATAACATTGTGCGCAAAATATATAAAACGACATTAGATATCTCTAATGGATTCTTCTGTCAAAACATTGCACCTGAAAGCAGGTATTTGACTGCTTTCTCAATAATGGGATCACAAAAACACTTTTGCCGACTCCCACAGGGATTCAAGAATAGCCCAGGATTATTCTCAGCAAGGGTAACAGAGTTACTACAAATATATGATGATGAGGAATTATCCTATGTCGATGACATCTATCTCACAGATGATGACTTGGAGACTCACTTAAAAAGAGTGAACACCATAATACTTGGGTTCACAACAGAGGGTACAAATTCAACTTTAAAAAGTCATGAATTGCCCATCTAACAGTCCTATTTTTAGGATATGAATTATCAAGTGAAGGCAAAAGCCTGGCAGACAATTTCTTGGAGAAATGTGCTGTACTCCAAGCACCAAAAACGCTGAAGAATTTACAATGAATACTAGGTTTCCTGAATTTCGGAAGAACATACATTCTAAAAAATGCCGAGAGGGTTAAACCTCTCTATGAATTGATAAGACCAGATTTCAAACAAATCAATTGGACTCAGAAACACACAGAGATTTTGAGATCGTTGCAAACAGACATGTTAGCTAAAACAAAATTACAAACTCGCGAAAACATACGCAATCTTGTAATCCGAGTCATCCCAGGAAGATGCGGATTCACATACCTGACCTCTAATGAGGGAGAAACTGTACCTATAGCTTACAAATCACATTTGTATACTCAAGCTGAAATGAAATTCAGCTCTACAGAAAAAATTCTGACAGCGGTTTAAACTGCTGTAGCAAAAGAAAGAGCCCTAGCCCAAGGCAAAATAATATCTGTTTTTACAGCAGAATCTGCCCTTGAGGCATTAACAAGTCCACGTAATCTGATTACAGTGGCATTAGATCCAAAATGGATAGAATGGGAAAATGTGTTTGCTACAGAAGACGTGAAATACTATTTTGACCCGAAACTGAAAAAACTAGATGATCTAGAATATGAACGAGAATATCCTCTGCCAACCGAAATTCTGCCTCTGGAACAATACATCTGCGTAATCTATATGGACAGATTCGCACAACACTACGATGTAGATAAAAAATCCTACAATGCAGCGTGCGCGATTATTAAAGGTCGCTGGCGCTTTGGTAAATTCAAACTGATGATCACCAAAACTGAATGATTCAGAAACTGTTCAGCTCAGCGAGCTGAAATAAGATCTTTAAAGATGGCGCTTGAAAATGCTGATTGCAAATTCCCCACACTAATAGTGTGTGATTCGTATTTCTGCGTCAAATCATACAACAGTGACATGCAGACATGGAGTAATAACGGTTAAAAAGATGACACAGGTGCCACAATTTAGCATAAAACGCTTTGGGAACAAGTAGCTCTTGTAAAGAAAGAACTACGAAAGACTCACGTGATACACGCACTGAGTCATCAGCGTGATGGCGTTCACTTTGCAGGGAATTCATTGGCTAACACAGCCACAGCGGAAGCGGTTCAACCGGCTTCCGTAGCCACTAAAAAGCGTTCAGAAAAACACATAGATGGGGAAACCATGCTGGCGGTAAAGCCCTCATTAAATGGAGATTATGCAGCATTACCTCTCAACTATCCACTCAGTAATACATACATAATTGATGCAAACTCCGTCATGTTGCTCGAATCCCTGGAGTGGGGGATAGAGTAATTCCAAACACGAACCGGAGAGTTTTCTTGATTGAAGACGCACACATGGGATTGGGTCTGAGGCACGAAGAGATCCTGAAATCTCTGATGCAATTACAATCAGAGTACTGGTGGCCAGGATTGAGCGTAGATATCTACAATTTTGCAAAACCTTGTAAGGACTGCAACAGAGATCGCAGTTTTGAACCGGACCAGCCAATAGCCCAGATACCACTATTAGATAGCATCAGGCTATCTATTTATTTATTTATTTATTGGGACATTTGTAAAGCGCTGCGATTACGCACACCGGCGTGTCCACGCGCTACGCATCTATAGCGCAGAAATCCAGTCGAAGGAATGCGTCCCCATAATTATTAAGACTGAATTCACTTAAAATGTAGACCCCAGAACTCGGCTGACGCCAGAACTGTTATAAAAGATTTGCGAGTCTTTATCGGCACATACGCAATTGGCATGCTACATTCTGATCAGGGTCCTGCGTTTAGCTCTTGAGCTTACAAAGAGGCCATGAACAGCATGGGCATTGCATTGCGGTACTCTTCTCCCTTCCATCCTGAGGGAAATGCGGTAGTGGAAAGAAAAAAACGGGACATAAAGCAATCTATAACGGCGAGGGTATTAGGTTCAGGTGATGGGTGGGTCAAACATTTAACAAGTGTCCAACGTAGTCTTAATAATCTGCCAAGAAATTCTCTAAAAGGTCTCACTCCATACGAACTATTGTTCGGCACTAGAATGCTCATTCAGGATCTTGATTGTCACACTTCAGTGGTAGAAGAAAAATCCTTTGATATCAAAGGCCGTTTGGCTGTTTTACAGGATTTAAATGAAACAAGAAAAAACCTGAGTAACATAAAGTTGAAACAACAGCCGACAGCCACTGAAGAAAAACCACCTGTCCCAGCAGGACCTGTCTGGATTCCAAAGATTGGGGATCTGGTCAAAGAGAAGATCGCGGTGAAGAAGGAATTTGGGCCTTCTTACAGAAAAGCAGTACCTGTCTTAGCTATCAGCGGAACAAGATCAGTTGTACTACCACCCCTTGCTGTTAAAAAGGAGAACAGAGTTGTATCCATCAACCTGGTAAAACCACAAGCATGTGGCCAATAATAAGTAGTAGGCCAAGTAGACTCTCAAGAAATAGCAGAATACAGAAATTTGCTACAATGCAAGAGGCTCACACTGAGAGACTAATCACATTTGATAAACCAGCAGCTACCGATTTTGATGACCGCATTCGTTGAGACTTCACCACTACGAGTAGGTGGCGGTGAGGTACGAGTGGAAAGCAGCACCAAACAGGTGCAACCTTCTGTGAGCATTGCTGATCCAAACATCGATGATAGCAATCACGCTGAGAACTGCACAGTTGCAGTATTTTCGAACTTGGTCGAACTTTCACCTGATGTTGTAGACCAATTTTTTGCGGGTCTGTCTGAAATAATGTTCTCTCCAGTCAACGAGAATAACTCTTAAAAAAACAATGAACACACAGCGTTCCCTGAACTCTGAATTTGGTCTTCAGTTTTTTTAAACAAAGCTACAGAACTATTTTTCTCCGAAAAGCAAAATTATTTTTGTCCATCTTCCGAAATATTTACCTTTTTTTGGCACATGGTACTCTGCTTAAAGTATAACTATTCTTAGAGAACAGAGCTTCTATTTTTAGGATACTAGAGACAATATTTTACCTTAGCCTCTAGCACATATACAGCATTTTTGTATAAATATGTGATGTAATGATCTCAACCTTCTTTTCTGTATTCAGAGCCATTTCATGTGTAATTTTAGCAATTCATTCAGCTGATATATATATGCATTTATCTGAATGATGACACTGCTTTAAAAGCGTACAGTACCAACACTCATTTTCGTGTATTTACCATTTCAAATGCAAAACATGTATTTTGGGGTGGGTCAGAAAACACACATGCATCGTTAAATGTTTACTATTGCTTAGTTTTTTAGTAATGATGGACATTAATCCGTGGAGTGGGTGTTGTGTTTATATCTAGGACCCTAATTCGATATTCCCGATCCTTGCCCTTTTGAGGTTATAATCAATAATGTCCTGATAAAGGCATAAGAATCATATCCATATTCAGTTATAGCCCATGCAGTCCAAAGCACAGCACGGCTACTCCCATCGACTCCTAGAAAGCACAACGCGTTCTTTAAACAAACCAAGCCTCTAGCAGCCCGGGAAATCCCCCCTGCTTTTGTTTTGATTTGAACAAGAACTCCTGAAGTCCAGAAAGAAGTGTTAGTTCTTAGTGATGTCTTATGTCCAACCTTACGTCAAACCCGGCACCTTTCAGGTATAAATATACCAACAGTTGCCTTAAGCAAACACACAGTGGTTTGGAGCAGAGCGGCCATCTACTTGCACGAGAGCCCAGCTGATGCGAGAAGCCCACGGAAGCCGCCTCTCCCGTTTGACGCACTGAGAAAGACGCTGTCTTTTTCTCCAGCCGAGAAAATCCAGATCAGGTGTTTCCAGCCTACCCTTGTGGGTTGCTGGGAGATCGAGTCCTGAAGAAAGAGATACCAGACCTCCCACATTCTATTACCAAGGTACGGAGCTGACTAAACCCTTAAGAGAATTCTTGATGCAGATTCTTGGCAAAACAATCTTAACCAACTTAACTTAAACTGCTACTCACTTACTCCTTCCCAAGTATTAGGCTTAGGTCAGGTACACCGGGGTAGGCGTAGTTAGAAGCACCAGTTGAGTACGTTAGTCAAATTTTTTTATGGATCCATTTTAAAGTATCATATCACTAAGAAACCATATCAATTCTTTTAGAGCATTACTTCATAATACTACTTTTACTGTACGCACTTTACTTTCTGATAAGTATTGCAATTGTGGCAATTCATTTCTCTTGCATGAGAAAGAAGACTGCTCAATAAATAACACCTTTTATTGAAAACACCCATCTCTCTATTTCTCTGCACTCTGGTGAAACTAAGTATGCACAGTTGTCTGAGTGAAATAGCTGCCTGTTGTTTTCACACAACTCTAGAGATACACTCTTATTCTGAAAAGTTGTCATGTTTATGCGGTTGTCAGAAACTGAATCCCTTCTTGTCTGAGTCAGGGAAGTTCATCCCTCCCTATTCATTCAAGAAAGTTTCTAGTGACATCTGAGCTAGCTGGCGCAAACCTAAATTAGGTTTAACATAGTCAGTAGAGACCTAGATGACCTCAGTCCTACGTCTACACTGCTGTTTATGTTATTCCAATCTGCAGAGCCTATTTAGAAAATAGGAACTACACTACAATGCAGCCTCTTTAGTGGTAAATATCCCTTCAGTAGCTTTGGAAACTTTAAGGAAAATCCAAATTTGTATGTATAGTGACGCAGATCCTCTGAGGATCCAAAAGTCTCTGTGCTCAAATATGATTGGATGCCAACATCTCAAACTAGGAAGAGTTTGTGGCCATCTTGTGACTTGGCTTCAGCCTAACATGTTTACAATAACCTCTATACAAATGTACCTTAAGGGTTTTTTAAAATACTTATTCAATTTCTTAAACAAGTCATGAATATGAACAAAGTAATATATCACAACAGGGACATATTCAAACAAGTTGTATTTATAGCATGAATTTAAATCAAATCGACTACCTAGCAACACTGTCACTACTAAATGTATTTCGCATGTTTACTTAGTAGGGTAACACCCTCTTGTAAACATAGCTAAATCACAGTTCACAAGTATTTTTCAATCAGAATATTTGTCATAGTTTTCACAAATATATGCAAAACAGGTGTCAGAAAATCTGACAAACATATACAAAACGGGTATAAGAAAGTCGACGTTTTAGTCTTTAGTAGGCCATGTAGATCCATAAGACCATCCTCAGGACACAGCGTTGCTTAGTATCCAACCATTCTCTATATAACCAATTGCATTTCTATCCTGCCTTCTCAAACAGGTCTCTGTGTCAACAACAATCACTTCGTAAATGTTGTATTATGCATGAAGGATCAATCTCCAAAACAATGGCTCTCCTTGCATTCACAGTCCATTTGGACTGTTCCACTTTGCCTAGGGGACCATCTCCCCGGGGAAAATGATGTAAAATAAATGTGGCTTGCCCACACGGCCCCCCACAGCCATGGGTACCTCCACCTCCCTGTGGCTCTCTTTAATATGAATGCTGAAGGGCCCGCTGGGCCCACCGTGCCCCAGGGACCAGCATCTCCCTGGGGCAAACAATATAAAATAAATGCAGTGGGGCCCACACAGGCCCCCCCAGCAGTCCCAGAAACCATCACCTCCATGGGCTCAAAGATAATAATGAAGGAGGTCCATCACGGCCCCAAACCCTGGGTACCACCACCTCCCAGGGCGCAAATAAACATTGGAAGGGGGCCTTGAGGCTCCCCTCATGGCTCCCCTTGTGGAGTCATGGATGGCCCTGGGTACTGACACCCCCCAGGGCTAGCTCTTGGTACCTCCCAAGGTACCCACTCTCATGGGGTAGGTGTTTGCTTTTGATTAGTGGGACCTGAAAGCTTACATCAAACAGTAGTTAACATAAATCGCAGAGGTGTCCTAACAGCTCCGGCTTGCAGAAAGCAGAGTTTTTATCTGTTTTCCAGCACGCAAATATGAGTGCAGATAAATAGATAAAAACATTTGTCTGACAGACAGGGTACTGCCTTTCAACAGCCCCCTGTCTTTTAGAGCAATGCTGGCTCCCACAGGAGGCAGGGAGCTTGCTGGGACGGCGGGCACCTTGAGATTTCCCATGCGGCTGCATTACATGGGAAAGTAAAGCAGAGAGAGGCAGAATGAAGGCCAGAGACAAGCAGGAAGAGGCAGACTAAATGTCAGATACAAGCAAAAGGAGGCAAGATATAAGTGAGAAAGAAGCAAAACAAAGGTCAACACTGGGCAGAAATAGGCAAAAAAGGTGTGAAACAAGCAAAAAAAGCATGAATAAGTGAAAATCAGGCAGAAAGAGGCATGATAAAGGTACAAAACAAGCAGAAAGAGGCAGAATAAAGGTCAGGAAAGAGCAGAAAGAGGCAAAATAAAGGACAGAAACTAGCTTGCTGACATCTGCTGAGACATCATAATGGGATCCGCCCCGTTTCTCAACCACTCCCGGCGTACTATTGGTCGGGGGAACTCTATTGTTGCCACAAGTAGGTCCTCCACAGCGGAATTGCTGAGATGTTGTCAGACTCTCCATCCCCTTTCTCAACCATTCTGTACAGGAGCCTCCTGGCACACTACTGATTGGGGTATGAACTCCACTTGGCTGCTGAGTGTAATTGGAAGAACCTACATTTATTGCGATTCACACACCCACTCTCAAAGGTTACAGGTTACAGTTAGGTAGCAAAATTGAAAACTACCTTGAATTTCACTGAGAAATTTCAAAGGTTACAGTGACATTATAGTTAGGAAATAGAATAAAAAAATCTTAGAAATTCACTTAAGAAACCAAAGGTTACAAGGACGTTATACAAAACCAGTGAAATTCAGCAGTTATTGTTACCTGAGGTAACTATAACTTACGTCCCAATAATGTACTGCTTATGACCTCACATATTACATCATTCGTGAAATGGTCAGTGACGGTACACAGTCCAAATATCGAGTATTAAATATCGACCTACCAAAATATCGTGTTAGAAATTTCGAAGGTGCAGAATATCGATGTCAAGAATATCGTTGGACAGAATATCGACCCTAAGGTAAGTAATATCGAAATACTTTATATCGATGTAAGTAATATCGAAGTTAGTAATATCGATAGCATATATTTCGATGTTACTAATTTCGATGACACTAATATCGATATTTGTATTATTTATTTTGTTCTTTATTATGTATGTGTTATATGTTTTACTTAAGTATTTAAAATAATTAATATTATATGTGTATTAAATATATATATTAATAAATGTATTTATAAGCAAATCGTATGTTTTAGTACCGGAGCGGGTTGTGGGTTTATAGGGGAATAGGGTGGGAAGTAATTTAATTATGTTTAATTGTTTATTAATTAGTAGGATTTAAAAATAAATTGTAATTAATTGGTAATTATTTTTAATTAATTGGAAAATATTTTTAATTAATTGATTAATTGATACATATGTTCTGTAGCGGGTTATGGTTTTATAGGGAAAAATGGTGGGAAGTAATATAATTAGGCTAAATTAATTAATAATTAGTAGTTAATATTATTAATTATAAATAATTGGTAATTACATTTAACTAATTGGTAAATCATTTTAATTAATTGATTAATTGATAAATATGTTCTTTAGCGGGTTGTGGGTTTATAGGGGAATAAGGTGGGAAGTAATTTAATTATGTTAAATTAAAAAATAATTAGTAGTTAATATTAAATAATTTTAAATAATTGGTAAACACGTTTAATTAATTGGTATTTCATTTTAATTAATTGATTAATTGATATATTTGTTCTGTAGCGGGTTGTGTGTTTATAGGGGAACAGGGTGGGAAGTTATTTAATTATGTTTAATTCATTATTAATTAGTAGGAATTATAAATTATTTTAAATTAATTGGTAAATAATTTTAATTAATTGGTAATTAATTTTAATTGATTGGTAAATAATTTTAATTAATTCATAAATAGATAAATGTGTTCTGTTGCGGGTAGTGGGTTTATAGGGAAATATGGTGGGAAGTAATTTAAATGTAATTAGGTAATAATGTTTTTAAAATAATTGTTTTGTAAATAATATAATTGTTAATTAACTATTAATTGGTAATTAAATATTATAAAATGGTATTTTTTAATATTTATTTTTGGTTAAATATATTTAGCTAATCATGTTTTTTATAATTATGTATAGGTATTGTATATGGTTTATATTTATTTAATAGTATACATATTTTATTTTTAAAAAAGGCTTTTATTTATAAGTATGTTATTTTAACCCCTACGCTATCCAACACTTTCCCTACTGTTGCACTCTCTGGAGTTGGAATAGTAATTGTTACCCCTACCCTATCCAACACTTTCCCTACTGTTGCACTCTCTGGAGTGGGAATAGTAATTGTTACCCCTACGCTATCCAACGCTTTCCCTACTGTTGCACTCTCTGGAGTAGGAATAGTAATTTTTACCTCTACGCTATCGAAAGCTTTCCCTACTGTTGCACTCTCTGGAGTGGGAATAGTAATTTTTACTCCTACGCTATCCAACACTTTCCCTACTGTTGCACTCTTTGGAGTGAGAATAGTAATTATTACCCCTACTGTATCCATAGCTTTCCCTACTGTTGCACTCTCTGGAGTGGGAATAGCAATTTTTACTCCTACGCTATCCAACGCTTTCCCTACTGTTGCACTCTGTGGAGTGGGAATAGTAATTTATACTCCTACGCTATCCAACGCTTTCCCTACTGTTGCACTCTCTGGAGTGAGAATAGTAATTTTTACCCCTACGCTATCCAAAGCGTTCCCTACTGTTGCACTCTCTGGAGTGGGAATAGTCATTTTTATCCCTACGCTATCCAACGCTTTCCCTACTGTTGCACTCTCTGGAGTGGGAATAGTAATTTTTACTCCTACACTATCCAACGCTTTCACTACTGATGCACTCTCTGGAGTGGGAATAGTAATTTTTACTCCTACGCTATCCAAGGCTTTCCCGACTGTTGCACTCTCTGGAGTAGGAATAGTAATTTTTACTTCTACGCTATCCAACGCTTTCCCTACTGTTGCACTATGTGGAGTGGGAATAGTAATTTATACTCCTACGCTATCCAACACTTTCCCTACTGTTGCACTCTCTGGAGGGGGAATAGTAATTTTTACTCCTACACTATCCAACGCTTTCCCTACTGTTGAACTCTCTGGAGTGGGAATAGTAATTTTTACCCCTACGCTATCCAAAGCTTTCCCTACTGTTACACTCTCTGGAGTGGGAATAGTAATGTTTACCCCTACACTATCCAACGCTTTCCATACTGTTGCACTCTATGGAGTGGGAATAGTAATTTTTATTCATACGCTATCCAACGCTTTCCCTACTGATGCACTCTCTGGAGTGGGAATAGTAATTTTTACTCCTACGCTATCCAACGCTTTCCCTACTGTTGCACTCTTTAGAGTGGGAATAGTAATTTTTACCCCAACGCTATCCAACGCTTTCCCTACTGTTGCACTCTCTGGAGTGGGAATAGTAATTTTTACTCCTACACTATCCAACGCTTTCCCTACTGTTGAACTCTCTGGAGTGGGAATAGTCATTTTTACCCCTACGCTATCCAAAGCTTTCCCTACTGTTGCACTCTCTGGAGTGGGAATAGTAATTTTTACTCATACACTATCCAACGCTTTCCCTACTGTTGAACTCTCTGGAGTGGGAATAGTAATTTTTACCCCTACACTATCCAAAGCTTTCTCTACTGTTGCACTCTCTGGAGTGGGAATAGTAATTTTTACCCCTACGCTATCCAACGCTTTCCCTACTGTTGCACTCTCTGGAGTGGGAATAGTAATTTTTACTCCTACGCTATCTAACGCTTTCCCTACTGTTGCACTCTCTGGAGTGGGAATAGTAATTTTTACTCCTACGCTATCCAACGCTTTCCCTACTGTTGCACTCTCTGGAGTGGGAATAGTAATTTTTACTCCTATGCTATCCAACGCTTTCCCTACTGTTGCACTCTCTGGAGTGGGAATAGTAATTTTTACTCCTACGCTATCCAACGCTTTCCCTACTGTTGCACTCTCTGGAGTGGGAATATTAATTTTTCCCCTATGCTATCCAACGTTTTATATAATTAATTGTAAAAATATTAAAAGTATATTTAATATTTTATGTTTTTAACATGTTATTTATGTTATTGTTTTATGTTTGTAAATGTATTTGTAAATTAGAATATATTTTATTAATTTATAAATTATTAAAATAATTATTACTAATTATTGTTCAGTACATATATATTATATATTTACTGCATATATTTAATTAATGTATTATTATTATATATATTTTATTTAATAATTTTAAACATTATTAGATACTTTTAACTATGTATATTTTATTTATTAGTGTCATTTACTTTATTTTACATTTATATTTTAAAAGAAAAAAAAAGGATATTTTTAACATCAATATTTTTAACATCTATATTATTTTTTCGATATTTTTATACTTACCATGTTGTAGATAGGATGTCGATATTCTTGCCCTTGATATTTTAGACTCGATATTCCTGTAGGTCGATATTTTAGAGGTCGATATTTTGTCAGTGATCCGGTCAGTGGCATCACTGATGAAATCTCAAATAACATAACTGATTACATATATGTGTATATATTCACTGAAAAAACTAAAGCTGCCGATGTAAGTGTCAAATTAGTTTTAAAAATTTCATGAAGATGATGGGGCTGGGTTCCATGTTCTAGATTTACTCTGGAACCTCTGGTCAATGATCTTTTTGTCTGCTTGCAAGTAGGGAGGGGAATACTCTCTTCCAAATACACACTATCTCAAATATGACCTTAAAGAACACCAATTCCTATATTATACTTCAGGGTTTAATTATAAAGCCAAGAAAAGTAAAACATATAGACATCTCAGTATAAGAGTATAAAAATACATAGGAACTAATACAAAACCAAATCTAGGGACAATGTTCAGACATTGTAAGATACATAGGATAACTAATTTTAAAATCAAGACACAACCTATTATGGATATAACATATCAAGAGCCTTCTCCATTGGAAATTCGCAATCAAAAGTAAAGCCCTAATGTGTCCCTACACTGCTGCTAACGTCACATCCATACTCTACATTTTCCCAGGCAAGTTCCCAAAAGGTGTCGGTGCATGAAGACTTCCTAAGAAGTACCCTCATGTTGTTTGTGTCAAGTAGCATAAAGCTACAGAGCTCGTTCTAAGATGCTCTTCTGTCGCCAGGTAAACAGCAATTTATTTATTTATTTTATAAACTTGTATGGCACAACAGCTACCCATAAAGGGTTTCCCGGCGCCTGATAACACAGCATCATAGATGGACGAGTATAGCTGGCGCATTCAGGTTACTGATCGAACAACCAGGTTTTTATCGCTTTACGGAAAATTGAGACATTTCCCTCCTTTCTTATGTGAATTGGAAGGGAATTCCATATAGTGGGGCCCAGGTGGGAAAAGGGTTTTCCTCCCATCCTGGAGAGCCTGACTCTAGGCACGCAGAACTTTTCAGCTGATAGGGACCGTAGGTTTTTTGTAGGAACATAGGGGAGTGCCAGTGCCTGAAGATATTCCGGGGCAGTACCTGATTTAATTTTAAACATGTAGTTCAATGCCTTAAATCTGATACGACTTTCCACCTTCAACCAATGCAGTTCACGTAAGTAAGGAGATACACTAGAGTTTTTGGGGATGTGGCAGAGAAGTCGGGCAGCCGTGTTTTGAACTAGTTGTAGTCTTTTTATGACTGCTTTATTTGCCCCCAAATACAGAATGTTCCCGTAGTCAAGCCGGGATGTGATTAAGGCATTGACTACTGTTTTTTGCATGGGGACCGGCAGCATCCACAGAATCTTTTTGAGCCATTTAATAATGGTGAAGCAGAGACCCACTACCTTACTTGCCTGTTGCTTCATAGACAAAGTATTGTCTAGAATCACTCCCAAGTTTCTTGCCTGGGTCACTGGCGTAGGAAGATCACCCATCTGTGTAGGCCAGTGTGTTATATTCCAGAGCTCAGGCTGTTTGCCCAGAAGGAGGGTCTCCGTCTTGTCTCCATTTAATTTTAACTGGTTAGTTGACATCCAGTTGAAGATGTTCAGAAGACCATTTTTGAGAGAAGATGACGATGAGGATTGGGGTTCCGATAGTGAAAAGACAATTTGTGAGTCGTCTGCGTATGTCATAAAAGTGAATCCAGCTTTCTCCACTAAATCTGCCAGGGGTCTCAGATATAAATTGAAGAAAAGCGGACTAAGAATGGAGCCCTGTGGGACCCCATGAGGGGAGTTGAAGTTTCCCGAGCTTGCGATGGTAGATGCAATTTGGTATGTACGTTGGCTCAGGAAAGATCTGATCCACTGCAGTGCCATTCCACCGATTCCATTCTTTTCCAGTGTGGTAAGTAGTCTCACTTGTGACACAGTGTCAAAGGCTGCGCTTAAGTCTAGTAAAATAAGCGCAACCGTTTGACCGTCGTCGAGGAGTTTTTTGATGGATTCGGAAATTCCTAACAGAGCAGTTTCCGTAGAGAAACCTGCTCGAAAACCGGATTGGGTGGGGTGGAGGAGGGCATTGTCGTCAGAGAAACGGGTGAGGGCTGTGTGTACATGTCTTTCCAGACATTTGGAGAACACAGGAAGGAGTGATATGGGTCTATAATTGGCTGGCTGTTCCGGGTCAGCTGTAGGTTTTTTCAACAGAGGGGTCACTATGGCGTGTTTCCATAGGGGAGGAACTGTGGATAGCTCTAAAGATGAATTTAAGGTATCTGCAATAATATTAAGTGCCGGGGTTTCAAGAAGTTTTAATATATTGACAGGGATAGGGTCACGTGGAGAACCAGATTTGATTGATTTCAGGAGGGAGGTGAGGGTATTGGTTGTAATGGGCGGCCAATTTTGTAAAGTTTGATTAGCACTCGGTTGTATTCCCAATTATCCGTAGAGGTGATCTTGCAGTTGTTCTTATCAATCTCAATGATAAGTTTGTCAATTTTCTCTGAGAAAAATTGGGCTAAATCTTGACATTGCTTCTCATTAAGAGGGCGTGATGGGGCAGTAATCTGCCCACCCTCCAGATCTTTGACTGTGTTAAACAAAGTTTTGGCTTTGTTTGCTGCTCCTGTTATGGTTTCAGTAACGTATGTAGCACGTGCTTTCCTACATGCAGTGTGGTAGAGGTTCCTCGCAGTCTTATACTTGTCTTTTTTGTCAGGGTCAAAATCCTTGCGCCACGCCCTTTCAAGCGCTTTACATTTTGCTTTTTCCCCTTTCAGTGAATCATTGAACCATGGGGCAGGGGGGCGATGTACTTTGCCCTTGTGCTTAGGAGTGGATATACAGGATTCTACTGCCTTGGTAAGCCATAATTGAGTAGCATTAGCAATGCTCTCCATAGTGGTGTTCTTTTTAGGCAGGTTTGAGCCAAGTGCAGAGTTTAATTTAGAAATATCTAAGGATTTCCAATTTATTTTGGGCTGAGTCTGTACAATCTCATGATCAATAGAGGAAGTAGGTGGTAAGAGAGTGAACCTGATTAAAAAATGGTCGGACCAACCGACCGGAGTGGAGTCTTTCCAGGTAAGTTGTGAGAAGTTTGTGAGGATTGGATCTAATAAATGTCCTGCCTTGTGTGTGGGTCCTGAATTTAGGAGATGGATGTTTAGTGCGATAAGGTCTTCTAACAGATTTGCACTGGTTGTATTAGATTGAATATTTAGATCTCCAATAATGGAGAAATTTTTGGTTGCCAAGAGAAAAGGGGTAATGTAGTTGGCCAACTCGGCGGCCCACTTAGCGCAGCTACCAGGTGGCCTGTACATAAGGATGCCTGAAAAGGTCAAATTAGGATTCAAGCAGAGTTTAAAAAGGGCAGCTTCGCATTCCGGGATTATTAGAGGCTCGAGAGAGCATGTATGTTTTTTGTCGTAAACTATAGCGATTCCACCCCCAGTTTTCCGGGGTCGATCCCTCCTCAAGATCGCATAGTTGGGGGGAAGGGCCGTCGCTATGTCGGGGTCAGAGCCTGCGTGCAGCCATGTCTCCGTAAGAAATAGCGCATTAGGTTTTTCATCCACTAGGAGATCGAAAATGTCCAATCTGTGCATGGGCAGGGAACGACAGTTAATACTGTAAAATAGGCAGTTATCATTAGTGGGGGGCATTTGTTTGTGTAGTTTACTGCGTCTAATTCTGCGAGGGGGATATGGTTGGAATGATGTGATGGCGTAACTACAGTGAGGACAGGCAGTAGTTCCCGAGTGCGGAATGGCAAGCAAAGCACAGTTAGAGTCTGGTACAGGGCGCAGAGCCAATATCTGGGTTGAAGACAGTACCTGTATAGGGATGATTTTAGGAGCATAGCCCTCTGCCCCGTGCCCCGTCGTGGCCCGGACGGGCACAGACGGGCTAGTCTTAGGCGTGTCTTCGGCGCTGGTTCGGCGCGGGTGCTGCGCGTCATCGCTGCGCGTCTTAGGTTTGGTCATCATTTTGAAGGCTCCGTGCTAGCGATCAGCACCGCCTCCCAAATCCCCTCCACCAATCAATGACCGGCCCCGGGAAGAACCCGGAAGAAGGTAGCGCCCTGCACCCTCCACAACAAAAAAGCTTAAGGCTTGCGGTGGACCGGGGTAGCAGGGGCGACAATAAGCGCCAAAGAAAGGATAGTGGACTGTTTCACAAATTAAAAGGTAACAAGGAGTTAAAATTAAATCGAGTGCAATGATAAAAATGCAATGCTCGCGCTACATGAGTTTTCTATTCAATTTCACATAGCGTTTCTGCTAACAAGCCTTTCACTCGTGCTCTCAGCATAAAATACGGCGTGTGTTATCAAGAAGAGTTCTTGAGACACTGGGACTTTGAAGGCTCTGTGCTAGCGATCAGCACCGCCTCCCAAATCCCCTCCACCAATCAATGACCGGCCCCGGGAAGAACCCGGAAGAAGGTAGCGCCCTGCACCCTCCACAACAAACAAGCTTAAGGCTTGCGGTGGACCGGGGTAGCAGGGGCGACAATAAGCGCCAAAGAAAGGATAGTGGACTGTTTCACAAATTAAAAGGTAACAAGGAGTCTACAGTCTCCTTCCCTAGTTCTTGATAGTAAAGTCAGAAATCACCCCCCCTCCCCAATTACATCACTTGATTGCCTCATTTACTTGAACACCTCCTTGAAGGTAACTTTACATGAAGTAATAGCATGTCCAAACTCCTGCTCGATGACCTTGGCTTCCAGGCCTTTCCAGATGCAAGAAACATCCTTCCATCTTATCAGCTCTGCTTATTCAAAGGCATCCTCTCCTCCCTACTGTGGCCTAACACCTAAAACAAAGGAGTTATTCCAGCTAACAAGGTTGAATCCTTGCACCTGCAGTAGATACATGAAAGAAAAGAAACAGAAAACATTCCACAGGCATATGGCCTCCAAATAAGGATTTCAACTTGAGAGTTAACAGGGAGAAACAAAAGTTAAGCCTACCTAGTTCAACTAACATAGGAATGGTATGCACATTTAGCATATGAAAGTATATGAGCCACTAATATGACACAATAATTAACTGTGGGCCAAAAATCAGTTTCGCTCACGGAATTTGCGGATTTTCAGCAATTTCACGATCCGCAAATTTTGCGAAATTGCTGAAAATTCCGCAAATCGGCTCTCGGGCGGATTTTTTTTGGGGCCCACAGGAAGCACTTACAGTTAAGGCAGGTGCTCGAGTTGAAGCTAACTTTGTAACCACTTTAGAATGGTGCCGGCAAGCTGCCAGAGTTGAAATTGCTTACTTCAACTCTGGCAGCTTGCAGGAGCCATTCTAAAATGGTTACAAAGTTAGCTTCAACTCTGGCACCTGCCTTAACTCTGTAAGTGCTTCCTGTGGGTCAAAAATTAAACCTCAACAGGAAGCACTTACAGTTATAAATAAAGCAGGTGCCCAAGTTGAAGCTCAAATTCAGTAACGTTTTAATCAGCCCAAAACATTAGTGAGCACGGTCGAGGCTGGGCAAGTGTTCTTTAACCCCATATCTGCAGTCAAAAATTAGCTGTAATACTCAAGGGAGGTCTTTGAATCCCTTAGTTTCTCTAGCGCAATCCCTGTGTAGTTCCTGTGACCAGGAGGCTGCTTTCTCCTCACCTGCTGCCCTGCTCGCTCTCTGACCCTCTATACACAAGAGGCATGTTGACATGCATAGAAGCCCCGCTCGTTTGGCCCCTCAGCACACACTAGCGGTAACAAATGTCTTTCCGCCCTTTCCCATCTATGATGGACAGCTCACTCAATGGACCTCGGTGCCTTTTGGCGCAGTGGCAAAGTTACAGGCACACATGGTCAGTGGAGACAAATCTTCTGGCCCTGTACGCAGCTGCAGTGTAGGAAAAGCACTTTACATTTACCCAACGAGGTAGAACTTACTGGATTAGCCAGTAGAAAGTACTCCAGTTGAGTAGAGGTATTGCACAAAAAGGTGGGATCTTCGTGGATAACTATGCAGGGCAGGATTCATTCTGGCACGAGGCTCCTGTCACAAAAATTAAACCTCAACAGGAAGCACTTACAGCTATAGCAGGTGCCCGAGTTGAAGCTCAAATTCAGTAATGTTTTAATAAGCCCAAAACATTAGTGAGCACGGTCGAGACTGGGCAAATGTGCTTTAACCCCATATCTGCCGTTGAAAATTAGCTGAAATACTCGAGGGAGGTCTTTGAATCCCTGAGTTTCTCGAGCCCAACCCCTGTGTAGTTCCTGTGACCAGGAGGCTGCTTTCTCCTCACCTGCTGCCCTGCTCGCTCTATGACCCTTTTTCCAGAAGAGGCATGTTGAGACTCATAGAAGCCCCGCTCGTTTGGCCCCGCACCACACACTAGCGGTATAAAACATCTTGCCGCCCTTTCCCAACTATGATGGACAGCTCACTCAAGGGACCTCGGCACCTTTTGGCGCGGTGGAAAAGTTACAGGCACATATGCTCAGTGGAGACAAATCTTCTGGCCCTTTACGCAGCTGCAGTGTAGGAAAAACACTATACATTTACCCAACGAGGTAGTACTTACTGATTAGCCAGTAGAAAGTACTCCAGTTGAGTAGAGTGCAAATCTCAAAACAATTCGCGAGTTCGCGGAAAAATCCGCAAATTCGCGGATTTTTTTGCGATTTCGCGTGAATTTGCGTACATTTTCAGACCGCAGATCCGCAAAATTAGCCCATACTTAACAATAATCAAACAGGCCTAGTCCCCACATGTATATAGTTCTTCTAGCATGGAATTCTACTATATTAACTCACTGAATACATATAATTCTATGTGATATTATGCTTATGTTATTCTGTATCCTACATTCTAATATTTAAAGATTAACATTGCAAAAGAATACATGTGGATGCGGTTCAATCAATATTATAATGCATCCCTAAAAGATTAAGGGCCAGAGTTGGCAGCCAAATACCGGTAGGTAACTGCCGAAATTCGGTAATTTCAGCTGTTACCGACCGGTATTTGGAAATGAGATGTAGGAAGCAAAAATTTCCCGAATCGGTAAATATGAGTCTGTATAGTACCGATTCGGTATTTACCAAATCCTTATTTACCGAGTCCTCATTTACTGAATCGGTAAATAAGAAATGGTAAAAAATGTCCATCCAGATGTAGGAAACCCAAAAAATTCCGAATTCCATGAAATTCGGTATTTAAGAGTCAGTATTTACCATGGTTTGAAAGCAGGTGGTAACCAGGTGGAGGCTATAAAAGAAGGTCTCAAAATACAACAGTGCAAGCAGAATGGTGGCATTCTACATCATAGCAAGGCGGCTACGGCTACAGGCAGTTGGAGAGAGGGTATGGAGAAGGGAGGAGCAGGTCTACAGGTAGAGGATAACGCTCTTCCAACTGACTGAGCCAGAGATACTGCAAAGGTACAGGCTACACCCCAGAACCATCCTGGACTTGATCAGGGACCTCTACCCACACCTGGATCACCCAACACCAAGGGCGCACACCATCCCACCCCATGTGCAGGTGCTGTGTAGCCTACACCTGCTTGCCTCTGGGAGCTACCAGAGTGTGATTGCTGCAGTAGGTGGTGTGTCCCAGAGCTGCCTGTCCCGTTTCTTCAGGAAGTTCATTGAGGCCATGATGCAGAGAATGCATCATTACATTCGGTTCCCTGACACACCTGCGGAACTTGCGAAGACCAAAACTGATTTAAATCAACTGGAACACTTCCTGTGATACGTTCTGTGCACTTGGACCTGGCTCCTGACTCTCATCCCTCTCTGGTGCCGTGCCTTCAGTCTCCTGGGAACGCCTGCATGATGTGACACCTGTGGACATATGAGCGTACATTAGCTAAGCACTACTGTGTCACAGTCACTACAATTAAATATTTCTCACTTTAGCTTTATTCTGTCTGCAATCATTTCCCTAACTTGCTGGTTGCTGTGCTGTATGCATGGTCTTTCATTTACTGACTACATGTCCCATGATGCATTGCTCCTGTATAGTGCTAGCAGTACTGGACTGGGGTTTACTTGGCCACAAAGGTTAAAGGTAAGGATGATGGTATGGGGGAAATGCTGTGCATGCGTCTTACCTTTTCTGCTTGCAGATCTGGCTGAGCTGTCTACTTCTCCCAGTCCGCAGACGCCGTCAGGTTCTATGGTTGAGGCCACCATCTCCTCCAGGTCAGTAAGGAGGGGTGCTGGGTTCTTGCCTCCACCAGTTTTGGTTGCCTGCTTGTGGTGTTCAGCCAATTCTTTTTTTGTTTGGCTCCTGAGGTCGTAGAATCTCTTTTTCAAGTCCTCTGTGTCTCTGGTAGTCACTCCAACTGCATTCACTTAGTCAAGTATGTCCAGCCAGAGTTTCCTTTTGGCAGATTCTGCCACAGTGAGGGACCGCCTGTCAAACAGTTTTTGGTGCACCTTCAACACCTCCCCCACAAGGACCTGCAGCTCCATGCTGCTGAATTTCAGTTTCCTCCTCCTCTCTGGCTGCTCTTTGTCTTTGCTTCTTTCCATTTTTCAGTTTTAAAAGTGCACAAAACTCTTTCTGCTGTTCAGGGACTCTCTGCTCCTACTGCCTCTCCAGAAGCTTCTAATTAGTTGCATCTGCCTGTGTAGCCACTTCCTGGTAGGGTGGGGGAGGGTGGTAGCACCTGATTGGCTGCCTACTTAAGTTTCACTTTTGTTTGATTTCCGATTCGGTATTTACCGAATCGGTATTTACTGAATCGGTATTTCCCATTCATTCCTATGGGCCAAAAGGCCCATAGGAATGAATGGGGAATACCGATTCGGTAAATACTGATTCGGTAAATACCGAATGTCCGATTCCGAATTTTACCGATTCTGTATTTTTTACCGAATTTTTATCTATATACCATTTACCGATTCTAAAATACCGATTTAGTAAAATTCTGTATTTTAGAATCGGTAAATTAAATTTACCTACATCTGGCCCATGATGTTTTATGTATTTTTAAATATACATTAACAATATGTTCCCTCTGAGGAAATGAAAGATATTCTCAAGATGCTTCCGCAGCCCGAATCATTATCTTGCTCGTAGTTTCTTCACCCATATCAATTCTCTAAAATGAAACTAACTCTCCCACGGGTGTGGTTTATATACTTTTTGGTTACTTAACACTCTATGGGATCAATATATTGCCCCTCCCACTTTTAAGTCACGTTTTTCAGTTGACAGCTGTTCTCATTTCCTCTGTTTTAGTGCTTCACATGTTTATGTAAATGTGCGTCTTTTCATACTTTTTAACTTTTGTATAATTTCTAAAAAGCTTTATTTAAACTAATTTTTCTTAATAAAGCATTTCTATAGGTTACTTTTTTAATACGAGTATTAACATTCATTCCCCTTTTTTTCGAATTATCATTGTAGTAACTTCTCTTTTTTTGTAAACTTTTTTTATTATTCTTCATAACCCTAAACCCATATTTTCCTTGTATACCATGCCAGAGATATTTTCTATTAAACTTTGAGTATTCTAATTGATATGCAACTATTAATTTATTTAATTCCATTATTGCGAGATTTAATACATTTGTTTATCTAATATTTTTTATCTTTTTTATATACTGCAAGGGTTACTGTTATTTGTCTAGAATCAAACTATGAATCATGGTCCATTTGGCAAAATTTAAAGAGAATGATTTGGTTTGTTGATGTATTTGCAGTTACATAAGTAGGTACACTCTTGCAGTAAGCCAGGCTTTAGGGTATGCACAGCTTCAAACTACTATGCATTATGCATGTAGTGGTGTAACCAGCTTCATGCTTTAGGCCTACAATTCCACAGTCACTATCTATATACTCCAGCAAACACAGTGTGACTGCTGTTGCAATTTCAAAATGAGTGTTTCAGTACCTTTTAGTAATTCATTCACTAAAGTAAAAATCAACCAATTAAGAATTCACCCAGTGTCTTTACTTATATTAATATAATCATTCAGTCAGTAAGCATACACTCCTGCAGTGAGCCAGGCATTAGGGCATGGAGTGCTTCAAACTGCTATGTACTATGCATGTAGTGGTCTAACCACCTTCACACTTGTGCTTCAGGCCTACAATAACCCACTCACTATCCATACCAGGGGTCTCCAACCAGTAGCTTGGGAGCTACTGGTAGCTCACCAGCACTCTGAAAGTAGCTCTCAGAGGTGAAGCCAAACCAAGCCAATCTCAGAGATTCTGTGTATATTAAAGAAGGTAGTACTGCTCATTTCACTAACCTTAAGAGTTACAGACAGGCAAACGAATGGCAGGGCCTGCTGATAACACTCAAACACACACTGTGGTGGTGTATCAATTAAACAATTAGGGATGTATAGAGCGCAGTACTCACCTGTGAGTGTTTACAGGTGCTGGGGGAGTATGTGAGGGGGATTTGTGCAGGTTTGGTGATTCTAAAAGCCAGGTCTTATGGGTCTTCCTGAATGCTTTCAGTGTGGGTGTTCATCTGATGCTGATGGTGAGTTAATTTCAGGTCTTGACTATGATGTAGGATAAGGGTATGCCTCCTGTCTGGTTCTGTGGATACAGAGAATTTCGGCCAAGGCCTGGTCAGTGGAGTGGATGTTTTTTTTGAGGGTGTAGAAGGAGATTGAGGTATTGGAGTCCGGTGTTGTGGAGCGATTTATAGGTGTGTGTGAGCAGCTTGAAGGTCACTCATTTTTCGACGGGGAGCAAGTAGAGTGCTCATTTAAGCTGGGTAATGTGGTTTTGTTGTGGGATGCTGAGGATGAGTCTGGCTGCGGTGTTCTGAACAGTCTGAAGTTTATGGAGTAGAAATTTGTTGATTCCGGTATAGAGGGTGTTCCTGTAGTCCAGCCTGCTGGTGATGAATGCTTGGGTGATGGTCTTCCTTGATTCGGGGTTGGGTCTATTTGAAGGTCTTGCAGAGTATGTGGAGGGTGTTGAAGAATGTGGAAGCTGCAGCGTTGGCCTATGGGTCTGTCACATGAAACATGTTTATCCACTTTAAATGTAGGTTTAGGAGACTTACTGTTGTGGTAATATCATTTGTGGGACACTGCATGTAATGATTTGAAGTTTACTTAATTAGAAGCATTTAATATTGCTAAACGTTTTCCTGGCATTCTGCTGATAACTTCACCTGGAATTTTTGGGTGGTTAGTAGTGAGAATTGTGCTTTGGGTGGTCATAGTGTAATGTTAATACATACCCAGAGCACAAACCCTACACTTCACAAACACTACTACACTACCCTTAACCTTAAAACACTACTCCCAGCATGAACATCTATAGTACATAAACACTACTGCACTTCTGTAAACCCTAAAACACTATCCCCTACATTAGACGAATACCACTGCACTATTCTAAACCTTAAAATACTACCCTCAGCACGACCCCCTACACTACACACACCCCAGTGTACTACCCTAAACGCTGAATCTACCACCAACATGACCCTCAACTCTACACAAAGACTAATGCACTACCTTAAACACTAAATCTATCCCCAGCACAACCCGTTCAGTACACAAACACCACCACACTACCCTAAACCCTAAAACACTATCCCTAACACTTATAAAAACAGCACTTATATAGTAACTCATAGTTAGTGTTATACAATCACTATTACAAGTGTATAGTTATCCATACAGTTACTGATGCAATCACTTAGTTATATGTATACTCTTTATATACATCAAATGTCACACACAGAGGCTTTTATTTTTGTACTTTATTGTACATGTAGCATTGAGAGATATATTTGCTCATTAGCACACCCATAAAGATATTAACTCACCCAAACATTTGTTATAACATGTAGTCTTAATGTCATAAACCTACTGAATCAACTATTCACAAATCTTTGGGCAGTCAGCCACCCTCCAGCAACCCACACACACATTCACTCTCCCATACAAAAACTCAGTTAACTAATCAGTAAGTAATATAGATTTTCATGTAGGTAGTAACCAACTGGTGCAGCAGTTTACAGAACAATTGACAAAGTAATACAGAGATTCACACAGTTTAGTCACTATCCAATATATTTAATGAGACACTGTAAACTATGCAAGTAAACAATCAATCACACTGCTACTAAATCCTTTATCCAGATTTTTTTATATCCAATCATTCTTCAATGCAGATTGCTATATATATAATACATATTTAAAGAACAAACCAAACCACATTAACTGGATGCTGTCATCAGTGATGTCATAAGTGATGTCATATGACATGTCATCAGTGATGTTATCAGTGATGTCACTAACCATATCATGAATGATGTAATATATATACGCAAAGAGTTTCGTATTAACGGGCCGTTTTTAGAAGGAAAGAAAAAGTTATGCAGGGTAACTTTTTGTCTCCTTGTAAATATGGAGGAGCCACCTGTGCCACCAGTACGCCACAAAAAGTGGCGTACTGGTGGCGCACAGACCTTGTAAATCTGCCGTACAATTTTTTTCATTTCTCCTCATTTTTTCTTACAATATACCCTACAATGCATAGCATGCATTGTAGGAGAAAAATGTCTTCAGTGATTGTTTTTGTGCAGGAAGGTGTGTCTTCCTGCACAAAAGCAGACTCCACACGACACAGATATTGTTGCAATACGGTGCAAGGGTGCATGTATCAACACATGCCTGCAGTTTAAACAGCAGTGCAGAGGGAAGGACAGACTTCCAACATATTTATGTACATATGTAGCATCTTTGTCTTTCGGAAGTAGCTCAGCACGCTGTAGCTAAAGAGCTTACAGTGTCATACTACAGCACTTCCCTACAGTTCTGCAGTTATACATTCACCATATATGACAAATGCATTCATTACGGAATTATGCAGTATAGATACATTTATGTAAACTTTCACACACTACCATATACATTTAGCTCTTTCTTTAACCAGAGTAGGTAGTTCTGAAAATAACTTTTTTTTGGTACTTTTATATATCTTTTTTTATTTTTAGAACGATTTTTGTTTTTTTTAGAAAGAAAAAAAAGATAAATGGACGAACAAAAGCATGAACTTTGAAGGAATAAAAAAAACTAGCATTGGTGGTTATCAATTGCTCTGCAAACTAGGTCTACTGTTTGATCCCCATAACAAATTAAATAATTGCAGTTCACGCAGTTCATTCTAACTTTCACGAATTGGGGACCTATGATTGGTCGTGATGTTGAAGGTAATGCTGCTGAGGTTTTGGTATTGCCGATGGTGCAGGTATATTTTGGCACAGTCTTCTATATTCTTCGTGAGCACAGTTCACAGGATGCATGGATTGGAGGTGCTTGCACATATTGGCAGTGCCACAGGAGTATTTCTTGTTTGGATCTCCTCTGGATAGTACTGCCTGTCAAATCTTGCATGTTACTTTGGTGGCATTACATTTCTTTTGCCCCTCTGGAAAAGTAAAAAAATTCCATACGATGGATGTGTATCTTTTGGGAGGGTGAGGTTCTGGTAGAAATTGTTCAGTATCAGAATCATCAGAATCAGATGATTCTTGCAGTGGTGTAGCCATTTTTTAATCCAATAAAGAAGTTCAGGTTGCCAATGAACAAAAAGTTACATTCTTTTCAGGATAGGTTTTCTCATAAGGAAGGTCTAAGAAGAGTAATTGAAATGGGTGGGGTTCTTCAATAGTTAGATCAGTAAGTGTTATAAACAAATAAAATCTCTTTTTTTTGGTCACATGGTATCCACGTTGGGTGCGTACAGGCAGCACGCATCTAGAGGGACTTCTCCAAATTGCATTTAAAAGTAATAAAAGTTTATTAAAACTAAAAGAATAATATTTTTCCGCTTAATATTTATATTAAATACATATTCTTTGTTTATGTCAAAAAATTTCGTGGAAGTCGCGTGCTCACCGCGTTGAACACGTACATGACGTCATGCTGAAAAGCGCCCACGCGGCGTGGCATGATACGTATATGTTGCGTATGCGCTTCAAGTCATGTACGGGTCGCATAGCAATCGCGCAAGAAAATATGTACCCATCGCACACCCTACGCGCATCCTACAGAAGAATTGTAAAATGGCGGCTACGTTCTGCGCAGCAATCGAGAGAGGTGGGCCTTGGGTGCGGGACTGCTCAAAAAAGAAAAAAAGAAAAAGAAAACAGTAAATATAAAAAATGTAAAAAAATATATATATATTACATTTTTAAAGGTAGAACTCTTCAAGATACTATGCGGTCCCACGTGGGTCTGTCCAGGTCGAATTGGCTGTCTGCAGTAAACATTTTTAAATTACTCTTACACCATGGAAGAAAACATCTGTGATGTGGGGGGGATCATTAGTTTTTGGTTTTTTTTAAAACAAAATCCCTCTTGGGATTTTATTTTGGATAAAATAAAACAGGTTAAAAGTTTGACGGGTAGTAATTGTGTTTGGTGGTCTGAGACAGGGAGCAACTCTGAATTTGAAGGATGTGTACTATCAGGGCAACAGAGTATTTTACTCCTTCGCACTAATGGAATAAATATCTCCCTCCAAAGGCTAAATCAGGCCCTTCATTTTAAGCCTCCAATTTTAAACACACATACAATTTACAGAATTTTAAAGTTTTCATATTTACAATTTGCTTTTTTATGCATATATACTTTATTAATTTGGTTACATTATTTAATTTTCCTAGCAGTCGTTGACCTCCTGCATAGGCAAGGAAGACCTATGCGTTGTATGACACAGGTTAAGAACCAGTGGCTTAGAGTATTTCTCTTGATTTGGTTGTCTAATGATCTGCCTTTTAAGGAGTGTTGTTAGATAGATATAAAGAAGACATTCATTAATTCCTGACTAGATATAATACCAATAACTATAATAATAATAAAATTGTAATAATATGAACAATAATTTAAATATGCATTTCAATCATTCAATCAAAATACTTTATTCGGCTTTAAAAATAAAACCATAAAAATTACAGAACTCCATGTAGCAATTAAAACATACAACTCATACCAGTTAAATAGATGGAGATAATCCCTTTGGAAAACAAATATATACATCCATATATACATCTAATACAAGGGATAATAGGGAGAAAAAGAACACACAACCAATGGCCTGAAATCCATCTTCAAAGGTGGTCATAGGGGGTGCCTAACAACATTAAGGGGTTACTAGCTCTCCATACAAATCCTAGATCTCAATGCGGATTTCAGAAAACCTACTATAAAAGTTAGACATTCTGGTTTCAACAATTGAAAATAAAAAAGAGCTGGGTGGACCTGGATAAAGGTCAGCTTCTTTAAAAGAGGTGTTAAAAAATATCTGCGAGGTACTTCATAAAATTTAAAAAAAAACATAAAGTGTAGCAAATCCTGAGGAGAAACTCCATCGCAGCCACAGGATGCTAACACCTGGCCTCTACAGCTCCCTTTTGGGACGGCAAGTAACAGATGGAAATGGTTCAATCGAAACCTGTTAAATAAAAACCACTCATGAGACATCAATGGTAACAAAAGATATGGCTCTATGAATGGGGTTGTTTTAAGCATCAATCAACCTCTGATGGATAACTCCACTAGTTTACCAAGCGCACTCCAGAATGTTTAAAGTATAACAATTTTAACAGTTGCTAACCTTAATATATCAATTAATCACACGAAAGAAACATTTTTTTCTTCAACAACATATATTTCATATGATCTTTTGCATGTAAATCTTATTTGTTTCAGCAAATCAGTCTTAGATTCAATTAATGCAACATTTGAAAAATAATAATAATAACTTGGTATCTCCAAAATGCAATATTTCTATAGTGACTAATATACAGAAAAATATTCTGATACAATAAAAGACAAAGTTGAGAAGTAGGCCCAATGCATTTCGGGGGGAATCCCTTCTTCAGGGGCACTGCAAAAATAAAACAATATATAAATATTTCACATTTACATTCCTTACTTCCTTATATTAAACTATGAATATAATGAACAGCTGATTAGATGCGAAGGCAGTTCGAAAAAAACAACTAATAGTGCATATGTTAGTTCAGACATCTAAGTTACAACATCATAGTGAGAAACACGTACACTGTGGGCATCTTGTTCAGGTCAAAAAATAGAAAGGCACTAAAGATGAACAATGAGCTGAAGAACTGTACCACAATTAATAAATGTTACGAAATAAGTTATAGACAAAAAAGTAAGGAATCTCCAACGTGTGAGCTTCATGCTGATTGAAAACAATATTCTGCCAGGTTGTGTACGTTTGTAAAAACAAGAGGCGGCTGTTTACTCACATCTCAACTAATCATGAGTTACATGGTAGTCTGTCGGTACTCCAACCGTGTAGAAATGACTAATGCAAGTCTTTAAGCTGAGGACCAAAACGACAAGATACGTATATATCAGCCACTCGTAATCAATGTACTATATGACACGGCTAACACTATACTCATAGGAGTATAAACTTACTTGATGTTATTGTAACTGTAGTTGAAAAATCGCTAAGCTCAGTTGAGGTAGTGTATAAGGACTGTGTTCAATCGTGCATAACCGCAGAATCCATCTCTGCTCAAGCGTAGACCAAAACTTAGCATCTATTAGATAGCTCTCGCCAAGGAGCAGGCTGATACCTAGCTGTTTGGGACAGGACCCCTCAGGATTGAGGATAACTACCACCTATAACCTCACGCGATCTTCGAATCCACCTATCGCATGAAATGCCTGTGTCTGAATGCCTTATGTAGTAACTCCTGTAAAAAAAAAAACAAGGGAGAACCTGGATACCAGATTCACGATGTATACGATCAAAATAGGCATCCTGTAACACTCTATTCACAAGGAAGGATCTATTAAAATTCACAATGATGCTATCACCCCCCTGGGTTTCCTCAAACTCTCAATCCAATCCACATGGCGCATCATGATAATATTACGTTCCACCATTGGCCCCACAGAGGTGTTGTTCGACAGCCAATGAGTAACCTTGTTTTTTAAGTTCAGTAAAATACTCATGGGACCCTGGTGAGAGTGGTTCCTCGAAATTATTACAAGGGGTGTTGATTGGGGTGAGAGATTGATGACCACTGAATTCTGTGCGACATTTGTTGGATGACCCTGCGCCCCTTCCATTGGTATTCCTAAACTTTGGGAAGCCAAACCCTGGGGAAAAGTAAATGAAGCCTCATTAGGTATCTGTCTTCCTCTTGTATCATCAGCCAACCCCCCTAGATCTTTGGAGGCTATATTTTTACCATAGGGGCTGAGCTCCATTAGGTAGCCAAGGGTCTCGGGCTGACCCAGGCATGGGTATAATACCTGGAGCTATGTTATCCACATTCCAGACCAAAACCACAGGATGGGTGAGTTGGGTGGGTTGTGCAGACCTATTTTGTTCTGCTATAATTTTCTCTATTAAGTTTAACCTATCCAAGATGGAGCTCAACTTAGCATCCAGCATACAACTCATAGTTGATTTAAAGGCATCCATCATAGTCAGGTGGACTGTATTTACAACTGGCACTACAGGTACCATGTTTTTAGTAACTGACTTGGTGGAAACATGAGGTTTAGTTTTTTGGCTTGACTCCCAATTGACTTCGATTTTCTTTTTATGCGCCCACAAGACCTCTGAACCACCCTTGAATGTTGTAAAGGGCCAGCATTGCAGAGTGCTTCTATGGGCTCATAATTAATAATACCACCATTCCCTGTCGTTGGCGTAGAAACACCACTCTCCTTGTTCGCAATAATAACAACGGGAGAAAGTGGCCTATGAGACACCTCACGAAAAGTTCCTTGCAAAGGAGATGAAACTTCATTGGGCTGTAAATCAGTACCCAACGCAGGGGATGAGGGTATGCTCTAAGCTTCCGTGACAGCATCCCTTGAAGAGTTAATAGGGCCTGGCAGGAGAGAGAATAGGCCGTTAGAAGGAGATCTAGAGAGACGCCTATTCACTAATTCAATCTCCTTGTCTATAACGAGGCAGCTCCCAATTACCACAACAAGCCGTAACAAACCCCTGCAATACAACAGCAAAAGCGTAAAAAGGTCCAGTTTGACTGATACCTCACCCGCAAAATCGTGCTACACCTTTACACTTCTCCAAATGGTCCAACGAAAGGAGGACAAATTCCCAGGACGAAATTTCAGTGTTCCCCCACAGCTGCAGATGGAAACTAAGAGGGGGGCCCAGCCCCACCTCTTCCGTCCCCTGACGGGCACAGATGGGCCCGCCCTTGGCCCGGGCCTTGCCTGGGCGCGGCCTGAGTCATGTCCTGCGACGCGGGGGTCAAGGCAGCTCTTTATAGCACGATGACCCCGACTCCCCCAGCGGCAGCTGTTTCCAATGCGGGAGCTGTGTGGCACCCTGGGACAGCGAGTCCCACCAGGGCACGGCGTGTGAGACCGGAGCTCAAAGGTCTCTTGGAGGCAGCAGGAGGCGTGAGCAGCAGCCCGGGACCCAGCAGGCAACGGTAGGAGATGGCAGGGATCAAAATGCAGACAAAAGTCCTCTAAAGCATCCCGCGCTGCGGAGGTCGAGGCAGCGCTTTATAGCTTGATGACCACGTCTCCCACAGTGGCAGCGAGTCCCACCAGGGCACGGCGTCGGGGACCGGAGGTCAAAGGTCTCCCCGGAGGCAGCAGGAGGCACAAGCAGCAGCCCGGGACCCAGCAGGCAAAGGTAGATGATGGCAGGGATCAAAATGCGCGCAAAAGTCCTCTAAAGCATCCCGCGCCATGGGTGTCGAGACAGCGCTTAATAGCGCAATGACCAAGCCTCCCCCAGCAGCTTCCAATGTGGGTGCTGTGGTGCACCCTGGGACAGGGAGTCCCACCAGGGCACGGCATCGGAGACCGGAGCTTAAAGGTCTCCCTAGAGGCAGCAGGGGACGGGAGCAGCTGCCCAGGACCCAGCAGTCAAATGTAGGAGATGGCAGGGATAAAAATGCGGGGGAAAGTCCTCGTCTAAAGCATTTCAAAGTTCGACAGTGGCCTTCAAAACGTCACTGTGTGGCATGTGAAGGATCATGCTTGTGTTTATCTATATGTATTTCATGTTTTAATGTTTTATGTTTTCTTTTTTTCATGAGAAGGGTAGTTTTCTCCATGACATTGACAAATACATGGGCACAATTATTTAAAAATTCAAAGAACTAACGGCATAATTTACAAAAAATAGCGCAGGGCCACAAGTGATTTTGCGATACCCTGCTACGTCATTTTTAAAGCACAGGGATGAGTCATATTAACAACACTATGACACATCCATGTGCTTTCCCTTGCGCTGGTGCACAATTGGCTGCTATACACCAGTGCAGTGCATTTTTGTCTTGTTATGCCTGATGGTTATGCCAGCACTCATAGAAATAGGGAAAAAAAGGGAGAAATAAAAGTATTTCTCCTCGGTGTGCCACTCCTACGCCTTCCCCGGTGAGGCGTAGGATTTTGATGCCTTCTTATCTTTACAAAACTGTGTAAATCTGGGAATGTGTCATGGTCCGTGGAGGTTGCGTGGGGAAACATACAGCCACAAACATGGATTGTCCCTTTCACGCAGAGTAATGCGCAAAACTAGCCCATATTTACAAGACCATGAAAAGTCACGCATGCTGACTTTATGTGGCCTTATAAATATGGACAGGCACACTGTGTTGCCGGTGTGTCAAAAAAAGTGATGCACCGGTATCGAATGGCCTTGTAAATTAGGCCCTCTATTCTCTGTCACCAACTCTATCTGGATAGTGCAATGTCTGAACACAGTGGGGCAGATTTACAAGCCCCTTGCGACATGTTTATGACACAGTTGCATCACTTCTGTGACGCAGTGTCATCGTAAACAATGCACCTCCATGCGACAGATTAACAACATGGCGCATCAAGTGTGATGTGTCAAGTTGTAAAGTCCTGCACCACATTATACCTGCGTCAGGTATAATATATGCAGGCTGGGCGTTCTGTCTCAAGGAAGCCCCTTAAAAGTGACGCAGTGAAGTATACCAGATTTTACTGAGTCACTTTTACATCCATGCTGTGTCAAAACCCTGCGCCTGCCTGAAGCAGGCGTAAGGAGTGACGCAGCATGTTAGGCATGGGGTGCCCCTGAGCCTTTTTGGAGTTGCGCCACACTTGCAACACGACTCCAGCAATGCGCTGCCCTTATGCCAGAAGATGCGACCCGCATGTCGCTATCCTTGCACCACAGTGTGTCGCATTGCGAATGCAACGCATCCGTGGTGGCGCAAGGGTATTCCTGCGGGTCGCATCTTTATTGGCGCATCTCTGCTGATATGCAGAGACGCTCCAGTCCTCATAAATCTGCCCCAACGTGTGGAGGAAAAACAATCTTAGCAGGAAATATTGTGGATGACTGATCAAAGTGAGCTGGAAATGAGAAATTGAAGTGGAAAGCTGGCTGAATCTATAGCAGAGTTATGCTGGCCAAGACTCCGTACTACAGAATACATCATCACATTTATCAAAACTATTTGTCACTATGTGTCTTCGCAGATGGTATTTTTGTTCAGTAATAAACCTGCTCTCCGTGTAACAGCATTTTTCTTGCTCGTATACCTGCAGAGTCTGAAAGGTGCTCATTTTAAAGTGTCTTGCCTGGAAACAAGCCATATTAAGAACGAATGCATTTCACCTGGTCTACAAAACATCTGTTATTCAGCGCCAAGATACTCTTGGGTGAAGGTGCGTTTTACAAATACACGTTATGGTATGTTCTGTTATAAAGTATGAATGAAACACTGTGAACATTTGTTTTAGAATAACACACATTGATGTACGCCTATGAAATGACTGTAGAAAAAAAGAAAAATATCATGCATAGAATGTGCAGTCTATTGTTCTTTACTTGCTAATATATTTATAAAGTAACGACTGTAACATAACATGTGCTGAATACCCTGTAAAAAGTTTTAGAGTTTGGTGTATGTTATAATGTGACCTTCATATGTATCTGTATGTTTGTCATTTGGGATCTTTCAAAGGGGTGGCTTTGAAATGTCGGACTTTTTGTATCATGTGTTGCCGCTGCTGCTAACAACAGTCTCCTTCGTAATGACAATCACTTCCAACGGTGCATTATTTAAATAAGTGCCAAGGTTAAAAAATGAGCCTCTTAATTTTAGTCATTGAGAAACTGAAAATTGAAAATAAGTTGGCTTTTTTAATTCAAAAAAACTATCACCAGAATAACATTACATGAGATGAAAATATAATCAGTTAAGATAATAGTAATCTAATATAAAGGTACTTTTCTTGAACTGTGCACTGCTTACTTGCAACGTAATGTACAGATCGTTCCATTTGAATAAGTAAATGAATAATTGCAAAATAATTATTCTAGAAGAATCCAGGTGCAACTGGCACAGATAAGAGAAGTGGAGCAGGGTAGGGCGGGGTGGTGGGAGTCGACAGACGACGGGATAGGTTAAATTAAATAAAAAAAAATAAAACCACTTATTTTGCTATTGCTGCATCCCTGAGTCGCAAGGCAAGTGTTTTTTTTTAATTTATTATCACCCATCCCATCGACCCTCCCCCCACCCCCACCCCACTGCTCTTCGCAGTCCAGATGACGATTACCTGGAATATTTTCCAAGAGTTCATGCAATGCAGTGCAATAGGTAAAATTGCTGTGGTGGATGGTGTGAATGGGAGAGAGCAGAACTGTGCCTTATCCTCGAAGAAATGGTGTAGGTCTGCTCCCTCCATGCACTAGAGCACGTTTGGCTACCAAGCACCAAGGAAGAGATCCTATGCGTAAGGATGCCTATGTTAAGGGGAGTATACTTTTGTGTAGGCAGGGCTACTTTACTGTACAAAAACTATCCTGTGAGGCTCTTTTCTCTTTGTATGTGCACAAAAAGAGGTAATAACGAGGAGACATGAAGATATTCCTCCATGTTGCACCAGCATCCTGCAGGTACACAATTCTGGTGCACACCTATATCTTCATGTTCAAAATGTGGGTTTGTATCGAAATGTATTGTTTGATGCACAGGAACACCAATGCACCTCCCATAGAATACCTACCTGATGCAAAGTAACAGAAGGCAGTGAAATGTGTTATGTTGCATTATTTTCTTTTACAAAGCAACATCAATAACTATGTGTGCTCCTTTTTAAATACCACAAAGGATTTTGAATTGGGGCTGCATCAAAAAGGTGACACAAAATGCAAAGTTTATTCTGATTGCACAATTAATTAAAATCATAGCAAACATAACAATAAAAATGAACAAAGGTATTGAAAGTCTCCATCATGCTGATTATAAAAGGTACCACACACAAGAAAAAGTACAAATTATCACATGATTAATCATATTAAAAATAGCAGCAATAAAAAACCCCATTCATAGCAGCAGTAGGATATTGCAGGGAGACTAAAACAAGTGCATATGAAAAACAGAGCCTGCAGAAGTGAAAAGACACCCATCCTACTTATACCAAAGTTAAAGCGTAAGAAGTTCCAGTCCCAATTAACCGAGGGCCACCCAGACCATCACAGAGTAGCACTTGCCCAACACCGGATTAAAAGCTTTGCTTTCAAGCTTTAACATTTATAAGCATTAAACAGGCAATTGTCGTGAACGTAATAAATCTTGCCATCAATTGGCAAGAGTCACCTTTCAAGCATTCAATTATAGCTGTATTGCAGACCCTGATGCTCACCTGCCTGAAAACTGGAAAAAGATAAACCGTCTAAGTGAGAGAGTAGAAAAGGGCACATACATAAAACATGTAAATGTGACTCCTTATTAAAACCACAGCCCCTACATAAAATACACAAGATGCCAGTCAGGCAACTGTACGTATATGCTTTGAATGATGTTAAGTCAAATCTCAGGCGCATTAGAGACTTTACTGTAGAGTTTATAAAAAGTTATAAATACACAGGAAGAGTAACTGATTGCTGATATAAAAAAAAAATTCGGGTCAGCTTGCTTCTTAGTATTATTGGAACTTAGCTCATCATGGGCAGATAAGAGCCTCACTTGCTTCATCAGTAAATGTGGGCAGAATAGCCTTCAAGAGATCTTTGGAACCCAGATGGGCTGTGGATATTTGGATAACCTCATAGGTGTCCGATTTTGGATCTTGTGTAATAACCAACAAGAGTATTTTAGCGATCCCTGCTCAGCTATTGCAAGCTTGGAGCACATAAATAAAAGAGTGGCATTTAATGTATATGTTTGACAAACCAGAATAAACTCCAAAAGAATCTGGGCTTCTGCAGAGCATGCCAGTAACTTGAATATGCGCATTTAGCATTGGCCTTGAGCCCAGATAAGCCAGCAAGTGATGCGATTTAAATAAACAAATGTTCCATATGCCAGTGTAGACATCAATTTGATTTCAATAACTTTGCTTATTGCTCTCAGGTCTAGGCCAGAGAGATTTTAAAATAGGCATTGGAAAGTAAAAGCAAGTGCCTTGGCTGATGATTCAAATTACTCAATATGCGGGCTGGAAGGCCATGTGCATTAATCCAAATTCCTTGGTACTTGATGCTAGGTGCTCTTACAATCTTTTGGGCATTTATATACCAAGCCCCTTTTTTTGTTTTTCTTGTTACCGATGATTAAGATCTTAGTTTTCAATATGTTGATACTGAGTTTATTTATTTCACTGTACTTGACCAGAAATTGTAAGGCTTTTTGAAGACCAATTGTGGTCTGATCCAGAAGCATTGAATTATCGGTGTACTGTAGCATAGGTACCCTTGCAGTTTTGGTGGAAAGCAGTTTGAACCGCCGAGGTTGTCATTCAGATCCACTAGATACAAATTAAACAGTAAACGAGCGAAAAAGTAACCTTGATTAACGACCTAGGGGCATATTATCAAGGGGGTTTATCTCCGCTTTTTTGGCTTTAAAAGCCAAGAAAGCAGAGATAAAATTATCTCCCTATTACCTAGCTGCCGCTAACACCAGTTAGTGACAGCTAATAGGAGATAGCGACTATCTTGGGCCCTGCTTTGCATGTCAGTGATATTTATCACTAATGACATGCAAAGTGGGCGTGCCAAGATGTTAGCGACTGAAAACAGTCCCTAACATTGCTATCTCCTATTACCAACTTTTGGAGATATTCGCTCTAAGCGCGAATATCTCCAAAAGCTAACACCTGCCCTGAGCAGTTCTTAGCCATGTTATCCAATGGGAGGTGGATAACATGGCTAAGAGCATTTGCTCGATAATGCATGAATATCGCTGACTTTTCTCCGATATTCATGCATTGCGGCCGTTTTTTATCGCATTTGCGATAAACCTTGCTAATAGCAAGGTTTATCTGCGATACAAATCGCCGATATGCGGCGATAATTTTTGTCTCTAAACAAGTTAGAGACAAAAATTATCGCTAGTTGTTGGTAATATGCCCCTAGTTAGTAAAAAATTTGGATGAGTAGGCCCATTTGCTGCATATTCGTACTTTGACTGATGTCTCCAATTTGGCCCGCAGTGTGAAGCTCACCTGGATTTACTGCAGGGACAAAATGGATGGAATTGATGCTATATCCCAACTTCCCTCACCTACCTCCTTTGCCCAACTAGGGCAAAGCAAAAGAGGGAAGGTGGCGTAGGCGGGAAACAAAACAGGGAAGGAAGAAGAGGTTGACTTCCTCTGGTTCTTCTGTTGGGTGGTCACCAAGAATCCTAAATATAAAAACACATGGTAAGTACTATTCTAGTGTACAGTTAACTGCCAGTACATTTAAATCCTACTTTTAAGGAGATACTTGTGAAGGAATATGATAAGCATGTGTGGGAGACAACTCCCATGGACTGTAGAACACTCACAGTATCTGAAATAGGAAACACAATGTTAAGGATGTATAGGGACTGCAAGAGATTGGCAACAAACAAGAGATGAACAATAATATACTAACCTATGCTAGAAGCACCATAGGCGTCTATAAGACCATTAAATAATATTAATCTGTTACGCATACGTTTGGGTAAACCAAAAAACTAATTTCCTAGGATAAAAATAGGGCAAAAAGTTCAGGGTAACTTGAAACAAAAAAAAAGGGAATTTACCTATTAATAATAATATAATCTCTCTTATTCCATTGCAGCAAGAAGAGACTTAAGAACATCGAAAGACCACCAGAATCACACTTCTAACAAAAAAGCCATCAGGTAAGTGTGACCTTCCTTTTACTTAAATAAGAAATAAACCCTAGAAACTAAGTAACTGCGATTCTTCACAATCCCTGATTTCTTTATATTTCAGAGGCAAGTTGCCCGGGAAGCCAAGGGTTAAGAAGCTGAGGCTCCAAGTAAACAATGTTACCATTACCGGCCGGCAAAAAGGTACAAAATGAATTGCTCCGTAAGAGCACCAGAGCACCCAGGAAGGAGAAGGTATCATGAAGAGGCCCTGTAATCAAGGACCAAAGCGACAACCAACAGCCAACTACTGCGGGAGTATTCAGGTAAGTGCAGGTAACTTTAGGACTCCTAAATGCCTTCTGTGAATACCGAAAGTCCTAAAATTACGATTGTATTCAAATTAGTAGTAGTAAAGTTAGGAATACTAACTTTAGGATTCCTAAATGCCTTCTGTGAATACCGAAAGTCTTAAAATTAGGATTTTTCTCAATTTAGTAGTAGTAAAGTTAGGACTCCTAACTTTACAACTACTAAATTGAGAAAAATCCAAATTTTAAGACTTTCCGTATTCACAGATGGCATTTAGGAGTCCTAAAGTTAGGAGTCCTAACTTCTGTGAATACAGAAATGAGTAAGTTCATTCTGTGAATACCAAAAGTAGTAAGTGCATTCTGTGAATGCCAAAAGTAGTAAGTTCATTCTGTGAATACCAAAAGTAGTAAGTGCAATCTGTGAATACCAAAACAGTAGTAAGTTTAGGATTGAGTCTTAAGTTCATTCTGTGAATCGGGCCCACAGATTATTAGTCTGTCGTCTCTGCCTTTCTTCCTGACTCAGGGACCCTTTAATTCTGCCTCTATGCATGGGTTCTTGCCCCTAAATAGGTTTGTCTGCCTCTGGTTTCATTTCTCTGACAGTAGAGCACATGGATTCAATACGGCCTTTCTCCCTTTTTCTCTCATGCAAACAGTGATCCATTTTAACTACCAAGTCAATTAACTAATCACAGGTTTCTGGAGGGTATACAACTTTGCTATCTGTTAAAAAAGGTGTTGTAAATCATAAGATCCTTTGATCCTTGTTTAAGATTTAAGAACTCTGTATCCACGGACTGCATGAATGAATGTCTGTTGAATAAATTCCTTAACTCTTCTTTCAAGGCTCTATAGTCATATAACAGAGGATCATTTCTATCCACTAAGGTAATTGACCATGTGGAGGCTGTACCACTTAAATATGACAAGACAAAAGCCACCCTGGATTGCTCAGTGGGAAAGCAGGATGCTTTGCACATAAGGTGCAATTGGCACTTAATAAATGTTGTGAACTTAGCTGGATCACTTATGAATCTTTCTGGGGGTGCTAGAGGTATAGAAGAGGGAGTAGTGATGTGATACATTGGAGGTGTATCACCAGATGAAGAAGGATGTGACGTAAAAGAGGCGGTATGGGAACCAGGCAACAAATTAGGAGGTTGTGGAGTCTGAGAGGCGGGCTATAGGGAATCTACTCTAAGGGTTAAAGACTGGGTTTCTGTTGGAGGGATGGGCGGAAATAGAAGCTAGGAGGCCATATACAATGCTCAATTTTTATTGTTTTACTAGGCAGTGATAGATTTGTATGCTGTTAGAACTGTATCTCAGATGGAATCTTCATCAGGAAAGTAGTAAGTTCTTCTCCTCTTCTTTATACGTTATTCTTCACTCAGCGGGTAGTTTCCCCAGGAGGCTCAAAGAGAGAGAGAATGTGGGCAGTAAGTATTTGAATTCTTATTTACCTTATGTTGTGAACCATCACTTACATCAGGTGAGAAAATGTGACAAACTCTGTTTTCCTAATTTAGTGGTTGGTGAGAGGGTAAGGTTGAAAAATGGAGATAAAAAATAAAGGAAGAGTTTTAAGGAATGTACTTTATAGAAAAATTAGGGCTATTCTTTTGTGATATTCCTTCTTATGCTACATAACAGCATAGATGGTCTGTGAATCACTCAATACACAACAGTATCCATTTACTTCTCTCTGGTCACAGTACACATATTAGTGTGACCTCTTCATGTGCCAGAAAACCGATGTCAGATAGTCGCAAAAACAAACACAAAAAAAATGTTCTTGAGGGTTGATCTTTGCTTTTCTCAACCACCCCCCATTCTACTTGAATATGGGTGTTTTCTCACCCCCCACAAGGATACCACAGTTTCTATGCGGAGATCCCTAGTCCTCCCCCAACGATGCCCTGTTCACTTACTGCCGAAGCTGCAACTCTTCAGAGTTTGCGGCAGCAAGTCAGCATCTCCCGGGGTGTCCACCAGCCTTCGGTTCAGTGTGACGTCTTCTTCTGTGATTGATTCTTTGGCTCCTTCACTCAGTTTCCAGCCGTCCTCCGGATTGTTCTGCCACCGTGGAGTCTCTTCGCTTTCCTTCTCTGCATCCTCGGCTTTCCTGTGACTTCTGGTTTCTTCCTCACCACCCGTGCTTTCTCAGGCTTGCAAGCTCCTCCTTATCCTGGTCTCCAGGGATGCTGATTGGTAGCCCTCAGAGGCGAGGCCCATCTCATTCTGTATAGGAGAGGAGACAAAGAAAGGGACAACTCTTTGGTTACCTTTGCCTTCCTCATTGTGTTTGTGTGCAAAGGTGTCATCCAGACCATGTCGGGATTCGGTTTCCGCCTCCTCCTGACATCTCCCTTCCCTAACTTTCTTGCTTGCAAGACAAAAATCCAGAGGATATCTGGAGAGGTAGTCCGCATTAGTTTGGCATTTCCCGTTTCAATGTCAGGTAGAAAATCGAAAAGGTTGAAGCGCTAAGAACCACCTCATGATGCGATCATTGTGTCCTTTATTTCTAGACAGCCATTCTAAAGGGGCATTATCCGTAAAGAGGAGGAACTCTCTTCCTTCTAAATAGTACCTTAATGATTCAACCGACGATTTAATGGCTAGGGCTTCATTCTCAACTTCAGCATATTTGCTTTCTCTGGAGTATAACTTGCGACTGATATAGCTAACGGGATTTTCCTGTTCCTATGTATCTACCTGGGATAATACAGCACCTAGGCCATTATTGGAAGCATCGGTTTGAAAGATAAAAGGTTTAGAGAGGTCTGGGCTTAGGAGAATTGGTTTGGTGGTAAGGATCTGTCTCAGACATTTGAAAGCTTGTGCGATCTACGGGGATGGTTGTTTGAGTTCTTTTTCTGTCTTTCTATCTTTTTTTAAAAGATCGGTTTGGGGGGCCGCTTTGTCTGTAAAAAGGGGATGAATCGTCTATTATAACCCAGGATACCCAAAAAAGCTTAAAGGTCTTTTTGAGTTTGAGGGAAGGGTATTTGAGTTATGGCTTCCATCTTCTCCTTTTGTGGTTCGATATAGCCCTCGCTCAGGAGGTACCCAACGTATTTTATCGACCTGACAGCCAAACGGCTCTTTGTTGGGTTAATAGTGAGACCCCCTTCGTGTAATGCTCTAATGACCTTCTCAATGTGTGTTAGATATTGGTCCCATGTATCACTATAGATGACTATTTCATCAATATTAGCAGTGGCAAAGGCCTGATAGGGTTTGAAGATGAGATTAATTAGTCTCTGAAAGCTGGCTGGGGCTCAGTATAGTCCAAAATGGAGCACCTTGAAGTGATATAAACTTCAGGGGTGGAGATGATGGTTTTCTCCCTATCCTGTTCCCATAGGGGCACTTGCCAGTAACCTTTACAAAGGTCCAGCGTACTAATATACCAAGCCTTCCCTAGTTGCTGAATCGTCTCACCCACCCTGGGTGGAGGATAAGCATCAAATTGTGATATTTTATTGACCTCCCTAAAGTCAATACAGAACCAGAAAGAACCATTCGGTTTGGGAACAATCACGATTGGGGGAACTCCATTCACTATTAGATGGCTCTATAATTCCTGTCTTTAGCATTTGCTGCACTTCCTTCTCAATGGCTTCTCTCCGGGACTCTGGTATTATATGGGGACGTAAAACTTGAAAGTTAAGTAAGTAATAAATAGAATAATGTAGGGATAAGAAGTATTTAGGAAAAGATCAAAGTGGAGTTGGAAAAAAATTAGAAAACAGGCACAGTAAAAACAAGGAGAAAACAATCTAAAATGTGGAGCGATAAAAAAATTAGCAAGATAGGCAAATAAATAGTATTAACAGTCGATTTACTGGGTCTAGCAGAGCCATCTGCGCTTGTGGAGGCACCTCCAACACCCTCACCCACCTGTGCCCACCCACCTGTGCCTTAATAGTAGTACTTGTGTCTGTATCCCTCCTGCCCCTGGATACTGATGTAAGAAACAAACAAAATAAAATGTAAAAAAGATTAGTGGTACTGTTAATCTCCCCAAACATGTTTTGACTAGGCAAGGCAAATACAGTAACATTTTATTTAAAGTTTATAAATCTGATCTCCTCTCCTATTTCTATTGTGCACATATTCCTTAATTTCCTAACCCTACCCTATTTCAAATTTCCTAAAGTGCTTTGAAACTACTTATAATTAAATTGCAACTATTGAACTTTGCTTCTCATCTCAATCTTGAATATCCCACTCTAAACCTTTGACGGGTCACCTCAGTCAGAAGGTTTTATCCATGCAGTCATGCAGATGCATGCATGGTTACGAGTTACTTAATACTTTCTACACATCACTGTGAAATCAGTATCACCTGGGGTCGGGAGTTGTGACTGTACACGCTACAAAAATAAAGGCACAGAGAAGTGAAAGAAGAATGCATAGATCACTGTCTGATACACTACTATCTCAGTAACAGGACAGAGAGGTCTCTGCATGATGTCTTAAATAAACAGTCCAAGTGCCATTGACATGAATAGGATTCGGTAGCGCCACTGACTAACTGTCTGCTCCAGCATGATCAAAAATATTTGTATCATAAAGTAATCTTACCTGAGTATAAGCAGCATGCTTGCTAATTGGGATTTTTTTTAGCATAGATAGAACACAATAAAGAACAATTATCACTCACAAAGCCTCACAACCTCCATGCCCAGGAGGTCGAGCAGATTCTGGTCCCTTTCCAAGATGTCCGCCAACCAGTGCCTCTGCTGCTTTTGGGTGTGCTTGATGCCTGAACAGAGGACAACCTCCTGTCTCAACTTCCCACAGTGTTGCTTCCTCTCCCAGAGGGTGTAGCCACTACCAGGCCTGCAGCCTGCTGCCATGGTGAAGGGGAGGTGGTGCTGCACATAAAAATTGAGTTCTGGCACCTCCACCTCGGTTAACAGTGCAAGGGCTGCACACCTTGTCGGCGCTGCCAACCGAAAGGTAGGCGGCTCTAGCTGGTGGTTCAGTGGGGCCTGGCACTGCCACTCCCCTGCTCTGCCATGGTGTTGAGTGGGGGCCAGGGAAGAGAAGAAAGGAAGAAAATGAAATAGAAGGAAGAAAGGGAAAAGAAAGTAAAGAGAAAAATAAAGTACAGAAATGCAAGCAGAAAACTATTTTTTAAAGAAACCAAAAATATAAAAACACAAAGGAACAGGGCAAGTATGTAATACAAAATAAGGGTTAGATAGGTTTTAGAGGGTTAGGATTAAGAAGATTAGGAGGAGATTGAAAAATAGGCACAGCACCATAAACAGAGCAAGATTCAAAATGGCTGCGCCCATGCGAGCCGCCTGGTGCAGTTTGCGTTTGATTTACAATTCGAGAACGCATGTCATGTTATATTTGATGGAAAAAGTAATTTGAGCAGGCGCGGCCAGTAACTTTATCTGCTCATGGAGCAGAGTTTTTTAGACACTTTGCGGTGTTCCAAGTAGCGGAACTCAACCCACACCTACTCCCTTGTGTTGGTTATGTAGCATGCAAAAGGGTATGTTTTGTGCTAAATAACCTATGTGAAATGAGTTACCTACAACAAGTACAGTTAGTGTGTCTCAACATTGGTAAACTCCTATGACAAATACACAAGGCCACTGCCATGTAGGTCCTAGAACTCCCCAGGACCTATGCTTTTTGGATGACCTAAACTGAGGGCTTGATGTCCCAACCACTTAAGGACACCCCCCACCGGATATGTCCCCCATTAGACCAGCTAGCTCTACAGTGCCACTACCACCCCCCTGTTTTATACAGTGGTGTAGGTAGTTTTTGGCAACCCTTATTCCTCAGGGATTGTGGAAAACAGTACAGTACATTTCATTCAGACACTCGTGCTTGCTTTTTCTCAGGATATATACTGGATAGCAATTAGGACGTTTCAATAAATATTTATTGGTCCAGTGACAGTCTTGTGTAAAACACATGTGCCGCTACAATCAGGAGACAGACGCATACAATAGAGCTTGCTACTATCAATATAGTAAATTGTAGATACATTTCTACCATAGTGCTAATAAGATGAACATAATCAGTTCAGATAGAACCAGTAGCACTTGCATATTCCTAAAATGCGCGTCATAGTAATTTGCCTAAATGTACCTAGCCTAGATCTGTATGTGTAGCATGTATATGCATGTTGCTCTCCCTCTCTCTCTCCCTCTCTCTCTCTTTCTCTCTCTCTCAATATTACCTACTGGTGGGAGGAGCAAGATGGCGGTTTGAAGACGCTCCAGAGCACAGCCGATGGTGGATCAGGCCACGCTGGAAAAAGCTTGAACAAAACTTACCTGGCTCTTAGCTTGTAGAGTCGGTGTTCACTCTTACATTTAAAAAACCCGAAAGGATCCGTCAAGCGGCGGCAAAAAAACTTCCTGAGGTGCAGCGTAAGGTGGGAGTGGATGTGGCGCCCGCTGAGGAGCCATTTCAAGAGGCTGCTCAACTCCGTGCGGATGCCTACACTGGGCCTGGTCGTCTGGTCAGCGCTCGGGATCACTCCTGCAGCAACACAAGAAATGCACCTAAAAATCTACCTATGAACTCCAGAGCTGGGCGAATTGCGGGCATAATCGAAACAAATGTCACTGAAGGCTGCAAAGCAGCAGAGCCAGCTATCGAGAGGACTCCAGCAAAAACAGTTGATAAAACTGGACTTGCAACTGGGAAGCATCTATTACGCCTGCCACTGCTCAATAAAATAACTGAGTCTTCTGCCAGTAGCACAGGGAATATGGGGATTGTTTCAGGGGAGCACTACGGCAACAAAGTGATTTCTGGGCCAATTACTGACTTATCCTGCAATACTGTCGTCGCCGCAGCTAAAAATTATAACATAGAGGCTCTGAGGGCTCCTAAGGGCGACACAGCGGAAACAGAGATAGTTATTGATGAGTTAGCTGAAAACCGGCGCATCAGATTCAGATCCTGGGGCTCAGATAAATGCTAGGGCACCTGGGACTTTACATTTTGAGGCCCCGAAAATACTGGCGGAGAAAGTAAGAGAGTGGAATGCTACCGTGAAAAGCCCAAATGCTTTTGCAATTGGGAGCTCGCCGCTAATATCAAACTCAACTACAGCCGAGGCATTAAATCATGAAATAATGGCTGATTTGGACGCTAAGGCTCCTCCAGCAGTAGACGAAATGATAGAGGAAACGGATGATATGGATGTAATAGAGGAAATAGATACTGATGAAGACTACGCGAAATCACCAAGTTGTACACCTCTGGGTGCCAATAAACCTGCTGGAATAAAGAAAGGAAGAGGTAAAACTAAAAATAAGGCCAAAATAATAACTAGCAAACAGAAAACTACCACCTCAATGGAAAGAGTCATTGCGGAGAACAGTCCTCTGCAGAAAAGGGTGCAAGCGAAAGGCGGTGTCAAATCTATGGCCTTGCGACTTTCTGGAACTAGCCCTTCGAATGGAATTCCTGCACCTGACAAGATGGATAAACTCGATAAAATCAACCCAAAATCTAACCCGAGGTTATTGGAGGGGGGCCAAACTGCAAAACCGACTATCATCTCTGCCCCAAAAGCAGCACCATTGCCAATATCCATGGCGAAAGCAGCTCCAAGTGCATCTTTAGTGTTTATTGCCAAGGCTGTCGATACTGAAGTTATTAATTTACCTCCAGCTATCTCGCAGACTAGTACGACCTCTACCGTGGGTAATCAAAGAGGAATTACCATCGTCAATCAATCTGATACTACAGATGTTGAACGAACAAAGACAGGAGGCACAAGAGCACTATCAACAAATGTGAAAGAACAACATTAAAATACAGTTCTCATTACAGGAGATGGCAGGCAATCTGGGTGGTATATTTTCAGAGGTTGAAGAGCTGCAGCAAAGAGTCGTGGACCCTGAAGAAAACACAACACACATGAACACTGTGAACAGGCATCAAGCTCAGATAGCGAATATGCAGATCAAACTCGAGGACAAGGAAAATCGGCAGCGAGGACAGAATCTTGGACTTTTCAGGATTGCAGAAGGAGCAGAGGGAGCTGATCCAAGGGCATATGTGGTACAACTACTTCAAAAAGCATTTTCTGATCTCTCCGACTGGGTGGGACTCACAGATTCAAAGGGCTCATAGACTGCAGTTGGTACAAAGAAACAAAGGGGGCCAATACCCTCGGCCACTCCTGATCAATATAGGAAATGTTTTACTGCGACAGGCTATTTCGTTAAAAGCAAGACCTAATGCTCCTGTCTCAACAGACTCTGTCACCTTTTTTGTGAGATCAAGCCACAATGGAGAGGCGTTGGAAACTACGTCAATTCATTGATCCGATAAAGGCCCTTGGTGGGCAAGTTTTTTTGCAAGAACCTGCAAGACTAAAAGTTTTTAAGAATGGCCGTACATATTTTTTTTCGGAGGAAAATGAAGTTGAAAAAGTTGTAATTAAATGGCAAACTGAAACAGTAAAAAAACGTGATATAAACAATATTAATTACCACGCACACTATTGAAACTGGTCAGAAAGATGCCAGGTCTTTAGATCCTAATGATTAATCTGTCAAAAATGAGTGGGGGTTTTAGAGCCTCTATTGTTCTGAAAGCTCTATTCTTCTTTTTCCTTTTTTATTTTTTCTCCCTCTTTTTTTTCTTACTTCTTTTTTTCATTTAAGAGGGTGAAACTAGGAGATTGAATTGTATATATATTTTTTTTAGTTTAGGCAGGGTTATATGGGTAGCTTAGGCTTAGCATAGGCGTAGGCCTGATCCCCTTAGCTGTGACTCTGTATGGCTGCCCAAGACAGCGGCAGCTAAATCAAATAGGGAGGTCTCCTATGGGGATATAGGGGTGGTCTTTTGAGGGTGGGTCAAGTGAGGGCAGAGGGTGAGTTTCGGGGAGGGGGGGAAGTAACTGGGGGAAAAAAACAGCATGCGGATAATTAGTATAGATTAAATGTCTAGATACATATGACATGGAATATGCCCTGGCCAAAACAAGAGGGATTCAATCAATGTGGAAACTGGAGAAAATCTGGGGATCAATAATGTGAATGTGAATTATTTTTCTTACCTACATTATTATTTGAAATCTCTAACCTTGCTAATTCACTTCTATCAATAGTTTTTGATTATTTGTGTATAACTGTATTTTTCTCATGCTGTCAATAAAAAAAAAAAAATATATATATATATTACCTACTGGTGGTCGCCAGTAGGTAGATATACTTAGGACCTTGTTTCTATTCAAAAATCGTATTTTCTTTTCCCAATAACTTTGGCTCCGGTTGACGAATGTTTGTGAATTTTCAAAACAAATGACCCGCTCCGGTCCGCTCCTATCTTGAAAGTTTTGGGGTGATTTGGCAAGCGGGGGCCGAGAAAAAAGGGGGGTACCAAAACGTGTTTTCTCCATGTTAATTCCAATAGGAAACTTTAGACACGGCTACAGCACGAACTGCTAAACGGAATTACATCAAATTTGGCAAAAAGGTAGTGCTTGCTTCAGAAAGCATCCTTTTTTTAAATGGTGTTAATCCGTTCAGTAGTTGCTGAGAAAAGCAAAAATAAAAGTTTCGATATTTAGAGGCACGGAGAATCCGTGCACTCTCCCGATCACAAGCTTTATGCTAATTGGCTGTCAACACTCCAAACCAGAAAGTGTTGGCAGCCGCCTTGTCCCTCTGTAGAACAGAGGCACAAGAAAACAGTAAAACAAATGTGCAAAATAAGAAAAGGGGGCAGGGTAGAAACACCCTGACCCCTAGGCCTGCTCAGGGGGTCCCACAAGGACCCCCAGGGCCAAAAAGCATTTTTTTTAATTGTCTGAATTCGCACTGGGAACGCAAATTTGGCAGAGAAAATAAAAAAACAAAGCGCGGGCTCCCACACTTTGTTTAATTGAAGACCCCGGGGGGGCATGTCCCGGGGCAGTAAAACAATGTGTGGGGGCCCCAATCCCCCCATTACTGCCCCAGGGACTGCCACTCCCAGGGCTTTGCATAAATATTTGTGAGGGGCACACGGCTTGCCGCAGTCCCTGGGACTGACACCGCGGGGCTTGTTTTTTTAAAGTTTGGTGGGCCTCTAAGGCCCCACCAAGCCCCAGGGACCACCACCCCCGGGATTTCAATAATTATTATCATAGGGGGCACACTTCCCCCGCAGCCCCGGGGACCACCACCTCCCCGGGGCTGTTCATATGTTGGGAGGGAGGCCACATGGCCCCACTCCTGGAGCCTGTGATGGCCCTGGGGACCACCACCCTCCTGGGCTGGCTCCTGCAGTGTCCTGGGGTGCCCACCCCCAGAACACTGCTGTTTGGTTTGACAGGGCGGGAGCTGTGCAGCTCCCGCCCTGTCATAGCAAACTGTGGTTTCGATTTTGGAAGAGAAAGCAGCAAACCTGCTCTCTCTTCAAATATTCAAACCCGATTGCTTTTCCACACGGGGAGCTGCATCTTAGCAGCTCCCCGTGTGGAAAAGCAATGCCGGCTCCCGCAGGAGGCGGGGAGCCAGCAGGGATTGTGGGGGCATTGGGGCTCCCCCTACGGTCCTCAACGAAGTGGACAGGCCCTGGGGATGGGGTTCTGCGGGCCAGAAGTGGCCCGTGAGGGGAGCCACGTGCACCCCCTTAATTACAATTATTATTATTAAAAAAAAGCACACAAAGGCCCTCCCCAGTGGGATGGGGTCCCCAGGGCCGAATATAGCCTCGGGAGGGGGGCCACGCGGCCCCGTCCTTTAAAAAAAAAAAAAAAATAGGGGCCAGGCACTGGGGGATGGGGCCCCAGGACCAATGAAATAGGAAGCGAAGGGGGGCCACAAATACATTTTAAAAAAGACCGGCATTGCGCCGTGGGCCCCGGCCCCTCCCTGCAGCACTCTGCAAACACAACCCCTGGCACGTTGTAAGATGTGAAACTAATTCCCCTTAATTACTGGGGGTCCCTGGGTGCCAACTAGCCCACCAGAAACCTCCAGTATTCCCCAGGGAGCTGCGTGAGAGGTGTTCAGAGGTCACAACCCTATTTACACCTCTCTGCAACACAGCTCTGTGGCGCGTACTGGAGGTACCTGGTGGGCTAGTTGAACCCCAGGGACCCTCAGGATTCAAGGGGACTTATTACCCCAACTTAAAACACGCACACATGCACTAACTTATCATATGTACTCATACACCTATACATACACTTACACACGCTACTTATCCATAGAGTTACTCTCACACATAGACACACATGCAAAGAAAGTTTAAAACATCCATTTAATTTTACTCTCTTAAACAATCACTTATAGAAACACATACTCATTTTTACAGGTACTCTTCCAATCTCTAACTCTCTCATATGCTCACTTACATACACCAATACTCACACATACTGGCTTAAAACATATGTAGTTACTCATAAATACACTACTGAGACAGTTGTTCACTCACCAACAAACCCATAGACACACTCATCCACCCATAACATCCTGTACACTTGCTGTCTTCAACACATACAGTGAGTCACTCATTCATGCATCTATGCACAAAGTAATACCTCCAATGAACCACACAGACACTCATAATGATACTCAAAAAAACAACTAATAACCCATATAGACACTCATGTAGCTACTCACCAAACTATGCAGCCACTTATACACAAAATTAGAGACTGATACAGATATTTACACATTAAAAAAAAACTATTCATAAAGTGCATGACAGACACATAGACAGTAATTACATACAGTACTTGCAAGTTACATTTAACACTGCACTTGGGACAAAGGTCGGAAAAGCATATATATTAAACAGTTGCTTTTCTGTCTCTACTTCTCCGCATTTCCAATTCCACCACAGGTGATACACATATCTCCCCCCTATAGGAATTCCACTTCGACCATTTTCTATCCCACTTCTTCGGGCACCCCCTAGCTATAAACACTTCTTTCTCAGTTACCATACATCTATCAAATTCTTTCAGCCATACTGCCACTGCCGGCGGCGCCACCCAACCCTATCCTCTCGCTAGCTCCCTCTTGATTCGTGTGAAGGCTAGCTTTGCCAATTGCTTCTCTGTCTCAATTAGGTTTGTATCTTCCCATACATTAAGCAGGCCCAATCGGGGTGTGAAGCTTAGCATCTTCCTCAATGCAGATTGCACTTGAGTTGAGGCCCTGTCCCATAGTTTCCGCACGAACAGGCATTCCCACACCATATGGTAAAAGGTAGTCAGCTGCCAGCAACCCTTCAAACACAGGTCATCTTGTTGAGACCCAATTTTTGCTAGTGTTATTCCCATCAAATAGGAGCGGTGTAGGATACGAATCTGGATTAGTCTAAATCTGAGCATGATAGCAGCCTCTCTAGGCGACATAAGCGCCTGTAGCCAATCCTCCTCATCAATCGGCCAAAGGTCTCCCACCCGGTGCTCCTTAAGCTTCCCAAAGGAATCAGGCAAATTATGACTAAGTTTTTTATAGGTCAAGGAGATCGCCTTGGACTGCAACAGCCCATCCAACAAATGATCCTCAAGGGGTGTCGATTCTGGTATGTCCTCGCAGCTAGGGAAGGCCGCCTGCAAAGCATGCCTGATTTGTAGATACCTAAAACCCTCTCCCGGGGCCAATTGGTAGGCCTTTTGCAACTCCTCAAATCTGAGAATCGCCCCTCTTTTTACCAGGTCTTTGACTGTGGAGATACCAATGACATCCCACCTATCAAACCCCGGGTGATAGCAAAGCATGCAGAGTTTCTCTGAATACCACAATGGCGTTGTCTTGGTGAGCGCCCCTGCCCAGCCCAGATGTGAGTTAGCTAACCGCCAGATCAGTACTGTATGCAGAGTTGCTTCTTAGTGCAGGAATACAGAGCTGCGAGATATCCCGAACAATCCATCTAATACCTTTCCGGAGCACATGCCGGGTCATCTGGCGGGGCGTACCTCCATCTGTTTACAGTCACCAATTGCGAGGCCCAATAATACAACCTTACATCGGGCAGCGTAATGCCCCCATCATACCATCCTCTCATCCATTTCTGAAGCGCAATTGTCGGGGCTTTACCATCCCATAGCAATGTGCGTATCTCCCCTTCCACCGCTACAAAATATGTATTTGGGATCCTGTGCGGGCAGTTCTGGAGAATGTACAAAAATTGTGAGAGAGGCAACATTTTAAAAGGAGCAGCGCAGCCCAGGCAGCGACCTCCAATGCTTAACATCGGAGCACAGCCTGGCCAATGGGGGTGCCAAATTGCAGTGTGATAAAGACTCCAAGGTACTTAAATCCATCCGCTGAGACCACCAGCGCACAGTCCTTAGGGAGTCTGTCCATGTAGCACTTACAGCACGGACTTACTCCAATTAATTGCTTACCCTGAATACTTTCCGAAGTTTGTGAAGATGATAAGAACAGTATGGATTGATTTATAAGGAGAGGCAAGATACAGGAATATGTCGTCGGCATAGAGAGATATTTTATCTTCACACTCCGGCGACCATCTAAAATCCCCGCCCCATCACATCAGGACGACGTCACCCCTGCTTGGTACCTTTCCTTAGAGTGAACTTTCGGGACGTGTAATTGTTGACTCTAACCTTCCCCTGGATATCAGTATACAGCAGCCTCATCCACCGTATAAATTTAGGGCCCAACCCAGTTCTCACAGAACCTCAAAAAGATACGGCGACTCGATCGAGTCAAATGCTTTGGATGCATCAAGTGACAATATAACTACATCCTCCTCCAGATACTCCCGACGCGCCATCACATTGTGGAGCCGGCAGATGTTAAGAGCAGTGTTCCTTACAGGAATTAGGCCAGACTGGTCCAGGTACACCAGAGAGGAGATCACCGTTCCCAGCCGCGTGGCGATGACTTTTGCCAAGACCATTGCTTCAATGTTGATCAGTGAAATCAGCATGTATGAGTGACAGTCATCCACCGGCTTTCTGGCCTTATGAATAACAACTATACTGCCTAGACGCTGGTCAGGTGGCAAAACTCCCTTCTCCCAGCTTTCCTGATTAAGCATGTGCGAATTTTGCGAATCTGGCGTTCGCGAATTTGCGTATTTGCGAACTCGCAATCCGCAAAATCTGCGAATTTGCGAGGGTTTTGTACCAGTTCGCAATTGCGAACTTACTTGCCGGCTCGCAACGGTCGCGACTATGTTGTTTCTACGTCTGGTTCATCATCACAGGTTCCCAGCACCCTCTGTTTCACCACTGCCACCCTCTGTTTCACCCATGCCACCCTCTGGTACATCAATGCCACCCTCTGGTTCATCATCGCTGTAGATTATGGGGGGAAAAGCAAGCACACCTGCCCTGCTTCAACTGACATGAATTAAATTGGGGTTGATTTATTAATGTGTCACTGTTTTAAAATTCCAGTCTGGCACCTGCTTCCTTATCTGTAATTTGCTTTCTGTTGCAGTGCAATTTTTTTCCAGGACCTTTGTGGCCTACTTGTAGCTATTCTATGAGCCTGCTGTGAGGGTCAGAGCAGGGTCATACAATTGTTGCAACTAGCAACTGAACTCTAGAGGGGCCCAAATCAGGAAACACTACAGGGAATGGTTACTAATGATGAGTTTGAAATTTTGTACCTGCTGAGTGCTTTCAGTTTTGCAAAACTCGTTTCTCTGCAATTTCGCAGGATTCATGGGGCGCGAACGTGCGCGAGATCGAATCCGGAAGCCGCGAATTCGTGCTAATATGCGATTTGTTTTTTTGCGGCGTGTTAGTTCGCAAGGTTTTGAGCGTTTTAGCAAGCCGCTTGTAGCGCAACGGCGCGAAGTTACCCTCACAGTCGTTCACAGGCGCGGCCATCTTGTTTGTATGACGTATTTCCGTTTCCGGGTGCGATGTGTAATCTCGCAAAGTGGGCGGCACGCTAGTAAATTTCGCGTGTGTTCGCGAGGAAAATCGTGCGTGAACTTACCCATGCGGTCATGAATGGGCGCGGCCATCTTGTTTCTCATTCATTGCTATGGTTCTGGGCATGCTTCTTCTATCCTCTCTGAATCTCTGCCATCCTTTACTTGTTTGAAGTTTTGTTTGATCTATTTTACTTATTATCTATCCCTCTATTTTTCTAGCTCTATATTTTTGTGTTTTCTGCTACTTTTGGTTAATTTTAAACTACTTTTTTCTAACTCTTTTCTTTTTTTCTTCCCTATTCTATTTTCTTTATTATTTAGCTTCCTTTCTACCCAGACCATGGTAAAGGGAGCCGGGAAACATCCCGAGAAGGGGAAGGGTCCCGCACCCCGTGCCCGGCTCCCGTGCGGGCGTTTTCAGGGGGGACCAGGACCATCATGGCAGGCGGCAAGAACGCTCGCGGGTACGGGATCCAGGAGCGCCGGAAGCGGTGGGAGAAGGTGTGCCGGGCCATGTACCAACACTCTCGGGTCCGGCGCACCTACAACCTGGCCACCCACCATTGGACGGATCTCCTGGACCGGGAACGCGATCTGCTCGACCTGCTCGGCCTTGAGATCCACGGGCTTGGAGAGTAGTAGTAGCTATTTCTTTACTACTCTGTTTTCTCCTGCTCTGTGTGTTATTATATTGCAATTTTTTGTTTTTTACCAAGAGCATTAATGCTGCTGATTACATTGTAGGTAAATTATATTTCAGAATGTTCTGTGCATTTCAGGTGCACTGCTCTCCTTCTCAGTAGCGTTGCTACTATGCTTATTTGCTTTCGATTTTGTGCTCATTTCATTGGCCTGTGAAATTATGTATGAGTGTAGTTTAAAGAACTGCGTAATGCTAGACACTAAGGGAATTAGATTTGCAATTACCGGCGCATCCCTGCAAAGTAGCAGGGATGCACCAGTAATTGTGCGCCACACCGCCACCACCCATGGTGCGCTGTATTTACAATGCGGCGCACCATGGGCCCAAAACGTCACCAAAGCGTTACGCATCTGTGCCGTAAAGGCGGCGCATTGCTGGAGTTGCGTCGCAACGATGGTGCAACTCTAGCAATGCACTGGGGTGCCCTATCTCCCCAATGCTGCGTCAAGCCGTACGTCTGCTTCAAGCAGGCGCAGGGTTTGAGTCACGCATCATTGTCCTCAAATTGACTGATTGAAATCTTGTAGCGCAGGAACGCTCTCTCTTGCACCGGAATGCACCCTGATGGTGCAGGGCTTTACAACGTGATGCATCTCCCATATGCGTCACGTTGTTAATATAAGCCGCACCATGGCGCCTCTTTTGTTCTGCCGCTGCGTCACAAAAGTCACGCAACAATGGAGCAAAAGAGCCGCAAGGGGGTTCTAAATCAGCCCCTACAGACGCAAGTCCAGACCTTCCTTTGTACACATGGCGATAAGAAGAAATAGTGGTGGTGGATTGATAGTTTGAGTATTTTAATGACTGGTTAATGTAGTAGGAAACTTTTTAGTGTTGTCGCTGATCTGCAATCACAATGGACTTTGTCTGTCACTTCACATGCTGGGGACTGCTGCATGCCAGTCCTAGGCGAACCTTTTTAGTATTTTGTTTAGTGAGTTACATAAGAACCTTCCAAGTTGACGGTCGGCAAATCAAGCAATACTAATAACGTAGTAGACCATATGAGATCGGTCAATATATCCCGTGGAATAGTTGTCTATTTGCTATTTCGCCAAAATCTTTTGTTATTGTTCTTTTGAAATGTTTGATTTGGTTGACAAATATCATCCATGTTTTCTGGTCTTTCTTTCTTTCATGTTGTACATCAGCTCCCCCCAGGGGCAAGAGGACACAGGAGGAGGAGGCTGCTGTTCGCCAGGATGCAGGCCAGGATCGGGCAGGCGAGGACTCCTTTGCTGGCCCCGGTAAGTTTTAATTTTAATATAGAGTACCTATTATTTCCTAGCGTTCCTCATTCGATGTTTTCTAAATCGTCTTTGATCTTCTTGTAGACTGTATCTAAATTCTTATCCTGCTTCGACTATGACTACCTGTGGTATTACCAGATTATTCTTATTAGTCTGTCTGTGTAGCTAACTAAGATTGCACATTTGTCAATTCCATTGGACTCCCATTCTAGTCAGCAATAGCTCTATGCACTGAGTGCAGTCCTCTGGGATTGTCCATAAGTCTTCTAAATGTTTATGCTTTGACAATTGCCAACAATAAAAAGGTGAATGACCATCAAGAAAGAATAGGATACTACTTTACTTTTGGTTTGGATAGGAGGACAATCCATTCTACTAGGACAAATCTGCACAAACAGAACTATGGACACTAAATAATGCATTGCTTAGCTTATCAATTATAATAGGCGCTGTTAGACTTTTCACATACCTCAGTGATAACAGACTTTGTAGTTGAACCCCCAATCTCCTTACTGACTAGATAGTGTGGCAGAGTCATTTAGCTCCCAAAGTCACCGATGATTGATCCCCAATGATGATTATCCAACGCAGGACAAGAGTACGGAATCAGAGTCAAGAAGTGTCAGAGGCACGGACTCATGCTTGCAAAAATTGCCAAACCTTTAGCTCAGCCACTCTAGTCTGGAGGACCAAAAACCACAGAGTCTATTTAAGTTTAAAAGCTTTATTAAAAGTAAACACATTTATTAAAATCAAGTTTGTCATAAAACTAAACGTTTAACTGAAAATGGAAAAGTGCTTAGTGCTGACGATTAATTGAACACATTTCTTGTGGTCGAGCCGAGCTCTCACCTGGTTTGAACTTGATCTTGCTCGTGTTCTTAGAAGACAAGCTTCTGTCTGTTAGGAGAAAAAGTGGTGCGTGTTAAAAATAAAAAGCAAGCATTCATCAGTTGTGCCAAAAAGTGCAGCAAGACAACATCCTTTCCTGGAAAAAGGGACATTTTTACTTTAGAGTAGACAGCCACAAATTATTACATTGTTTGCTGTTTTTTAACATTTCTTTATTCCTAGACCAAATATTATATAGTAGTGAGTGGTGTACTCTAACATTCTTAAATGTACTTTGTAGGTGGAACATCTGGTGGTGGGGCCAGCGCGGAGGTGGTGGTGGTGGATGAGGGGAACACTTCTGGGGAGGATGCGGTGCAAGTGCCAGACGACACCAATGTGCCTGTGAGGGTTCACATGGTGGTGGTGGGCAGAGGTAAGCTATATATTCCTTACTTATTAAGATTGAAGACTACAGAGTGTGCTATCTGGGGCTCTGAGAGGGAGAGGGGGCACACCAGCAAGTGCAAGGAGCCTGCTCCCGCTATCTGCACTGGTGTATTAAAAATCAACCAGGTAGTAGCCTCCTCTAAATGTACTTCGACTTAGCTGTGTAGTTTTTGGCGAGAAGAATCCCAATCAGATCTGAGATGAACTTGATGGATGGAATGAACGAAAAGCGAAAGAAGGGTGTAAGTAAGTCAGGAAGGACTAGAAATTTAATGATGACTGGCAAAGAAGAATGATATGTGTTTGCTTGGTCCCCGAGGTGGCTGGGAAGGAAAGAATATGGTATGGTGCATGGCTGGGTGAATGATGGAGCAAGGTTGGGTGGAAGGAGAACAGACTGGGTCGGTGAAACAGAAACTGTATGTGTGCATATACTTTGAATGGATGGATGCCTGGATCATGGTACTATCTGACTCTTAGATAGCATATGTGTATCTAGAGAGAGTAGACGGTCACTGGATGGACTATGTGTTACTTTGAAGAGCATGTAACACCGCACCCGCACGTCCGTTCCAGTGTAGGAAAGGCAAGGAAAAAAAGTTGTAATTTTGTCCAAATACTACCATGAATAGTAGCAGTAGTTTGTATTGCAACTGCAAGCACAGCATATATCCGGTTATTACGGTGGACACTCCCTACCTCTCTTAATAAGTTTAGTTTAGTAGTAGTACGTCATTCATGTGTGGGTGTATCACTGTTCACTCAATAAAAGGCAAAACACCTAAAGTCATCCCATATGTCATCAAATACATCCCATGTGAAGTGATAGATAATCATATTATTTAGCTTCTTCATTTTTCTTTTCTAGTACTCATTTGCACTGTAGGGTGAAAGTTAAATTAATTAAGCAGTAGCCCTTTTAACAGAGTATTCTCAGTACCACCCGTAATAGAAAAGTAAGAGCTTCACCACCTGCATGTACTGGACCGGTACAGTAACGCAAGTCTGTCTCACTCATCATGGTGTGCATTTGTTTTTCTCGGGTGCAAGTTCACTGCGCTGGCATTATGCCGGCTTGCATAAGATAACGTACCAATTTTCCTAAACAAGAGAAAAGAAGAAGAATAAGACTGGTGTACTGTCATAGTCGACTGTAATGGAAGTCCATAGTGCTCGTAGAATTTGTTCCTTAAACTCCCACTAATGTTAGAGCAAGGATGAAGAAGTGGGAGGTTAGATAGATTCTGGCCTCAATAGTTATGTACTGTGCTTTCAAGTTGCTAGTTGTACTGTGACACAACTTTCTGCTCAATCATTTTGTGTTAATCTTAAGGAGCATTGGTTAAAGACTATGGCAAAATAGAACCGGCTAGGAACCTTCCATTTAGGGCAGAGCGCTGCCTCTAATTCTAGAAAACCAACCCCTTCTACAAAAGAAAAAGGGAGAAGGTCCAGAGCTAGCATTTTAGCCAGCTTAGTGTTATACAGACGCGTCAGTGGGTGGTTGCGATCATATGGCGCGTCTGAAAACAAGATGGTTCTAATGTTGCTCTGGACCAAGCATTTACAGGATGATGATGATGATGACTTCTTCGACCCAGTTACGCTCGCTGATGAACTTTTTCGCATTGGTGTCTCACTCTCTCCCACACTCTTAGTGTGGCTCACATGGGGTGCGCTGCTGACAGGGGAACTGGGTGTAAGTGAAGTGTTTGACACGTCTTCTTCCTCCTCGTCATCATCAGATGAAACATCAACTTTTTCTTGACTTGCAATTCGGGCTTCCTTGATCTCCTTTAGGTGCGCAAACCATGGGACAGGGTGCTGTCTCTTAAGATGACCTCTCTGGCCTCCGGTACCATAGTTGGTACCAAACTTACCATGACTAACTGCATGCTTACAAATGCTACAAATGGCAAAGTTTTCCTTTTGTGGGCAAACACTAAAGAAGTCCCAAACTACGGACTTAAAATGTCTGTGGGGGCCGGTGGAGGCGGCGATACTGGTGGTGGTGGTCATGCTGCTAATGCCAGATGAAGTGGGGGATGTGGATTGCCGAACTTTAGTACGTTGTGCACTTTCACCACCACTAATTGAGGTCGAGGTGGATGGAGGTCCCTTCTGGCGAGGAAGAAATATGGAAGCGGTACGTGTTGGTGTACTAGTTAACTCCAATGATTGTGGTGTTTCCATTGCCTCCTCGTCGACAACATCATCACGCTCAGCAGCTTCTCGGGCTAGGGTCAAAATGTCTGTTTGCTGCATGCCCACAGGGGCTGCAGTGACCTTTATGATGACTGGGTCGTCGTCGTGAGAGTCTTCATCAGCAGCAGTATCCGCCACTTCTTGTTGAGCCTCATCACACTCCATAACCATGAGACTTTGGACGAGCTTCCTTTTACGCTTAACTACCTTTGGCAGATCATGGTGTGCCTCACTCTCAGACGGCAGTGGTGCTGGTTCCCAATTTTGATCCGTATCATCAGAAGGAGGTGTGCTTGAAGAAGATGTAGACACCACCCTTGATCTCTTCCTTGCTACGGGTGTGGAAGACAATGAATGATCATCAGGAGGAGTGGCTTCCTCATATGATACCTCGGCTTGATTGTCGATTTCCTGATGTGCCCCTACTACAACAATTGGGGGCACTTGTGACCCTCCATGCACCTCTGCTTGCGCATCTCCTTGCGCAAGTACTTGGGCTTGTACTTGCACATGTGGTTGTTGTTGCGGCTGTGGTTGTTCAACACTCGTCAGATGAGTTACAACAACCTGTGTTGATAGAGGGACATTGCTGCTACTTTCTTGCGATGAGCCAACATCACTGGTCGATGGTGATTGAACAACTAGACTAAGTGCCTCTGCAGCACTCAAGGGCTTGGACTTAAGTTGGCATGGTGGTGGTGGTAGCACTGAGCCCAATGGAGCGGGGGTGCTGCTCCCAGCCTGGTCCCCAGCAGATCCTGCTGCTGCTGCAGGCATACTTTTTTTTTTACTCCCAAAAAATGTGGCGGGCGACACACCAGTCTCCTTGGTAACTTGCTTCTTCTGCTCTTTACTGGCAACTTTCTTGCTAGAGGAGCTACGGGGAACTTTTTTTGGGGCCATCTTCTTCAGAGGTCAGAACAGCAGGCCGCAGTTGCACGAGTTGCAGAGTTGTCTGTGGCCAGACGTGACGTCACGTGACGTTATGCTGCACACACACACCGCTGCAGGACTTCTTCCTGGCACTGGTGGTTCTCTTGAGTCTTGTGCACCTAAAAGCAATGGAAGACAGAGGAACATTAGTTTAGTTATACACCCCAAAAATCGAAAAACACAGAAAAATCGGCACAATCCCATGCCATCCATGCCCCCCATGATGTTTAAATTCAAGACACCCCACAGAAAGACTAGGCCCATGCACCACTCACTACCCCTGGTGAAAAGGCCACAACAACATCCCAAAAAAACGAAAAACACAGAAAAATCAGCACAATCCCATGCCATCCATGATGTTTAAATTCAAGACACCCCACAGAAAGACTAGGCCCATGCACCACTCACTACCCCCGGTCAAAAGGCCACAACAACAGCCCAAAAAAACGAAAATTCCAAAATTGTAGTTGCCCCAAACAAACTTACTTGTGAAATTTCTAATCCAAAAGTGATCCAAAGAAAGTCAAAAAGGCCTCAAATCCAAATATCCAGCAGCATCCACAAAACATATCCTTCCAGGTCAAGAATCCGAATGAAAGTGACCAGCACATGAAGAAAGCACTGGGAGGAGCCTGCTGGACAGGAACAGGAAGTTGGAGACTGTGATGCACTTCCTTCCTCCCACCCCCCCCAAAAAAATGGACTCCTTGCAAAAAAAAGTGCAGGCAAATGTCAACCTGAGGAGTTATTCTGATAAAAATCATCATTTTCAGAAGGTTTATGCTGCTTACTGGTGGATTTCTTGTGCAGAATTTCAAATTTTGTAATTTCGCGAGTGCAAGATTGTTGCTGCTCGCTGCATCGACGTGTTCGCAATTGCGAACTCTTGCGATGCGTGCTGTGCAAGGTGGCAAGCCGTCAAACTCCCACGGGATCCCGCAGCAAGATCCAAAATGGCGCAGCACTCGCAAAATATCGAGAAAAACAACTCGGCAAATGCTGAATGACGGTAAGTGAACGCCGCACGCCGCAAAATTGTATCACCAAGTACAACGGTGCTGCCTTTCACCATGAGTGAGCTCCACTCCCACTGGGTAGTGATCTGAAATACCCTGGGGATACGTCCGGGGATGGCTGATATTACCCACTGAGGCCGTGTATGTAAATAAGTAGTCTATTCGGGAGAGACTGCCATGCACACTAGAAAAATACGTAAAGTTGGAGTCTACTGTCTGGAGCTCCCGTCCCACATCCGAGAGGCCCAATGCCGTGGTAAATTCCACCATGAGCTTGTTCGGCCTGGCCTCTTGCCTCTGTGGATATCTATCAACCATATTGTCCATTGCTATGTTATAGTCCCCGCCCATCAGCAAAGTACCATCAGAAAGTTTGGTCAATACCCTGCCTAGTTCTATTAAGACATCTCTACTCAGCGCTGGTGGCAGGTAAACAGATACCACATTCGGGGCCCTCCCCTCCCACTGGGCCTCAGCTACCACAAACTGCCCCCCCCCCCCAGATTCACCCACGTGTTGTGTATGATCAATGGTGTGTTTTTTCAAACCAGGATACACGTGCCTCTAGATCCGGTGGTATAGTCAGCATGCACTAGAAGCCGGTACCCCCATCTATTAAGGCCTTACATTTATTGCCAACCAAGTGGGTTTCCTGCAATAGGACAATATCTGGGGACTGTCTCTTCAGGTACTGCTGGATGACACCTCGCTTTATTTTATCACCTAAGCCATTGACATTCCAGGAAAGGACAGAGAGCACTGAGTCCCATTCAGCCCCCATCACCTAGTACAGTGATATTCATAGCCCAATAGGTCAATAATACAGCAATCACTTCCCTATGCAACTCGCAAATAAAGGCAGCACTATCACATCTGAGTCTGTTGCATTGAATAAGAACAAAGAAAACAGAACATAGCAACACAGTACAGTCATTCATGAACTTGTCTCAGAAAAACATATTCAGCAGTCCATACAATCAGTAGCATAGGAGTTTACAACAACTTTGAAAACAGCAAAAAACTGCAAAACACCCCCCACCCCTGATCCCCAATTCCACCCCCTCCCTGCCTCCCTGCGTGTGGATTTAGAACTACCCACCCTAAAACACGGTAGTGTGCCTATCACCCCCCCCCCGGAAATTCTGAAAACACAGAGGGAACGGACCCCCTCACATCACAGTTATCATATTTCATAGCAATCTTCTAGTAACACAACAAAGCAATGTCCTATCACATCAATATACCCATCAAATAGCACCATGTCATAGATCACCGAGTACATAGTCTCGTATCAGTGAGTTTTTCCACCTCCCGCCATGCCCCTCTACTTGCGTATTCTGCCAGTTCCAGGCTCTTCAGTCCCACCGCCAGGGCTATCAGTCCTGCTCCTCCAGGCGACTATTGTCTGCAGTGGGATCAGTGCTCGCCACCTCCATCCGGACTCCTCTTTGTGTGCCAGTTCTACTAGGGCAGTCCCTCCTGTGGCCTCCACCATGCACCAGCCCTCCGTCCAGTTCCAGACGCCCTCTAGTGAGTCAAGGAACCACAACCTGCCATCTGACTCCACTCGCAGCCGTGCCGGGAAGAACATCGCATATTTCACCTATCGGTCTCTCAGTTCCTTCTTCACCGCTTTGAAGCTTCTGCATTGTGCTTGAACCTTGGCAGTGAAATCCAGGAAGAACGCCACCTCATAGTTGTCTATCTTCAAAGGGCTGGACCGTGAAGCTTGCAGTATTATATCCCTATAACAGTAGTTGAACACCCTGGCAATCAGGGTTCTCGGAGGTGCGCCCTGCTTAGGTCTACCACCCGGTACCCTGTGGGCTCTTTCTATAGAGAAGTAGCTGGACAGCGTCTTGGGCTTTAGGTGTTTCCTGATTTGCTCCTCCACGTACAGATCCGCAGCCGGCCCTTCGGTCCGTTCCAAGAACCCCTAAAATTCTAATGTTATTACGGCAGGCTCGACCTTCATAGTCGTCTAGCTTTTGCAACATTCTTACCTGCTTCTGCTACATGTCGAATATTTGTCTCTGAAGTTCAGATGTGTCTGTCTGCAGGGTGCTCGTCACTATATTAAGTTCCTTAACTTTCTCATTCATTTTGTTAAAGACCGCTCTAAGCAGCGAGACCTCAACAGTGAAAAAGTCACTGAGGTATGTACCCCACCTATTGCCGCCATAACATCATGAAGAGTCGGCTCCAGTTCTGGTGCAGGGGCCACCACCGCCCAATCTCTCTCTGATTGCGGTGAATCACCTTTTTCACCTGTTTTAGACCATGCAAACTTTGCCAACTGTTTCTGGGTGTTAGCCTTGGGTCCGTTCCATACTGTAGCCATGATTGCGGAGCACCGAATCTTCAGACAAATGCAGATGGCAGCCTCCTGGTTCAGCTGCTGTTGCGCTTCTTCCCTCACTACTCCACTGCCGAAGCACTGCACACAGTCCTCTGGACAAGCTGCACCCCCTCCATACAATGGGCAACAGCCAGCGCTCCTCCAACACACTGCCTGCAGCCTGGCGGCTTCCCCACTGCAAGGAAAGTACCGGGCCTCTGTGGGTAGTCCAACCGCCACCACCTCCAGGCAAAGGAGTACTCCGTAGTAGGCCACAGTTCAGAGGCTACAACAGCTGTAAAACAGCCCACCTTCAGCTGCGGCGTTATTTACACATTTAAAGATTACTCACTAGCCCATGTTTTCACTAAGATACACTTAATCAGTCAGTTATACAATCAGTTTCACACAAACAAAATCATACATTCAGACAATTATATACCCACTTATTCTTCCATACACCTCGACTTATACATATATAAAACATATTTAAATTTCACAAAAACACACATTCACGGGATGATGTCATCAGTGATGTCATCTGTGATGTCATTTGAGGTGTCATCAGTGATGTCATACCTGACATCATCAGCAGTGCATTGCGGGCATGTGCGTTATAGTTAGCTCAACTAACTATAACTGGCAAATTTCTATATGAGTCAAATGTCCATCTAACTATAACATCCCTATAACCGATGTTTTTTTAGTGAATTTCTAAAGTTTTTTAAATGCTAATTCCTAACTATAACGTCTGTAAAACCTTTGTTTTTTTCAGTGAATATATATATATACATGTATATATATATATATATGTATTTAGAATACAACTGTCAAAGGAGGGTCTGGTGGACTATATTTACCGACCTATCAAGCTCATACCCCTCATGAACTATACTGCAACAACAAGAAAACTTGAAGGTCTAGAAAGTTGAGAAAAAGAAGTGGCCACAAGGAAATCTCACACACCACTATCACGACTAACGGTGAAGGACCATCAGTTGTAAAGGAGTCCTATCAGCCTACCCATAGGACTTTATCAGCAGGTTCTTATATGGCCAAGCCCAAAGGTCATTGCTTGGTGCCAGTAGATCCTGATGCTGAAAGAAGATGTGTCCTCACTGAGAGTGGTACTGATAGGGTGCAGTGCTCAAAAAGATAGGTGACGGTGATTAAAATGACGGTCAGGGTAGAAAAATATGTTTATTAGTATCTCCCCGGGCGTCAGGTAAAAAAAGTGTGATGACAGTGTGAAAATATCACTGCACAGTAAGCATATACGATCTAGGCCAACATGTTTCTGCCGTTATGGTATTAGTTTACCGGCATTCTTCAGGGCCAGGCTGGAATATCAGCTACTGCAACAACCACCATTATTAGTGTGAGAAAGTTATCAAAAGAATATATATAACATGGTTATAAAAAGTGGAATTGTGTGGCTAGATGAACCACCCTACCGTGTCCTCGTTATTAACCATGTAACAAGCAATCCTTTCCTGCAAACACCAAGAGAAAGGAACAATTTTGTGACAACAATGGAACAACAAAACTTTTAACCAGATGTGTGAACAAAATGTGTGGCATTCATTTACTCAGTGGGCCAGTTAATTCTATAACGACCAAATAGAAAACTGTGCATAGTATATAGTCACATCCAGATAATCTGTGTACAAAAAAAGTGATAAATCTGACATACACTTACCCAGTTTTGTGTGGGAAGTAAGCCTCACCTCACCCGGCAACGGCTCGGATAAAGAGGCCCTGCTCTATTAGACATATGGAGAAGGACAATTTCAGGACATGATAGCTGTCACTATCTCAATATGTGTTTTAAATACAAAAAAACTGAAAAACTTGGTTGTTCAAATCAAGCCCATAAGGTCATAAAAACACGATACGCTGCACTCAGAGGGCTGCATTCTACTAGGGATATTGTTGTTACATCATATTCCCAATTCATATCATATTTCTAATTTGAAGGATTCAAAAATTAGAATTTGAGAATATATAAACATCTCTAGAGTCTAAGTATCGACTTCAGCCAATGTTACAATCTAATCTCAACTCAAAGGCTCCCAAGCTCTACCCTGGTTCTGTAAACTAGCATGGGTGGAGCTGCCAAAAGGAACTAGGGTGGTTTGCAGGTGTAAATCAGCACACAGGTTCCCAGTGTCCTAGTATCCTTACCTGTCCGTCGGTGCCTCCAGGAGTGTGCCTGAACCGAAGGGGAGGTACCGACGGACGGAAGGAACCACGTTTTTACTCGCCCGCTAATTGGAAAAGGCACTGGCAAATTCCAAACACCTGCAGATTAGAGGCGCGGAAATGTATAGCTCGATTAAACGCGCATGTGGCGAGGCCGTTGTCACGGTCTCGCGCATGCGCAGAACGCTGATTTCTTCAAAGTGGAGCTTGGTCTTTTCTCCGGGACAACCAATCGTGGTGCGGCGCAGGCCAGTTCAATTCTGAGCATGCGCGCAGGTCAAACGCTACGTTAAGCCGGGAGCAGATGTCTCAGCATAGCGCATGCTCCGATTGGTATGGTACGGTGTCTGAGCTGCTGATACGATTGGGTAGTTGACGAATGTCATGGGAATTAACCCTGTTTTGCTAAATGTTCAGAGATATGTATTCTAACGCGTATGCTGGTAGAATGATATTGTCGTGGAGATTAACTTGCATATATACTAATATAAATTGTGTTGAAGATCTTCTCATATGTTAGAGAAGGTAAGAGTTTGATCTTGCAACTAAATTGCTGACATTGCGAAATAACATATCTCCTGTACAAACTTAATAACTAAGAGTTAAAAATGAAAAACTATATAGAATGAAAACCAACAGGGGTATTTTTCATATGTCGGTTTCAATACTATTGTACTAGTCCTGAATGGTGTATGTATTCATAGGACACAAAACCTTGTTCTTGCAAATGTAGTATGCTTCTTAATGTGACGCGACCAGTTTACAAGGGTATGAAAAAGGTACATGCCTAGTGGTATAGTGCATATCCTCGACTGAGAAAAACCCAGTGGGTGAGCTGTATCTAGTGCTATAACTGAATTTGTCAACTTTCAGATAGACACCCAAGGTATATTATCATTCAGCCCCTGGACATCCGTCCTAAGTTTAAAAATCCAACGCTGTTCCATGATGAACAAAAAGTGTGAAACATCAGTTACGTGTGGGGGAATGAACGGTTGTTCCAGCACTACCCATTTAAGTTCGTCTGCTTTATGTTTAAGCTCCAAAAAGTGATTAGTTAAGCGAGTAGATGTTTATTGCACCGGATGGTGATTTTGTGCTCGCTTATACAGAGCTTGGTCTTCCTGGTAGTATGTCCGATGTATACCAGCTTGCACGGGCATGTGATCATATAGATCAACTTGTCTGAATTACAAGTAGTGTGGTTATTTAAGCGCCAAGGTCTGCCAGTCCCTATATCTATTGTCAGGGTTTTGCATGTTTGTGGACAGACGGCGCACCCTCCACATAGATAGTGACCACGTACCGGTTCTGTGTTCCAAAGAGTATTGATGACTTCTTTTCGATGGTATCTTGGCCTAGTATGGACAAGATTGTCTCTGATACTAGGGCCTCTTTTAAAGGCAAACAGGGGGCGTGGAACATCTCCCGACACTGTATTCAGTATTTTCCAGTGTCTAAGGACAATTTTCATCACACCATTGGAAAGGGTGTTGAAAGTGTGTACCATGGTCATACGATCTGCAATTGTTTGTCTGTTCTTGGGTTCAATGAGCGCTTTCCGGTTGTTGTTAGACGCTCTTTTACAGGCACGTCTGACCAGATGGTTCAGATAATGTCGTTCTCTTAGCTGTGTCGACAGTTCTTTTGCATGTTGTTGAAATAAGGTCTTGGAGGAACAGTTCCTTCTGACTCTTAAGAATTGGCCTATCGGTATGTTATCCCGGAGTGCCTGGGGGTGGAAACTATGATAGGACAGCAAGGAATTGCATGACATCGGTTTCCGATAAAGTTCACTTTGTAGGCCTCCTGTTCCTGGAAAGATCAAGATATCTAGAAATGGAAGTTTTTCTTTGCTTGATTCCATAGTGAAATTAAGATATTGATTTTGTGAGTTGAGCCAATTATGGAACGACTCGGCGTCATTGGTAGAACCTCTCCAGATGACTATCACGTCATCAATATATCTTCTCCACAGCAACACCTGATGGAGAAAAGGGTTGCTGTGGTGAAGGACGTGATCTTGCTCAAATTGATGCATGTATAAATTCGCAAGGCTCGTGGCGAAAACGCTTCCCATAGAGGATCCAGAGACCTGCAAAAACAGTTCGTCCTCATATTGGAAAAAGTTTTCCATCATGGCCAACCTGGCACATTCCATGATGAAGCCTACTGGGGTGATGGTAGTCAATTGTCTTGATTCAAGGAGACTTCTGATACATTCTAGCGTCTCTTGTTGTGGAATGCATGTGTATAAAGACTCGACGTCAAAACTGACCAGGAGGTCAGTCGTGACGTCGAATTCCATTGCTGCCAATAATCTCAGAACATCACTGGTATCCTTCAAATATGTTGGAGTTTCTGATATGATTGGTTTTAAGAAAAAATCCACAAACGTGGACAGAGGCTCCAAAAGTGAGCCTATTCCCGAAATAATGGGACGTCCTGGTGGTGGCCTTTTTTCTTTATGTACCTTGGGTAGGCAATAAAAGTAAGGTGTTACAGGATGAGTCGTAATCAAGTATCTCGCTTCTTGAGGCGTGATCCAGCCTTCACCTGATGCTTCTTCAATAAGGTTTTTGATTTCGTGTGCGATCCTGGTGGTAGGGTCTTCAGTGAGGCGGCAATAAGCTCTAGTGTCATTGAGCTGCCTCATACACTCTGCTCGGTAGACCTCTGTATCCAGGAGCACAATTGATCCACCCTTGTCAGCTGGTTTAACTGTCAAGGATGTATCTTTAGCCAGATCTGTAAGAGCAGCTTTTTCAGCTCTCGTGATGTTATGATAGGGTCTGCGCTTGCATTGACTGAGGTTCTGGATATCATGGGTTATAGCTTGTTCAAAAGCAATAACCCGTGCTGGAACTTGATGGCTCAGAGGCGTGTAAGCGGATTTAGGTCTGAGACCTGTGTTACAATCTGTCAGTTCCTCGGTGTCAACTGTCTCTCGATTGGTGTTAAAGAAAAAATGGAGACGTATCTTCCTGTAGAAGTTCTCAAGTTCACATCTCAAAGTAAAGGGGTCACATATGTTCGTAGGGACGAAACCTAGCCCTTTGTTCAGAACAGATTTCTCGTCTGCTGTGAGTGTCCGAGTACTTAGGTTTACGACCATCTTCTTTCAGCATCAGGATCTACTGGCACCAAGCAATGACCTTTGGGCTCGCCATATAAGAACCTGCTGATAAAGTCCTAGATGACGATGTTCCGCCATATGGGTAGGCTGATAGGACTCCTTTACAACTGATGGTCCTTCACCGTTAGTCGTGATAGTGGTGTGTGAAATTTCCTTGTGGCTACTTCTTTTTCTCAACTTTCTAGACCTTCAAGTTTTCTTGTTGTTATATATATATGTAGCCAAGAAATTGGTAGGGAAGAACCAGTCCCCACACCTGATGGTTGAGAACGAAGGATTCCATTTCTGCTTCAAGGAAGACACCCCACAAGGAAAGTCAAACGGCTGTTTGTCGAAGATTCAGTATGCAGGACCAGGTGTCAGCTTGGAAGGAATTCTCCTCCAATTTGTAGGAAGGAGTGATGGTCTTTTATACTAGAGTGGTCACTTCAGGGTTTCTTCTAGACTCAATGGGGCATATTATCAAAGATATATCGCCGAGTTAAAGGCACTTTATTGCAGCCAAAGTCACAATAAATTTATCGCACCATTCACAAGCTGGTGCAAACAGCCTATATCACCAGTTTACCTGCAGTAGGAGCCTAAAAATCATCGCCATAGATGACCCTGGCAAGTATCTCCCATGAGATGCAAAATAGGCATTCCCGTGCAAAAAGCTGTGATAACACCATTTGGCAACATTCTCAACGACCAGCCAAATCGGCAATGAGATCCCATAACAAACGAATGGGCGTGTTAGCAGCAGGAAACTAAGACCTGCTCTGACCTGATGTAAAGTCGGATGACAGCCTGCACCAGAAAAGAAAGCCCAGCCCAGAGCCACACCTGAAAGGCAACAGATACCATGGAGCCACTGTACAAGCAGCTGGGAGCCCTAACAGGGCTCCCGATTACCCTCCCTCAGGCAAACACATGTCACATCAGGTTCAAGAAATCATGTACAAAAACATTTGCCTAATGTCGCACAATCACAACAGGCAACATGCATGTGTCTTCACAAAAATGAGCATCACAATTCACCTTCGAATTACCAAACTGAAATGTATTAAAAATAAACTCAAAAGAACATTAATGAAGACTCATGGTGGGACTCCTTGGACAATATGTACTTCACAGCCTGCAAGACAAAAATCCAGATAAAAATTTGTGTCATGCGTTCATCAAAAGACAGGGAGAGAGCAAAGGAGAGAGAGAGATACAGAGAGAGAAAGAGAGGGAGAGAGAGGGGAAGACAGAAAGACGGGGAGAGAGAGTGGAAGACAGAAAAAGAGGGAGAGAGAGAGGAAGACGGAAAGAGAGGGAGAGAGAGAAGAAGAAAAAGAGGAAGAGAGAGAGGAAGACAGAAAGAGAGGAACAGAAAGAGACACAGAGAAAAGAAGAGAGGGAGAGAGAGTGCTGACATTGCGCACCCTGGCCTCCCTGCTCACCTGCTTCCACCGGTGTGTCTTCAACCACATGCCGGTATGTAGAGCAGTTCACCAGGTCCCTCATCTCAAACAGATCCCTCATCTGAAACAGAGTCCAGATACATGAATGGCGCAGTACATACAATTGCACATGCCATCATTGCCTGTCCACCCCCGCACACCCAGGCTGCTGCCCCAGCGCCTCCCACTGCCCAAAGGTGCATGCCCTCCCCAGCGTTCCCAGGCCTCACTTCTCAACTTCTGCCCCCGGCGTGTCACAAAGAGGGCCGACAACATCCTGGTGCAAGCCCCAAACTCAGGCCGTTGAACATGACACCCTCCACATCATGCAGCCCTGCTCCGTGGGCCACCATGTCTCACATTCGATTCTGGGTCTTGATTTCTTTATGGCACAGGTCATATCAGTGCACATGGCATCATCGCAGGCTGCACACCCGCTCATCTCTTAAGGTACCTCTACCTTAGTCCACCGAAAGTCACCGTCCTGTGGCAGTGTGCCTGTGCCGGCCGCAGTGTATCCGGTGCCACCAAGTCTGTGTCCCGCAAGTCAGGGATCCTCTATGTTTGAGTATCGTGGGGCGGACGACATCATGTCACCTCCGGCCCAGGACAATGTAATGTTGCAGGTCCCTGGGCAATCATGCCTTCAGTAACACCACACGGATACACCCAGATAGAGAGTGGAAATGGCATAGAGCACGTGCGCCTGGCCCTTTTTATTGGCAGGGTCACATGTCCTGTGACAGGTGTGCTTGATGGGTGTGGTGTGGGTGTAAACCGGCTGTGATGGATGGCTGTGGCATGCTGACAACTAGACCTGTGATCTCCAGAACAATACAGGGTAGACCTGGGACACGTAGCGTTGTCATCAGCCCCTGTAAGCGTCGGCGGAGTAGGATGGCCTGGCGTATGCCAGTCTAGCGTAAAGGTTTGAACAGTGACCCTGGGGCTCTGGAAATGCTTCTGTACTGGGCTGGACAAGGAAGTAACTAATGCTTGTATCTCTGTTGATGTGTCAGGGCCACCCGGACCGCTATCGGATATGTGTGATCCTGTGACCCAAGTTCAACGTAATGAGCAACATGGACATAAGGGGGAATCTATGACGCTATATTCATCCTTACTTCCAACTTGAAAGATCATAGGCATGGCATATCTGTGTGATTATGAATGTTTAATGCACATTCAGTGGAGTGTTGCAGCTTGAGCAGTACAGGGCCATGCAAACCCCACTTTACAATGTTGGCCCGTGGAGGGCCAGTCAGAGTACTTCAGGGAATGGCAAGTCCATATATGAGGAAGAGTTCAGTCCGCAGTCTGATTGTTGTGTCATTGGCGATCAAACAGTATATGGCAGCCCATGTCGAGGTCCAAGGTGAGTGTCGCAGAGTGTATCGGGGACAGTGGAAGGTGATGATGCACAGGGCAGAAAAAACAGAAAAAAACAGAAACAGGCCATATGGCGGAGATGTATGCTACTGTGTCCTTCATACCACGAAGGCCGGTTCATCCGCATCTTCGTCCACTGCTGTTCCATGTGCCTCATTTGTGGGTGGTGTTGTTCTGTCTCCAGCACTGTGTGGCAGTGACACATCAGGGTCTGAAAGTGGAATGTTTGCCGCACTGTGTGGCACTGACACTTCAGGGGGCGGAGAGGCGGATGTAGTGGTAGCAGCAGCATGCATCAGGGCCAGGCCTTGTGGCAGCAATGCCATGAGGATGGCCCTGAGGTCATTGAGGACCCCAGCTACATGTTGCTGGTGTGCAGCCGTAGCAGCCGCTATTTTTGCTTGTGTCCGCTCTATGGCCTCCATTAATCTCTGCCTGTGTCCCAACTCGTGTGTGACATCTCTAGAGCCACTCTGACTGGACACGTGTTCTAGTCTCTGAGTAAGGGCTCCAGCAATGTCAGCAATGGTCCATTGGAGAGCATGGAACGGACTGTGGGTGTCCATTAGGGACTGTGAGTAGACCCTGATGGGACTCAGGCACCCATGTATGGAATCTAGTTTGGCTGGATGCGGTCGAAAACCACCCGCACCTGTTCGGCCAGCTTCTCCTGGCATACCAACATACAGTGTTGGAAGGCCATGTGTTCTTTGTGGGGGTCCTGGGAACCAGCGGTGTTGGTGGGTGCTGCCTGCTGCATGGTCTTTGCAAGGGGTAGGCTTGCCTTGTGGCAGCTGGGGTGCCCTGCTCCTGGCGGAGGGATGTGGAGGCTCTACATGAGCTGTTGGAGGGCATCTGAGTCGAAGCTGTGGTGGTCCTCCTCGTTATCAGAGAAGAGAGGTTTGGGCTGCTCTGCAGGAGGTATTGTATTTCCCTCTGCAATGTGAAGGGGAGATGCAGTTTAACAATTTGTTCAAATGTATGTTGTGGCATTGTACAGGTTTTCATATAGACTGCATGACTGTGTACATTGTGGCTGTTTGGGAGGAGATGCCTATTTGATGCTGAACAGTGGACATTTCAACAACATGACTGTTGTGTGTTTGTACTTGCACAATATCAACTCACATTTCCCTGCAATGCCAAATGTGATAGGCCAGTTTCTATACAGAAGCTGCACCAGTTATGTGTCCAGTGTTCTGTTGAGCACGTGTTGTGGTTTGTACCACATTGTTGTCCATGTTGATGTACTCTGCATGTTATGTATGTGTGTGCTGCATTTCGGGGAGTCGCCCCTACAGCTCTGATTTTGCTGCCCCTTATACATTCTTTCATGCGGTGTGCCTTTGACGTCTGTGCTTGTACAGTGCTGATATGTTGCATACTTGGGTACATTGGTCTCTTGGAAGGAGTTGTGGGCTGGGGCATGGTTTGTCCACAGATGTGCTCTACTTAATTGAACATGTGTGCCATTGTGCGCATCTCCTCCAGTCCCCCAGTCCCTGGTCTTTATTTACCCTGTTGCTGTTGTGTCCGGTCATGTTGAGCAGTGTCCAGTCCCCCAACTCCTGCCACTGTCTCCTCACTGATGACTGTGGACCCCATTTCCGCCATCTCATCCAGCTTCTCCTGTGGTGCAGGATTCCCACCTCCAGTCTGCATTGCTGCCTTCCAGTTGTTGGAGAGTTTCAGCTTTGTTTTGCACTTGACATCATTCCAGCTCCTCTTGACCTCTTCCATTGTCCTCTTCAGCACTCTGACTGCATTCACCTTGTCCATGATGGACTGCCATGTTCCATTTTGTGTTGCCAATGGCACAGTGGAGGTGATGACCAGTTGTTGAGGGTGTTCTTCCACCTCCGTTATCAGTATCTTGTTTTCATGCGGACTGAACCGCTTCTTCCTACTCTTTCTACTCTTTGACTTTCCCTGACCTGAGGTCCCAGGCTGGTCCTCCGGGGGGCTTGTGGGATTCTGGTTGTCCTCCGTACTTGCTCCGGCAACATCCATTGTGCTTCTCTGTTGTTTGGCATTTGTCTGTCTTTTTTCTACTTTTATAGTGATTTTTCCTGCCTGACTTGTGTGCATTGCAGGCATTTCACTGGTTTTTGCTGAGTTTTAGATCACGATTGGCCTCATCGCAAGTATTTTTGCGTTTGTGTTTCACATTTTTGCGGTGTTGCATTGACTTTATCGTGGACATTTGATGCGCTATCGCGGACATTTGATGCGTTATCGTGTGCCTATCGCATGGTACCTCCGTGTTGTGAATACTTAGTTAAAACAGCATTATTTTCTCGCGATAGACTGCGATATGAAGAGTTGCGTTAAGCTAATTTTGCGGTACTTATCACCATTTTGAGAATATTCCCCAATATGTTTTTAAAAGTATCATAACTGTTTTGGGAACAATAATGAATGTTTTTCCAAACAAATGCGATCATGCACAGCTGGCTGTTGGCCAAGGATGAAAAAAGTGGTGACCCTTGTAAAGAATATTTATACTGAAGACATGTTTATGTACGTCAGCACAGGGATTATGATAGAATACCGAAAGCCTGGTGTCGAAGTGACAGGAGCAAGCTACATGGTTAAAAGTCACCTGTTTAGAATTGTTATTGTTGTGTGGATGGGACAATGTTTGTAAAATGGGGTATACATGACAGGACTATTCTAAAAGACATGACACCCACTCATCATTAAAAGGTCAACAAGGTCAGCTAGGTAATGATACAGCTAACGCTATTAAAAGACATTCAATAATTTACAATAAAACATACTAAAAGCACTTTAAAAGCCTTAAAAAATGTCCAGAAAAGAAAAGGAATTTTTCCCTAAAAGCATTCTAAATGTCCTCTAAGCTTGTATATGTGGTTGTTAGCACACTGAGCACCATAAAACACAATATGCTCAGTTAGAGACCAGAAAATGAAAAAATGAAACAAAGTCAGTTTCGACCTTCAATTTAGAAACGTTTAAAAACTTGGCAAACAGTTACCAGCACAGGAGAGGCCAGATTGTTTAAGAATCCTGCGCTGAAGAATCAACATCGCTGAATATCATATTCGAAGGAGGCAATCCCTCCAGAACCTCCAGTATCATGACAAGCGAGCAAAGATCTTCATCTTTGGTTCACACAGCAGCTGCCAAGGAAGAATTAGATGCCTGAATACCTGAACCCGATGCCTGTGTGTCCAGAGCAGAGCTGATTGCCCTTCCAACAGGAGCAGAAGAATCCCTTGGAGGTTCTATAAATGTTGTCATCAACATGGGAATATGCTGTGTACAACTGTACACATGGGACTGCAAGGGCTCCAGGAGCACTTCCATGTTTGGTGGCGCAACCAATCGAAGTTTCAGATACAGGTCTAATACACAGCCAAATCCGCAGAAGAGGTAATGTAACACAGGCAGGACACAGTCTAGCCAGACCGGTCTAAAATACTGGAAATAATGCTCACTCAGCTCTCAAAGCCGAGGCATAGTCAGGTAGAACACCATATGCTCACGATAATGTAATTCCAGCAGTGTTCTCTCCATTTCTTGAGGGATTGCGACATCCATTGTGAAGCGATAGCATTAAAATTAGGATACCCGCTGCTGATAGCAGGACCAAAGGAAGCCCTCCAAAAATGCTTCCAAGTACAGAGTGTATGAAAGCTGGAATACCTCCGAAGATTGTCTGAAAAGTGGTTAAGAGGCCTGATCCAAGGTGCTTAAATAAGTGTAGGATCCCACATGTTTCAGACATGTTAAAGATACGATGATCCATTTCTCAGAAATGGATCAGGAAGTTTGTATAAACCAGGGCCTGTATCTCTGTGGAAGATCTTGCAACCTGGAGATCAAAGGTCTCTCGCGCTGAAGTTAAGGCCACATTTTTTTGAAACAACATGGCTTTCAGTCTGCTCAGCGAATCAAACTGTAAACTGGAAACATTCAATGAAGGCCATAGTGGTGCCTCCCTAACTGTGTGAGCCAGGGGAAACAATACTTGCTTACAGCAAACAACCCTGAGGTTTACTGTGACTAGATATGCGATGCCTTGCGCCATATGGCAACAGCCTTGATCATTCAGCAGGAAATACCTCCCATTTGAGAATAACTCAAAAACTGGATGAATCACTCCTCAACTGGGGAGCCTTTCAAGCAGCAAGATAAATTTGCTTTTGACGCATTAAATACTCCATGAAACAACACTTCTTTGCACACAAAAAACCCACTTAAAGCCTTCCCACAGTCCGTATCACTTAGGAAAACTTCAGTGTCCGTTTTTATGCCCCTATATCTATATAGTAAACCCCAGGGTTCATGTATGAATCTTTCAACTAACTCTTTAAACCTGCCTGCTTGATGTATCTACAGCAGTATTGGAACTGGAATGTCATGAATGGCAGTGTGATGTAGCCATGAATTAACCATTGCGTAGACGGTGACTCTGCTGCTGTAAAAAGTAACTTCTCTAATTTTTTAAATGAGCAGCATGGTGTACTTTGCATCTCTGCGTGCTATGGTCAACTGTCCGTCAGTGAGATTATAAGCTGAAAACAAACTGGAGCCATTAATGTACCACCATGGCATGTGGCCAGAACGCAGCGATTGCAGCATCCAGCTTAAAATCACAAAGGAGCGCATTTGAGGTTGCCCATGTTGTAGAATAGACAAATCTTGTTCCATTATGTCGATTGCTGAGGACACAATGTTGCCTAGTGAATAAATATGTGAAAAAAGTGTGATCATACCATTGTGTACCATTGCTGAGTCCTTTTCTAGGTTAATCCTATCAATCTCCCGTAATCTCTCAGCAGCATCCTGTTGGAAGACTTTCCATAGTTCATTTTAGATGGCATATAAGAAGTTTTCCTTTATTACGCGGTTTTTTGGGACCTAGCAAAAAATCCCTAAGATCCATTTTGTCAGTTAGAAGGGACAAGTGTTGTTTACCCTGTTGTAGTGTCGAGGTTTTTAGCCATTCTGGGCACAACTTCCCAACACTATAAGAAGCCACTACCGTCTGTGTGTACATAGCGTGGGTTGGGCTTATGGATACTAAACCCTTCAGTGGTACCCTTGAATCTTGACTGACACCTATTTGTGTTGAGAGGCCAAAACCAACCATCCCTTCGAATTGGGAGCTGATAAGTGATATGTATTATTCTGTATAATTGCACCCAGCATCTCCTCACTTATCAGTGTGTCATTAAGTGAACCTTCAATAGGTGTAGGTAAGTGTATGCTTGGTGTTTTTAGGTCTTTAATTTTTAAAAACCTTTAGCAGGAAGTCTGTTGCACTGTTCTGTTCAGGAAAATTGCTTGTAATTGTATGAGGCAAGGTCTAAATAAAGTCACAGATCCCAGAACCTGCCACTCAACGACCAGCCAAATCGGCAATGAGATCCCATAACAAACGAATGGGCGTGTTAGCAGCAGGAAACTAAGACCTGCTCTGACCTGATGTAAAGTCGGATGACAGCCTGCACCAGAAAAGAAAGCCCAGCCCAGAGCCACACCTGAAAGGCAACAGATACCATGGAGCCACTGTACAAGCAGCTGGGAGCCCTAACAGGGCTCCCGATTACCCTCCCTCAGGCAAACACATGTCACATCAGGTTCAAGAAATCATGTACAAAAACATTTGCCTAATGTCGCACAATCACAACAGGCAACATGCATGTGTCTTCACAAAAATGAGCATCACAATTCACCTTCGAATTACCAAACTGAAATGTATTAAAAATAAACTCAAAAGAACATTAATGAAGACTCATGGTGGGACTCCTTGGACAATATGTACTTCACAGCCTGCAAGACAAAAATCCAGATAAAAATTTGTGTCATGCGTTCATCAAAAGACAGGGAGAGAGCAAAGGAGAGAGAGAGATACAGAGAGAGAAAGAGAGGGAGAGAGAGGGGAAGACAGAAAGACGGGGAGAGAGAGTGGAAGACAGAAAAAGAGGGAGAGAGAGAGGAAGACGGAAAGAGAGGGAGAGAGAGAAGAAGAAAAAGAGGAAGAGAGAGAGGAAGACAGAAAGAGAGGAACAGAAAGAGACACAGAGAAAAGAAGAGAGGGAGAGAGAGTGCTGACATTGCGCACCCTGGCCTCCCTGCTCACCTGCTTCCACCGGTGTGTCTTCAACCACATGCCGGTATGTAGAGCAGTTCACCAGGTCCCTCATCTCAAACAGATCCCTCATCTGAAACAGAGTCCAGATACATGAATGGCGCAGTACATACAATTGCACATGCCATCATTGCCTGTCCACCCCCGCACACCCAGGCAGCTGCACCCCAGCCCCTCCCACTGCCCAAAGGTGCATGCCCTCCCCAGCGTTCCCAGGCCTCACTTCTCAACTTCTGCCCCCGGCGTGTCACAAAGAGGGCCGACAACATCCTGGTGCAAGCCCCAAACTCAGGCCGTTGAACATGACACCCTCCACATCATGCAGCCCTGCTCCGTGGGCCACCATGTCTCACATTCGATTCTGGGTCTTGATTTCTTTATGGCACAGGTCATATCAGTGCACATGGCATCATCGCAGGCTGCACACCCGCTCATCTCTTAAGGTACCTCTACCTTAGTCCACCGAAAGTCACCGTCCTGTGGCAGTGTGCCTGTGCCGGCCGCAGTGTATCCGGTGCCACCAAGTCTGTGTCCCGCAAGTCAGGGATCCTCTATGTTTGAGTATCGTGGGGCGGACGACATCATGTCACCTCCGGCCCAGGACAATGTAATGTTGCAGGTCCCTGGGCAATCATGCCTTCAGTAACACCACACGGATACACCCAGATAGAGAGTGGAAATGGCATAGAGCACGTGCGCCTGGCCCTTTTTATTGGCAGGGTCACATGTCCTGTGACAGGTGTGCTTGATGGGTGTGGTGTGGGTGTAAACCGGCTGTGATGGATGGCTGTGGCATGCTGACAACTAGACCTGTGATCTCCAGAACAATACAGGGTAGACCTGGGACACGTAGCGTTGTCATCAGCCCCTGTAAGCGTCGGCGGAGTAGGATGGCCTGGCGTATGCCAGTCTAGCGTAAAGGTTTGAACAGTGACCCTGGGGCTCTGGAAATGCTTCTGTACTGGGCTGGACAAGGAAGTAACTAATGCTTGTATCTCTGTTGATGTGTCAGGGCCACCCGGACCGCTATCGGATATGTGTGATCCTGTGACCCAAGTTCAACGTAATGAGCAACATGGACATAAGGGGGAATCTATGACGCTATATTCATCCTTACTTCCAACATGAAAGATCATAGGCATGGCATATCTGTGTGATTATGAATGTTTAATGCACATTCAGTGGAGTGTTGCAGCTTGAGCAGTACAGGGCCATGCAAACCCCACTTTACAATGTTGGCCCGTGGAGGGCCAGTCAGAGTACTTCAGGGAATGGCAAGTCCATATATGAGGAAGAGTTCAGTCCGCAGTCTGATTGTTGTGTCATTGGCGATCAAACAGTATATGGCAGCCCATGTCGAGGTCCAAGGTGAGTGTCGCAGAGTGTATCGGGGACAGTGGAAGGTGATGATGCACAGGGCAGAAAAAACAGAAAAAAACAGAAACAGGCCATATGGCGGAGATGTATGCTACTGTGTCCTTCATACCACGAAGGCCGGTTCATCCGCATCTTCGTCCACTGCTGTTCCATGTGCCTCATTTGTGGGTGGTGTTGTTCTGTCTCCAGCACTGTGTGGCAGTGACACATCAGGGTCTGAAAGTGGAATGTTTGCCGCACTGTGTGGCACTGACACTTCAGGGGGCGGAGAGGCGGATGTAGTGGTAGCAGCAGCATGCATCAGGGCCAGGCCTTGTGGCAGCAATGCCATGAGGATGGCTCTGAGGTCATTGAGGACCCCAGCTACATGTTACTGGTGTGCAGCCGTAGCAGCCGCTATTTTTGCTTGTGTCCGCTCTATGGCCTCAATTAATCTCTGCCTGTGTCCCAACTCGTGTGTGACATCTCTAGAGCCACTCTGACTGGACACGTGTTCTAGTCTCTGAGTAAGGGCTCCAGCAATGTCAGCAATGGTCCATTGGAGAGCATGGAACGGACTGTGGGTGTCCATTAGGGACTGTGAGTAGACCCTGATGGGACTCAGGCACCCATGTATGGAATCTAGTTTGGCTGGATGCGGTCGAAAACCACCCGCACCTGTTCGGCCAGCTTCTCCTGGCATACCAACATACAGTGTTGGAAGGCCATGTGTTCTTTGTGGGGGTCCTGGGAACCAGCGGTGTTGGTGGGTGCTGCCTGCTGCATGGTCTTTGCAAGGGGTAGGCTTGCCTTGTGGCAGCTGGGGTGCCCTGCTCCTGGCGGAGGGATGTGGAGGCTCTACATGAGCTGTTGGAGGGCATCTGAGTCGAAGCTGTGGTGGTCCTTCTCGTTATCAGAGAAGAGAGGTTTGGGCTGCTCTGCAGGAGGTATTGTATTTCCCTCTGCAATGTGAAGGGGAGATGCAGTTTAACAATTTGTTCAAATGTATGTTGTGGCATTGTACAGGTTTTCATATAGACTGCATGACTGTGTACATTGTGGCTGTTTGGGAGGAGATGCCTATTTGATGCTGAACAGTGGACATTTCAACAACATGACTGTTGTGTGTTTGTACTTGCACAATATCAACTCACATTTCCCTGCAATGCCAAATGTGATAGGCCAGTTTCTATACAGAAGCTGCACCAGTTATGTGTCCAGTGTTCTGTTGAGCACGTGTTGTGGTTTGTACCACATTGTTGTCCATGTTGATGTACTCTGCATGTTATGTATGTGTGTGCTGCATTTCGGGGAGTCGCCCCTACAGCTCTGATTTTGCTGCCCCTTATACATTCTTTCATGCGGTGTGCCTTTGACGTCTGTGCTTGTACAGTGCTGATATGTTGCATACTTGGGTACATTGGTCTCTTGGAAGGAGTTGTGGGCTGGGGCATGGTTTGTCCACAGATGTGCTCTACTTAATTGAACATGTGTGCCATTGTGCGCATCTCCTCCAGTCCCCCAGTCCCTGGTCTTTATTTACCCTGTTGCTGTTGTGTCCGGTCATGTTGAGCAGTGTCCAGTCCCCCAACTCCTGCCACTGTCTCCTCACTGATGACTGTGGACCCCATTTCCGCCATCTCATCCAGCTTCTCCTGTGGTGCAGGATTCCCACCTCCAGTCTGCATTGCTGCCTTCCAGTTGTTGGAGAGTTTCAGCTTTGTTTTGCACTTGACATCATTCCAGCTCCTCTTGACCTCTTCCATTGTCCTCTTCAGCACTCTGACTGCATTCACCTTGTCCATGATGGACTGCCATGTTCCATTTTGTGTTGCCAATGGCACAGTGGAGGTGATGACCAGTTGTTGAGGGTGTTCTTCCACCTCCGTTATCAGTATCTTGTTTTCATGCGGACTGAACCGCTTCTTCCTACTCTTTCTACTCCTTGACTTTCCCTGACCTGAGGTCCCAGGCTGGTCCTCCGGGGGGCTTGTGGGATTCTGGTTGTCCTCCGTACTTGCTCCGGCAACATCCATTGTGCTTCTCTGTTGTTTGGCATTTGTCTGTCTTTTTTCTACTTTTATAGTGATTTTTCCTGCCTGACTTGTGTGCATTGCAGGCATTTCACTGGTTTTTGCTGAGTTTTAGATCACGATTGGCCTCATCGCAAGTATTTTTGCGTTTGTGTTTCACATTTTTGCGGTGTTGCATTGACTTTATCGTGGACATTTGATGCGCTATCGCGGACATTTGATGCGTTATCGTGTGCCTATCGCATGGTACCTCCGTGTTGTGAATACTTAGTTAAAACAGCATTATTTTCTCGCGATAGACTGCGATATGAAGAGTTGCGTTAAGCTAATTTTGCGGTACTTATCACCATTTTGAGAATATTCCCCAATATGTTTTTAAAAGTATCATAACTGTTTTGGGAACAATAATGAATGTTTTTCCAAACAAATGCGATCATGCACAGCTGGCTGTTTGCCAAGGATGAAAAAAGTGGTGATCCTTGTAAAGAATATTTATACTGAAGACATGTTTATGTACGTCAGCACAGGGATTATGATAGAATACCGAAAGCCTGGTGTCGAAGTGACAGGAGCAAGCTACATGGTTAAAAGTCACCTGTTTAGAATTGTTATTGTTGTGTGGATGGGACAATGTTTGTAAAATGGGGTATACATGACAGGACTATTCTAAAAGACATGACACCCACTCATCATTAAAAGGTCAACAAGGTCAGCTAGGTAATGATACAGCTAACGCTATTAAAAGACATTCAATAATTTACAATAAAACATACTAAAAGCACTTTAAAAGCCTTAAAAAATGTCCAGAAAAGAAAAGGAATTTTTCCCTAAAAGCATTCTAAATGTCCTCTAAGCTTGTATATGTGGTTGTTAGCACACTGAGCACCATAAAACACAATATGCTCAGTTAGAGACCAGAAAATGAAAAAATGAAACAAAGTCAGTTTCGACCTTCAATTTAGAAACGTTTAAAAACTTGGCAAACAGTTACCAGCACAGGAGAGGCCAGATTGTTTAAGAATCCTGCGCTGAAGAATCAACATCGCTGAATATCATATTCGAAGGAGGCAATCCCTCCAGAACCTCCAGTATCATGACAAGCGAGCAAAGATCTTCATCTTTGGTTCACACAGCAGCTGCCAAGGAAGAATTAGATGCCTGAATACCTGAACCCGATGCCTGTGTGTCCAGAGCAGAGCTGATTGCCCTTCCAACAGGAGCAGAAGAATCCCTTGGAGGTTCTATAAATGTTGTCATCAACATGGGAATATGCTGTGTACAACTGTACACATGGGACTGCAAGGGCTCCAGGAGCACTTCCATGTTTGGTGGCGCAACCAATCGAAGTTTCAGATACAGGTCTAATACACAGCCAAATCCGCAGAAGAGGTAATGTAACACAGGCAGGACACAGTCTAGCCAGACCGGTCTAAAATACTGGAAATAATGCTCACTCAGCTCTCAAAGTCGAGGCATAGTCAGGTAGAACACCATATGCTCACGATAATGTAATTCCAGCAGTGTTCTCTCCATTTCTTGAGGGATTGCGACATCCATTGTGAAGCGATAGCATTAAAATTAGGATACCCGCTGCTGATAGCAGGACCAAAGGAAGCCCTCCAAAAATGCTTCCAAGTACAGAGTGTATGAAAGCTGGAATACCTCCGAAGATTGTCTGAAAAGTGGTTAAGAGGCCTGATCCAAGGTGCTTAAATAAGTGTAGGATCCCACATGTTTCAGACATGTTAAAGATACGATGATCCATTTCTCAGAAATGGATCAGGAAGTTTGTATAAACCAGGGCCTGTATCTCTGTGGAAGATCTTGCAACCTGGAGATCAAAGGTCTCTCGCGCTGAAGTTAAGGCCACATTTTTTTGAAACAACATGGCTTTCAGTCTGCTCAGCGAATCAAACTGGAAACTGGAAACATTCAATGAAGGCCATAGTGGTGCCTCCCTAACTGTGTGAGCCAGGGGAAACAATACTTGCTTACAGCAAACAACCCTGAGGTTTACTGTGACTAGATATGCGATGCCTTGCGCCATATGGCAACAGCCTTGATCATTCAGCAGGAAATACCTCCCATTTGAGAATAACTCAAAAACTGGATGAATCACTGCAACTGGGGAGCCTTTCAAGCAGCAAGATAAATTTGCTTTTGACGCATTAAATACTCCATGAAACAACACTTCTTTGCACACAAAAAACCCACTTAAAGCCTTCCCACAGTCCGTATCACTTAGGAAAACTTCAGTGTCCGTTTTTATGCCCCTATATCTACATAGTAAACCCCAGGGTTCATGTATGAATCTTTCAACTAACTCTTTAAACCTGCCTGCTTGATGTATCTACAGCAGTATTGGAACTGGAATGTCATGAATGGCAGTGTGATGTAGCCATGAATTAACCATTGCGTAGACGGTGACTCTGCTGCTGTAAAAAGTAACTTCTCTAATTTTTTCAATGAGCAGCATGGTGTACTTTGCATCTCTGCGTGCTATGGTCAACTGTCCGTCAGTGAGATTATAAGCTGAAAACAAACTGGAGCCATTAATGTACCACCATGGCATGTGGCCAGAACGCAGCGATTGCAGCATCCAGCTTAAAATCACAAAGGAGCGCATTTGAGGTTGCCCATGTTGTAGAATAGACAAATCTTGTTCCATTATGTCGATTGCTGAGGACACAATGTTGCCTAGTGAATAAATACGTGAAAAAAGTGTGATCATACCATTGTGTACCATTGCTGAGTCCTTTTCTAGGTTAATCCTATCAATCTCCCGTAATCTCTCAGCAGCATCCTGTTGGAAGACTTTCCATAGTTCATTTTAGATGGCATATAAGAAGTTTTCCTTTATTACGCGGTTTTTTGGGACCTAGCAAAAAATCCCTAAGATCCATTTTGTCAGTTAGAAGGGACAAGTGTTGTTTACCCTGTTGTAGTGTCGAGGTTTTTAGCCATTCTGGGCACAACTTCCCAACACTATAAGAAGCCACTACCGTCTGTGTGTACATAGCGTGGGTTGGGCTTATGGATACTAAACCCTTCAGTGGTACCCTTGAATCTTGACTGACACCTATTTGTGTTGAGAGGCCAAAACCAACCATCCCTTCGAATTGGGAGCTGATAAGTGATATGTATTATTCTGTATAATTGCACCCAGCATCTCCTCACTTATCAGTGTGTCATTAAGTGAACCTTCAATAGGTGTAGGTAAGTGTATGCTTGGTGTTTTTAGGTCTTTAATTTTTAAAAACCTTTAGCAGGAAGTCTGTTGCACTGTTCTGTTCAGGAAAATTGCTTGTAATTGTATGAGGCAAGGTCTAAATAAAGTCACAGATCCCAAAACCTGCCAATCTTTCATCCCCCAGATAGATTTGTATCTATTGTGTCCCTCCAATAGTCGAAACCTTGTAAAGACAGTTAAGAGATAAAAGGTGCTGAATATATGAGCTTGGTATTTGTCAGCCTCATTTTATTTGCAGTTGCATTCATTTGTGTAAGCTTATAATAGTGTGACATTGGGTCTGATGTATTATACCCTGAAAGTATAGACATTTCTGTGTGAATGTGGCAGAGCAACCTTTCGATGGCAGTGGGCAATGTTCCAATTGATGGTAAGTGATAACAGTGCATGGCATACTAGCTCCGTGCAAAAAAGTGATGACCATAATGCTGGTAACAATGAATACTGTCACAGTCGGGTATATCTTGGTACAATTTCCTATAAGAAAATGCATCAGATTGTTCAAAATCTGAGAGCATAGTATTTACAGTCTCAATGTCCCAATCATCAGAGAGTGTACTCGGGGTAATGAAATCATTCACTGAAATTTTGAATATGTGTGGAGTTTTTAAATGTTCAGTAGGACCAAATACATCATATTGAAACCCTATCCCAAATAATACCATCCAGTACTGGAGCTACTGTAATGTTCCCCAGGGACAAGTCTCTTTGTTTATGGTGTGATGACATATGTGGTTTCAGGACCAAGTTCACAGGTTGTACCGCAGTGCATTGTGGGAGGTAATGTCCATTCAGTAGTAGGAAAAAGACAGTTACTATACCAATCCAAATTAACAGAAACAGGATCCCTAATACAAACCAAAGATGCAACCAAGGGGACACAAAGTAAGTATTTTCCAGCCAGAGATAGACTTGTCAAACTTTTTCTTTCTCCGAAATGGGTGGTATTTGCTCAGGTTCACTTTGATCTGAAGAAAAGTCATCAAAATTGATAAAGTATCCAGATGTAGTTCAACCTATATTTGGGAGCTCAGCAGTGTTTGTAGTTGTAGAACTGGCAGTTGACTCTTGTGAAGACATGCTGATGTAAAGTTCATTATAGGGCCTAATTGCAATTTGCATTTCAGTTTTATTTGGATGTTGTTCTGTTTCAACAGGTGTAATTTGTACTCCGTTATTGGCTACTCCGGTATCTTGCGCAGAGGTGTCTGAAACATAGTAGTAAGAAGAGATCTGCAGCTACCCAGGGTTCCACACAGCCTACTGTTGAGAATCGGCACATAGTGTGGTTTGATCAGATCAATGGAGACAAATCTTTTTTCTTGTTGTCCGGCAAGAGGCAGAAGAAGTATTGTTCTTGTTCCTTGAACCACCAGGACAGGTACAAGTGTTCTATAGCATGATCAAAACTCCTTTTTGTCGACGATCTTTACTCTGACCAGGCCCCCAACCTTTGTGACCCAGATAGGTCTTGTGGAACCGGTTTCACTTCCCCTGTGGCAGTGCATTTTACTTGGACATTGCTTGTTAATGCCCAGAATTCATTGAACTCCTGTAAAACAACCAAATGATCATTCAATTCAAAAGGTTTTGTATCCGCCACTGTGCTATCATACTCAAGGTCAGGTACCACATTCCTGTCCCAAACAGGATCTCATAGGGGTACGTCTTCCCAAGGATTTTCTTGGCATATTGTTTAGTGCCCTCTAGAAACCATATAAGTGATTGACCCAACTACCGCCCGCACATAATACGCTTGCTGTTAAGGATTGCTTTATGTCCCAGTTTTTTCTCTCAACCACCGAATTTCCCTCAGGATGGTAGGAGAGGAGTACCACAAGGCCACGCCCATACTTTTCATGGCTTTCTTTTAAGCCCAGGAGCCAAACGCAGGACCACGGTCAAAATGTAACGTGCCAATTGCATATGTCCTGATGAAGACTCGCAAATCCTTTATAACAGTTCAAGCGTTAGTCAAGCCCTGAGTCCAAACCCATAAGAGTATAGATCATGAATCTACTGCCACCAAGATATACTGCTAAGCCCCATCTGAATTTAAGGGGTTGCTGCGATCCAAAGAGACACATGCGAGAGGTCTGTCTGAAATGAGTAATGGTGTTTGTGGTGGCCGTGATACGGTAGAACCTTTAATCTGCTGACAGATGTCGCACTTCACGACATAAACCTTTGTTTGCTTGGACAAACCTGGCCACCAGAAATGCTGCTTCAGTAATGAAACTGTAGCGGTGACTCCTGCGTGTACAGAGCCATGACCCTCGAGTGCAGCTAGAATTAAATCTAATCACGATATATCAGATGCTGTGCTATGCTGTTGTTTACTTCCTATGGCAGGCTGAGCAGAACCATCAGTATAAATGATGTATTCATATTTCTCTAGAGGCAAGATTTCATTCAAGAGAGGATATTCTTTTCGTACTGCAGGAACGCTTGTGTTTTTAATGTAGTCTACATCTTTTGCAATGAGAGAATTAGCCCATTGTATCCATAGCAGATGCAGTGCTTTTGCATTTGGAATGCCCGCTTTGGTAACAGCTTCTAAAGTTTGTACCAGGGTTAGAACAATAACGTGTTTCCCCTGTTTCTTACTACAGCAGTCTGTACTGCGGTCAATATGTTTTCAGTTGCCACAAATTGCATTTCGGCATTTGTGTATAAATGTGATATGTATGCAATTGGGACTGTCTCACCTTCATTAAAAGTAATTTATGTATGTCCTGATAAACCTGGGACCACCCGGATCACCACCTTGGTGGTATTCACATGTGTGTGCAAATGTTTAGATGCTATCATGTCAGCATGAATGGAACGGAAAGTATCTGTGTGTTGCTCTGTCCACTGATGTGGTGTGAAATCAGGTCTGATTACATTTTAGTAAGGTTTTACTCTTTCTGCATAATCTAGAATGTATGTTCTGCCAAAATGTATAAATCCTATTATGAATTGCAAACCTTTGGGAGTCTTTGGAGGTTGGAGCAGTGCACTTTTCTAAAAAGTTGCCTGCCAGTTCTTGCCTTCACTTGAGAGATCATATCCCAAAAACAGGACATTGAGATGGGCAATTTTTGATTTTTCGAAATTAAACTTATAGCCCAAATAGCGCCCACGCCTGCACTTATGAATGTTTTAGAGATTCTGGAATGGGATCGGAGAAAGCAGGCAAAATTATGCTTTCCCCTTTGGGCAATCCATCATAAACTCAGGTGGCCAATCTTTTTCTACTAGCAGTATGTCATACCCATATTTTAAGTTCTCCCAAAAGAGACCTCCAACTTTTCTTGAGATGTCCCCATCTATTTGAAGTGAAATCTTATGTAATCAATGTGGACACTAACTCTTGTATCAGGTGTTTCCACCGTGATGTGCTCTTTCAATACTGCTGTCACCAGAAAATCCTTCAGGTTCTGGCAAGCTATTGTTACTTCTTCCGCGGTGTCTAGCATCATCAGAGCGCTTTACCCATTCAGAAGCTGAGTCATCAGTAACCTGGGCATGTCTAATTTGTAAGCCAGCTACTTTCTTCTTTTTGAATTAAGGATTTGATTTAGGTTGCTTTTCCTATTTGATAATATATTCTGAATTTCAATGTGTTTCCTTTTTTGTCTTTGGTTGAGCTTCTTGTTTTTGTTCTGATCGTGCATCCCTCTCCATGCTTTTTGATGAACTTTGAAAAGAACAAAAGGAACGTGTATCAGTGTCCTGATACCTATCAGGTTTCCTAATAATATCATGATTCCTAAGGTTTTAACTCTTTTCAGAGGACTCCCGTTGGGGAGACCCACCCCTTGATCGTGAATTCTTATCTGAATTTCCTTATTTCTTTTTAGAAGAAGTGGGTGCTTGCTTCGAGTTGTTCTTGTCGGTACTACCTGCCTTTTGTGGTTTCCCTGCTTTGGTTCTTAAATTACCTCTACCTAATGCAGCACACGTTTTTTCAATAATTTTTGGTAATTCTCGCTCCTTATTTATAGGTGCTATTTCGCTTAGGCAGCTGTGTATGGCCATTGCTGCTTCCTCTCCCTTTGTATTACTCAGCATTATTGCAGATACATGGGCAAGGTTACCCATTAGTTGTATTCCTAAGTCCAGGGTAGGCCCTGCCCTGTACTCATTCTGTATCTGTTTCAATACCTTGGAATGACTGCTATGGAAAGGGCACCATGTATTTTAATGTATACAGCAGCAACGATTGTCTCCCAAGTGGTACAATCCTCAATTGAGGGAACCATCACCATTGGCAAGCAAATGGTTAGCATTCTTTTTTTTCTGCTGACCCGTATAGGAAAATACTGCTTCCAGCTGTGCAATTTTTTGTGCAATACAGTACAGAATTTGCTCCAGTTTGGAAGGAAGTGCCCCATTACTGATTTCGGAGTCTATGGGTTAAATATAGGTGTGGTCTGATGTGGACCAGTGGGAGCATTTTTCGCAGGTTGGACAGTTAATGTTCAAATGACAAACTGGACAATGTGTCTGTATAGCCTGACTATGTCTGTGTATATTGCACAGACTTTATCTACTGGTAGCGTATCTATCTCAGGATGTGGAGTGTATGTCTCTAAGACCGGCCATGTCACTCCTTCTATACAGAGTGGACTGAGTCTCACTTAAGATATTGTGTGTGGAAGGGTGCCTTTAAACCAGTTCTTGTGTTGCTAGTGAGTAACAGGATTTCAATGTTTTCGTACAGAATATTTCCATCTGGTGGTATACCTACAATGTGTGTGTGGAACAATTAGTCTGCGGATCTGCAGACGGGAACTGAACCCAAGAATAGAATACCTCTGGTCTGAACACCTTAAGTGCCTAGCTCACAAAGGTAACCGATTCACCTGTTGCTGGTACGCTGTGTTCTATCAATTTATTAGTTACAGCATTTCTACAGTTTCCATACTGTTGAGAGCATTTGCATACTCGTCTCCTCCCGAGCCCGAACCAGCTCTCTATGACTCAGTCATTCTCAGGAAAAGAAAAAGCTTTAGTTACTAAGGATTTTGCACAATGTGGGGAACTTTTTACCCTTACAAGCTTGTAAAACCTTCAGCAATACACAGAGTATATCTGCTCAGCTGAGGTGGGTTTCTCTTCCCACCTCAGACGTCTCTGAAAAGGTGTGAGCAGGGCTTTCTAAAAAAGCATGACTAAACTACTCAGATTTTCACTGTTATTATAAGAAGCAGACCAACACTGGCAGCATCATGTCATGAAGTTCCTAGAAATCCTCTTGACCTGCATGTTTTGGATGACCTAAACTGAGGGCTTGGTGTCAGAAATGATTCCGGACCCCACCACAGGATATGCCACCCATTAGACCAGCTAGCTCTACAGGGCCATACCACCCCCCTGTATTCTACAGTGGTGTAGGTAATTTTTGGCAACCACTGAACATGACAACCCTGATTCCTCAGAGATTGTGAAAAAGAGTACAGCATGTTTCTCTCAGACACTCGTGCTTGCTTTCTCCACGAAAATACACAGGATGGTGATTAGGACGTTTCAATAAGTATTTATTTCTCCAGGTACAGTCTTGTGTGAAACACATGTGGTGCGACAATCAGGAGACAGAAGCATACGAAAGAGATTGCTAGTACCAATATAGTAAATAGTAGATACATTCCCACCATAGTGCTAATAGGATGAACATAAGGAGTTCAGATAAAAATAATTGAGCTAACTATAACTCTCGCCCTCGCAATGCACTGCTGATGACATCACATATTACATCACTCATGACATGGTCAGTGAAATCACTGATGACAGCTCAACTAACTATAATGGCCAAATTTCTCTCATTTTGTACGAGTGAAATATCCTACTAACTACAATGTCCCTGAAACCGGTGTTTTTTTCAGTAAATCTCCACAGTATTTAAATGCTCATTTCTAACTATAACGTCCCTGAAACCCATGTTTTTTCAGTAAATTTCTAAGGTTTTTTAAATGCTAATATTTAACTATAACATAGTAGTCTTGTTTCCAGGGTGGTGCAGAAAGGGGAATGGCCCTCCAACCCGTACTCAGGAAGTCTGCTGCTTCGGACAGCAGGATTGGTAAGTTCTCATAGCAGGCTACGCCCCTTGGCCCACCACTCTGCAAATACGCTCCCTGGTGCACTTTTGGATGGGGATTAAAGGCACCTTTACTGCTGGGGATCCTTAGGGGCCAAATAGCCAACCTGATACCTCCAGTATGTCCCAGATAGTGGGATTGCTGAGAGGTGGACACAAGCCACGCCCCCTTTCTCCACCAGTATGCAAACACGTCTCCTTGCTCGCTATTGGTTGGGGGATGACGTCCCCTTGCTTCCTGAGAGTCCCTGAGGGCCAGCTAGCCCTCCTGTTATCTCCCTGGGGGTGCACTGCTGCTCGGGGGATGAAGTCCACTTTAGTCCTGAGGTCCTCAGGACACAAGAGGACCTCATCGCCCCACCAGCAGTGCGCAACGGACTCCCATATTCAAATGATGTGTTCCCCATGGAGGTGGTGGTCCCCGGGACAGTCTAGGGGGCTCGAGCCCCTCAGACAAATTTTTCAGAAGTAGCCCCACAGAGGTGGCGGGCCCCCCGTGCTTGGGAGGCCTGCAAAGCTACCCACCCAATACTAATTAAAGCCCCGGGATGGTGGCTTAAAAGAAATGAAGCACTGGATCCCGTGCTTTGTTTTAAAAATAAATCTGACAGATTTGCGCACCCAACGTGAATCCCACCAAAAAGTTTTTTAGAAAGTACTTTTTTAGCAGGGACCCCCTGACCAGGCCTAGGGGGACAGTGTGTTTCTACCCTGTCCTCTTTTCTTCTTTTTAATCTTTTTTACCTTTTTGCTTGTGACTCGGTTCAACCTAGTCACAAGATAGCTACCAACACTTCCTGGTTTGAAATGTTGACAGCTAATCAGAGTCAAGGTTGTGATCTGGAGGGCTCAGCCAATCAGATCTCACAATTCTCAAATATCGATATCTGTAAATATTTACATTTCTCAAAAACTACTGAACGGATTTACATCAATAAAAGCCTGTTTTCCGGACTAAAAGCTACCTTTTTGCCAATTTTGGTGTAATTCCGTTTAGCAGTTGAGGCTGCAGCCGTGTCTAAAGTTTCCAATGGAAATTAACATGGAGAAAGCAAGTTTTGGAACCCCCCCTTTTTTCTCGGCCCCCACAAGACAAATCACCCTGAAACTTTCAAGACAGCCGCTTACCTGAGCAGTTCATTAGTTTTGAACAATTTGCGAACATTCGTCAACCAGTACCACAGATTTTGGCAAAATAAAAATGACTTTTTGAATAGAAACAAGGTTCTAACTATAGCTATATATGCAGGAGGTGAAAAAGATAGAGGTACTGTCCCACAATGGGGGTCCGCCTGTTGCAACTCAGCTGGCTGTTGCGGTAAGTTGTGACAAACTTGTGGTAACTGCGAGTGGTGGCATGAGTTAAATCCGAGCAAGGATGCGTGGCGTATGGGGGAGTGAGGACACAAGGCCAAGCCGTTAACACCATCAGTACCCGGGCGAGAAACTGTGAGGCGTGAGCCTGTGTAAGGGCCAATGCGGCGCAGAGGCAAACAAATATTTATGCCGGCTCCTAGGCGGATACCAGGGCGCCGGCGGGAGCGGCCGTTGCGGGGTGCTATTGTGCTGCCACGCACTGCGTGAGGGCTGATGAATAAAGTGGGGCATTCCGTTCACAATGACCCTAAGCGCGACTTACCGCTCAGGTTTAGCGTGGAGTCACCGGGGCACAAGTTCCCAGGACAGGGACTGTATTGGTTTTACCACTGTGCATTAAGTAGTGTTGGATGGTCACCTGTCTAGTGGGAAGCAGGGAGGATGATGGGAATTGTGAAAACACTTCCTGATGGACGCTCTACCTCCGGAAGTCTTGGAAATGAAGGGATCGTAGTCAGGTTGCCCCTGGGCAGGGCCTGACACACCAGGTGTAAATTGGAAACTCACATACGTAAGCTACACGGTGAGCCGGTGAGCATGACACGGAACAGACCGCTTAGATGAATAAAGTGGGGAATGTCAAACGACCATGCTGCTGAATGTACCATTATGTGAAATTTATTTTTAATAAAGATAAGAGGAGGCTGAGAATATGGACACAGACCGAGTCCTAGACTGGTAAAAAAGATCTAATTATAAATGAAGGCCAATTTTGCCAACTATAGGAGTGAGTAACTGTGGATCGAACCAGCTATAGGGGTGAGCGACTGGGGTCTGAGATATCACTTAAGTGGCTCTTCTTGGTGGGTAGAGGCCGGGTGAACCACTATAGGAGAACGTGACTTGAAGGTTAAGAGTCACCCAATAACTACTTTAGATGGAGGGTAGTAGCAAACTGATGAGTATGAGTTGTCAACTCAATTCAATTCATAAGCTTTTATTCGATTTGAAGATACAAATCATACAAGCGACATTAAATACAACACCATATATATACAATTGGTACTCAATATTCACATTAATGGTGTATAAAAAGCTAATATAAATAGAAACATATACATCAATCATTGGGCAGCAGCTGAGTTAAAAAAATAGAAGCGATATAGTGATATATACAAATATGTACAGACAGGAAATCGATAAATTTGACACACAAGTGGAGTTTCCTGGCAGCTGTACATTAAAACAAACCAAATCCAAACCGCTCTAATGGTATAGGAAGGTGAGTGTTTAGAGTATAAAAAGGACCTTACGATACATACTATGGACATAAAACACAAGTGACCGTTCCGAAATTCTAACCATTTAAAAACTGTTATGTACAGACAGGGATGTATAAAAAGAAAACAACATTATACATTTCCTGGCAGCTGTACATCTCAAAGATTTACAGACAGGTAAGTATCAAAAGGTTACAGTACTATACTTTTCCTGGCAGCTGTACATTTCAAAATATAGGTGGCCGTAAAAAAACAGATATCCACATTCTCCATTGAAGTTAATAGTATTAATGCGGTCTTTGTGGTACGAGTATTGTATTTTATAAAAATAGGCTTAAGGTATTTTAACCTAAGGAAATGGTAAAATTTACAAAAACGTAAAAAATGGCAACAACTCTGGCGTGAAGTGTTGTCACATGGGCAGGGAGTCTCTGATCTGACTTTCTGAGTTGGAAACGCAACAAGGTGGTGGACAATACCCAATCTAACACGGGTTAGTACAAATTGGTGTGACGGGCAAGTCACGTTCACAAGGTAAGATTGTAGCCCCGGAGTTAAATTCAGGTCTTTATAAAACTTCACGGTGGCTAATTTACCGTACACCTGGTCCCGCTCCCCTTTTTTAAAGTTTAAAAATGTTAACTTAATTTCTTTTTTGGGGATGACAGCAGCCTGCTCTTCATCAAGAAAAACATCGATGTCAAATAGAAGGTTATACCAGAATTGAATATATCGCATCCACTGTATGCGCAATGAGTGGTCAAGACCTATACAATCAAGAATAATCTCTTGAGTGAATCGAGTCTCTGACTTAGCCCAAATAGAACGCCACAATAAGAGTGGCCGAACGGCTGCTAAGTCAGATATAAACTCGATCCCTACCTCATCATGAATCAATTGTACTGAGGCGGAGGGAGGAACACATAACAATCTCTTTAGAAATTTGTTTTCATCAGCTTGGAGCGAAGGACCTTCATTGTGGCCCCATACACCTGCCCCATACAGTGCAGAAGAGACACAGCGAGTGTTATAAATGTTAATCATATCTGGGATACTTCTAGAGCCAAGTTTAGAGGCAAATCGGAATATGCTGCTGGTGGACCGCAACATTTTCAATCTGATGTTGTCAAATTCAGAGATCCAGGACCCACAGTTATTATACGTAATACCCAGGTAACAGAAGGTTTTGACGTATGTCATTTTATCTTTGGCCAGGAAAAAGCTATGCTTAGACTTATTTACAGCCTGCCCGCATGCCATGACATACGTCTTGGATTTGTTCACACAGAGCCTCCTATTTTGAATGAACAACATAAAACTATCAATTAGGCGCTGGAGACCAATCTGTGTGCGGGATAAAAGAACAGCGTCGTCCGCATAAAGTAAAAGTGGGATAGGTTTTCCTCCAATCAATGGGGCATCTGCAGGAGTATCAACCAGGTTACGGTCGACGCCATTAATAAAAAGTGAAAATAAAAGAGGGGCCAAAACGCATCCCTGGCGAATTCCCCGTGAAACTTTGAAAAATGGTGTACATTCGCCTAGGGTGCCATAGCGGACCTTACATGAAAGTTTTTCATAAAGCCTGGCTAAAAAATGGACTATTTCCTTCGGTGCCCCAGATTCAATTAAAACCTCCCAGAGAATAGCGTGGTTAACTAAATCAAACGCGCTGCTCAAATCAGCAAAACATAAAAAAAGGTTGCCTTTTTTGGCCACAGTATATTTATTAATAATAAGGTCCAAGTTAACACATTGTTCCAAGGTGCCCATACCTTTACGGAACCCATATTGTACTTTAGTTAAAATATTCGAATCGGTTGCCCAGGTTTCTAGCCTTTTAAGCAAAATACGACTCATAACCTTAACCGAAGCATCCAACAGAGAGATCGGACAGTAGTTGGAGGCCTCAGATTTACTGCCTTTTTTAAATAGGGGAATTATAACTGATTGGCCCCAGGAAGGGGGGAAATTATCTACTGCCGCACAATTAAAGATCCGCACCAGGATGGGTGCCCACAGGTGTGGTTCGGCTTTTAGCAAGTCGATTGGGACCCCATCCGGGCCCGGGGCTTTTCCTCCTTTGCTATTGGAGAGCCCATCATAGACTTCCTCCAGTGTTACTCCCAAAGGTAAGGGTATCCAAGATGTAGCCTCGAAAGTTAGCTCGAGGGGTATCCCATCAGGATTAAAGATGTTGGAAAAATGTGTAATCCAGTCATTGCATGCGATATAGGAAGTTAATTCCGGGATGTCGTCATTGTGGAGAAAAGGGCTGTTAATCGTTTCCCAGTATAATTTGCAGTTTTTGGTTTCTGCTGCTTCCTTTAACTTATCCCATGCCTCACACTGCAGGAACTTTTTCCTGTTGGTGATGGCTGTTTTATAGTTAACCCTGAGGAGTTTTATTCCATCCCTGTCTCGTGGTTTGGTACCCAAAGCCCTCTTTAATTCCCGGAGTGCAACCATGCAAGGTTTATCAAACCAACCCTGCTTTACCCCTCGGGCTGATGATGGTACCCTAGTGAAAATACTTTCAATGGTAGCATTGATATTGATAAAATTTAACAATAGGGACTTGGGAATAACTACATCGCTTAAACAATAGCTTATTTGGATTTTAAAGCTAATTATTATCTCCTTCTGTTTGGCTTTTGAATTTGTTCCAGACCATCTGATCCTTGGGCCATTTGGTCTGATGGGTACTAGGTCAGTAGAGCACTTTTCTCCTGACTCAGGTGATGATATACCATGACCCAGGAGTGTAATACAAATACTATTGTGGTCGCTGAGACTTTCTACTTTAACATATAAGTTAGTGAAGTCTCCAGTGCTGGACAGCAAGATATGATCTATAAATGTCCCAGCATCCCTTCCTGTAAAGGTAGGACATGTAGCTGCCTGTGCATTTCTATTACAATTTAACAGGTAAAGGTCTAGCTTAGTTGACATTTTGTTAAGCAATGTGCCATAATGACAATGTGGGAAATGGGGGAATTCCTCACTCTCACCCAGTCCCCCCCATTGATCAGACATTACTACTCCTAGACCACAGGGATTCCCATTGGACAAATGGCATGGCTGTAAGTTAAAATCCCCTGCCCATAGGATCTCGGCCTTTCTATTCGAAATGCCCATGACCCTTACAATCTCCTTTTCAAGGGGGTATAGAATGTTCCCTCTAGTGGCATCGAAGTTATTGTTATAGAAATTAACAATAATCAAATCGATCCCCTTACTGCACTTAACCCTCACTACCTGGCTGTGAGTTCCCACAGTCGTACTGCTTCTAACTACCCAGTTATTCATCCTGTTGGACACGAGCAGCAAGAGACCCCCCTTAGCCCTACCTGACCTGGATTTGGTAGCTTTAAGGCAATGGGATGAGTACCCTTCGATATTAATTTGTTCCTGGCTCCAGGTTTCCTGGAGGAGGATTATATCATATCCTTCCCCAATAAACCTGGTCCAAAAGGGTGAATCTAGTTTCCCTGCAATGCCAGCGATGTTCCAAGAGATAAGGGTAACACCAGCTGGCTTGGTGGAATCCTGGATAGCAGCTCCAGGCTGCGTAACACAGGATATAGGTGAACTAATATCCAGGGGACTGGCAACTGAGCCTATTGTGGGAGCGTCAATAGGTGTGTTCGCATCAGGACTAATGCAATAGGTGCCTTTAAAGGGGGAATGTTTAAGTCGTTACTAGAATCAATATATGAAGTAGGCTGTTCGTTGGGACTTCCCTCATTTACCGTATCATATCGTCTGTCCACCCGTGCAACGGCGGGTACACAGTCCGACCTACGAGATGTCATAACATTAGCATAGACTGATACCTTGGTGGCAAGCTCGCTAGAGGGTGTTGGGGCACTACGTCAGTCGACCATCTCCAGAAAATCGAATCTGTTGCTAGTATGGATACCTTGCCATCCGTTCCCCATATGTTGGCCTTTGTTGGGGTACCAGGGACGTGATAGCCAATCCTTGTTCCTACTTTTTTGTGTTGCCCAGGGGCCTACAAAATTCATGGTTGTTCATGAGGAATAACCCAATTAGGGGCTGATATTGGAGCGTGGAAGTTAAATACTGATGGATAGAAAAAGGAGAGCCGCTGAGTATCGATTCCCCCTTTCTTCTCCAACTCAGGCCAAGAACAAATGTGGTTCACAGAGCATGCGTCTTCGCAGGTAACAATGACGAAATCCCCCTGAATACTCTTTGGAGTCGCCCCCACCCATGGAACCCTACGGACAGAAGATATTCTACAAGTATTAGTAGGCTGTAGTGGCCTGTTGATGCTAAGCCATTGGAGGATTTTGTTCAGAAGGGACCAGGAAGGTTCATCAGTACCCACTGGAAGTTCCGGAACTCCCGTTAGGATAACCGTGAATGGTGTAACCTCTGGTGGAAGATGAACTGGGCGTTTAGACCTGGGCCCCCTCTTGGCATCCATATAATGTGATTTTTGAGTGACCGGGGCTTTATCTTGAGATGGCTGCAGTGACCCCTGTGCAACGGTGATATTAGCAACGGGGGGTAAAACTGCAGGGGACAGTTGGGTAGGGTTTTGTTGACTGATAGGATGTGACTGCGGTACTGATTGTGATACAGGTTTAGCATTAGATTTGGCAGATACACTCTTGTTTGGAGCAGGTACGGAGGTAGTTGGAAGCTCTTTGGTTTTTGCCTGTACTTTAGGCGTAACCGGCGGCCTGGCTGGGTTGGTCGGTATAGTCCCTGGGTTGGTTGAAACGAGTCCCCCTCCAGTTTTGGTAATACCCGCCCTGGTCTGGTTAGGTAGTTTGGTGAGGAGTGTGGCAAGCTGTTTTTCTATTGCCATGATACTCTTCTCCAAGGGTTGAAGGTGGATTTTTAATATGTCCCTGAAAGCAGCAAGGAGTCGTGATGTGTCGCTGTCAGGCGAACTGTGGCCGCTTTCTTGAACATTGCCCAATTCAGGACGTTGTGGGCTAGAAGGATCTGAAGTAACAAAAGTTTTGCTATGAGAAATATTCTTGGATGAGGTAGTAGTTGGCCCTTTCTTTTTGCTAATGGTATGGGGGTTTGGTTTGGTATTCCCCTTTTTGTGCTGTGCGGGCTGCTTTGGAACTGCACCTTCCCTGGCCCCCCTGAGATTGTTAGTTTGTACAGGGTCCTGAACCGGGTCTACAGAATGGATATGCTCAAGGTCAGGGGTTATCTCGAGGTTCTCAGCTGAATCCAAATCCAAATCCAGTGACAAGTTAGTAGCTGACAGATCCACCGCACTGGGGATGGAGTGGACTTGTGCTATAGTGCCAGATTGTATTAGGATAGGAATTGGGGTAGCTGAAGGCAATGGGGTTAGAGCAGTTGCTAAGGGACCCAATGAGGATCTCCGGGCAATTGCAAGGTCCTGTGAGACCCTGCGTTCTAGAACAGCGATGTTCTGGTTAATAGCCTCAGTTGTTTTAGAAATAAATAGGTCGATAGGACCTGTAAATGAGGCAGCTTTAAGGGCTGTTTTACTTCTTAAACCCCTAGTCATGGTTATAATACTTTAGGATTTCACAGTAAGTTAGACAAAAGTCCAATGTCAGTGTTTGGAAAAACAGTACCTTTAGGCAGAGACCATATGAAGATGTCAGGGTCAAGGGGGGTGGCCCAGCCCAGGCTGGAACGGGCTGAAACGGGCCCGCCCTTGGCCCGGGCTTCGCCCGGCGTCCCGCGAAGCGGGGCAAACGCTGGATTTAAGCGCCTCCTGGCGCGGCTTGCTACGTTGCAGCCCGCTTGGGCCGATGGGACTTGAAGTCTCCTGCCCCGCGCTCCACTCGGCGGCTCAGCTTAACAGCGAGCGGCGGGAGGCGGGCAGGATGTACAGAGGCAGGATCGTTCTTCTTTGCCCCTAACGGCGTTTGTCTGTCAGGCAGCAGGCTCACTATGGCAATGGCGATTCCGGGATTGTTGGGGCAGACGCCGGATTTAAGCGCCTCCTGGCGCGGCTTGCTACGTTGCAGCCCGCTTGGGCTGATGGGACTTGAAGTCTCCTGCCCCGCGCTCCACTCGGCGGCTCAGCTTAACAGCGAGCAGCGGGAGGCGGGCAGGATGTACAGAGGCAGGATCGTTCTTCTTTGCCCCTAACGGCGTTTGTCTGTCAGGCAGCAGGCTCACTATGGCAATGGCGATTCCGGGATTGTTGGGGCAGACGCCGGATTTAAGCGCCTCCTGGCGCCGCTTGCTACGTTGCAGCCCGCTTGGGCTGATGGGACTTGAAGTCTCCTGCCCCGCGCTCCACTCGGCGGCTCAGCTTAACAGCGAGTGGCGGGAGGCAGGCAGGATGTACAGAGGTAGGATCGTTCTTCTTTGCCCCTAACGGCGTTTGTCTGTCAGGCAGCAGGCTCACTATGGCAATGGCGATTGTCAACTCATTGCTGCTTGGATAGAGGTGGTCAATGTGCAGCAAGGCTCAGGAGAGCGCCACAAAGGAATGTCCTCATTCAGTCCCACACTAGAGGTGCCCAATCTAAACACCCATTTCTGCTTAAACCAAAGGAGTTTTGTGGTGAGGCCTGGTGTCGCGCACTGAGGTTTGGTTTATCAAGGACTTTCCAGGTTAGAGTGTCTGCCTGGTGACACATTTCTAAGAAATGCTTTGTGAGTTTTGTTGTTTTTTTGGAGCATCTAATTGTGCTCTTGTGTTCAAGTATACGTGTGCGTACCTTGCTAGTGGTCATCCATACATATCTGAGACCACATGGGCAGGTAATCAGATAAATCACTCACTTGCTGTTGCAGTTAGTGTGGTGTTGTAGCTCCCACGGTCTAGCTGCTCCAATATTGACAGTTTTTGTGACATTAGTTTGAGGACAAGCTGCGCAGGACCCACATGGAAAATGGCCTTGAACGCTTGGAACATGCCAGAGGGTACTGGGTCTGTGTGTGACTGTGGGTGGAGGTCTGGTGTGGACCAAACTGTCTCTCAGGTTACAGCCCCTTTTGAAGGCGAGCAAGGGTTTGTCAAGGGACAATTGTCCTTTATTCAGAATGTTCCCATTGCGCAGGATAGCTTTCTTCACAGTATTGGAGAGAGAGCTGATGGTGTTTTAAGCAAGGAGTTGCCCCTATATTGAAGCATGACACCTTTGGTGTGTGATGGGAACCATCCTTAAAGCGTTCACCCTCTAGTACATGGTTGATGAAATTCTTTTGCACCCCATTCCCGTATCTTGGACCCATGGCCCTTTTTTGTGTTTGTCACCATATCCACCTATCTGGATTTTAGTTGATTTATGGTGTGGTCTACACCAAAGACCCAGCTCATGTGCTAGGGCAATCTCTCCCACCGCTGCTGGCGCTCCTTGGTGGGGTAGCCTAGGCAGATACTACCCCTGTAGCTATCATGTGGGGGACGTAATGGGCCAGGAGACAAAGCAGGCCCCCAAGCTCTCCCTTTGATAAGTTCTTTGCTTTTCCCTTCCCCGACAAGGTCATATCTGGGCAAACCACCCTTTCCACTATGCGAAATACCCCTTAACCTTGCCCCTACCCATAAAACTGCAAAATCTCATAATGATAAACACCCAACAATACAGTGACAATAACAATACAAGTGACTAATACAATACACAATTGTCACTAGTGGCACATGACAGGGACAGCACAGAAATCTGCAAAAGAATCAATTGATGGACGGAATGCTTGACAATGCAAACATTCACCCCCAGTCACAAGGATCTGGGTTAAAAGTCAAGTTATCCTGGCTGATGAGGGTTGAAGCCCCGAAACTAGTCCTACGATGCTTGTTTCTAGTTCAGGGAGGACCTCGCCTGGCAGTTCAGGCTGCATTTTTCCCATTGGGCACAGGGTCAAGACTGATTTGCATATGGCTGGGTTCAAACTGGAATGGCATAGTGAGCAAAAATGATGGATTTAGGTCCAGATCGCTGTACTTGATTGAATATATGACATTGTTCAGCATTCTGTCCATCAATTGTTCTTTTCGTGTTTGTTCCCCCAAGTGGGACGGGCATGCCCAGATGTGGGTCCCGAGCTCTCCATGCCACTGGAGTCAAGCTATCTTGGCTGATGAAATCCCGAAACCGGTCCAAGGATGCTTGTTTCCAGTATAGGGAGGAACTTGCCTGGCAGTTTGTGCTGGACTGTTCCCATTGGGCACAGGGTCAAGACTGATTTGCATATGGCTGAGTTCAAACTGGAATGGCATGGTGAGCAAAAAAACAATGGATTTAGGCCCATATTTCTGTACTGGGGTGAATGTATGACATTGCTCTGCATTATGTCCATCAATTGTTCTTTTTTTGTATTTGTCACTTGAGTGGGACTGGTGTGCCCAGACTTGGGTCCCGTGCTCTCCATGTCACTGGAGTCAAGCTTTCCTTGCTGATGAGGGGTGAAAGCCTGAAACCAGGCCTGGGATGTTTGGTTCCAGTTCAGTGAGGACCTGGCCCTTCAGTTCGGCTGGACTGTTCCCATTGGGCACAGGGTCAGGACTAATTTGCATATGGTTGGGTTGAAACTGGAATGGCATGGTGAGCAAAGAGCTATGGATTAGTCCCAGGTCTCTGTACTGGGGTGAATGTATAACATTGTTCTGCATTCTGTCAATCAATTGTTTTTTTGTGTTTGTCACCCTGAGTGAGACGGGTATGCCCTGATGTGGATCCTGTGCTTTCCGTGCCACTTGAGTCAAGCTATCCTGGCTGATGAGGGGTGAAACCCCGAAAACGGTCCTTGGAGGCATGTTTCCAGTTCAGGGAGGACCTGGCCTGGCAGTTCGTGCTGGAATGTTCCCATTGGGCACAGGGTCAAGACTGATTTACATATGGCTGGGTTCAAACTGGATTGGCATGGTGAGCAAAAAAACGATGGGTTTAGGCCCAGATCTCTGTACTGGGATGAATGTATGACATTGTTCTGCATTCTGTCCATAACTTGATCTTTTTGCGTACAGCACAGAAATCAACAACACCAAAAACTCCAAATTCAAATGGACAAGCCCCATAACTCCTCCTGCAGCGAGCACAGACAAAAAGACTGTAAGTGAAAAGTGAAAGTAACTTCACACCTCCTAGTTTGATGCCTTTTAAGTACCATTGCCTCATTTCCTGGTTTCCTCCTGCCTATTTTCCACAAATATGTTTTTTTAATAATGCATTGACACAGAATTAGCTAAATGCGTGAATAACGCACAAGGCAAGCTAATGCACAATGCATTGTTTTTGATACATTCTCATTGATGCATGGCTTCTGACCGACTCTCCGGGTGCAATGTGATGACTTTGGGGTCAATGCATGATTGAGACAAACTCAACTGACCTATTGTCTGTAACACAGTGTAGTAATTTGTGGAATGCAGGTAAACACACCTTTGATTCACTTTCCTTGCTCCACTTTTCGTACCTGACAACCTAGATGAATTTGGATGTGTTGAATTTTATTGGTAACAGTGCGCCTATGTGTAACTGCCTTCCTTGTGCTGACATTATGAGTGACAATATATTTTTCAGTAAAACACATACACATTCACTCTGATGTGTAGAAAATTTACACAACATTTGTTGGTCCTATGGTGTATAATATGCATGGGTCAATGTAGGAAGCTGCGGATAAGGGATCCTTTTTGTCAAAAATATAGCACTGCTATGCAAATGTGATAGACCATAGTTTTCATGAATACACAGTCTAAATGCATTCTATCTGTCTACATTCCTACCATTTGATGTGGTAGGAATGCTATACACAATCAAGAATGATCAAACACTTACTGCTACCTCTAGTGTACAATGTATGTGGCATTCAGCTCACCGATCAATTGGATAAATATGAAAGGTAAGTTATTAGGCCAGCATAACACCTGTGATTGTCAGGCAGACATAATTTAGCAGATTAAAATAGCCAATACGCACTGTGGAATGTTGCGGTACAGTCATAGCTGCTGTCTGGGCTTTATTTCTAGAACTATACGTGTGACACATGTGCAATACACCTGACCAAAAGTGTTTTCAAAATCAGTTTGGCTATAGTTTGACCATCACAGGTCCAGCTTGAGTTGTGCCACTATGTATTTCAATTCACTGCATCACATTAATCTTCACTAGAGAGGGGTTCCTGGAGCTATGAATGTGGGTAGCCATTCACACCAGATGATCATATGTGCATGTACTGACATATGATGCCACACAAACATGCTATGAGTCAGTGAGCACTACCTTGACAGAAGTAATATTACATATAGTTAGACCTTGACAACTTATATTCACTTTTATTTTCTTTGAGTCCTATGAGAAGCAGCCCACATAAAAGGAGTTCTAGAACTTCCAGCATTCTTTGGTTTACAGAAAGAAGCACCATCACGTCACTTTGATTCCTGCATGTAACAATTGCATCCTTGCCTCATGGGGCACATGTGCCTGCATTGGGCCTAGATAACCAATTCAGCACAGGTCAAGAGCCAACATTTTTAAGTGTTATGTTAGACACTGTACTAATATTACTATGTGCTAGCAAACATTACTGTGTCATAGAGAGACTATCTGTGCTGCACTGTGTGACTATGACCATTATATGTCCCTCTCAGTAACAGGACATTCCATAAACTTTACTGTAATTGACATATGTAAGAGGGAAACATACATCATGAAGTGCATGTCACACACTCAGTCACTACACACTGATTGGTACTACACTCACTTTGGACTGCGGCAGAGAGTCTGTAGCTGAACACACTGTAGTGTATGTACACTTTTGACATCTGAGTATCCTTTAGGTATTCAGAAGTTTGCATATGACCTATCCAATTTCATAATGCTCTAGCCATGTATGCACTGCACAATGTAATCTGATCATGTTGTATTTTAAGGTCTTTGTTGGTCATTGCATTGCTGAGCAATACGTAGTAAATGAGTCTTATATCGACTGAACCATGATGAGGTACATGAGACATAGTAGCCAGGAAATAGTTTACATGAGCTTTGTTTAGTGGTTCTCCACAAATGCATGTATGCCTTCTTTCCAAGTGACTGTTTTTATATGTTTACATGACAGTGGGCCTTTGCCCACGGCAACTGTCACTCATTTTCTCTGATGGTATCTGCAACGACATGGGTTCTGGAAAAAGGCCATTTCTCAGTATGTGAGCAAATTGGTGAGACACACTGCAATGTGAGATAATTCTCAGGTATTGTTAGTTTGTGTTTTGTATTGCTAACTTCATTGAGTACCATCTGTTCTACACTTTGCAGTCGAACAACGCAGCAGGACATCTAATTGTGCAGCCCTTCAATACTTAAGTGCAAGGGGGAGTAATGATCCATTTAAAACGTTAACTGTGGTACAACTGGCCTGTCCATTTAATGCAGTACCCTGCTTTACTTAGCAGTTGTGTATGTGAGCAAATGATAAATGTGAGGCATGACATGGTGTTGGTCAACGGGTGTGATGACATGATAGTTACATTTAGAATCCTATTTCTAGTTGACAAGATGTGTGTGAGTTGGGGTTTACTGGGACTGGGACATACATGCCAACACAAGTATTGGATTCAAGCATTTGTTTCCATGTTGATCCATCATATTATGTGAAGACAGGATCTTCAGCTCTGTACATGTCAATCTTGTGAAGGAATCTTGAACAATGTGTGTGCTTTACCAATTTCCAACCACTGTGTTTGTTTTGTATCTTTCCTGAATCCTCATCGCCATGCTCATCCTCGATTGACTCTTGTTCATCAGGGACCACATCCCACAGGACATTTGTCCAGACACATATTTTATGGAAAATGGCAGAAACAAGTATGATCTTGCAGAGCATAGAAGGTAAGTGTAGCAATCTCCCCCCAGACATGTCCAAGCATCTGAAGCAATTCTTTAGCACTCCAAAGCTTCCCTCAATAATATTCCTTGTCTTGGTCAGTGTCTGATTGTAGTGTTGTTCTGCCTCAGTGTAGGGATGTACTCTTAGGGTCATGACCCATGGCTAGAGGCCAATCCTTGGTCAGTTGAAACTGAAAAAGAAACTACAAGTGGCTATGCATTTGCTCTGTTACAGCTACATTCATGTCCATATGTGTTATGTGCATTGAATAAATCAAAACCAAATGGAGGACACTGTTCCAAGGGCTGTATGCAAATTGTCATCCATATCCCTACAAAATAGAAGAGAAAAATATAGAAGAAAAAGGGACAGAAGTTCTAGGAGTGGTAGTCCCAACAATGAAGGGGGAAAACATATCTTGTCTCTTGTTGCCCTCACACACCCCAGGAGGTGTCATGCTTCATCATCGGGCATTACCCAATGGGTCCCCTGAAGGGTCACTTTATCGGAGATCTTTTGAGGCATGCCGGATGGTGCATGAGGGTGTGTGGGGTGTGGGTCCTATATGAGGGTAACATAAAATGTGCATGCATAGCGATTTAAAACTGACAAGGGGTGACCTTAGAAAAGGTCAATGTAGGTAGTTGCCCCCTTTGACGGAGTAAAAAAGCTCCAAATGGAGTATAATCCAAAAAAGGGGCATATCATGCCTTGATGTCAAAAAACGGTCAACATGTTTCGTGCCTCTGTTGCCGCTAAAGGTCGTTGGCGCTTCATCGGGGCCAGGATTATGAAATTTGTTGTGAAGTGCACGTGATTCTAGTAAAAAGTAATAAATACCCATAATGCATGTCAGGGTGGGCCAATGTACTGCTCCTGATCAAAACCTAGAACAGAAAGGAATAGACACACACACAGGATGTGCATTAGACTAGCTTAATGCTACATACTGTGCCACAATCGGGTGCAAAACAGACCTGTGACAACAAGAAGTTAAAGAACACAAGACCTATTTTTGTAGGGATATGGATGACTATTTGTATCCAGTCCGTGGAACAGTGTCCTCCATTTTGTTTTGACGTAATAATGGGGAGCATGGACACTGGACCATTAATGGCTCCTGGGTTCCCCTTCTTTTGTTAATAGAAAAGCATTGAATAAATTAAACACATTTCACACAGTAATTTGCAAAGCATATATATTATACAGATGGCCACAGGTTTATACATGTCTATTCAAGTTATCTGTGTAATTGCTAATGTTGAGCAAGGCCTGATACATCGCACACTTCTATATCATGACTTTCATATTTCGCCTGTTGCTTACTGTGATGGGGATTTCGAGATGTTCCTAATCACTCAATGATAGGTGTACTCTCTACATGTATAAAGTGACAGTATAATGATCTGATATGTGTTTATTTGGTGGTCCCTAGGTAGGGTGTGACATTGCCAACACATGTGGCACTCACACATACATATTTCCATGTTGAGGCACAGCTTTAGTTTGTGGCCTACCTGACATTGGCACAGCCACTTTATTGATCACTTCCTCTACCATGTGATTTTGATGCAAACACCTGGTGCAGTTCATACATGTGACATGGATTGGTAGGCTATTTCTTAACAGCATTCAACTTAAATGTTTTGCCAACTAAGTTGTCATGGTACACTTTATTTGACACATATGTATTGCAATGTGGGCCATCTTTATATGGGTCAGAATGCTGTTGTTAAAGGGAGCTATCTAGTCAGAATGTAGACACAAGACAAAGATTTTTGACATGTATCGGTATGGCTGCAACTTGTAAGGTAATGTGTACTTCAATGCATTCATATTTGACTCATTGCTTGCGCTATTGTATATTGTGATTGTCAATCTGAGTACACTGCAGTACCTTGTCCAGCTTGGAATTGATTTTGTCAATGACTGATGTATGACATGTTTGGCTGCATTGTGTTTGACTTTGTAAGTTTCTATTTGGTAGATTCAAATGCGTTTGATTTGGGCTGCTTAATCTACAGAATAGGTGAGCCATCTCATTGTTACATCAGTCAATTTGGAGGTTGGGCTTCCTGTATGTACGGTGTGCACCTGTTGCAACGCATTTTTTACAACGCACTACTGTTACAACGCATCCATTACAACGCGGATACTGTTACAGCTCATGTTTTTACAACGCATTTTTTTACAACGCAGGTACCTTTACAACGCATACCATTACAACGTAAGTATTGGTAAGTATATAGTTATTTTTTAAATGTTATATGTTTGGGGTAAAGGGGTATTTTTAGGGGTTAGGGTCAGTTTTGGGTTTTTGGGTAAAGGGGTATTTTTAGGGTTCAGGGTCAGTTTTCAGTTTTTAGGTAAAGGGGTATTTTTAGGGTTCAGGGTCAGTTTTCAGTTTTTGGGTAAAGGGGTATTTTTAGGGTTCAGGGTCAGTTTTCAGTTTTTGGGTAAAGGGGTATTTTTAGGGTTCAGGGTCAGTTTTCAGTTTTTGGGTAAAGGGGTATTTTTAGGGTTCAGGGTCAGTTTTTAGTTTTTGGGTAAAGGGGTATTTTTAGGGTTCAGGGTCAGTTTTCAGTTTTTGGGTAAAGGGGTATTTTTAGGGTTCAGGGTCAGTTTTCAGTTTTTGGGTAAAGGGGTATTTTTAGGGTTCAGGGTCAGTTTTCAGTTTTTGGGTAAAGGGGTATTTTTAGGGTTCAGGGTCAGTTTTCAGTTTTTGGGTAAAGGGGTATTTTTAGGGTTCAGGGTCAGTTTTCAGTTTTTGGGTAAAGGGGTATTTTTAGGGTTCAGGGTCAGTTTTCAGTTTTTGGGTAAAGGGGTATTTTTAGGGTTCAAGGTCAGTTTTCAGTTTTTGGGTAAAGGGGTATTTTTAGGGTTCAGGGTCAGTTTTCAGTTTTTGGGTAAAGGGGTATTTTTAGGGTTTAGGGTCAGTTTTCAGTTTTTGGGTAAAGGGGTATTTTTAGGGTTCAGGGTCAGTTTTCAGTTTTTGGGTAAAGGGGTATTTTTAGGGTTCAGGGTCAGTTTTCAGTTTTTGGGTAAAGGGGTATTTTTAGGGTTCAGGGTCAGTTTTCAGTTTTTGGGGTACAGGGTAAAAATAAATTAAATTTAATTTTAAATTAAATTATTTAATAGTAAATAAATTAAATTAAATTACATTGTATTATTTTTGGGGTTGAGGGTCAGTTTTGAGTTTTTGGGGTACAGGGGTACAGGGTAAAAATAAAGTTATATATTTTTTTATTTTCATTAATTAATTTAAATTATATTTCATAAAATTACTTTAATTTATTTTTGGGGTTTAGGGTCAGTTTTCAGTTTCTGGGGTACAGGGGTACATGGTAAAAATAAAGTAATATTAATTTAAATTTAAAATAATTAACGGAAATTAAATTATTTAAAATTACATTAAATTATATTTTTAAAATTAAGTTACTATTATATTATTAATATTAACATATACTTACCAATACTTACGTTGTAATGGTCTGCGTTGTAAAGGTACCTGCGTTGTAAAAAAATGCGTTGTAAATACATGCGTTGTTACAGTATCCGCGTTGTAAAAACCGCGTTGTAACGGTATGCGGAGTAAAAGTCCGCGTTGTAACATCATATATCCAGTTGTAACAAATGTATGGCAAATAAACTATCTCTGTGTCTGTTGACAGAGAGAGGGCCATGTGTACGAGGAGTGTGCCTCATTCATGCACCATGCATCATGGTGCACATGTAAAGTGATTCACCAAGTCACACATGTTAAGGCAAAATGCAGTGTACCATCACTGTGTTGTGATGTCATAGTGAAATTTCCAGGGTTCATGAGGCATAGCATGTATCCCATATAACTGAGGTTATCAAAGTCATTCTCAGTACCAACATGTGCAGCGTTCTTTTGCACGCACACATAGATAATCAGCACTCAGAGGTCCTCATTTTAGAGATTTTTGTGTATGGTAGTGCAGCAAGGCAGCTTGCTGTACTGTCCTACACCAAGTAGAAAGGGCAGGAATGCACTGTATTAAGGCTAAACGGTGCATTCCTGTACTTTCTCCCTGCATTGGCACCATTTTAGCTGTCTAGTGCCAATACAGGCACTCTTGTACCGTGATAGAAGGGTGCCTGTGTAAGTTTTAAGTAGCACATTGTGTGCCACTGTAGTCTGAAATGTGAGGAAAGTGTGGTATTGCTACATTTGTGTGCACTACGGATCTTTTCAGTGATGCAGTGTAGTGCAGATATGTGACTTGCTGCACTGCACAGAGCCAATTTCCCAATTATCTGGGCCACAGTGTCATGTGCACATAGTGGGAACAACATACTGCAACTTGTAGACAAAAATGTACCACATTGCCATGCACTTGCCAATTGATCAATGGCAGTAGTGACAAAATGTCAGCATGAAGCAATGTGTCCGTTCGCCTTGTGCGGATGGATGGAACCATATCAACTGGACTGGATAACAAATCACTAATGAAACCATGTGGCAGGACAGAGAAGCCAGCATGAGTACTCAGACAACACATGAGATAAGTGTAAGATCAGTATCTCTTCTATGGTATACCAGCTATTGCTATCAATCAAAGGTGAACGAGGTCAGTAATGTGTGAAAAAGTACTGTGAACATGAGCAAGTGTGTCATACACAGGAGAATAAATCTATTTTGATCAAAGTTATTGGAGCAATGTGTGGCATGGCATGCTAGTGTAGGTCACAAAGGTGTAAATTACAATACTGGTTAACAGTGTGACACCAGCATTTAAAAATATAAAGACATATGTCACAGCAAAGCTAAGAGTCTACGTACACACGTACATACAGGATATATGATGTTACAACGCGGACTTTTACTCCGCATACCGTTACAACGCGGTTTTTACAACGCGGATACTGTAACAACGCATGTATTTACAACGCATTTTTTTACAACGCAGGTACCTTTACAACGCAGACCATTACAACGTAAGTATTGGTAAGTATATGTTAATATTAATAATATAATAGTAACTTAATTTCAAAAATATAATTTAATGTAATTTTAAATAATTTAATTTCCGTTAATTATTTTAAATTTAAATTAATATTACTTTATTTTTACCATGTACCCCTGTACCCCAGAAACTGAAAACTGACCCTAAACCCCAAAAATAAATTAAAGTAATTTTATGAAATATAATTTAAATTAATTATTGAAAATAAAAAAATATATAACTTTATTTTTACCCTGTACCCCTGTACCCCAAAAACTCAAAACTGACCCTCAACCCCAAAAATAATACAATGTAATTTAATTTAATTTATTTACTATTAAATAATTTAATTTAAAATTAAATTTAATTTATTTTTACCCTGTACCCCAAAAACTGAAAACTGACCCTGAACCCTAAAAATACCCCTTTACCCAAAAACTGAAAACTGACCCTGAACCCTAAAAATACCCCTTTACCCAAAAACTGAAAACTGACCCTGAACCCTAAAAATACCCCTTTACCCAAAAACTGAAAACTGACCCTGAACCCTAAAAATACCCCTTTACCCAAAAACTGAAAACTGACCCTGAACCCTAAAAATACCCCTTTACCCAAAAACTGAAAACTGACCTTGAACCCTAAAAATACCCCTTTACCCAAAAACTGAAAACTGACCCTGAACCCTAAAAATGCCCCTTTACCCAAAAACTGAAAACTGACCCTGAACCCTAAAAATACCCCTTTACCCAAAAACTGAAAACTGACCCTGAACCCTAAAAATACCCCTTTACCCAAAAACTGAAAACTGACCCTGAACCCTAAAAATACCCCTTTACCCAAAAACTGAAAACTGACCCTGAACCCTAAAAATACCCCTTTACCCAAAAACTGAAAACTGACCTTGAACCCTAAAAATACCCCTTTACCCAAAAACTGAAAACTGACCCTGAACCCTAAAAATGCCCCTTTACCCAAAAACTGAAAACTGACCCTGAACCCTAAAAATACCCCTTTACCCAAAAACTGAAAACTGACCCTGAACCCTAAAAATACCCCTTTACCCAAAAACTGAAAACTGACCCTGAACCCTAAAAATACCCCTTTACCCAAAAACTGAAAACTGACCCTGAACCCTAAAAATACCCCTTTACCCAAAAACTGAAAACTGACCCTGAACCCTAAAAATACCCCTTTACCCAAAAACTGAAAACTGACCCTGAACCCTAAAAATACCCCTTTACCCAAAAACTAAAAACTGACCCTGAACCCTAAAAATACCCCTTTACCCAAAAACTGAAAACTGACCCTGAAACCTAAAAATACCCCTTTACCCAAAAACTGAAAACTGACCCTGAACCCTAAAAATACCCCTTTACCCAAAAACTGAAAACTGACCATGAACCCTAAAAATACCCCTTTACCTAAAAACTGAAAACTGACCCTGAACCCTAAAAATACCCCTTTACCCAAAAACCCAAAACTGACCCTAACCCCTAAAAATACCCCTTTACCCCAAACATATAACATTTAAAAAATAACTATATACTTACCAATACTTACGTTGTAATGGTATGCGTTGTAAAGGTACCTGCGTTGTAAAAAAATGCGTTGTAAAAACATGAGTTGTAACAGTATCCGCGTTGTAATGGATGCGTTGTAACAGTAGTGCGTTGTAAAAAATGCGTTGTAACAGGTGCACACCGTTACAACTAGTTGTTCTGTAATGTACCTCAAATTTGCTTAGCCACAGGTAGGCCATTCCCCTACCGCCCATTCTGGAAGTGGGCGTTGATAATGCAGTGCCTGAAGATGTAGGCATCACGTGCACTCCCTGGGTATTTTGCCAGCACATTGGTGAACATTCCCCAATGGTCCACTATGACCTGGACATTGATAGAGTATGTGTGCTTCCAGTTTCGGTACAGGTGTGATGTTGCTGCAGGAGGTACCAGCTGCCCTTGTGTGCAATTCATGGTGCTTAGCACATGCAGGAATCCAGCAATGACAACAAAACCTTGCTTGGTATCCAGCTGTTGTTGTTGTGTCTTGGGAAAGAAGAGGTACTGGGGTGTTAGGCGAATTATGGCATCCAGGACATAAGGTAGGAATGCAGAAAAAGATGGCTGTGATATCCCAGCTACTTTGGCTGTTGTTATCTGGAATGAACCAGATGCCAGCATGTGGAGGACATCCATCAGCTTGACCTGTGCATGGATTTTGGTGGGCCTGGCAATTTGTTGCGGAGCCTTGGCGCTATCTGGTTCAACAGTTCTGTTATGGACTTGCTTCTAAGTCAGTAGTACGTGATTATCTCATTTTCCCGAGGTCAATGAGAGAAGAACGCCGGAGAAAAAGGCTTTCCCTTCTCTTGCGCTGCCTATGTGGTGGGGTGGGTGTGGTAGTGGGGGACACCCTCACGACCCCCATCTGCAAATTGAGCACCTCTACAGTGTAATGGAGCTTACAAAAGTGTTTTATGTGGCATATTTTTATGTACCACCGCCATTGCGTCATTTTCTACGGATCTATGACAGAATTTCGACAGACAGAATTTCGACCTACACAAATATCGGCGTAATTATATCGATAGCAAAAATATCGACGCCCTATGTACAACATGGTAAGTACCAAAATATCGAAAATTTAATATCGATGTAAAAAATATCGTTGTTAAATATATCGATTTTTTTAAAATTTAAAATAACATAAAAAAACTGTAAATAATACATAATAATTACTTAAACATATTTAAATATATGTAATAATTGTTAAAAAAAAATAATAATACATATTTAATTAAAAAAAAATGAATCATATATAATATATAATTACTTAACAATAATTACTATTCCCACTCCAGTGGGTGCAACAGTAGGGAAAACTGACCCTGAACACTAAAAATACCCCTTTACCCAAAAACCTAAAACTGACCCTGAACCCTAAAAATACCCCTTTACCCAAAAACCTAAAACTGACCCTGAACCCTAAAAATACCCCTTTACCCAAAAACTGAAAACTGACCCTGAACCCTAAAAATACCCCTTTACCCAAAAACTGAAAACTGACCCTGAACCCTAAAAATACCCCTTTACCCATAAACTGAAAACTGACCCTGAACCCTAAAAATACCCCTTTACCAAAGAACTGAAAACTGACCCTGAACCCTAAAAATACCCCTTTACCAAAGAACTGAAAACTGACCCTGAACCCAAAAAATACCCCTTTACCCAAAAACTGAAAACTGACCCTGAACCCTAAAAATACCCCTTTACCCAAAAACTGAAAACTGACCCTGAACCCTAAAAATACCCCTTTACCCAAAATTAATTAATATTACAAATAAATTACTTCCCACCCTATTCCCCTATAAACCCACAACCCGCTCCAGTAGTAAAACATATAATTTAGTTAAAAATATACATAAATTATCAATTAATTAATCAATTAATCAATTAAAATAAATCATTGCCAATTAATATTTAATTGCAAAATAAATTAATAATTGAAAAATAATTATTTAATTACAAATAAATTACTTCCCACCCTATTCCCCTATAAACCCACAACCCGCTGTGGTAGTAAAACATAATTTAGTTAAAAATATACATAAATTATCAATTAATTAATCAATTAATCAATTGAAATAAATAATTGCCAATTAATATTTAATTGCAAAATAAATTAATCATTGAAAAATTAATTATTTAATTACAAATAAATTACTTCCCACCCTATTCCCCTATAAACCCACAACCCGCTGTGGTAGTAAAACATATTATTTACTCTTATATATTTTTAAATTATAAAAACATAATAAACACATATTATAACAATTAATTTAAATACTTAACTTATATTTCTAACACATATTAGTAAATCGAAATTACTTACATCGATATATATGCTATCGATATTAGTAATTTCGATATTACTTACCTTAGGGTCGATATTCTGGCCATCGATATTCTGGACATCGATATTCTGTCCCATCGATATTAGCAACTCGATATTAGTGTAGGTCGAAATTAAAAACTCGATATTTTGACTGTTTACCATTTTCTACACCTGGGTTGCAGAGTTGCAGGATTTTTTGATGCAGTTCATGCTCTGCGCGCTGCTTACAGATGATGCATCACATATTGTCAAACCCATAAGTATCAGTGCGTCAGTTTTAGCCTGGATTTTATGATGGAACATCTACCGTGAGTATATTATTATCTACATGGCGCAGCCGGAACTGGCCCAGGCAACTTCCAATGCAGGCCTTCCAAAACTGACGCATTCAGTGACATGCGTCAATGTGTAAATATGCCCCACCTTTGTGTCAAAAAGAGTGACACAACAGCAGCACAGGTCTCTCATAATTAAGCCCCTTAATGTCAAAACCAAGGGGCATATTTAAGAGAATGGTGGTGCAGGGCAACACAGCAATTTACCTTGTTGTGCTGCACCACAGGAAAAGGCAGGAATACACAATATTTATCCAATAAAATGCATTCTTGTCCTTTCTCCCTGTGCTGGCGCTGTTTCTGCAGTCTAGCACCAACACAGGCAGGCTTGTTTTTGTGCAGGAAGGGGCACATTCCTGCATAAAAAAAAACCATAGAGGCGTTTTCCTCTTTTTAAGTGTGCTACAGAATGCAGCACATATAGAAAGAGGTACAAATGAGAAGAAATAAAAATGTCTCCTTGTTATGCCTCACATGGGGAGGTGTAAGATTTTGACAGATACCCAGGTTTTCAAGTCCTTGTAAATCTGTGAATGTGTAAAAAACAATGGGAATTGCATGGACTACCCACCACAATGCCATTGAACTCCTGCCTTGTGCAGAGTAAGGCACTAAAGTGATTTGTGCTGAATTGCATTACTTCATAGTTATAAAGCCAAGCAAGGTGGCTTTGCGTAGCTTCATAAATATGACTGAGAGGTTTGTGTCATGCATTCACCTTGTTGCGTGGTGCAAGCATGATGGAAAGCCCTCATAAATATGCCCCTAAGTCCGTACAAAAGTTAGTTGTTTAACTAAAATTGGCAAATATTTGGGAAAAAATCTATGATAGTAAATGAAGAGACCATTGTTTAATAATTTTTCTGTGATATAAGTGGGCACAGTCATTACCAATGGAAGTTAGTCAGGCTTGTTTACTTTTATGAACATTTTTGGGGAAAAGTTAGGAAAATGGCTTAGCCCCAAAATACAACTGGGTCTTGAAAGAGCAGGATATTTTATGTACAACACAAATCCTGAGCAATATGATAAGCTATTTATTAGGCTCAGTAAGTACATCACATTCCGAGTTTTCCCATTGAAAATGCGCAATTACATGATAGTATGTTGTTCTGAAATATGCAAATATCATAATATACCACAGTTGACCCCTGTAAATGTCAGCAGGCTTGACCTTCAGAAATTACTGCAGTATTTGTAAGAATACATGGAATTCTGATTACCTGAATAGAGGGGTATGCAGGGAATCGTCTGGCCCACTTGTAATCCAAGTGATAGTTTTACTGAAGGTGTTATTGAGGAGACATGCTGAATCATGAATGAACAGGGCTGGACAAGGGCATAGGGGTTTAATTTTAGTAAACTAAGTTATGTTCAAATGTTGAAGGTTAATGAAGAAGAAACTAGGGAGACCCCAGGTATCCAAGGGACCTGGGTAAATATTATTATAAAACAACAGTGGACTACAGGTAGAAAAGATCATACAAAATGCTAAACAACATATGCAAATCAAAACAATGTTTGTATTATATAATAATTCATCCATAAAAAATACAAAATCAAGTACTGCTGTGTGCTGTGAACAAAGTGAGGGAAATTCTCAGGCAAAGATGCAATATGTGTGAAAATTAGGCACACTGTATGTGTAACAATTGCATTTGCAGAGATACAGCCCATAAGATTCATAAGATGGGGTCCCCCAATGCAAAATCCCCATGCAGTTTCCATAGATGTATTTAGAAAAGGCTACAGCAAAAACTGCTGAATGGAATTCAATTACATTCACAGGAAGCTAGATCTTGGTTCATACATTGTGCTTCTCATGATATGGTGTAATTCCATTTAGTAGTTTTTGAGATATTAAGAGCAAAATATTACAGATATTTGGACAGTTGGGCTCACAAGAGTCTTTCTAGCGTCCCGATAGATAGTTCCATGAGCCTTCACTCTCTTGCAGGAGCGTGAAGGCTCCCATGGATTTTACAAGAGCGAATACTTTGATTGGCTGGCTGTTATAATTTTAGATATTAATTGGCCTCCATTACTGTTTACTGTGAAAAATTGCACGTGTTGACAAAATTAATCCAAAAATGTGTGTAAAGGGGCAGGAGAAAGGCATCCTACACCCCTAGATTTGGAGAGGAGGTATTGAAGGCATAATTGCTGTGTTGAGAATAAATGTATATTGTTTTAAAAAATATTGTGGTCTTACTGGTCTATAGTGCAATCCAAAATAGTAAAAAAGGAGCAGGTGAGTTCTCAATAAATTCCACTAGTAGAAATGCATATGTTGGCCGTTGTTATTGAGTGGAAGTATGTAAGACATAAGTGCTGTCATGAGTAGAAGGCAAATTACTTTTTTCAAAAATGTTATGATCTCCCAAGACTCTCGTGGGATCATGGAAAATAGGAAGGAGTAGGTACTCTTGAATACTCTTTTGGATACACACTTGGTACTGTAGTAAATATTTTTAGTGGATAGGGTGTTTATCAGATGTTATGTTATGTTATTAAATTATTTATTAAGCGCACTAACACTGATTAGTTTCTTGGCGCTGAGTTTGACAGTAACACAACAGAGGTAAAAAAAATAGGGTTTAAAAAGCTTGTCTGAATTGCCAAGTCTTCAGTGCTTTCCGAAAAGGTAGAAGATCTTGACAGAGCCGAATTTCTAGTGGCAAGGTATTCCATAGGCGGGGGGCAAGTGCTGCAAACCTACGTCCGCCAGAATGTTTGAGCTTGAACGGGGGGATCTGAAGAAGGCCCAGATGGAGTGAGCGAAGGTTGCGGGGGGGAACATATCAGGTGAATATTTGATTAATGAACTTGGGGCTTTTGCCATGCAGTGATTTAAAAATCATGCAGCCTGCCTTGAAAGCACAGCGTTGTGTGATCGGAAGCCAGTGCAGTTTAGTAAGAAGGGGGGTCGCTGCTTGCCACCTTGGTTGCTTCAGTATCATCCTGGCAGCATAGTTCTGTACCATCTGGAGACGCTTGAGTAGAAAGATTGGCAGACCCAAATAGATGGCGTTCGCATAATCCAGATGGGACATAACAGTGGCGATCAAAACCTGGGTCGTGGCCTCTAGCGTTAATAGTCGCCGAACCTTCATGATTTTTTAAAGCTGATAGAAACACTTGGAAACCACCTGGCCCACTTGTGCCTTTAATGAAAGGTCACTGTCCATGATGACTCCCAGCGTTTTAGCCGATGGTGATGGTTGTGGAGCTTGGCCCAGGTCTAAGGGCCAGTATTGAGGGCCCCAGTGCTTAGCGCTGTCCCCAGTCAATACCAGTTCTGTTTTCCCCGGGTTCAATTTCAATTGATTTTGGTCCATCCAGGATTTAATGAACCTCATGGGTGACTGGAAGTGACTGACGGATTTTTCAGAGTTATCAATGGTGAAGAGTAATTGCAGATCATCTGCGTAGTTAAAAACTCTCACCTGTTTGTCCCTCAACGTTTGTATCAGGGGGAGTGTATATATATATTGAAGAGGTGAGGTGACAAGGAAGAACCCTGTGGCACTCCGCATGAGGTAAGCTGTTTAACGCCAGTTAGGTCCCCCAGGCTTACCGCTTGTGAACGGTCCTCCAAGAAGGATCTCAACCAGCAGGCCGCTGTGCCCTGTATGCCGGCCTGTCCGACACGGTCGATTAAGATGTTGTGGTCGACCGTGTCGAACGCGGTCGACAGATCCAGGAGCACCAGTGCCTGGGGAGAGCGTCTGTCTGCACAATCTCGGAGAGTGTCCAACACCGCAGTGACTACTGCCTCTGTAGAGTGCGCAGGGCGAAATCCAGTCTGATGGGGGTCAAAGCAGGAGGACTCCTCCAAAAAGTTGGAGAGGATTTTCGCCACATGTGCCTCTAAGATTTTTGCCAGGTAAGGCAACAACGAGATGGGCCTGTAGTTTGCTTTACATGCCGGGTCAGCCCCAGGTTTTTTCAATAGGGGTATGACCGTTGCTTCTTTGAAAGCAGACGGGACTATGCCCGACATCAGAACCTACTATTTACTCACATCAGCTTGGGAAGAGTTGTGAGTAGAGTTAAGACTCTTCCCAAACCCTACCTTTCACACTTATCATTCAAGAGAGGGGTTTCAGTGGAGATGCCAGTGCCTCCACACACCCTACTATGCACATCTGTCATCTGAGAGAGGAGTCTGAAAGGAGAGGCCCATCCTTCCCTGCACCCTACTATGCATATATGTCATCTGAGAGAAGGTTCTGAAAGGAGAGGCCAGTCCCTACCGATACCCTACTAGACACACCTGTCATCTAAAAGAAAGATCTTGGCTAAGAGACTAGTCCTTCACCACAAACTACTATGCACACCAGTCATCTGAGAGAAGAGTCTAAAAGGAGAGGCTAGTCCCTTCCCACATTTCTTTGTTTTGTTTTTTTCAGTCCAAAACATTAATGGTGTCACTGGGAAATTCACCTAACTACATCATTACTTAAACCTTTGCATTGTTTTAGTGAAAAAACGTAATCTTCCCAGGAATCAAGCTGGTACTAAACATGGTATTGGTAAAATCAAATGGCCTCCAGGTGTGAGAGACATGGGACTGCAATTCCGATAATGCCTTTGCTGCAATATAAAGGAATGGGGAACAGCAGTAACGAGGGACGCAAGACTAAATCAACTTGAAAAAGACAGAGAGTTGAACTATTCTGTCACATAGCCCTTTATCAGACTGTATATACCATTGGTGTTTACATTTTGCTTCCACCCACCACAACAAACAGCTTGATTGTTGGATCTCTTGTGCTGTGATGGTATTTTTCCTGAAAAGATGTACATATCTACTTACAAAGAAGTACACTTCTTTGAGCGCTGATAGGTCAATGTTTTACTATGCGCTGTTTTTTTCTTTTTCATTCTGTTTACTTTTTTGCCTACAGTACATTTTCTTTTCATTGATAAGTCTCCTGTTTGCATATTTGCATTGATAAGCTTCATATTTTCTTACTATGGTGCTGTGTATGAAAACTAAAAAGTGCTTCTCTACGAGTTCTAAATAGGCCTGATCCCTAGAAGCCATATGTCGTATTTTAATGCAATTATATGCATTGATCATTTATTTTTTATGAGGACCATTTATATTTAGGTTTTACTTTTCCTTCTTTTTTAATGTGGAATGTTCTTGTCATTTTTATTTTTTTTAAGTTACTAGGGGCATATTATCAAGCCAAGCGATAAAATTATCGCCATTTTAGGGGCAGGAAACTGTGTTAAATGTGAAGTACATCTAACATGGGCTTCAATTGGAATTCCATAGAGCATATTATCAAGCCCATTATCGCCGTTTTAGCGGCAGTTTCCTGCCGCTAAAACAGCGATCATTTTATCGCCTGTCTTGATAATATGCCCCTAGATTGCATAGGCCAGACGTTCAAGCTTTGCCAATAACAGTTATTCTATGAATCTCCACAATTGAGTAATGGTGCACACTATTCAAAAGATAATAGCGGTGTTACTATAATGTCACAGTCATTGCTTTAAAGAACAGATTTCAAGTATCTAATCTATTGGTGAAAAGAAAGGCGAGTTGAGGTGGCCCTGTCAAGATTCGATCTAGAGGTCTAAAATTACCCTGGTTAACAGCAATCAGTGACCACATGGAGAAATGTTAGCAGCATTAATGTTGCCCATGCAACGAATTATTTTGTTTGGCTGTGCTCGTTTCTATGGTATATTTTGTTTATCTAATACTTGCGTTTTATTTTATATTTATCCACTTCAATAATTTTCTTTTTAGAACTAACAAAAAGTATGTATTTACTTAGGTCTGTGTTCTTTCAGTCTATCAGGCTTCCTAACCTGTTTTTCATTGTGAGTATCAGAGCTTTCCACGCCTTGCTGCAATTTATTGACTTCTTTAATGATGTGCAATTACTTTGATCTTATTTTTAGTCGTAGAAAATGTGATTTGTAGACTTATTCTCTCCCAGTTAACATCAAAAACAAAACACTGCAGACATGTTTAATGGTTGCCAGGAAAACAAGCAAACCAAAGAGAGGTAATAAAAGCTGCATTTGCTATGACTATAAACCTGACAAAATAAATTGTCTTACACTATGTTGTACACAAAATCTTTTTGCTGGTGGATTTAAGTATGAACATGATTAGAAAAGGAAGAAAACTGATATATGTACAATTGGACAAAAGTATACATTTTACCCAGTCGCTTAAATGTGACGTTTGAATCATTTGTTCAAATACTACACATTTTATATTTACTCATCTATTATATATTAAACCGAAAAAAAGAAGTGCACTATATTGTGACTGCCTTTACAAAGTGCTTCCTATGCATGAAGAGAAGGCAAAGAGCACTGGCCCATTGGTGGAAGATAACACTGTGGAGGAGTTCTAGGTTTTAGAACTGTTAACGTGCAGTGTAGTCTACGTGGGAAACATTTTGGTGTATTCGAAAAAATTGGTACTTTCTTGATTAAGGTCACAGTATCTAAGAATATTGTAGAGAGAAGGGGAGACATACCAAGAAGTTCTCTGGTTGAGAGTGGTTTATGAGCACAACCTTTGTGGGAAAAAGTTTGCTGCTCTTCATGAAGAGTGTTGGAATGCACTCTTCTTGCCACTGCATTAGTGTAGTTGTACTTCCACCTGAGGTGTAACAAAATAGTGGGAAAAATATTCGCACTTTTAGACTGGTAGGCCATCCTAGAAGAGCATAATGGTTCATACTTGAGTTTGTGAAACATAGGATTAATCAATAGGAATGTTCAAAATAACAGGTAGGCATGTTACATGCTCTTTGGAGCCCACCAGAAGTGACGGAGGGCAACCACTAGGCAAGTACTATGGACAGACAGACACAGCAAATGATCTGAAAAGGCCACTTATGGGCGACAAAGGAGAACATTACACACGTGCACTGCATTTAAAGAGCTACTGAAAACCTCCTGAACATTTCACGCAGGTGTTACAGAAGAGAATGGCGCTTATTTAAACCATTTACAGGCAGCTAGGGATGGCAGATGAGCTACATAGTCAATCCAGGTGTCTGCACAAAAGAATTGCATCCATGAAAAATGCTATTTCGAGCCCACTCGGATTCAATACATTGGAATTTCAATTAGGCAGTGCATACAGGCAGCCATAGTCAGTGCTCTGAAAAGTTCATCCTGGAACGATAAAGAGCAAGTCTCATGCATGAAATGGTTCCAGCCAGCCAAGGTAAGCGTTCTCTTGAGTCCCACTAGGTGGGAGAGTAGAGCAGTCCATTGGAGTGGACTGCTAACAGTCAGCTATTGTTAATCAGACCAAGAGCTAAAGAAAAACACCCCACAGAGATGCACTGAATAAAGTACTGTATTGTATGCACATTTTATAGCACTTTCCTACACCACATAAGGTCCAACCAAGTGGTTGAATAAGAGACCACGCCATTTGATTGGGGTACTTTTATTTATGTTGATGTAATAAGATTTTAGATTTGTGTGTCAGGGATGGAGGACTGGACTAGTCATGTTGCTGTGATTGTGTACTGTGCTTATGCATGGCTTGTAGCAAAGCTCTGTGGAAAAGATTGAGGTATTAATGCATATAGTATACACAGTAACCCTAATTACTTTATGTTAGATTTGGGGGTTTCTAGTTGGCAGAGGTAGGTACCTTTGACCAAATAGGGCCCCTTGTGTCTACTCAGGGTAAGTGGCAACACTCCTAAAATAACCCCTGCCCCCCCCCCCTCGGTAGCTTGGCACGAGCAGGCAGGCTTATCTCAGAGGCAGTGTGTAAAGAATTTGTGAACACATACAGTGATACAATGACAACACTACAGATGGACACCACACAGGTTGTATTATAAAAATATATATTTTTATATAGACTTGACACAAGACCAGACAACAAAAATCCACAATACTGTGCTAAAAAATAGTAGAAAATAGCTCAGTTCTCCCAAGTTGTAAATGCAACACTTTACTCTCAATGTACCTTGAATGCGTAACGCAAAGAAAACAAAAGGGCCTCAGGGAAGGTGATTCGTCTGTTCCTTACACGCAGGGGAGTAGATGCGTTGGTTCCTTACTACTGTGCAAGGGAGTTGATGCTCGCTTCCTTACTGTGATGTGTGGGGGGGGGTGATGCGTCGGTTTCTTACTGCTCTCCGGTGCAATGCGTCAAGATGGCACGTTGATGCAATACCCTTCTCTGTTGCGATGCGACAAAAAGGCGTCTTCCTCATGGTGCGACAAAGATGATGCGATGCGTGCACGCCCGATGGCCATGCAGCAATTCGATGATCTTTAGAGCCGTGACAGGCCCTGCGACGTGCTTCTCCAGTGATGCGATGGCGTCCTCTGTGGCAGCGGCATGTTTCTTCAGTGCTCTTCGGCAATGCGATGATGACAGCGGCAGCGGTGGCTCGCTTCTTCTGCGATGCGACGACAGTTGTTGCTACGCCGACACGCTTCTCGTTGTTGCGTCTCCCCTCCAGCTCCCAGCAACAAGCAGTCTCTCAGAAGGCCCAGCATAACAGCAGGCACTTTAATTCCCAGCAAGGGAATTCAGGGGGGAACTGGTTGGTGAAGTCTTGTATCCCTGAGACTTCAGGCAGGAGGCAAGCTCTAATTCAAGCCCTTGGAGATTCTTCTTCAAGTTGGTGAAAAGCATACTCAGTCCTCTTCTCCTTTCTTTGGCAATGAAGCAACCACTGCAGGCCAACCCCCAAACACACAGCCCAGGGATAGTCTCCTCCTTCAGCTTCCTGGTTCTTCTCCTCAGAAAAGGTTTGTCTTGATTCCCAGAAGTGATCTAAAGTTTAGGGGTCTGGCTCCTCTTTTATAAACAAAAAATCCTTTGTCTCTGAAGGCAGAGAGTGTATGTGCCTAGTCCAAACCAGTTCTGTTCAGTCCTGGAGCACTTTGTTTACAGGACTCCATCTCTTCCTTTGACAGTGTAGGCCAGAGACATCAGACACACCACAGGAGGTAGAGTCAGCATTATGGAAGGCCCTGTGCTGACTCACCCTGTCTCCTGGAATCCCCCGGCCCCTGTCACTCAAACTCCAGACAAGGAATACACAACCTAGCAGAGGCAGGCTTGGACAGTTAGGCAAGAAAATACCTACTTTCTAAAAGAAAGTGGTACTTCAATCACAGAATGTTAAAACAAACTTCACTAAACAATGTATTTTATTATTCTGTGTTCAGGCACAGTAAACTCTAATTTCGACTAGTTCCCTGAGTCAGTTAGGATTATAAGCTGTTATAATCAAACTACCCATTCTGGCCTATGGGGAATAGGTAGCCTTGCAATAGTGAAAAACGAAAATAGCTGTAATTCACTATCAGGACTTGCCACACACATCAGGGCATGTACTACCTTTTACCTACAATGCACCTTGCCCTTGGGCCTACCTTAGGGGTGACTAATATGTATAAAAGGGAAGGTTTAGGGACTGGCAAGTGGGTGCACTTGCCCAGTCAACATGGCAGTACCAGAAGAACAAATCCTGTGCACACGCAAGTGCAGTTAGTAGTCCTAGTGTGAGGACATGAAATCTGCTGAGAGAAAATTAATGCTTCAAAGTTCAAAAAAGTCGGATACAAAGGTTCATGTGAATAAAGTTGTTTATAAGTCAAGTATTGGTCAGTACAGAAAATAGTAGCCAGCCGTTACACCGTGACGGAGATGTGACTCATCAGGGCTGAAGGGCTACAGTGGTAACGGGATCGAGGAGGCAGGGAACGGTGGAATGCCAGCCATTCCATTATCCGAACCTCGGATGACCTACAGACGCACGTATGGGGTGCACTCCCCTTTTTTGCCACAGGCACCTCACTGAAGCTCGGGACGCAACCGTCCTAGCCTTCCACACCTGCTAGCTTAGCAGCTCTCTGGCGTTACTTTATCCATAGTCCACACGGACGTGGCTGGCATTCCACCGTTCCGTGCCTCCTCGATCCCGTTATCACTGTAGCCCTTCAGCCCTGATGAGTCACATCTCCTTCACGGTGTGACGAAACATGTGCCGGCTGGCTACTATTTTCTGTACTGACCAATACTTGACTTATAAACAACTTTATTCACATGAACCTTTGTATCCGAATTTTTTGAACTGTGAAGCATTAATTTTCTCTCAGCAGATTTACTTGTTCTCATACTAGGACTACTAACTACACTTGCATGTGCCCAGGATTTGTTCTTTTTCCCTTTGGTTTAGGCCTCCCTACACCATCTCAGGGGTTCTTTTTTACTATTGGGTTTGTGTTCCCCTGTCCTGTTCTGCACCGCGTCCCTACCTCACAACCCTTTCAGCAGCAAGATCACACTGCTCAGAGCGCCACTACTTCCTGCTCTCTCAACGCAAACCCATTCTCTCTCAAAAACATGGCAGTACCAGACTTCACACAGGCTCTGCAATGACAGACCTGAGACACACTGTACAAGCTGCTCCAGTGGGTGGCACAATCACTGCTGCGCCCACCAGCAGAATTTGATTTACAAGCCCTGGGCACACGCAGTGCACTGTACTAGGGTCCGACAAGTAAACCAAACAAGCCAATCATGGAGTCACTAAGCCATACATCAATTTACCATAGGGAGCATTTGCACTGTGGCACTGAATAGCAGTGGCACAGTGCCGACAAGCATCTTAAACCAGCAAAAACATGAGACAACAGCAAAAAATGGAAGGGAGACCCACACCAATGGTGCCAGGTAAGACCTTACCAATTGTATTCTCTTCCTGGGTTATGTAATCTAAAACGATTGGAAAATAAGAGTTGCTAAACAGTTGGCCGACTACATGTTTCTTGGCCTGTGGGACTACTTGAGGCCCTGAAAGTGTAACCTAAGAGATAAGGACACTGCTGTAATGTGCTTATGGGTCCACTCAAGTACAATTAAAGCGATACCACATTCATCACAATACTCCTCCAATAGGGTGTAGCTGTGTACACTCTTCACATTTATTTTACAATTCTTACCCTCTGCAGAACCTTCATAATCTAACATGAGAGTTGATTTAATCAAGAGTCAGTAGTAGCAGGATCCAGGATGTCATGTCACCAAATGTATTTCAGACTATGAGATCACATGGAACACAATGAATAGCAGGGACACCATAGAATTCAGCTCATTGAAAGTACTGTGAGTCCACTGTGGAATGGTCAATGATTGGGATCTTTCTGGAATGGTGGAGGAAAGCCCCAAGGAATTGTATACACACAATAGTATTGGGCCTAGGGTTTCTATCCTGGAGGAGTGATTGTGAATCTTGAAAATAGGTGTCTCTGGGAGACAAGTGGAAAGGTGACCTTCCATTTAATCTTCTGTGGAAATGTTACATGGGGCTGTGAATCTAAATGAAGATTGAGTGCAGGGAGGGATTACAGTGCAGGACTGGGATCGTCAATGCATTGTGGTTAGCCAGTAATATGCCAGGCTATTCAGAGGTGTTGACAAGTGAGGGCGCATTCGTTAAGGGGGAACACTGAACTTAAAATGAAGAAACAAATTGTGAGGAAAGAGAAACACACAAAGTATCCAATAAAGATCCTATGAGCATACAATAATCACACTTCACAAAGACTCACTTTTCAACCCAATAAAACTAAACATTTTAGTGTATTAATTATAGCTTTTTATTTTCACCCTGAATAAAATCCATGTGTTTTGTGCACGTTTACTACATAGCACCTTTACATGCATCAACAATTAGGGTTCTGCTCTGGCGAAAAGGTGTATGGGTGCCTCATCTAGGCAGGGTTTGCTTTGGCCTCTATTTAATAGATTATTTATTTTGACCAGGCAGAATGCCACAATGTATTAAGATGCATATACTATATTTGCCCTGTATCTAGCTTCTCTGCAGCAGCGGATGCAAATTTGTACAACTGAGTGAGTGTGGTCCCTGACCATTAGCCAATGTGTTTTAGAGGGAAAGTCCGCCAATACCCAATGTCTTGGTTTTTTATCCCACTGAGTTAAAACTCCACAGTTTTGGTGTTTGATTATAAATGTGTGAATGAGGAAATCTACATAATTTTGTCTCCATTTAACCTAGTAGGTAAATACAATTTTCCTGCAGTTTTGCAGCAAGCCTCTTCAGACATGCTTTTGATGTATAACAACAGTTCCAGGCCAGTAAGAAGCCTGCAAAAAAACATTTAATTAAACATCATACAGATGCACCCCTAACATTTACTCCTACAAATACTATTTTTTGGGAATTCTTACACCAACTCTTAATTCTAGATGTAATTCTACTTACTCCTGCTCATATGCTTAGATTTACCCATGGACCTTCAAAAACATATTTCTTATATGTACTCCTGTACCTACTTTAATATACATTACAACTTTTATTTCTATACTTACTCCTATTTACAGTCATTCTTGCATCTATTCTTACTGTTTCTTCCATGCTGATTTCAAATTACTGCAACCTACTTTAATGCTATGTAGTCATACTCTTACTGCTACTTATTCATACTTACATCTGCTGATTCCTACCCATGCTTACACCTATCCCTATGAACACATGCACAATCTGTTTTCTTCTTGCGACTACTCTTACTCTTACTGCTTTGTGTAACTATGTACATTTTTACTCTGGTTTATGAAAGTCTTGCTAATATCTATTTCTATTCACGTCTTATTTCTTCTAGCCTTTACTCCTACATACTATGGAAAACTCAAAGTTGTTCCTCCATGTACTGATACCTTTCCCTAAGGTTACTTGTTCTTCTATTCCTGCACAAATTAATACTTAGTCCTACTCTCATTTCTACCTCTGCTTACTCCTTGTCCTACTCCTACTTCTAATGAAACTTATCTAATCATATGCTTATTTTTACTCTTAGTCTACTTACTCCTACTTACTAGTTCTTTCCCCTACTGTTACTCCTACTGTAGCATATCATTACTCCTTCTTATAATCCTGATCTGCTCTTTCTCTGAATTGTATCTGCTTCCAGTCATTCCACCTTACTCCTATTTATTCATTCTTTTACTCCTGCAAATTGTCCTTACTTCCACTCTAAACCTACCCTTTCATACTCATAGACTTGCTGTTATGTACTCTTACTTTTATTCCTACTTTCACTTAAAATTATCCCACTTTCCTTCTAATTACTTCTACTTATTGACACTTTTATTCCTACTTAGTCCTACTTCAACCTACTTATAATTTACCCCACTCTTACTCCTACCTACTCTCTCTAGTGTTTCTTCATTATTTTATCCTGGCATAGACGTACCCTCACTACTGCTGATGCCGATTCTTCCTGCCAGCTATACAAAAATGTACTTCTCCTTACTGCTATTTATCACTGTCTTCCACAAAAGTTCCCTCCGAATGACAACCACCGACCCAGATGACGCATCGCTCCCCATGGGACATCTCCACTTCCAAATCAAGACCAACCCCAAAATGTCTCTCCGCGGAACACTCATCTACAGATAGCAGGGCCCCATGCTCCGTTTACCAACTTCATTGCCGACCTCATCGCCCCCCAGCCCACGCCCTTGCATCCACAGACTACATACTACTCAGAGACCTAAACTTCCACCTGGACAACCACGACAACCTCGACACCACCACCCTCCTAGAGGACCTCACCAACATAGGACTGAAGCAAATCATCTCAACCCCCACTCATACAGCAGGAAACACACTTAACCCTGTCTTCGCAGGAGGAACAGCATCTCGGGAACTGCTCTGGATGGACCACCACTGCATCCACTAATCCTTAAGGAAGAAACCCACAGAATACAAGCATGGGCACGGCCTCTTGTGCAGAAGATGGAACAAAGTCACTAAAGAACACCTCACCAGCACTCTACCCCCAACGATGCCAGACGTCAACACTGTCGCAAGCAACATCCACAGATGGATCACCAAATGTGCTGACACACTCGCCCCCTCCAGAAAGCTACAGGACAACACAACAAGAACGAAAACTGGTTCACCATGGCACCACAAGAATACAAGAGCTCCTGATGACATCTTGAAAAGACATGAAGAAACAGCAAAACCCCTGAAACACGCACACCTACAGAACAGCCACCACAGCACACCACTAACTCATCAAATCCACAAAAAAACTTCCTACAATACAATATCCTTTCCAATGCCCACAACTCCAAGGAACGCTTCTCCATCATACAGGAATTTGCCAGACCCAACAGTGAAACAACAGCCTCCCAAGACCTCTGCAACAGACTCAGCTCCTTCTTTCACCTCAAGCTCAAGGCACTTTACGACAACTTCGACAACCAAGACCTCTGCAACTCCTACCCCCAGCATTGCCACCCAACAGACCCTACTCACCTGGATCCCACTCAGGATGGAATACACCTTAAAGATCATGAAGAGCATCACTTTCGAGCACCCTCAGACCCCTGTCCACACCAAGGTTTCCACAGTGTCGCCACAGCCATCACACCTGAGCTACATCAAATGATCAACTGTTCCTTCGAGAGCACCACATTTCCCAATGACTAGAAGCATGCAGAAATCAACCCCTCCTGAAGAAACCATCTGCAGACCTGACAGACCTCAAGAACTTTAGGCCCATCTCTCTGCTTCCATTTGCAGCCAAGGTAATCGAAAATTGCTGTCACACCCAGCTAGCAGTCTTCATTGATGACAACAACATCCTGGACATCTCCCAATCCGGCTTTGCCAGCAACCACCACACTGAGATCACCCTCCTTGCCACCACAGATGACATCCTCATCAGACTTTGACACAGTCTCCCACCACACACCAGCCACCAGACACCATGACGCTGGTATCCAAGAAAAGGCCCTAGACATGATAAGTTCATTCCTCGCAGGCAGAATACAGAAAGTCAGACTCTTGTCCTACCTCTCAGAACAGGAAGAGCGCAGTTGCTGAGTACCCCAGGGATACTCCCTCAGCCCCACCCTCTTTAACATCTATATGCCCCCCTCACATCCATCTTCAGAAACCACAGGCTCCAGATCATCTCTTATGCCGATGACATCCAGCTCATCCTCTCCCTCACCAAAGAATCGATCATGAACTGACACAACTTCCAATAAGGGATGAAAGCCATCTCAACCTGGATCAAGAACAGCTGCCTGAAACTAAGCTCAGAGAAAACAGAAGTCCTCATTACCGGCTCCATCCTCTCAGCTTGGGACAACACCTGGTAGCCCCCTGCCCTCGGAAACCCACCCAACCGTACAGACCATGCACATAACCTCAGCAACATATTGGACTCATCGCTCATGATGAACCACCATATCAACAATGTCTCCTCAGCCTGCTTCAACACCCTCCACATATTCCTTAAAACATTTAAATGGATCCCCCCTGAATTCCCAAAACTAATTGTGAATGTCCACATCACCAGCAGACTGGATTCTGGCAATGCCCTCTATGCCGGAATAAACAAAAACTCTTCCACAAGCTTCAGACTGTACAGAATGCAACAGCCAGACTAATCCTCAACATCTCCTGGCACAACCACCCCATCCAACACCTCTGTGATCTCCACTGGCTCCCCGTCAAAATAAGAATAACATTCAAGCTGCTTACGCCGCATACAAGGCCCTCCACTACATCGGACCACAATACCTCAACAACCATCTCTCTTTCTACGCCCCCAAGAGAAACTTTCACTCAGCGGACCTCTCCCTGGCTATCGTCCCATGCTTCTACAGGACCAGAACAGGTAGAAGGTCCTTCTCCTACCTCCCAGCCAAGACCTGGACCATCCTCCCCCTCTACCTCCGGCAAAGCCCTACACTGCTCAAGTTCAGGAAAGACCTAAAGACCTGGCTTTTCAGATGACCCCAAAGGTACTGCACTCCCCTCCCCCAGAGCCTTGAGACCCGAATGGGTGAGTAGTGTACTTTACAAACCCCTGATTGATTGATAGATCATTTAATTAATCCTACTCTTGCAATACCTTCTAACCCTACATTTACTTCCACTTCCTCCAACTCTTAATTCTACTTACTTGCAATTTCATACACCCAACCCTGTAAATCCATCCGCCATCGTCAGCCTAGTGTAGATCCATCCATTAACCATATTTGCAGTCTTCAAGCTATGCAATCACACTTGTGAGAACCAGGGTCACTAACAAAACCTACACAAGCAGCAACCACTTTCATTGTATGAGTGAGAAGCAAGCGAGCCCCAAATTTACTTATGCTCAGTCCTGTGGTTGCTTGGCACAGAACAGCCAGGCTTCACTTAGAGGTAGTGTGTATAGTGTGCATGCAGTACTTCAGACAATATTCAAGTGAAAAATCCCATACCAATTTAGAGTTATAGAGTACATTTTAGTAGATAAAACAAGACCAAAAATGACAACATTCCAATCAGTAGAACCTGAGATTCAATTTTTTAAGATTTCAAGGAAAATGGTGCGAAAAAGCACTGAAGATATCTAGTTGCGCCAGACCAGAACAAAGTCACAAATTCATGCCGACCGTAATTGAACCTGGGCCTTCTACAGGGACACAGTTAGGCCCACTGAACAAGAGTACCTTAAGTCTTGGTTGTGGAGCATTGTGAGGTCCCAAGTCGATGATGCTTTGAGCAGCTGAGGTGATGCACCAATAATGAGGGGCTGTGGAGTTGCATTGCGAGGTCCTAGATCATCATAAAGGATTCCATTGATGAGGGCATGCAAAGCAAAGTCCGGCATAGAGGATGTGTCGCTCAGTCAAGGCAATGCATCGGTTCCGAAGAGCTGTGAGGCTGTGATGTGAGAACCTAATTCATTGTCAAGGCTGCTGTCAACTAGATTTGTGGAGCAAGGGCCTGCATCGGTGAAGCTTCACACATCAGCAATTCTAATGCGGGCTGCAAGGTTGATGCAAAGTCTTTGCACTTGGAGAACCCTCACAGCAGAAGCAATATGTCACTTCTGCTTGGGATTGCGCTGGGCAGCAAAGGTAATGTGCCAGGTCTGCGTTCATCGGATGCAAGTCCAGTACTTCTCAGGCAGTTAAGAGAGCAACAGGTAAGCACAGCAGGGCAGCAGTCCTTCAGAGCACAGTCCTTCAGAGTGGCAGTCCCTTCATCAGTACAGCAATCCTTTCCCCTGAAAAGGCCATCCACAGGACCAGACGTGTACAAAAGAGTTCATGTTAAGGGTCCTATATTTCTCCTTCAGCCCTCCTTTGAAATGAGAGAAGCTTCTAGATGTTTCCCTTTGAAGTGCACAGGCATCATGCCTTCTGTCTGTCTCAAGACTAACTACAAGGGGTATGCAGTCCTTTGTGTGGAGGCAGCATACAGCATATTCAAGTGTGAGTAGAGCTGTGCCCATCTCCATACCCCACTCATGCCAGTGATGGCCCATCCAAGAACACCCAAGATCTCTATTGTATGTAACTGTCTAGGAGGAATACACAAAGGCCACCTGTCAGCTGCATCCAGTCATATGACCCATAGAAGGGCTACAGGCACTAAGTAGTTAAGGCAGGGAAATGCCCACTTTCTAAAAGTACAAATGCCTATGTCGCTATTTCTGATAGAGACAATATTTTGTCAAAACATCCGGGTAAGACAGTATGTTTTGTTGATTTAAATCTTTATTCTTTATGTACTTTTTAAATTTCAGGTAATCACTTCTATTTGGGTGATTTTACTTGTTTGTACTAATTTTAAAATCTGATATACACAACAAAATTTGATTTGTATCAAAATCCACAACCAGTATTTACAAACATTTACATTTTAGTGACCATTCAATCCACATTCATTCGTGACTCAAACCAATACACACAACCACAACAAAACAAAAATAATTCACAAAAAGTTGGAATTGCAATATTCACAGCAGCAAGCCAATATTTTTCAGCACAAATATATATATACAGTTTATATTTCCCTTTATTCTTGATTTATTGAATTTGGCTTGAAAATTAAACAGGTCTACGCTTTTCGAACTCTCGTAATTTCGGAGTTCTCATCAGGACCAATATCTGAAATGGAAGAACAGAGGTTGTTTTAAATTCTAGGATGGCTACTGCTGTCCTGCCTATCCCCTAAACTACAAGTTTCCTCACCTGCCTCGTGCTCAACAGAGCATAGTTGGAGTTGTTCTTGGAATTCACGTCTGCAAAACATGCAGGAAACCAAAATCAGGAAAAGATCGCACTATTGAAAACTGATTCAACACCACATTTGTCAGCATTCAACTTCCATAACCACTTACTTGTGAATTTCTCTAATCAGTTATATATATGCCTGGCTCGCCATTTCTGAAAGAAAGGAAAGAGGGGCAATGGCGTGGTTTATTGGTTTGTGGGTGCTCTGGTGTAAAGTTTAGCCCTGTGCGTTTGGGGCGCATGCTAGTGATGGAGCAAGGATTCGCACGTAACGCGACTTGCTCGCACTCATGAACCTCGCCTAACGTATAATCATATTAACCCCACTGTCCGTCATTTATTTAGCATTTTTCCCAACACGCGGGTGTCCCCGAGAGGCTTGCCTGTGTGTCTTTTCATCCTCACAATGCTTGCACTAAGAGAATGGCTGCTTTGCAGAAAATCCAATCTGCGCATGCGTCGGTCATACCCATGTGATGTGACGCACTCGCATTTTGGAGGGATTGTATTGCTCATGCGCACTGATGCAAAAATGGCCGCTTGTCTCTCACCACGCTCTCTGCTTGCTACCGCTGCTTTCGCCTATCTGTCTTTTCGCACTAAACTTTAATACTATTGATGTTATAAAATGAGGGGTGCGTTAAAATCTATCACGGTATACAGTGTGATCATTTTTATGTATGATTCTAATTTGTTCTCGCTTACTTTTCATGTACCGCGTCTCTGGGGGCTGGGGCACACATGAGCTACGCCATGATGAAGCTCCTCTGAAACCTGTCATGTGACCTGGGAGAAACCTCACTGCGCAGAAGCTAATACAAGCCAGCTGGCTCCTGAAGCCCAATGCGCCTGGGAAACCTCTCCAGGAGACTGAATCCTACCTTGAGCGAAGCAACACTGTTGCTATATGCTATGTACTGTATTGTCTTGCTGTATTCCTATGCCTGGGAACGTGAACCCAAGGGGCGGGTAGGCAAAAATTACTATTAATGATGGGAACACTGAATTCTAGGAGGCGACAATGACCAAGTCACCTCTCCTGACCAATCATATTGTGGGAAACTGTCACTTGCAACATTGGTGGGTGGTCTAAGGGTCCCCAAACAGTATAATTACCCTAGTGTAGCATAGAGAAATTGTCCGACTTGTCCGAGTAGCAGACCTGTCACTGACCCTACGAACTCTATAGGTGCTCGATCTAGAGTGCTGCGGAGCACTCTGTCCATACTTTCCACAAACTCCTAGGGGTGGAAATAGTCTTAAGTGCTGGCAAAGCATTTTGCTGGGGAAATTCGAAACCCAATCGGGGTTACTGGCGGATTACTTGCAGAGAGGGGTAACGCAGGCGTTGCATCCGAAGCTGTGGGTGTTGGTCGTACCTTGGTGAGCCCAGTCCTGACCCAGAACCTGAGGGGTATCCTGTCCTGACTATCCGTGAGCTATACCTGCTCGCATTCTGGTATTCCTTTCCTTGAGGGTCCTTGTCCCCGTTCTTCTAAACTGACCCGTGGCCAGGGTTAGTCCTCATTCCTAATTAGGTAAATATTACTCAGTGGGTTTGCGTCTTTCTATTACTTTCTCTTCTTTTCTTAATAAAGCACTCTTGCCTGTGATATTGCCCTATTGCCTTTGAAAGCAACATATATGCTATTGTTTATTAGACTGTTCCACTTTTTCCCTGCCCGTAGGTCGTTACTGAATTGACATATTATAGTAGTATGTTCCAATTTTTCCCTTTTCCCTTAGTATGATTGCAGTGAAATTCAGTAAGAATAGAATAACTAGTCTAGTTAAGTACTTGTTTTAGGTCCGGTTTTCCTGTCCCTTGCCCTAGTTTAAGTTTGCGGTGAAAACCTATTGCTTTCCAGTGTTCTCACTTACTCTAATGATCCTTGCCCTAATTCATAGTTATATTGTGGCTTTGGTTCTACTGATAGATGTGTTACTATGTATTTGGCTTGTCATTTTGGCATATTCATTCTGAAATCTTTTGATAAACTTTAAAAACTCATCAGGTGTCTGTGGTCATTTACAATAACGTGTGGTTAAACGTACTTGGTATATGCAAAGTTTTACTCCCTTTAGCAGACTTGTCACCTATCCACTGCTAGCTCCTGATCCGTCAGGAGTAATGTGCCTGTGGTAAGTCAGGTACATGAATAGTAAGTGGTGTAAGAATCACCCCCCGAATTACTCATAGTGGCGTGCAAGAAATCACCCGGTTCGCGCAAACTCAGTCCTCTTACTCACGCCAGGGCCCAGTGCGTGGGGAAAATTGGTAAACTTGTGACCCGAGTGACCTGAGCGCTCTATCAGTAATTTTCTGGTAGCAGAGTTATGGTTAGGACTAGTTAAGATAGGTAGATAGGATAGTTGATAAACAAACCGTGAAAATAAAATGTGCTGCTGATTTTTCTATTGCATTGATTCAAATAATTTTGCAATGTTTTAAGGATTTATATGTAAATGTATATGATTTTTGCATTGCTGCTATAAGTGTTACATGTCGTATTAACAAACAACTGTTTCTAAGCGTTCAGTGTAGTCCGAATCCCCGGGGAAGTATATAGCTAACGGTGAGGAGAATCCGGTTAGCTGGAAAAGTCACTTGTCTAGAGTCATTAGTGCAGGGTTAGGAATACCTGGAAGCACTAATTAGGATCTTCTTGCATCTGAATATATGATAGCTACGAGTCCGTTATAAAACTTCCATTGTGATATCACCTAGAAAGGGTCACATGTGGGAGGAGTAATAGGGTCTCCGAGGCTTGACTGGTAAGTAAAATAGTTCGCTGGTGAAATCCTGGCTCAGTATATATCCCGGAAAGAAGTGGATGAGTCAGAAGAATAACAGGTTCTATATTGCTCGTGTGAGAGGTTAGGCAAAGAAGTCTATCCAGAGTGAATGAAAAGTAGACAGAAGTGGTTTACTTGTAGTGAAAGAAAATTTTTCTATCTATTTAGAACACTCAGACACAGTGGCAGACATTGTGTGTTATTGACTAAATTTTGCACTCGCACTTTAGGAAAAGTTAAAAGTTTCCGTTACCTTGTGAAGGAGGGAGTCGGTCGGAAGACTGCTCTGACGTCACTCCGTGCCGCGCTGGTATTGGTCACGACAGCGGGTGTGTAGTGAAGCTGAATTTGTAAAGGAGGGGTGAGTGCCGGAGCGTGAGACCTGGTCTCGCGAAAGGCCGCGCACCCATTGGACAAGGATTTTTGTATTCACAGTATTGATTGGTTTCTACAAAATAAGAGTCGCGCTAGCATTGGAAGTACAAAAGTAAACAAAATTAATCAGGCTGAGTTAGAAGCGAGCCTGGAAAGGCATATGTGGTATCCTGAGTTCTTACCTAATCCACAAAACTCAGGCTTCTATAAGGAACAGATTATACGAGGTAGACCGCACATGATGTATGGAATAAAAAGAAAAATGTCATTTGCCGACAAGGTAAAGAATTTTTTTAAAACAGACAAGCCCATTAGAACGAGGGAGGGTATAATCGTTTCTCCACCGAATACTCCCGCTTCCTTCATGATGTTTGAAAAAGGGTATCATACCTGTGTATGGCTAGAGAATTGGGCAAAGTATACTGCAGATGATGGAGTCCTAGCATTTCCTATTGATGGTACGTTTAATGGCAGAATCCTGTTTAACTTAAGGACCCGCATGAATGAATTACATCCCAGACCCAGATTAACCCAATACGAAGCCCTAGAAGAATGGGAAATTGAGGCTTTGGAAAGAGATAGACCCCGGATGGACAAAGGAGTGAGTAAATGGTATCCAAGGGTCCATAGAGAAACCAAAGAGCAGAAAATGAAACATTGGAGGCAAAGCATGATGGTGGAGGGGTTGTTTCCCATGATGGGGGTATTAGAACAAGGGAAAGGAAAAAGTAAAGAAAAAACCCATCACTCAATGCCCGTAGGGGACTCAGAAGATGAACACCTAGAAGATTTGTTGATGAAAAACCCACCTCCCTATGTAGCAGAGTCAGAGCCTTTAAGTTCACCAAACCCGTTTGCCAAATATCCCAGATGTCGGAGGGATAGCGAGACAGATGGAACGGGTACGGATAGTAAAACCAGTGAAGGGAATGGGTTTTGCAGACCTAAATCCACGGTCCCGAATTATCAGCCGTTTGGAGAAGGCCCACCTCGGTTGGTTACTCCAACTGCCCCAAGTATTTACCCTCCCTTGGTACCCCAAGTATTGCATGACAATTCCGCAGGAAAGGTTTTACGAGAACAAGAGAAGGAAGCCCTGGCTAGGCAGCGAGATGATTTAGTCCGGACCATAGCCCAGATACATCCCCATCCAGATTCCCTGACTATCCCCGTAACCATTGGGCCCGCTATTCCACTTTACAGGGATAACCTGGCTAGTCCTCGTCCTCCTGTTATCTCCCCCATAATGCCAACTCCTAGCATCCTGCCCCCGAGAAGAGAAGTACTCATAGATGATGATCAAGAAAGTGAGTGCGAATCAGTGGTCCTGATGGATATGCCCATTAGGGAACCTAGAACTAGCATGCCGGGGGTAAGAGGTCAGAGTAGGACAAAAGAGGTTCTGATTGAAAGTACGTCTGGGGTTAGGAGTGCCACGGTAGTATCCCCAGAAGAATTAGACAGATGGACCAAAGAGTTGTAGAAAGAGACCACTCCCCAATCCAGACCATTGGAGATCTATAAACTAAGGATAGAAATAGTAGAGATGATGGCTGGAAATGTAGGATTAGACCGCTTAAACTCCTTCAGTGAAGAAGAATTACTGTTCATCAGTAAAAACCTTACCCGGAATGCTAGATTGCTCCATGAAAGATTAATGGACACAGCCACAGAAATGGGAATCAATGTCAGTCGCTCCAAAATCCTTCAGAAACCCTACAGAGTAGATTTTTCGGACAAAGACTTAGAGAGCTTGAATGTAGTATGAAAACAGATCCAGATAAAGGAATTATTGAAACTCTTGCAGAAATGGGGAGATGTAGGGAAATGGAGAACCCGGTGGGCAAAGAAAAAGGAAGACAGTAGGGCTAAGTCTCAGGCTTCAGAATACGTGCTAAAAGAAGTAACCCAGACAGAAAAATTGTGTCCCATGAGAGAGGTCCCGGGGGGAAAATATGTCCATGTCCCTTGGTCCCGACAGGATATTGTGTCATTTACTAATGACTTCCCGAAATTACGGGAAAAGCCAGTTGATTGGTACAGACAGGTCGAACGCTTCATAAAAGTTCAGAAATGTCTTCTGAAAGACCTGGATGGGTTTTTCGACATTGTGGTGCCTGTAGATTTATGGACCGAGTGTAAAATTGAAATTGATTGGCCCAGTGAGGAATATGCAAGGGACGACAAAACCGGAGCTCCCTCACCCGAAGTAATGAGGAAGTATGATCAAGTCATACAGTACCTCAAGAAAAAGGTGCCCGCAAAGGAAACAGATTGGACCAGGATAGATAGAACCACCCAAGAACGCGATGAAACTGTCCACTCCTTTTATGAAAGGTTACTGCAAGTATTCAAAACTTACAGTGGAATCGATAATGTGGACATGAAGGACATGACCCATTTCAGTTACAGATTCGTGCTAGGATTAAGGCCTGAAATATCACAATGGATTCAAGCCCATAGATGATGTTCTAAAATACGCCAAGTACTGTGAAGATGAAATAGAGAATAAAAAGAAAGCCCTCAAGGAGAAAGTGATGTGGGCACAAGTGAAATTGGCTGAACAGCAAGAAAAACAGTTAAGTAAATTGAATTCTAATAATAATGCCCAGAATACGAACACTGGGGGAGGTGGGAAGCCCCGGGTAAAAATGAGTCGCGAAGAGGCTATGAAGAAATTCCCCTGCCACGGGTGCGGCCAGATAGGGCATTGGAGAGACGAGTGTCCACACCTGCAGGCCGGTAATGCCCCTATAAATGGTTTAAATCCACAGGTGCAGAAAGAGGGGACAAGAAAGAACCAGCAACAGGTAAAGCTACCTCCAGTACCTCGCGCTCCTAGACAGAATTATAAAAATCAGGGCCAGCAGAATGAAAGGGCGGAAATATGGGAAGGACAGAGTGAAAGAAATGCAGCAATTCCGCAGTACTTGTTGAACGATACGTTCCTCTATGATGAACAAGATTGATGAGGCCTGAGAGGGGAGGACAAGGAGTGCGTACTTGGCGCCTCCTTACCGGTAGACCAGACTGGACCATACATTGAAGGAAAGGATGAAGGAAAAGACGTCACCTTTCTGTTGAACACTGGTGCTACCCGGTCCACTGTGAGAACAGTGGATGTTCCTAACCTACCCCTCTCGGGAGAAGCAATCCAAGTAGTGGGTGTCTCCAATCAAATAATAAGTACTCCAGTAACTGAGCCTATGGAAATCTCCATAGGAAACTTTAAAGAAATGCACAGATTCGTGGTGTGTGATTCCAGTCCTGTGAACCTGTTAGGACGCGATTTGTTGTGCAAAATGAACTGCACCATCTTTTGCTCACCAAAAGGCGTCGAAATTCAGACCCCCGATGAAGATGGTTTGTACAAACTGATGTTAGTAAGACCTGACGCTGACATTAAACCCTTGTCGGTTGAAGACTTGCCTGAAGAACTCCAGTTAAGAGTGGTACCAGAAGTGTGGGATTTCACGGGAAAAGATGTAGGCTTAATGGCAAACGTGGACCCAGTTAAAATAGCAATAAAAACAAATGCAGTATATCCCAAAACAAGAAAGTACAAAATGAGTGCAGAAGTAAAAGCAGGAGTCGCAATTGAAATTACCAGGTTGCTCGAAGCAGAAATCATAGAAGAAGTAATGAGCAGTCCCTGCAACTCACCAATCATTGGGATTAAAAAGCCTAGTGGAAAGTACCGAGTAGTGCAGGACCTGCGCAAGGTAAACCAAATTGTTGTACCTTGCTGTCCCATCGTGCCCAACCCTGCAGTGATCTTGTATCAGATTCCTTGGAATGCGGAATGGTTCACTGTCATTGACCTGTGCCATGCTTTCTTTTCCATCCCATTGCATCCAGAAAGCAAGTTCCTTTTTAGTTTTGAATTTGACAGCCATATCTATGTCTGGAATCGGGTCCCTCAAGGGTACACTGAAAGTCCTTCGATTTTCAACCAGATCCTAAAGAAATGTCTTGAGTCCCTAATACTGCCCGGAGAGTCTGTTTTGGTACAGTACATAGATGACCTTTTAGTGGCATCTAAAACTCAAAATGACTGTGTCACCGACACCATCGCCTTGCTGAATCACCTAGGAAAGGGAGGACATAAAGTATCCTCTGACAAATTGCAGTTCTGTAAAAACTCAGTAAAATATCTGGGGCACCAGATAGAGAAAGGGATCCGAAAAGTCACCACAGAAAGGATCAAGATAATTAAAGCAATGGACCTACCCCGAACTCAGAAAGAGGTGAGGATGTTTCTAGGAGTTGTGGGGTACTGCAGGCAGTGGATTGTGGGATTCGCAAATCTAGCCAAACCTTTGATAAAAATGACCAAGAAAGGAGTAGAAGACCCAGTCAGTTGGGACAGTGAAAGCATGTCCGCTTGGGTAACATTGCGAAATTGTCTATGTACCGCTCCTGCCTTGGGTATGCCCGACTATTCCAAACACTTTGAACTGTTCTGTGATACCAGAGAAAATTGTGCGCTCTCAGTCCTGACCCAGGAACATGGGCTGGTTAGGCGTCCTGTGGCCTATTTCTCAGCCACTCTAGATCGGGTGGCTGCTGGATTGCCCGGATGCCTGAAAGCAGTAGCTGCTACTTGCGTCAGTCTGGAACAGAGTGAGAATATTGTCATGGGACATCCTGTCACTGTATATGTTCCCCATTCTGTTGTAATTCTACTGACAAGAACCAAGACCCAGTATCTCACACCTAGTCGGCTGACTAAGTATGAGAGAATTTTGATTGGTGCTGAGAATGTAACAATTTCTCGGTGCAATGTCCTAAACCCAGCAACTCTGTTACCTGTTCCTCTGGATGTAGACGACGAGGATGAAATGGAACATAACTGCATTGATCTAACAGAATTCAGCACTAAGCCCCATCCTGACATACGAGAAGTTGCATTGCTTGATGGGGATCTTACAATGTTTGTGGACGGCTCATTTTTAAGACATGAGAGTGGAGGTCTGTGTGCTGCCTATGCTGTAGTCACATTGACAAACACCATAGAAGCCTTTTATCTATGCGAAGTGAAATCTGCACAGGTAGCAGAGCTCATAGCCATGACAAGAGCCTGTAGGAGGGGTAAAAACAAAAGAATAACTGTTTATACCGACAGTCAGTACTGTTACGGGGTTGTTCATGACTTCGGCCAACTATGGTTACAAAGAGAATTCATGACTTCCTCAGGTACCCCTATCAGAAACGGAAAGGTGGTACAAGAATTATTGGAAGCTATTCAATTGCCCAAAGAATTGGCTGTGGTCAAGTGTGCGGCTCACAGATCAGGAAATGATGATGTGACAGCCGGGAACAGATACGCTGACCAGATCGCACAATTTTGTGCCCGACACCAAATGTCCCTCCAAATTGGGTTATGGGGTGGACACAGCTGCCAACTGATGTTGTTTGATAATGTGTCAATGTGGGATGAATTAAAAGACTTGCAACAGTCAACAGGCAGGGAAGAAAAAGGTAGATGGAGTGAGAATGAATGCAAAATGAGGAATGACGGTGTGGTGGTAGACAAAAATGGAGTGCCTGTGCTGCCCGACAGCCTGATAGATCCCATGGTCAGGATGATACATGAACCAACACATATGGGAAGGGACGCCATGTGTCGTGTGTTTGACAAGGTGTTCTACAATTCAAAGTTCAGGAACCAGGCGGAAAGGTTTTGCCAGAGGTGCCTAGTATGTCAGCAATTCAATGCAGGGAAGAAGACTGTAGTAGAACAAAGTACCATCGGAAAGGCAGTAGGTCCCTTTGTTAGGATGCAGGCAGATTTTATAACTATGCCCAGATGCAAGGGATATAGGTATGTCCTGGTTGTAGTGTGCCTGTTCTCCCGGTGGGTGGAGGCTTACCCAGCAAAGAAAAATGATGCCTTGACGGTAGCCAAATTATTGCTCAGGGAGTTGATACCTAGGTATGGAATTCCTGAGACGATTGAAACAGACCAAGGTGGGAATTTTGCCAACGATGTCCTAGAAGAGCTCTGTAAGGCCTTTAAAATGAAGCAAAGACTGCACTGTGCCTACCATCCCGAGGCGTCTGGGGTGGTTGAACAAATAAATGGCACGATCAAGTCCAGATTGGCGAAGATGTGTGATTCCACCAAAATGAACTGGACAGAAGCTTTGCCCCTTGTGCTGATGAGTCTGAGAAGTATTCCAAATCGAAAAACAGGCCTGAGCCCCCATGAAGTACTAATGGGGAGAGTGATGCGACAAGCTTGGGTACCTGGACACAAACTGCTAAGCATTACTGATGATTTGGTGCTAGAATACTGCAAGCAACTGGGTGACCAAGTGCGTTCTATCTCCCACCAGATTGGAGAGACAGCTGACGACTGGCCCAAGACTCCAGCACATAAGCTACGACCAGGTGATTGGGTGGTGTTAAAGAAACATACCCGGAAGAGTTGCCTTGGACCAAAGTGGGGAAAGCCAAGACAAGTGATCCTCGTCACCACTACTGCTGTAAAGTGTGCTGGTGTGCCGAAGTGGATCCATGCCAGCCACACAAAGCGGGTAACCGGAGAAAACGCGACTGAAGCTGAAGGCAGCACCGCTGAGGAGACTCCCGAGGAGAGTCCGGATCTCGCTGACATCGAACTGCCGAGCACTAGTCGAAATGTTGATTGGTACCCTGCCGACGACCAGGTTCATGATCCAATACGAACCCGGAAATATTCCTACCTAGACAGTGAGTGGGATAGTCCAGGTGAGACAGAACTAGAGGACGAAGGAAAGGTCAACGAGACTCACATCACACCTGATCAGGAAATAGGCCAAGTAGGGACAGATCAAGACGTCAACACTCCACCTGAAACTCCGGAGTCTGGAAAGGGACAGATAGTGGTCAAAGTTGAAGTTCATGCGGAAGAAAATGAAGAGAACGAAGTGCATGAACCAGAGCAGATAGAAATAGATGAACGTGTTCAGGAATCAGAATCCAGTTCACCCGAAAGCAAAGAAAACCTACAAAGCGAACCTGAACAGGACCAGTTTGAGGACCAGGCAGAAGAAATAGATGAAAGACCTGGAACTAGTCAGACAGGAAGGGAAATAGACTCTGTCAAACACAAAGAAAAAATAAAAAGAGTGCACGAGGAAGGCCAAGTATCCTCGACCACTGAAAGTCACAGAAGCAAAAGTACACCCAGGTACGTCAAAAGGCTAAGACTCCGAATAAAAACAGTCGAAGAAAAACTGAAAGACCGTAAAAGGGCTGAAAGTGAACAAAAAGCAGCCAGAGGCAAGTCTCTGAGAAAGAGCGAAAGAGTGAAGAAACAGAATAGACTGTATCGGAGCCCCGAATGGACATACCTGGTGCTGGAAGAAATTGATGAGCCCAATCGCAGTGGCAAAAGTGACGAAGAGTCCATCACTGATCGGAGTTCGGAGGAAGACCCTCCTTGAGACAACACAGAGCGAAGCCTTGGTGTATAGAAACAAAGAGGGGTTGCAAAAGCCACCTGTGAGCTAAAATGTCTGATTCAAACGTAGCTGGAAGGTCCAGATTTGGGTGTTGTAAAACTTGCTGTAAAATATGCTTATGTAGTGTAGCTATGCTAATAGTGATGTGGATAGGATTAACAGTCTTTATACCTTTTATGATAAGTAAAGATCCTAACTTGTCCCCTACTGAACCTGAAATATTAGACACAGACGTTGTACAGACCGCAGAAACACCACGAAGCTTAGAACGACGTGACAACTCAGTTAGTTTGAAACACACACGACCAAATTTAGAAGCATCAGATGAGGGTGGACTGCACTTTCACAAGATGAAAAATAGGACGCATTTAAATGTTTTCGCTAACTTATTAGTGCATTATGTAGAAGCTATGGAAATAGAAGATTGTTATGTCTGCATGAAGCTACCCACATCTGTAGCTGAAGGTGTGACATATCACCACTTACCCCTAACTTACGGAATCTCCTGTAGTATATTAGCAAGCTTGTTTTATAGAAGCACTTTACAGTACTACTATTCAAATGCTGACGTAGTCTTTTCCGAACTCCCTATTAGGGGACACCTGAACCTTGTACATATTAGAAGTGAGGTAACGCGGTATATGGGAGAATATTTCCTGACTATAGGTGACATAGACTTAAACGAAGCACGACAGGCCAATTTGACCTGTTCCTTGCAAGAGCAGGAAAAGATGTTTATAAAAATGGCAGACAGAAGGAGAGAAAAGTTTCAGAAAAAGGCAAATGACGAAAAGGATAGAGTCCCTAGGTGGGCAGAGCATATGGATAACACCTCACAAGGCGAAGCTAATCCTGCTTTGTTACTGGATTTTGAACGGAAAGGAAAACTTTGTCTCCATAGAGAAAGGACAGAATATTATAACAATGTATTCATTGGTTCCAGCGAGTGTGAACATAATTATAAGGTAATTGGAGGTTGGGGTTTCAAAAATGGGTCAGAACCTGTGTTTCCCGGAATATATTATATATGTGGGAACAAGGCTTATTTCAAATTGCCGGATCACTGGTATGGAAGCTGCTATTTTGGCATTGTTTTCCCGAAAATATACCATGTGAATAATGCTGCTGGAAGCAATGATGAAGACACTAATGGCTTAGTGCGTAGTAAACGTGAGAGTGTAGGAGAAATCATAGGTGATATTTTTAGTGCACTGATACCTGGAATGGGGGTAGTTCTAAATACACACAGAATTTGCAAACTGTCTACAGTAGTGGATCGGTTATCTACTGACACTGCTGCTGGATTCCTGCTGGTCAATACTGAAATGGTTGCGATCAGATCAATGGTTTTGCAGAATCGCCTTGCTCTTGATACCTTATTGGCAAAAGAGGGCGGAGTCTGTAGAATGCTGAAGGCGCAACATTGTTGCACCTATATACCTGACAAAAGTATCGAACTTAAAAGATATGTAAGAAATATAACTAATTTGGAAAAAGAGCTCAAACCATTAGAGGTTGACAGTGCCTGGACGAGACTGACTGGAGGTCTCTCCTCAATAGGTAGTTGGTTTTCTAACTTAGGTAGAAATCTTCTGTGGAAAATACTGATGCCAATAATCGGAATAGGTGTGGTTGTTCTGATCATATTCATCTGCTGTAAATGTCAAAAATGCAGAAAGTATACAGTGAATAAGAGAGGGGTGAAAAGAAATATTGATGAGTTAGAATTAGAAGAATTGAGGAATCAAATATACAAGAAGGTAAAGAATCACCACTCTCATAGAGAAGCTGAAAGAAAACTCAACAATAAATTTGTCGAGATTGAAATGAAAGATATGGATGAATGAAAGTTGGCATCTGTTTCCTTAATGTAGTGATGATAGTAAATATCATCAAAGAGGGGATTGATGGAGCAAGGATTCGCACGTAACGCGACTTGCTCGTACTCATGAACCTCGCCTAACGTATAATCATATTAACCCCACTGTCCGTCATTTATTTAGCATTTTTCCCAACACGCGGGTGTCCCCGAGAGGCTTGCCTGTGTGTCCTTTCATCCTCACAATGCTTGCACTAAGAGAATGGCTGCTTTGCAGAAAATCCAATCTGCGCATGCGTCGGTCATACCCATGTGATGTGACGCACTCGCATTTTGGAGGGATTGTATTGCTCATGCGCACTGATGCAAAAATGGCCGCTTGTCTCTCACCACGCTCTCTGCTTGCTACCGCTGCTTTCGCCTATCTGTCTTTTCGCACTAAACTTTAATACTATTGATGTTATAAAATGAGGGGTGTGTTAAAATCTATCACGGTATACAGTGTGATCATTTTTATGTCTGATTCTAATTTGTTCTCGCTTACTTTTCATGTACCGCGTCTCTGGGGGCTGGGGCACACATGAGCTACGCCATGATGAAGCTCCTCTGAAACCTGTCATGTGACCTGGGAGAAACCTCACTGCGCAGAAGCTAAAACAAGCCAGCTGGCTCCTGAAGCCCAATGCGCCTGGGAAACCTCTCCAGGAGACTGAATCCTACCTTGAGCGAAGCAACACTGTTGCTATATGCTATGTACTGTATTGTCTTGCTGTATTCCTATGCCTGGGAACGTGAACCCAAGGGGCGGGTAGGCAAAAATTACTATTAATGATGGGAACACTGAATTCTAGGAGGCGACAATGACCAAGTCACCTCTCCTGACCAATCATAATGTGGGAAACTGTCACTTGCAACATTGGTGGTTGGTCTAAGGGTCCCCAAACAGTATAATTGCCCTAGTGTAGCATAGAGAAATTGTCCGACTTGTCCGAGTAGCAGACCTGTCACTGACCCTACGAACTCTATAGGTCCTCAATCTAGAGTGCTGCGGAGCACTCTGTCCATACTTTCCACAAACTCCTAGGGGTGGAAATAGTCTTAAGTGCTGGCGAAGCATTTTGCTGGGGAAATTCGAAACCCAATCGGGGTTACTGGCGGATTACTTGCAGAGAGGGGTAACGCAGGCGTTGCATACGAAGCTGTGGGTGTTGGTCGTACCTTGGTGAGCCCAGTCCTGACCCAGAACCTGAGGGGTATCCTGTCCTGACTATCCGTGAGCTGTACCTGCTCGCATTCTGGTATTCCTTTCCTTGAGGGTCCTTGTCCCCGTTCTTCTAAACTGACCCATGGCCAGGGTTAGTCCTCATTCCTAATTAGGTAAATATTACTCTGTGGGTTTGCGTCTTTCTCTTACTTTCTCTTCTTTTCTTAATAAAGCACTCTTGCCTGTGATATTGCCCTATTGCCTTTGAAAGCAACATATATGCTATTGTTTATTAGACTGTTCCACTTTTTCCCTGCCCGTAGGACGTTACTGAATTGACATATTATAGTAGTATGTTCCAATTTTTCCCTTTTCCCTTAGTATGATTGCAGTGAAACTCAGTAAGAATAGAATAACTAGTCTAGTTAAGTACTTGTTTTAGGTCCGGTTTTCCTGTCCCTTGCCCTAGTTTAAGTTTGCGGTGAAAACCTATTGCTTTCCAGTGTTCTCACTTACTCTAATGATCCTTGCCCTAATTCATAGTTATATTGTGGCTTTGGTTCTACTGATAGATGTGGTACTATGTATTTGGCTTGTCAGTTTGTCATATTCATTCTGAAATCTTTTGATAAACTTTAAAAACTCATCAGGTGTCTGTGGTCATTTACAATAACATGTGGTTAAACGTACTTGGTATATGCAAAGTTTTACTCCCTTTAGGAGACTTGTCACCTATCCACTGCTAGCTCCTGATCCGTCAGGAGTAATGTGCCTGTGGTAAGTCAGGTACATGAATAGTAAGTGGTGTAAGAATCACCCCCCAAATTACTCATAGTGGCGTGCAAGAAATAACCCAGTTCGCGCAAACTCAGTCCTCTTACTCACGCCAGGGCCCAGTGCGTGGGGAAAATTGGTAAACTTGTGACCCGGGTGACCTGCGCGCTCTATCACTAGCGCTTACCTTACAGTTGTATGCCTCTCTGAACTCAGTTGTATCCCTTTGCCTACACTGTCCTGGGCCACTGAACTGACTCATGGGGAACCCTTCTTCTCACTGGAGGACCCCAATTGTGAATCACCTAACCGTAACTTGATCACAGAGCATCCTAGTAAGCAGACAGTACCATCATGGCCAAAAAACTGATGTGGCCCATTCCACCTCTTAGATTAGACTTCTGTCCCCAACTCAAGGAAAAGTCTGCCCACAAACAGTTTAGACTTTTTAAAATGTCCTTCACTTGCCTAATCACGTGAATATCACAATTGGACTTAATTCACTTTGATTTGAAAATGCCCCAGGACTTGAGGGCTTACTTTTGCTGTGATCAATAGCAAGGCTGCAACCTGCCAATTGTTGTTAAGGTGTAAAAAAAAAAAGAAAATAACCTGCATACTGGAACAGATTGACATAGATGACAAACGGAAGACGTTTTCTGAGTTTAACTCATATTTTACGGATCACTGACAGAATATCGACAGTCAAAATATCAACTTGCCAAAATATCGGGGTAAAAATATAGAATGCCAGAATATCAACTTCCTATCTACAAACAGGCAAGTACAAAAATATCGACTCCAAAATATCGATTTTTTTTAAATATCTTAAAAGTAATTTAAAACTAATATAATAATTAATTTAAACATACTTACAATACTTAAATAAACTTAAAATTAATAAATAATTAATGTAACTTTAAATAAAAATAATAATAATTTTAAACATATATATATATATATATATATATATATTCACTGAAAAAACCATAGGTTTCACACCAGTTATAGTTAGGAATTAGCATTTAAAAAACCTATTAAATTCACTGAAAAAACCATAGGTTTGACCCCAGTTATAGTTAGCTGGAAATTTTACTGATATAAAACCATTGAAATTCACACGTTATAGTTAGTCGGACTCACTATAACTTGCGCGTGCAATGCACTGCTGATGACATCACATATTACATCACTCATGACATGGTCAGTGACATCACTCATGACACCATCCTTGTGACATAGTGACAGACCTCCTTTCACTATAATGTAACCCTTGAGACACATATTCAAAAATAGAAACTGAAATTTTTAAAAAAATGGAGATACCGATATCAGTTACAACAAGCAATTCAGTAATTCCACTATCTATATACACATCCACTCATTCACCAACAGTTCTATATAGTCACTCATACATATACTCACTCATCATATGAAGTGATACACCTATACATCCTGTTACACACCGACATTCATCCAAAAGTTACTCACACACATATTCACACGTGCAAATAAACTATTGGACATCCATTTATTTGAATATAGAGTTATACACACACTTCCACCTTACTTCTATTTAAAATTACACATATTTATTCTCTTAAACAATCACTTATAGAAACACATACTTATTTAAACAGGAACTCTTACAATCTCTTACTCTCACATATACTCACTTATATACATCAATATTCATATATACTAGATTAAAACATATGTAGTTACTGATAAAGACACTAGTGAGACAGTCATTCACTCACTAACAAACACATATAGACACTCATCCACCCATACAGTCCTGTACATATGCTGTCTTCAAAACACATAGAAACAGAGAGTCAGTCACTCATGCATCTATGTGCTAAGTAATACCCCCACCAAACCATATAGACACTCATACTGATACTAAGAGAAACATCTAATAACCCATATACATACGCATGTAGCTACTTACCAACACATGTAGCCACTTATACACAAAGTAAAACACTAATATATATATTTAAATATTTAAACATTACTCACTAATATTTACTTTTTCAGAAAGGCACATATTCACTGGATGGTGTCATCAGTGATGTCATGAGTGATGTCACTGACCATGTCATGAGTGATGTAATATGTGATGTCATCAGCAGTGCATTGCACGCGCAAGTTATAGTGAGTCCGACTAACTATAACGTGTGAATTTCAATGGTTTTATATCAGTAAAATTTCCAGCTAACTATAACTGGGGTCAAACCTATGGTTTTTTCAGTGAATTTAATAGGTTTTTTAAATGCTAATTCCTAACTATAACTGGTGTGAAACCTATGGTTTTTTCAGTGAATTTCATAGGTTTTTTAAATGCTAATTCCTTTCTATATCGAGTTTGTATCCTTTTTTTTTTTACAATTTGCTGTTTTTTTGTAAGTATTCTTTTTTTTATATATTTTTTTTTTTTGCGCTCTTGGTGCGCGCTCCGAGAAGCTTTCAGCTAAGCGCTCCCGTAAGCTTTCCGGTGAGCTTAGCAGAAAGCGCACCCGGAGCGCTATTGTCGTTCGTGAAAAAAAATATGAATGAAAAGTTAATAATAATGCAAAACTTTTCGTACTATACAAATAAAATCAGTTTTTTTTAATAAGGAAAATGATTATGCATTTCTGTAAAAGTTTGATGACATCACTTCGGCGCGCAACGTAAGTGCCCTCGGAAGCGCCTACGCTCGCGCCTCGTAAACGCACGCAGAAGCGCCTACGGTCGCGTCATATGTGCGCCCCGGAAGCGCCTCAAATCGCGCCGCGTAAACGCACCCGGAAGCGCCTACGATCGCGCCACGTTTGCGCCCCGGAAGCGCCTCCGCTCGCGCCGCGTAAACGCACCGGAAGTGCTCCGAAGCGCGCAGCGTAAGCGCGTCGGGTCATGTGACCCTAAAATAACACTTTTCATTGGTTGCTAACAGTTTTTTTTACAAAGAATGAAATCCCCACCCATTTCCTTCACTATTGCTTTGTACTTGGAGAGAGCAAGAGCTGTTCTGTGTACTATCTTCATCTCCTACTTTCCTGATCTACAGCAATGGCTGCAAGAGAGTCATCCAGCAGTGATTCAGATGCATTTGTAGATGAGGACCCTCCTACGGACAAGAAAAAAATCCATTTCATCTGGAAATTTTATAACATCCCTGAAGGTGAAAAAAAAGTCAACGCTCCAAAAGTAACCTGCAAAATATGTGGGAGTACTTTATCCAGAGGCAATCCTCTGAAAAAATATAGTTTTGGTAATGCCAATTTAATCAGGCATGTCAAAAGAAGACACCCAAACAACTTTGCGAGGGAGAGTGTCAGAGACCTGGCACGGAAATTACCCACAGATGGCGGCAGCACCTCCACTGGTGGAGCAACACCTTCGGGACCATCCCGTAGAAGAATGGTCCCTAACATACAGCCAGAGTTTGCAGGCATCAAATTTCTGTGCACGGAGTGTAACGAACTGCTCTGCTATGGGGAGCAGAGTGTTGAACTTATTGCCCTAAAGAAACAGCAACACCGCTGCCCTGACAGTCCCTAAATTTTCACATTTTTTTGCTCCTGTTGAGCCGTTTTTGAATTCCTGTTTTTTGTTTTTCCCTTGACAAAAATCCAAAAAAATTATAAAATTGTTTTAAAAAGCCAAAAAAAGTTCAAAAAGTTCAAAAAACACAAAAAAATATAAAACATCAAAAAGAAGAAAAAAAAAAGTTCTTTTCAGAACTACCTCTAATTTATAAAAAAATGCATTTTTTTGTGAAAAAAATCTGTCATTTTTTTTCTCCTTAGTACGCTCCTCAGTAAGCTCCCCGGTACGCGTACCGGGTGCGCCCCCCGCGGAAATCGAAAAAAAATAATTTTTTTAAGAGGCCCCGCGGGGCCCTTTAATGGCCCCCACATCAAAACTAGGGGGTCAGAGGGGGTGTACTCTTCCCCCTTATTGTCATTTCCCCCTTTCTTTTAGCCACCTCTTGTGTCTCGATTTTACCGAGACACAAGATGGCGGCCGCTCCAGACTGTTTAGAATGTTTACAGACAACTGAGATCCAATCAGCTTCCTGCGCGCAAGTCGCGTGTCGCGCCTGGAGCGCTCACCGGTGCGCGTACAGGAGCGCTGCTCTAGATATATATATTTTTTTGAACCTAAATTACTCAAAATCCACTGGAGCACATATCTTGAGACATAGCAAAGGCACATCGGGCTACCAGTCCCTACAATTTTGCCAAGTTTGGTGGAAATCCATTCAGCCGTTCGGGCTAAAAGTGAAATCGACCGCCCTATGGAAATTAACATGGGGAAAACGCGTTTTGGGACCCCCCTTTTATCTCGGCCCCCGCTTGACGAATCCCCCCCAAACTTTCAGGGAAGGACCGGACCGCCATGAGACCATTTTCCTGAAAATTTCAGGCAGATTCGTCAACCGGCGCCAAAGTTATTCAAAATAGAATGTTGAGATTTAACATTGAAAATTATCCTAACTATAACTACCTACTGGCGACCGCCAGTAGGTAATATATATATATATATATATATATATATATATATATATATATATATATATATATATATATATATATATTCACTTAAAAAACCATAGGTTATAGACCATATATAGTTAGGAATTAGCATTTACAAAACCTTGAAAATTCACTGAAAAAACCATAGGTTATAGACCATATATAGTTAGGAATTAGCATTTACAAAACCTTATTTTACTCACACAAAACCATTGAAATTCCATATATAGTTAGTTGCACTAACTATATATCGCGCACCCGCAATCCACTGCTGATGATGTCACATATTACATCATTCATGACATGGTCAGTGACATCACTGATGACATCACTGTTGACATCATCCAGTGACTGTATGTTTCTGTAAAGTTAAAATATGTCTTACATATTGAAGAATGAGTGGATGTATAAGTGTCTGGATGAAGGATTTAGTAGGTGCGTGACTGACTGTATGAGAGAGTGATTAAATGTCTCTCACTGAGTGCATGGGTTAGTGACTAAACTGTCTTAATTTGTGCATCATTATGTCTGTTGTTCTGTAAACTGTTGCATGTGTTGATAAGTAGCTATATGAGTAACTATATGGGTTATTGATTGGTTGCCCAAGTATTTGTATGGGAGACTGAGTGTGTGTGTGGGTGGCTGGGAGATGTATGACTCTGTGCATAGATGTGTGAGCAGTTGATTCACTAGATGTATGTGTTCAAAAGTGCATGTGGAAACAGCTGTATGGGCGGTTGACTGTGTGCATGAGTGTATTGGTGAGTGAATGGATATCTCAGTGCTACATGTCAAAGTAAGTACATATGTAAAACACAGTACATGTGAGAGTTGACATATATAAATAACTGTGCATAAGAGCCAGTGAATGTGTGAGTGGCTGTATGGATAATTGTAAACTTGTATCAGGGATTGTATAAGAGAGTAAATATGTGTTAGTATATGTTTGAATAAGTAAGGTGTGTATAACTGTATAGTTGGGGAAATGGAGGTGTGAATGATTCTTTGCATGACTGACTAGGTGTGTGAGTACCTCCATGGATGAGTGACAGTCTGTGAGTGTCTGTTTACACTGATTGTATCTAAGGTTATAGTAGAGTCTTAAACTGTTCATCGTATTATCACATGAATGATATCATCAGTGATGTGATCAGTAATGTCAAATGAGATGTTATCAGTGATTTCATCAGTGATGTCATTTGAGATGTCATCAGTGATGTCATCAGTGATGTCATTTGATATGTTATCAGTCATGTCATTTGAGATGTCATCAGTGATGTCATCAGTGATGTCACTGACCATGTCATGAATGATGTAATATGTGACATCATCAGCAGTGGATTGCGGGTGCACGATATATAGTTAGTGCAAATAACTATATATGGAATTTCAATGGTTTTGTGTGAGTAAAATAAGGTTTTGTAAATGCTAATTCCTAACTATATATGGTCTATAACCTATAGTTTTTTCAGTGAATTTTCAAGGTTTTGTAAATGCTAATTCCTAACTATATATGGTCTATAACCTATGGTTTTTTAAGTGAATTTCAATGGTTTTTTAAAAGCTAATATCTGTATTGTTCTTTAAATCTTAAAATATATTTTACATGTTTTTTATACAATTTTTTTTTAAAAAAAATTTTTGTTTCGCTCCCAGTCCGCGAACCGGTCAGCTTCCCGTTAGCTCAATTTAAAGCCGCGACTCGGTCCGCGAACCGGTAAACGTTCCTTTAGCGTAACTGTTACGTTAGAATGACGTTTTGCGTTGTCGCGTAATACGTCATTTGACGCGCCAAGTTAGTGGACCCGGAAGCGGACCGGAAAGCGGAGCAAAGCGCGAAACGTAAACACAGCAGGTCATGTGACTCAGTAATAACACTTTTCATTGGTTCATTTCACTTTTGGTTTCCTAATGATGTAATACTAGGTCATGTGATCTAAAATTAACACTTTTCATTGGTTTAGAACTTTTGCTTTTCCCAAATGATGAAAACCCCTCCTTCTTTCCTCACTCTGACTTTCATCTTGGTGAGAGAAAGACCCTTTTTCATAGTTGAGCAATGGCTTCAGTAGTTGCTTCAGCTGGTGCAACCCCACCACCACCTCCACCTCCTCATGGGAAGAAAGTACCACCTGCTAAAGTAATCATACAAGAAGAGGAAGATCAGGAAGAGGAGGATGAACAGGAAGAGCCAGAGTTTTTGCCAGAGGAGCCCAGGAGGTACAATCGAAAAGAAAACTACATCTGGCAATTTTTTTAATTTCCTGAGGGGCAAAAAAAAGTGAATGCAAGATATGTGTTTTGCTGTATATGCGATGAAAGACAATCAAGGGGGACTGATAAGAAATACAGCTTCGGCAATTATACTATGCATAGGCATATGAGTAGGTGGCACCCAAACAATTATAGTGCTGCCCAGCTTCGTGATGAGCAACAAAATCCCCCTGCGATGGCAAGAAGATCGGTGGTTCAAGAAGTGTCGGGACCAGAGGCGAGGGAGATGGTCCCAAACATTCAAATGAACTTTGGGGAAGTGAAGCAAGTGTGTGTGCGCTGTAACCAAATAATTTGCTACAGAGAAAGTAGCATTACTCTAATTGTGAAAGCTATTACTAATCATGTTTGCCCGAAACGCCCCAAACAATAAATTCTTCTTTTTTCGTTGCTCCTGTTGAGCGCTTTTCAATGAATCATTTTTGTTTCCCCCCTACCCCAAAAAAACAAAAAAATATCAAAATGTTCAGAAAATACATAAAAAATAAAACAAATGTTCAGAAAAATAATAAAAAAAATTTAAAACAGCAAAAACAAAAAAAAAGTTATTTTCAGAACTACCTCCCCATTATAAAAAAATTGGTAGAATTTTTGAAACTCTGCCAACCTCTATTCCTTTTAGTTCGCTCCTGGTCCGCACTTCGGTACGCGAACCGGGAGCGACCCCAAATTTTTTTTTTAAAAAAAGAACAGTAAGTATAAGGGAAGGAAACAGACAGTTATGTTACAAGAAAGACAGCTATAGGGAGTAAACAAAAGATACTGTTACCTGCAATCCACTTCTGATCATGTCACATATTACATCATTCTTGACATGGTCAGTGACATCATCAGCAGTGGATTGCGAGTAACAGTATCTTTTGTTTACTTCCTATAGCTGTCTTTCTTGTAACATAACTGTCTGTTTCCTACCCTTATACTTACTGTTCTTGTTTAATAAAAAATTTTGAGATCATTCAGAAACAGTAACATTAATAGAGACAGAATGAGTGAATAAGAATGAAGAAGTATGAGAAGAGAGGGACTGAGAAAAATACTGGAAGGCGTAGAATAATTAAGTAATAGAGAAAGGAATGAGGGAAGTAGCAAACGCAGGAAAGTAAGGATTAAAGAAATGAAGCAGTAGAACTAATAGATGGTAAATGTGATAGATTAAATGATTGATTCAGGATGACGATAAGGTGTGTCCTCTCCAAAAGTTTGTTTAAGGTGAGGCCTACTCAGGGTTGCATATCAAATTTATGCTTGTTGAAGAATACAGAGGAGATAATACATGTGAAGGCCTACCATTGAAGTAAAACATGTCCACTTCACTCTTGAACAACGGCCAGACCTCTTCTGTGTCCATAGACAGACCTAAACTTCATCTGCACAATGTCATTTGTAAACTTAGAAAACACAAGTAATGTAATTGAAAAACGTGGAGTTTCTTTTGCTCATTTCACAATCACATCACCTGTGTTGCTTTTGCTTAGGTATCTCATAGTGCAGATGTAGTCCAGCATATGAAACAGAACGCAGAAGTGCAGCAGTGTATGCATTAATACATGTGAAGGCCTACCAATGAAGTAAGTCATGTCCACTTATTACATCATTCATGACATGGTCAGTGACATCATCAGCAGTGGATTGCGGGTAGAAAGAGTAGAAAACATTAACCTTATAATTCTTGTTAACTTTTTCAATTCTTTTTTCATACTTTCAATCTGTAAAAGAGAGAACAAACATTTCAAAAATATTAAAACATGTATTTAAAAATTAGAAAAGACAAGGGAAAAGGTTCAAGAACAAATAGTTTTTCAACAACTTTGACATTTACAGAAGCCTCTGCTTCTCTACGTCCCCTACACAATCCTAAAGATATATATTTTAAACAAACAGTATCTTGATGCTGAAAAACTGAGGCCTATTTTGGAACATGGTGCATCTTTTGCACTACTGATGTCTCACAATAGTGATGCAATAGCAGCGCAAAAGAGATGTAAAGCCATCATAAAATTGTGTCTAACATTTTAAATGATTGTTTCAGGATGCAAATAAGATGTGTCCTTTCAAGAGGTTTCTTTGAGGTGAGGCCTATTCAGTTTTCAAAAAAAACAGTACCCAGAAGTGCAGCACTGTAAGCATTAACTTTGACACTTACAGAAGCCTCAGTTTCTCCATATCTACCTCACATTTCTAAATGTATATCATAAGTACAAAAAGTAGAACATTAATTATACATGTTAAATGGTTTATTTTTGCTGTTCTCAGAATGTATCAAATTTCACTTAAATCAGTGACTTGAAGGTATTCATCATGTAACAGCGGGGAAAAAAAACACAATCAAAATGATTGTGTTTAAAAAACCCATACAACCTAAGAAATCTGAATTCAAAACTCCTTAAAATTAACTTACTTTCCATAACGTCGAAGGATGTCCTATGAACAGCGTACACTCTGTTGTGCTATAAATATTTTCAGCCCGTCACTTTCTGAAAGAAAACCTCCATTGTTTTGAAAAATATGTTACATACGATAAAAGACTTCTCACATTCTACCACATGTTTCCACTTGGCCAAATCATGTTGCAGCGATTCACAACTCTTGTAATTCTTCTAATCAAATCCTGTCATTTTCTATTTTCGCAACTTTCAAAAAGAAAACATTTAAGATTACTTTCACAATCCTGGACTACTAATATCATACCCTTCTTGCTCACTCATGTTCTACTTTTCCTATGACACTGATACTGCTTACTATGAAGCAGACTTACTTGCATCAGGTTTATATAGTTGGATTTTTAAAATGACATTATAATTAAAAGTTTTGGACCAATAATCTAGACAGCATTACAGACTTACATTCCCTCTACTTCATGAACCTTTTGCAATTCCTCAGAGGAAATCCCAAGATTCTTTCCTTAAAATTTTGGTTTTAAAAACACCAGGTAAGAATTTTTAAGGTCAAACGGCAATTTTTTTTTGAAAGTTACAACAGAATCGTTGCAGAATGACCAGCCGTTTCTAGAATTTAAATAAGCTGTGTAATGTCCTGATGTTGTTGAAGGACCATCGTGATAGATAATTGCTACAGTTACAAAAGTCCTTCCTGATATTGACAGCTGAGAAGCAACAAATTTTTTTATTAAAGTTGACAATTTTGATCCATCAGGCCTACATCGTTGGATCATTAAAATGACATACTGGCCATATCTTCGTATAAATAATGTTGACATCATTTCAGATTTACATTGGCTACACTCCATGTTGTGATCAGCTGCATTTACTAGCTTATTAAAGGAGACTGATTTACTGTCTGGCAAAGTTAAATATATAAATCTTTCTGAGTCTACACTAGTAGTACTTGATACCCTACAATTCTCGCGTGATAAGAAAGCCCAAACAGGTGATCTACATCTACACCCTCATCTTGCAATACATCAAGCATATACATTAAAAACTCCTGACAATCCTGCTGATTATTTTCAGAGAAGTCTGTTTGACCTGAACATTCATCTAACAGATAACGAACTTCAGACACACTTTCTACTTTTGTCCGATCAGTGCTACATTTCTCTAACACAGAATTCAACAAGCAGCATAAACTTTGTTCCGAATTGAACACAATCTGTTCTTTTAAAGTCTCTAGTGAAAAGAGAACATTAACCACTACATTTGCATAGCAGTTGACACCAGAACTGTTTTCAAATTGAAAACCGACAACATCTTCAACAGAATCCGTTTTCTTTCTGCTTACAATTTTCGGTTCATCGGCTTTTCGGCTTTTTGCTACAACCTCCCTACTATTAGTGATATTTCTTCGTTTACGGCCTACCACACGTTTCTCAAACAAAGGATATTGAGGCAAATGTGGCGCATACTCTCTTCTTAACCTATTGTATTCCTTAACACAATCTATATCCGCACAAATGTTTGTGACATCACAATCAATCAAGTACAATCCCGATAAAGTTCTAACTCGTGACAATGCCACATATGCCATACCCTCTTTTTGAACACAGAACTGCCAATATTGACCAATGCACTATCTACACTTAAACCTTGCGATTTATGGATTGTCACCGCATATGCCAAGCAAACAGGAAACTGTTTACGGCGAACATATAAGTCTTTAACAAGCAAAAACCTAGCAGAACAATGACCAATTAGCTGTACTTCCTCAATGCCATCAAATTTAATTTTTAAAAATTCAATACCATCTCTACTTCTGTATTTCTCAAAATCAACAACATTACCCATTGATCCATTTACCAGACCTCTTTCAACATGTAAATTCCTTCTCAAAATGATTCGGCAATTTAAACACACATTCAGAGTCTTTTCAAAACCCGCTGTTTTAGATATAGTCTTCTCTAATGAATCCAATTTTGATTTCAAATTCTCTGACAAAATAATTGTGGATCCCATATGCTCTATTCTGTCAATAGCTTCAAGTTTCACAATCTCTTGCTTTTCTAAATTCAACATTTTGTTGTTGAAGATGGCACATTCTGCAAGAGTTGACATCAAACATATTCCGGATTTCTTCTCAGTAATTTTCTGAAAAATATTCTCAGGCACAACGTCTTGCTCTGGATATAAATTTGACAGTAATCGTGCATTTAAAGCTTCTTTCCCATGCTCGGTCACTTTTCCAATTCTAATATCTTGTAGAATATTCTTGTAATCTTCATCCTTTGCCTGACGCATATTTTCATGCAGTTCAGCATAATTGAAGTTTAACCACATATTGACGTTGCCAATGCTCCCTAGGCACTTCCTGGTATCTTCATGCGTGAGTATTTTGAATACAGGTTGTCCTTTTACTGGTAATGAAAAGAAGGGGTCCCAGTACTCAAGGATCACATTTACAAGACATACAATAAAAATAAATCAATCAAGAAACAAATCTGTCCACATTGTTTTAATCACAATGTGAATGTTTATAATAAATATATGAATTATCTCAACACGTAAACACAGTTTGCGTAGTGCCCCAGATATAGTGGAAGAAGGAGGGGAGTGATCCTGTGAGGAAGTGGTGGAGGAAAGAAGGAAGTTTTGTAGTGACAATTAAATCAGTAAATATACAGCATTTGTACATGCTACACAGTGTGTGTAGAAATGTTAGACCACAAGGTTCAATGTATTATTCACACATAACAGCATACTCCACAGAATTCAAATAATGAAGGCGTTTAGGGCGTGGAGTTGAGTTCTACGGGTAGTTGTCGAGGTTTCGACCCACTAATATGCAGGTAGAATTGCTATCCTTGCGGTGGGGTCTTCATCAGGACAGGGGTGGGGACACACCTGTTTAATATAAATATATAAATTATATAAATTAATATTGGGGAATGAATCCCTGTATTATTTCAAATGGAAAGCACATCATTACTAACCTATGATGGTAGGGAACACACTCACTAATGTGCCATACACTTAGGGCAGTATATTGTCCTGCATCACAAAAGTCTAGTTGACTGAATGGATGAAAAAATATAAACTAAGAATGAAGCTGTACTGCTCCAGTTGATTAGATCTAACGATTTGTAAGGAAAAAATGGAAAAATTGGGAGTAAAACCGGTCCGAAGAAAGCAGCAAACGGACAGTACTGTATCCACTGACTATGGACAAGGGGCAAGACATAGTAGTTGCTCAGTGTCAGTAAATCAAAGGAAACTCACCAAGAAACAGTAAAAACAGGACCGTGGAACCGACTAGCGGCTTGGCCCGAAGCAATCGTCAAGGCTGATAGAACTGTTAATATACAAAAATGCGGGCGATTTAGATAGACCAGAGTCTCCATCAGTAAGAAGCAAAATCAGGAAATGCGAATAGGGAACTTACCACGAAGTGATATCACGGCGACCCCAATTTAATTAGATGACATGGTCCGAGGTAACAGCTATTTAAATCAATGCTGGGGAGTGTGAATAAGAGACCAGAGTTTAGCACAGAATAGGTGAACTATGCCGCAACAGAAATGACGAGTTGAACATGGGTTTACACTCACCACAAATGCGTGATCATATTAACATCATTAAGGGGTCTGGTCCAATCACAAGGGTGCCTCGTAGATTATTCTGAAGGTAAAGGAGGGTTATGGGATTAGCATGGGAGAGGTTAGCTCAGAGCCACCAGAAAGAGACGGTTTGGTGAGTTAACTCACCATGAAGGCGCAATCAAAGTCCGATAATGGGGGGTCCGCCTCGGTCGGACGGAAGGCTTCTTAGTAGAAACTGCGAATGAAGACGGGAAACATTGATGTAGAGCGCCCATCATAAGGTAATAATTACAAAAAGCATCCGTTTGTTAGAGAAGATGCTTACCGGCAACGGAATGAATCTCGTCCCGCCGGCAGCCGAGTTCGCAATGGCGATTCTCGGTTCCGGGTTTAGAGCTATCCCCATGGTAACGGGATCACGTGGTGCGAGGCACCCGTGTAAGCATAGAGAAAAGACTGCAGTTGCGGTCAGAGTGGGTAATATCCTTAGTTAACCAATAATTAAAGATCTTTTGCTGGCACAAAAAATTAATTATGTTAAATCTTTCAAAGATAACCATAATAATTTTGGAAGCATAATACCACAGTACAGATGGTCATAATTAAATACGTGTGTTATCCATTGCTATATACCAGTTCATGGACTTAATGAAATCTTCTTATCCAAGTAAGGATCCACTTGCTCTGGGATCATTCAGAAACAACACATAAGGAGGCAGCATATAACATTTTAAGTGGATTATTTCACAATTAAATCATTCAAGAGCAACACGAAAGGAGAAGCATCTTAAAGCATTTTGAGTGGATGGTACACTAGTAGATGCGATTAAATTCGACAATTATACCAGACGTGGCGTACCTCTCTCATGAGGGTAAAGGCCACATGTCATTAGTTCGATAGTTATAGCGGCATGACCAGACGTGGCGTACCTCTCTCAAGAGGGTAAAGGCCACAAGTCATATAGTTACCACCTGGAATGACATCAAACATATATATGTAAAGTAAAAGCGTCCATACTGTAAATAGATTGACGATGTTCCTCTCACAGAGGGGTAAGGGCCATCCAGAATCTTATTACAAGTTGATAGTTACTCAAATCAGAGTCGCATACTACTACACACATGGTAAGAGCTACAGATAAGTTATATATGTCTTGCAGAGCTACATTACATTAAAATCAGAGTGGCGTACTACTGAACACAGGGTAAGAGCCACAGAGAAGTTATATGTGTCTTGCAGAGCTACATTGCATTAAATTCAGGTGGTTGATAGGGTAGCTAATTGTGAGAAGGAGCTATCTTGCTCATTAAGCCCGTTCTCAATTGAATCAAACCTTAGCATCCATTTTAGCTCCCGAATATTCAGAATATCCGCGATATTCCCACCCCGGGGCCCCAAGGTGGCTTTCTCAAGGATTACCCATTTCAGACTATCCGGTGTATGACCGGCTGTGGAAAAATGTTCAACCAAAGGTGCACCTGGTGTTCGGCACCTAATTCTACTCATATGCTGAAGGATCCTGGCCTTCGCTTTCTGTTGCGTCTGACCAATGTATATCATCGGGCAATGACACAAGATGGCGTATATAATGTTTGATGAGTTGCAGTTGGTGTGTGTTCTCAGTGGAATTTTATGATCATGGTAAGTGAATTCCTTCGTTTGGATAACACTGTCGCATGCCTTGCACTGACCGCATCTGAAGTGGCCTACAATGGCGGGTAAGTTCCAAAGAGTCGTGACCGTGGGATCATCTCTGGTCTTTAAGAAGGAACGAACCACATGGTCTTTTACACTACGCGCCTTCCTGAAGGCATGTAAAGGTGGATTAGGTTGCCTGATGTCATCTGATATCAAGTTCCAGTGGCGATTGACAATACGTTTAATTTTGTTACTCTGGGTGTTGAAAGTGGTAACACATACAATCCTTTCTTGCTGATCGACTTTGTCAATTCTGGGGGTGAGCAACTCCTCTCGAGGGTAGAACCACGCTCTTTTCCTTGCTCGTTTAAGTAGTTGTGTAGGATATCCTCTACTCAGCAGTCGTTGTTTGAGTTCTTCTGATTCGGTGAAGTAATGGTCCTTATTGGAACAATTCCTGCGGACGCGCAGGAATTGTCCAAACGGTAAATTATCTCGCAAAGCTCTGGGATGATGACTGTTATAATGTAATAATGAATTCCTTTCGGTGGGTTTGCGATAAAGTGTTGTTAGCAAGTGACCCGAACATTCGTAGATGGTAAGATCAAGGAAATTGATTCTGTGGTTATCTGATTCAATCGTAAATTTGAGATGTCCCGATTGATTGTTTAGCCAACCAAAGAAGAGCGTTAGTCCTTTCAAGTCTCCATTCCAGATTAGCAGGATGTCATCTATATACCGCATCCAGAGACCGAGCTGGTCTCTGAATGGGTTAACTGGGTTAAGAATAGTGTCCTGTTCAAAAGCTGCCATGTACAGAATGGCTACATCAGGAGCAAAGGGAGCCCCCATTGCAACTCCGGAGGTTTGAATGTAGAATTTGTCCCTAAAGATGAAAAAATTCTTTGTCATGGCTATGCGTAATAAACCAACAGTGAACTCAGTTGGTACTTGGACTGGTGCCGGGCGTTGGTTCAGGCAGCGTGTAATGACCGTTAGCGCCGCATATTGCGGAATCGATGTGTAAAGAGATACAACATCACAGGTGGCAAGTCGTTGTTTTGAGGGGTCAAATGTGGAATTTTCAATAATATTGATGGTGTGCATAGTATCACGGAGACATGCAGGAGTGTCTTCCGCCAATGGTTTTAAGAAGAAATCGATATATTTGCCAAGCGGCTCAAGCATGGAGCCGCAACCCGAGACAATTGGACGACCGGGGGGGGGCAACCATGGACTTATGAATCTTTGGTAAAGTATATATGGTCGCTAGGCGTGGATACTTCTTGTTCAGAAAGTTGAACTCTAGTTCTGATAGAAAACCTTGTTCAAGGCCAGCTTGGGTTAACTCCAGGATCTCATTTGCGATAGTCCTTGAGGGATCTGATCTCAGTTGCTGATAGCTGGTGTCAGCTGCAGAAGATCTCCGAAAACAATGATGTGTTTGCCACCAAATAACACATCATACTCAGTTTTAAGAACTTCTTGCATTCTCAAATGCACAAAGGCAAGCATGACATTGGAAACCATGCTTACTTCGTCAATGATAAGAAGTTTCATTTTCCTCAAGACTCTTGAAACTTTACAACAAGTATCCCCAGATAACTTGTGGTATTGTAAATTGTTGTCATGCTCCACTGGCAGCATCAGTAGACGATGCAAAGTAATACCTTTAATGTTATGTGCTGCCAGTCCAGTAGGAGCGGTAACAACACAAGACAGCGATGACTCAGTCCTTTCCTGTAAATAACAAGAAATTGCTTTAATAAGGAAACTTTTTCCAGTTCCCGCTTCTCCACTCACGTACAGTCGGACAGGCTTCAACGACGTACATGAGCACTCTTTCTTCTCATGACTTAATCCATGATCAATTTGCTTGGTAACTTCGTCATATATTTTCCTCTGCTCAACGTTGAGTTGTTTTTCCAAGTCTTCTAAGTTAACCGCATCCTCCTGAGCATGTGCCATGGCTCTTTCCACTTCATTCATAGCAGTGGCAGCTTCATTTTCGATAATAGGTCCTCCTAGTGGATCCTGACTCAATGAAACAGAACTCTGACTGTCCTGAGAACTGTCTCTGGCAATCTCGGCTGCAATCGTTGCTTCCTGCTCAATTTCCAAAGTCAACATTTCTTGATATTTGGGAAAAGCAGGAGATTCTATGGTCTCCTTAGCAGCAGTGAAAGAGTCTTCGTAACAGAGGAAATCTCCAAGCAGTTCCTCTTCTGCACGCCAAGGCTTGAAAAGTTGCAAAAGTGCTAAATAGAAAAACTCCTTTTTTTCTGGAGATTCGCCACTCAATTTTCGATGGTTTACTAATTGGCATTTTCTTTGCTTGACCAGACATCCCTCACTTCCAATTACAGCATACACTCCTTTCTCAATATCTTCTTTGATGTTCCTCTTGAATATATAATTTTGTAGAACCTCATATAGACAAACATTCTCAAGGTGACTGCTTCGATTTGGATAATATGTATCCAACATGTTGGTCTTCAAAATGTCGGTACTGTTTGGTTCCTTTTCCGCCAAATACTCAATTTCCCGGACAGGTTTTAGAACTCGATTTCGCGTTGCAGCAAGACCAAGACTCGCCCAAACGATACTCCTGGATTTGGCATAGAGACTTGCTGAAGACAACCGGTCAGAACATTCGTAAGCTCCGATTTCTCGATGCGACAACATCTTCAGACTGAAACTGTACAACTTCTTGCTGAGGCTCTTTTCATGGGAAATGTCCTCCCACATATCCTTCAATTCTGTCTTTTCTTTTTTGGTGATGTAAGATGTCGCATACCGAGCCACAGCCATATAGTTGTCAGCCACAAACTGTATATCCATGTTAGCATTCCACATGGACAAAATCACTGGGTTGTAGTCGTTGATGTACTTGGACTCTTCGTTCCTTTTCAAATTGTATGTATTTTTGGGTGATTTCCTCGTCACATTATGTCGCAATGAAGACATCAAACTGTTCACTCTTCCTTTAGAAATCACCGGTCGTGGAAAGTTGAAACGACATTTGGTGTAGAACTAGTCCTTGTTTCTGAATTTACGACGACAGTACTTTCCACAACGATGGCTTTGGAAACGTAGAACTTGTTCTCTTAGGCTTTTCTTCTCCGTTGCGTTTGGAACAGCACACGTAGAATACTGTTCTATGAAATTCATCACTAAGTCATCCGGATCTGTTCCAAATTTAGGTGCATCCTTGATCCACAGCAACATATGTATATGAGGAGCACCTCTTGCTTGGTACTCCTTTCTCCAGAAGAAATCCAACACCTCTCCAAGAGGTGGATTCTTCTTATTTGTGATGAAAGACATCATAGCTTCAAATCTATGATTGAAGTACCTGCATACATTCACTGGATCCAAAGAACACAGTTCTCCAGGTGTCTTGAATTCAATGTTTTCAATATTTCCATTTGCCTCTCGTAGAAATTCAAGTAAGTCTTCCCAGCCATACTCGGCACAGCTCAGAGTGAGGAACCAAGTTGGAGTTCCTAAGTTCCTCAGCATACATTTTAAATCACCATGACGACGGTACCAGTACTCATTAGTACCACGCTGACACGCCATGAGATTAATTAGGTGAGAATCCAAAATACTGTCTTGGACATTGACTTTATGCATAAAGTCACTTGCCGAGATGTTTCGCATCTGTATACCACTTTTTAAGATGTGGTTCACTGCATATGACAGTCCAGACAGGAGATGAAACAAATAGGGAATGCATTGACGAAACCTAGGATCTTCTGCATACAATCGTAAAGTCCGGTATTCAGAAGCAGGAATTTGATGAGGTCGCTCATCATATCTTCCTCCTTGACCTGTTGGAAATAGTTGTGGGAAACACCGAGCTTCCAAACTTTCCTCCCAAACACTAATGGGACTCCCTTTGGCTTGTTTCATTTGAAACAACTCAATAGCATTCCCCATGACTTCCTTGGAATGCAAAGGATGAACACTATAATGTTCATATATTTCTTCACTTTTAGAGGCCTCTACTTTCTCAATTTGGCCAGCACACAAATCGCTCTCCTCTTCATCACTTACTTCCTCTCCTGCAACATATACATTCTTATAGAACTTATTATTTTTCTTCAAATACAATGTTGCCTTTTTGACTTTCCTAACATCCACTAAATCTTGCCATATTTTCTTATTCTTTGTCGGAACCCCATTAACCAAGATAACCAGAGGTTCCTCTTCCACTTTTTCTACTCCAATTGTGTTAATGTTTTTGTTCAAATCTAGAGGCAAATAAACAACTCTTCCCTTTAATCCTCTCTGTAAATCTGATGGAGGCAACTTCCCTGTCTTTGGCTCCATTCTTACAATAGCCTGAAAGGGATGGATACTTTGAATCAAAATAGATTCATAAGTATTTAAATCCTTCAATTCAGAAGGAATCTCAGCCAATTCCAGATTATTATGAACCGCCCTAGCAGGCATCTGGTTTTGGTTTAATTTGTTACAACAATAAGTACACACACGTTGATCCGATCCCAAATCAAAACAATTTTCTACCATCAAGTATGTGGCAAAATCCTTCCATTCACTATTATTTTCCCTTTCACTTTTTGCATATAAATCCACTAACTTAATCTGATTCTTGTAATAAGTATGTCAACAACACACACAAGTGAAATTAGGCCTCTCACTTGATTTCATCTGAAACGTGGCAATTTCCTTCTGAAATGTATCTGTACTACAAACCTGTACATTATCTTCAACATTACCCTCTACTTCTGGGTCAATTTGAACATTCTCATCTTTACTTCCAAAGTAACAAAACTCAATTTCTTCACAAATATTCTTGACATCTATTTCAGAACCATGCAAAAGAGCAGCACATAATTGTTTAAGCATAATTGCTGGACTCTTAGCATGATACAACATTCTGACTAATTTCCTGACTTTATTATGATGCACTGCTAGCATCCTGAAATGATGAAAAACACTCTGGCATACTCTCCTGGAAAGACAAGCCAGTGAATGACCACACAAACCTGTCATTTGTCTCACTCTGCAAGGATCTAATTCTTGCAACAACTTCATTTTCTGCTTCAAACTTTTCTAAATGTCCGTACAAAATCACAAAGCAAATTGATGGAATCCTGTCGCACACTGCAAATAGAACTACACTTCCAAATGTACACAGAACCCTTAGGACGTCTTCCTAAAACCTCATTACCTAACACCTCGTCTGCCTCTGTTGTCGCAAGTTTTTCTTTTTCAACTGGACAACCATCCTTCACTTCATAAGCTCGACCACTGGTGTCAACTGCAAACACCAAATCATTATCCTGAAAATAACTCTCCTCATTAAAAAATGCCTCACAACTTGAACTATGCATCCATTCTCCGGAAAAAACTTCACAAAAGTTAGTACGATTTACTACTCTCTTCCATCTACTATTTGATTTGAAATCAGAAATTACCTTGTTTAGTTTCCTAATTCTATTGATTACCAAAATAAATAACTTTCGCTTAATTTCGAAAGCATGATCAATAATTTTCTCTACATTTTTCTTTTCTTATAAAATGCCACTTTCTGTTGGCCTTTCTTAATATTTTTTAATAAATTTACTATTATCCTGTTGCGGAACATTCGTTTTCGAATGTCCCTAAACTGTTGTTTCCTTCTACTATCATGCACAGAGTTATCTCTTGCTCTAGCAGTAACATTTTTGATTGGTCTTTCTTTTCCATTTAAATTGCTTTTCTTTTTCTGGACTGAAACATTTTCGGAAGAAATACTTTTTTTACTACAAATATTTCTTATGAATGATTTCGTGCTCTTACCCGGAGCTTTCTTGGTGATTTCACGAGTTTTTTGGGGAGAGGACTGCTGCAATAATAGATGATCCTGCTGTCTTTGACGTTTTCTAGCCTTTCTAATTCGATTCTTAGTTGGCATTTTTCAAATTTTGAAATGATCTGCAGTTGAATCTGTGGAAAAATATAATAAAAAATGTTATTAACCACTATTACTAAACAGTAAATGAATAACAGTCATCAAAAACTTAACACCCTACTTATTATTTAACATAGCAAATCTTTTGCACCACCACTGCGTCACAAAAGTGACGCACAGTGGTACAAAACAGGCATACACCTATCATAAATCTCTCCCTAACATTTTAAATTATTGATTCAGGATGACGATAAGGGGCCTCATTTATGAGGCCTTGCGTCAGTTTTGCGCTGCGGATGCGGCACTTTTTGTGACGCATCTGCGGCGTAAAACATGCGCCTTGTTGCGCCATATTTAAAAAGTGACGCATCTAGGTAGATGCGTCACTTTTTAAACCCCTGCGCCACATTATACCTGCGTCAGGTATAATGTATGCAGAGGTGGCGTTCCCCCGCAAAAAGCCTCGTAATAGTGACGCAGTGAAATCTATGAGATTTCACTGCATCACTTTTAGGATGCTGTTGCGTCAAAATCTTGCGCCTGCCTCACAGCAGGCGTAAGGCTGACGCAAGCCCTTTCACATGGGGCTTTCCCCATGTGAAAGGACGCATTGCTGGAGATGCGTCACTTTTGTGACACACTCCAGCAATGCGTCACTTTTGCGCTTACAGATGCGTCAGAAATACTGACGTATCTGTAAGTCCTTGCAACATGATGCGTCATACATTAAATATGACGCATAATTGGTGTCGCAAGGAGTGCGCAGTGAAAAGTGACGCATCGCTGTTTTCACGCAGCGATGCGTCACTTTTCATAAATGAGGCCCAAGGTGTGGCCTATCTAAAGGTTTGTTTGGGCCCAGATCTTTGGACTGGGGTGAATGTGTGTCATTGATCCACATTCGGTCCATCACCTGTTTTGTTTGTTTGAGGTGAGGCCAACACACGGTTGCAGATGAGATTTTTGCTTGTTGAAGAAAACAAAGGAGATAGTACATGTGAAGGCCTACCAATGAAGTAAGTCATGTCCACTTCACTCTTGAACAAAGGGCAGACCTCTTTTGAATCTGTGGTCACACCTAAACTTCATCTACACAATGTCATTCATAAACTTAGGAAACACTAGTGATGTAATTGAAAAATGTGGAGTTTCTTTTCCTCATTTCAGAATTACATCACCTGTGTTTCCTCATTGACTTAAAATGTCCTTAATACACATGAAAGCGTTTTTTAGATTGCCCCTGCACCATTTTGGGTCATTTTTAACCTGGCTATATAACTCCCATAATCAAAATCTAAATTTGCCAAGCACAGGTGGGAGCGTATTTACAAGAAACTTGCCCCATTAAGAACGCTTTCCATTTAAAAAGGGAAAAATAACATCATAGACACTCAAATGCCTTATAAATATGGCCCAAACAACCTATGAAGCTCTAGCAGTACATATCCAGAAATGTAATTGATTTCAAAAAATCGTTTTTAAACACAGCATATAAATCAATTGTATACCTACATTCAAGAGGAAATGACTAAAAATGTCCTTAAGACACATGAAAGCGTTTTTTTGAATGCCCTTGCACCATTTTTCAGACATTTTTAACATGGCTATGTAACTCCCATAATCAAAATATAAATTTACCAAGCACAGGTGGGAGCGTATTTACAAGAAACTAGCCCCATGAAGAAAGCTCTTCAATTAAAATGGGAAAAATAACATCAGAGAAACTCAAATGCCTTATAAATATGGCCCAAACAACTTATGAAGCTCTAGCAGAACATATCCAGAAATGTAATTGTTTTCAAAAATCGTTTTTAAACACAACATATCTGTTTCAGCTTACATGAGAGACCATGGAATGGGCTCCATGTACAACAATATCTTGTGTTACTGCATGCCAGAATGCTAAACCGAATATGCAATTACAATTTCTCAAAGAAACAAAATCTATTTGTATATGACTTGAGACAAAGCCACATTTTAAAAACACAGCTTTCTTCATCATTTTCTCCTTAAATCATACTATTCTCTATCTAAATTAAATAAATCTTTTCTCACCTTAGCAAATACTTTTTGAGTTTCAAAACAGTCTCAGAAATACTCCAAATTGTCTTCAGCAGAACAAAGAGGATGCACTCCAGAGGCTGCAGCTATAGAAAGCACAGAAATACAGATATTCATTACACATATCTCTCATATTAGGCAATCATAACTCTTCCCTCATTTTTTTCAAATCAAAACCCTTCCCCCCTCTTCCCTCTCTGCCTTTTTTGCTTAGCAACCACCTCCTGAAAGACCTCTCATGTTTGCAAGTTCACACAACAATGTTTCAATTGAACTCTGAACTCTCAGTGCACCTGCGTATCCAGTGCAATCTTTCATTAAAGGTTTTTTCCTTGACCATTCAAATTACATCTTTCAAAGAACACATCCATGCACCCTAACTTTCTGTTTTCAGAAATGGAAATGCACCAATCACTGCTAATGGATCATTAGCACTGGAAATCCACAGTTTTTTTTCTTTACAAACTCCTACTGTTTCAAACTGCCCTTTCATTACCACACTTCATCTGACTGCAGCCCAACCTTCTCTAACCATGTTTAATGTCTGGATTGTTGGACATAGTTACATCTACTGGGCTCAAAGGTATGCTGAGAACAGAAATTTACCTAACCTCAATTTACAAGATGTGGAAATTAAGTGGTTGGGCCAAAGAGGATTAAAATGTCACCAATTGATACCATTGGTGAAAACCTTTATACATTTGCCAAAACCTGACCTGTTAATTGTGCACTGTGGAGGTAATGATTTGGGCACTTTGACTGGGGTAGGTCTGGAAATGCTTTTAAAGGACACCTTTGAGCAATTAATGGCACTTTTTCCTCAAACTGCCTTGGTATATTCCAATATATGTCAATAAACAAAAAAGTGGCCTGGTCAGAAACCTGTAAGTGTGCCGCAACTGAACTAGTGCCCCAAGACCATTAGTAGCACTAGAAGTGATAACCCAGGTCTGTTAAGAAAAATTCCCATCAGCCCACCCATGTGGTGGAATGTCGTCATGTGGGAGATGTCACCAATCCAATTCTCAAACAGTGCACCTAGTCATGGTGCAGAGATGGATTAACATGGTGTAAATACAGACCACTGGGCTTCACTGGTGATGCTAATGGGGTGCAGTGCAAAAAATTAAAGTGAAAAACGTGAAAGTAAAATTGACTCCAAGGGCCAAAATTAATTTTAATCAGTATGGCGCTCGGGTCAAGATTAAGATTGCCAAAATAGTTTGAAATAATAACTATATGTGTGCAAAGTAAGTGGAGGTCGACATGTTTCAGCTGTGTTGACTGTTGGTCTTAGCTTTCTTCAGGACCATTAGGAAACTGCGACTGCAAATCAAAAATTAGTGATGTACGCTAATGTACATTGGATAAGTCCTACCAGTTCCTCTGAGCCCAGATGAATACTGTAGGAAGTCCAGAACTTTATGTATCTCCTAAGGAAGAGACATAAGCGTGAATCAAAAACCATGTAGTGCACAACAGATGTTAGGAAAACAAGCACAAGATGCTGAGCACAAAAACAGGGCAATGGAGACAATCTCTCCCCGCTAATTATACTACTATGTTTTAATCAGTGTATAAAATCACACATATGGGAATGGATGTGGTAACTTACCCAGCATTATGTGGGAGTACGCCTCACCTCACCCGGAACCCACTCGGGAAGAAGGGAGGCCCGCTCTAGTTAAGGAGGGAAATGGACAAGAAAGTACCTCTGAAAAGTAGCAAAGGGACTAACAACAATAATAGCTACCATTTCCAAAACTATTCTTAACACATAATGCTGGGTAAGTTACCACATCCAAGCTAAGACCAACAGTCAACACAGCTGAAACATGTCGACCTCCACTCACTTTGCCCACATATAGTTATTATTTCAAACTATTTTGGCAATCTTAATCTTGACCCGAGCGCCATACTGATTAAAATTAATTTTGGCCCTTGGAGTCAATTTTACTTTCACGTTTTTCACTTTAATTTTTTGCACTGCACCCCATTAGCATCACCAGTGAAGCCCAGTGGTCTGTATTTACACCATGTTAATCCATCTCTGCACCATGACTAGGTGCACTGTTTGAGAATTGGATTGGCGACATCTCCCACATGACGACATTCCACCACATGGGTGGGCTGATGGGAATTTTTCTTAACAGACCTGGGTTATCACTTCTAGTGCTACTAATGGTCTTGGGGCACTAGTTCAGTTGCGACACACTTACAGGTTTCTGACCAGGCCACTTTTTTGTTTATTGACAGTTTCTCTTAGGGCATGAGTGGTTTTGGTCGTTAAATATAGCCCTATTTGACCCTCCCTACGTTTATTCTTTATATTCCAATATATGCCAAAGACAGAAATGGAGGTGGTCCAACCAATTTTGTCCACAAATTGAGAAGTCGAGGAAGAATGCAAACAAATCTGTTTCAGCTTACATGAGAGACCATGGAATGGGCTCCTTGTACAACAATAACTTGCGTTACTACATGCAAGATATCTACAGAGGAGAGGGAGTTCACTTCTCAGATGAGGGCAACAGAGTTTTCATTCTGAATTTAAGACTGTGCATTGGTACCTACTTATAAGTACCAAAATGTACCATAAACCCAAAAGCTCTTTTCAGACTAACCCTACATCTGATCACTCACAATTATTATTTTTCTCTAACTTTTTTCTCTAATTTTCAACAAAATACGCTCAAAGAGCGCTACCCGGTACGCGAACTGGAAGCTAACCGCGCAAAATTTCTAAAAAAAATGTTTTTTCCCCGCACATATGGTCCTCCTCAGCCACCCTCAGAAAACCTAGGGGGTCAAGATACATCTACCGTGCCCCCTTCTACCCATTCTGAACATTATTTGCCCTCCATCTTGTATCTTGATTCGACCGAAACACAAAATGGTGGACTCCTGTTACGCTGCTGGTTCGCGGACCGGACCGCTTCCCGGGAAGCGGTCCAATAAAAAAGGTGGGAAAGTAATTCACAGAAAAACGACTGGAGACACTCTCACCAAATATAGATTAGCTCATACTACATAACAATCCCTTTCATTTTCACAAATTTGATAAAAAATCCATTTAGCCATTAAGCCTGTAGACCTCTCTAAATACCGTGAGGTAAATTACTTCACAAAACACATCTGAAGTGTTGGAATTGACAACCAATGAAAATGTTACTTTCATTTTCTACTTTTATTACCTGACATTTGATTGGTTATATACCTGAATATATATAAAGGAAGAGAAGAAAACACAGCCATTTTGACTGCTAATTCGTATTGTACATTACATTTGAATAGTTACCAAACACTTCAACTTGTTTGTGAAGGTAAGTTGTTATTTTTAAAACTGAAGTATATTGTGCACTATAACTTAATATGGTAAACTTTTTCTGATAGTTATATACTATCCCTCTGTAGTAATTATAGATTTAGATAGACTTCTCTGTTATAGTTATGGATGGAGTTAGGCTTCTCTTGGTTAAATCACATACACTTTTTTATAGTCCTACTTCCACTCTGATACTATACACTGCCAAAAGATGAATTCACTGATAAAAAACTGCCTATCTAAAATTAATCCCAACAGTGCCCTATCTCTAGTAATATATATTTTTTTAATCCAAATTTCAGGCAAAATGGAAGGCGAGCAGCAAGTTCAATTTAAAATTGTACTGGAAGAGAGCAGCCAAGGAAACATTGATGAATTTATGGATGAAAGTAGGGACCAGGAACTACTTCAATGTGTGGAAGCAGTGGATAACCTGCTTAAAAATGAGGACATTTTACACCCTCATAGACTTCAAAATATATTCAATGACAAAGATGAAATTTCTGACAATGAAATGTTAGAATATTTAATAAATTATGAAACACAATCAAAATAAATAAAATGCTTAAAAAATAAAGAAAAAAAAATAATCAACAAAAACAACAAACAATTAACATACAGTATTCTTTTTTCCTTATAGTACGCTGCCCAGAACACTTTCCGGTTCGCGGACTAGGCGCTCACAATGCAAAAAAAAAAAAATGTTTTTTTGCCCTGCTGGGCCCTTTTAAAACCTCCACATAAAACCTAGGGGGTCAACGAGCATCTACTATGCCCCCTTATGGTAATTTCCCCCTTTGTTTTGGCCTTCTCTTGTCTCTCGATCCTACCGAGAGACAAGATGGCGGCCGCTCCGGACTGTTTAGAATGTTGACAGACACAGAAGAGCCAATCAGATTCGCATCGCAAAGTTCCGTTACGCGAAAAGTACGCGAACCGGAGCGCAGCCCGGAGCGCTGTTACAGATACATATCTTTTTTTGAACGTTAATTTCTCAAAATCCACTGAAGCACATATATTGAGACCTAGCAAAGGCACATCGGGCTAACAGTCCCTACAATTTTGCCAAGTTTCGTGGAAATCCATTCAGCCGTTCGGGCTAAAAGTGAGGCCAACCGCCCTATGGAAATTAACATGGGAAAAACGCGTTTTGGGACCTCCCTTTTTTCTCGGCCCCCCCTTGCCGAACCCCCCCAAATTTTCAGGGGTTGCTCAGAAACAAAATGTGCCATTTTCCTGAAAATTTCAGCCGATTCCGTCCACAAACGCCAAAGTTTTTAGACATAGAATTTTCAAAAATCCCATAGGGAAAAAATCCTAACTATATATACCTACTGGCGACCGCCAGTAGGTAATATATATATATATATATATATATATATAATATATATATATATATATATATATATATATATATATATATATATATCTATACTACTATTATAAAGAGAGAACTTGCACCTTTTGGCAAGGTAAACTCGAAAACTACACCACCAATCTGAACACCCAAGACATCTTAGAAAACCTCAGGGCAAGAAGAAGGACATAGGCTACAAACGCATGAAATATTTACTAATAAAAATAAATTAGTCCTTTGCAAGTAGCGCCGGCCGCGACATATGCGTGAGGGGAGTAGCGTCGATCACAGCAACAGGAAGAGCGAGGAAATGAGTAGCGTCTGCATGAGGGGAGGAGCGGAGTTCACCAGCAACAGCAATACGGAGCGGTGAGAAGCGGTTAGCGGAGAAGCAGTGGCAGCGCGGGGAGGTAAGTCGGGACCTTGGGGGGGTTTACAAAGCCGGGGCAGGAGGCGGGCGGGAGAGTCGAGGCGCGAGGCCGTAGGCGCTATGCGCTATGCTCAATGTCGGGTCGGGGCGGGGCGGCAGGCGGCGGGCTCAAAGCGGGAGGCGGTATAGCCAATGTCAAGGCGGGAGGCGGGAAGGATGCGGACTGGGCAATGCTGTGGGGGGGGGTGCGGTGCACAAAGGCTTACAATGCTGCCCCCAGCCCCTTTCTGCCCCAGGCAACGCTGGGGCGGGCTGCTAGTATATATATATATATATATATTACCTACTGGCGGTCGCCAGTAGGTATATATAGTTAGGATTTTTTCCCTATGGGATTTCTGAAAATTCTATGTCTAATAACTTTGGCGTATGTGGATGGAATTGGCTGAAATTTTCTGGAAAATGGCACATTTTGTTTCTGAGCAGCTCCTGAAAATTTGGGGGGTGTTTCGCAAGGGGGGGCTGAGATAAAAGGGGGGTCCCAAAACGCGTTTTTCCCATGTTAATTTCCATAGGGCGGTTGGCCTCACTTTTAGCCCGAACGGCTGAATGGATTTCCACCAAACTTGGCAAAATTGTAGGGACTGTTAGCCTGATGTGCCTTTGCTAGGTCTCAATATATGTGCTTCAGTGGATTTTGAGAAATTAACGTTTAAAACAAGATATATATCTGTAACAGCGCTCCGGGCAGCGATCCGGTTAGCGAACTTTTCGCGTATCGGAACTTTGCGAAGCGAAGCTGATTGGCTCTCCGGTGTCTGTCAACATTCTAAACAGTCCGGAGCGGCTGCCATCTTGTCTCTCGGTAGGATCGAGAGACAAGAGGAGGCCAAAACAAAGGGGGAAATTACCAAAAGGGGGCATAGTAGATCCTCGTTGATCCCCTAGGTTTTATGTGGAGGTTTTAAAAGGGCCCAGGAGGGTCAAAAAAAAAATTTATTTTTTTTTGCGTGGTAAGCGCCAAGTTCGCGAACCGGAAAGCGTTCTGGGCAGCATACTATAAGGATAAAAGAATGATAGACTTTTCTAATACTGTATGTTAATTATTTGTTGTTTTTGTTGGTTTTTTTTGTTTTCTTTATTTTAATTTTTTTTTTATTTTGATTGTGTGTCATAATTCATTAAACTTTTAACATTCAATAAACATATAAAAATAAATAATGTGTCAAACAATTTTTGAATTAAGAAATTAAAATTTATTTTTCATTTTGTTTTTCAAAATTTAAAAGAAAATCTAAAAAATCGTGATCATTTTTTTCTTCATTTTTTAGTAGAAAATCCACTGCTTCTACGCATTGGACAAGTTCATTATTTATTGTGTCATCGTAGAAGTCCATATCATCTTGTGTCTGAATTTTTTCTTCTGTTTCAGTTTTCATGTTGTTTTGTTGTTCTTCCATTTTTAATTCTGAAAAATGAATTTTTAAAAAATATATCAGTACAGAAAGGGCATTGTTGGGTTTCAGTACAGATTGGCAGTTTGGTTATTTATATAGTGTTTTTTTCACAAAGAAAGGTGTCGCCTGCAATTAAGGTCTATTGCAGGGGGCCCCCTCCTTGGGCCTCCCATGGATGGTGTCAGGAGGTATAGGGGAGGGAGAAGGAGACGCTCCCTCAATTGCAAGGAGACCATTCACAGGCACTGAGGGGGCCCATTGTCCAGCATTTTTGCGCACCCACAGTTTTAACTTTTAGACCACAATCAATTCTCACACCTATGAAGGTGTGAGATATGCGTGTGGATTTAAAGTTAAAACTGTGGGGGTGTCAAAATGCTGGACAATGGGGCCCCCTCAGTGCCTGTGAATGGTCTCCTTGCAAGGGGCCACTTATGTAAATTGTAGGGGGCTTCGCCCACGTTCCTTTTTAGCCTATGGTCTTGCAAATTCTTGGAATGGCTCTGCCATAACTAAAACAGAGTAGTCTATTTTTTTCTATAAGTATTACAGAGTGATAGAATATAATTCTCAGAAAATGTTTTTCTAATTAGGTTTCAGTACAGAACATACTTAAGTTTTATAAATAATATCTTACCTTTCAAATATAAGTTGAAGTTATCAGTTGATTTTTTGTTGTGCACTTCACGAAGTAGCAGTCAAAATGGCTGTGTTTCCTTCTCTTCCTTTATATATATTCAGGTATATAACCAATCAAATGTCAGGTAATAAAAGTAGAAAATGAAAGTAACATTTTCATTGGTTGTCAATTCCAACACTTCAGATGTGTTTTGTGAAGTAATTTGCCTCAGGGTACTTAGAGAGGTCTACAGGCTAAATGGCTAAATGAAATTTCAATCAAATTTGTGAAAATGAAAGGGATTGTTATGTAGTATGAGCTAATCTATATTTGGTGAGAGTGTCTCTAGTCGTTTTTCTGTAAATTACTTTCCCACCTTTTTTTAGGACCGCTTCCCGGAAAGCGGCTCGGTTAGCAAACCTTAAGCGTCACGGGAGTCCACCATTTTGTGTTTCGGTCGCATTAAGATACAAGATGGAGGGCAAATAATGTTTAGAATGGGTAGAAGGGGTCATGGTAGACTTATCTTGACCCCCTAGGTTTTCTGAGGGTGGCTGAGGAGGCTTATATGTGCGGAAAAAAAACATTTAAAAAAAAAATTCCTCGAGGTTAGCTTTCGGTTAGCGAACCGGATAGCGCCCCGGGGAGCGTAATTTGTGGAAAATTTGTGAAAAAATTAAAAAAAATAATAATTGTGAGTGATCAGATGAAGGGTAGCTCTGAGAAGAGCTTTTGGGTTTATGGTACATTTTGGTACTTATAAGTAGGTACCAATGCACAGTCTTAAATTCAGAATGAAAACTCTGTTGCCCTCATCTGAGAAGTGAACTCCCTCTCCTCTGTAGATATCTTGCATGTAGTAACGCAAGTTATTGTTGTACAAGGAGCCCATTCCATGGTCTCTCATGAAAGCTGAAACAGATTTGTTTACATGCTTCCTCGCTTTCTCAATTTGTGGACAAAATTGGTTGGACCACCTCCATTTCTGTCTTTGGCATATATTGGAATATACCAAGGCAGTTTGAGGGAAAAGTGCCATTAATTGCTCAAAGGTGTCCTTTAAAAGCATTTCCAGACCTACCCCAGTCAAAGTGCCCAAATCATTACCTCCACAGTGCACAATTAACAGGTCAGGTTTTGGCAAATGCATAAAGGTTTTCACCAATGGTATCAATTGGTGACATTTTAATCCTTTTTGGCCGAACCACTTAATTTCCACATCTTGTAAATTGAGGTTAGGTAAATTTCTGTTCTCAGCATACCTTTGAGCCCAGTGGATGTAACTATGTCCAACAATCCAGACATTAAACATGGTGGGAGAAGGTTGTGCTGCAGTCAGATGAAGTGTGGTAATGAAAGGGCAGTTGAAACAGTAGGAGTTTGTAAAGAAAAAAAACTGTGGATTTCCAATGCTAATGATTCATTAGCAGTGATTGGTGCATTTCCATTTCTGAAAACATAAAGTTAGGGTGCATGGATGTGTTCTTTGAAAGATCTAATTTGAATGGTCAAGGAAGAAACATTTAATGAAAGATTGCACTGGATACGCAGGTGCACTGAGAGTTCAGAGTTCAATTGAAACATTGTTGTGTGAATTTGCAAACATGAGAGGTCTTCCAGGAGGTGGTTGCTATGGAAAAAGGCAGAGAGGGCAGAGGGGGGAAGGGTTTTGATTTGAAAAAAGTGAGGGAAGAGTTATGATTGGCTAATATGAGAGATATGTGAAATGAATATCTGTATTTCTGTGCTTTCAATAGCTGCAGCCTCTGGAGTGCATCCTTTTTCTTCTGCTGAAGACAATTTGGTGTATTTCTGAGACTGTTTTCAAAACTCAAAAAGTATTTGCTAAGGTGAGAAAAGATTTATTTAATTTAGATAGAGAATAGTATGATTTAAGGAGAAAATGATGAAGAAAGCTGTGTTTTTAAAATGTGGCTTTGTCTCTAGTGATATACAAATAGATTTTGTTTCTTTGAGAAATTGTAATTGCATATTCGGTGTAGCATTCTGGCATGCAGTAACACAAGTTATTGTTGTACATGGAGCCCATTCCATGGTCTCTTATGTAAGATGAAACAGATATGTTGTTTTTAAAAACGATTTTTGAAATCAATTACATTTCTGGATATGTACTGCTAGAGCTTTATAGGTTGTTTTGGGTCATATTTATAAGGCATTTGAGTGTCTTTGATGTTATTTTTTCCTTTTTAAATGGAAAGCATTCCTCATGGGGCAAGTGTCTTGTAAATACGCTCCCACCTATGCTTGGCAAATTTAGATTTTGATTATGGGAGTTACATAGCCATGTTAATAATGTCCAAAAAATGGTGCTAGGGCATTCCAAAAAACGCTTTCATGTGTCTCAAGGACATTTTCAGTCATTTCCTCTTGAATGCAGGTATACAATTGATTTATATGCTGTGTTTAAAAACGATTTTTTGAAATCAATTACATTTCTGGATATGTACTGCTAGAGCTTCATAGGTTGTTTTGGGTCATATTTATAAGGCATTTGAGTGTCTATTATGTTATTTTACCCTTTTTAAATGGAAAGCGTACCTCATGGGGCAAGTTTCTTGTAAATATGCTCCCACTTGCGGTTGGCAAATTTAGATTTTGATTATGGGAGTTACATAGGCATGTTAATAATGTCCCAAAAATGGTGTAAGGGCATAATCAAAATCTAAATTTGCAGGTGGAAGCGTATTTACAAGAAACTTATCGTCATCCTGAATTAATAAATAGATCTATTAAACAGTATCTCTGGTTTACTCCCTATAGCTGTTTTTCTTTTAACATTACTCTCTGTTTACTACCCTTATACTAACTCTTTTTTTTAAAAAAAAAATATTTTTTTGGTTCGCTTCAAGTTCGCGAACCGGGCAGCGAACCGGAAAGCGAACCAAAAGAAATAGAGCTTGCCAGAGTGCTAAACATTCTAGCAATTTCATTTGAAAGGGGAGGTAGTTCTGAAAAGAACTTTTTTTTAATGTTTTTTTTTTTTCTGAACATTTTTTGTTTTTTTTGTATTTTTAGAACAGTTTTATGTTTTTTTTTGTGTTTTTCATGGAGGGGAAACAACAAAAAACAGGCATTGAAAAGGGCTCAACAGGAGCAAAAAAAAAAATACTGTTTGGGTGGGTTAGGGCACTTATGGTTTTCAAACACCAAGTTGATTAAGTTCACGCTCATGTTCCCACATGAGAGCAGAGCACCACAATATATGCACGTAAACTTCATGTGCTTGAAGTTTGGCTGTATGTTTGGCACAGTTTCCTGTGCCTCTCTTCCTGTCAAAGATATAGTTGATGTTGATCTGGCCACAGGAGTTGTCGGGGGATTATCTTGAAGGTCCCTTAACTCTGCCCGGCTGTAGTTTAATGGATGCCACCTGGCCATATGGCGATGCATAGTATAGTTGCCCATACTATACTTTTTATCAGTGCCTCTAGATAATCTGTGTTTGCAGATTAGGCAGGTGGCATACTTGGCATTGACCTTCTTCTCCCCTTGAGGGATTGAGAAAAACTGCCATATGAAACTTGTTTTCCTTTTTGAAACACGGGGCAACTCCTGTATAAATTGAGGTTCATCTGTGTCCTCTTCTTCTAGGTCCTCCTCTTCCTCCTCTCTGTTGGAGATGAATTGTGATGGTGGTCCTCTCTTGTCATGAGGAGGTTGAGGTGGTGGTGGGGGTCCACCAGCTGAAGCAACAATAGAAGCCATTGCTGAAATACTGGAAAATGGTCTTTCTCTCACCAAGATGAAAGTCAGAGTGAGGAAAGAAGGAGGGGTTTACATGATTTGGGAAAAGCAAAAGTTCTGAACCAATGAAAAGTGTTATTTTTAGGTCACATGACCTAGTCATACATCATTTGGAAACCAAAAGTGAAATGAACCAATGAAAAGTTTGATAAACAAGTCACATGACCTGTTCCTCTTACGTTACGCGGTGCGCGCCGCGTCCCGGATCGTTTCCGGTTCGCGGTCATAAGACGCATTACGCGACAACGTGATACGTCGCGCTTCCGCGACGCGTCACAGTTGCGCTAACGAAACGTTTACCGGTTCGCGGACTAGGTCGCGGCATCAAGTTGAGCTAACGGAAAGCTTCCCGGTTCGCTTATCGGAAGCGAAGAAAAAAAATATTTAAAAAAAAATTATCAATAAACATCTAAAATATATTTTGGGATTTAAAGAATACATTTTACAGCTACAGATGTTAGCTTTTAAAAAACCAATGAAATTCACAGAAAAAACCATAGGTTATAGACCATATATAGTTAGGAATTTGCATTTACAAAACCTTGAAAATTCACTGAAAAAACCATAGGTTATAGACCATATATAGTTAGGGATTAGCCTTTTCAAAACCTTATTTTACTCACACAAAACCATTGAAATTTCATATATAGTTAGTTGCACTAACTATATATCGCGCACCCGCAATCCACTGCTGATGATGTCACATATTACATCATTCATGACATGGTCAGTGACATCACTGATGACATCACTGTTGACATCTCAAATGACATCACTGATGACATCACTGATGACATCTCAAATGACATCACTGATGACATCACTGATGACAACTCAAATGACATCACTGACAACATCACTGATGATATCATTCATGTGATAATACGATGAACCTCTTCAGACTATAATATAACCTTAGCTACAATCAGTGTAAACAGACACTCACAGACTGTCACTCATCCATGAAGTTACTCATACATCTACTCAGTCATGCAAAGAATCAATCACACCTCCATTTCCTCAACTATACAGTTATACACACCTTACTAATTCAAACATATTCTAACACATATTTATTTCCTATACGATCCCTAATACAATTTCACAATGATCCATACAGCCACTCACACATTCACTGGCTCTTATGCACGGTTATATATGTCAACTCTCACATGCACTGTGTTTTACATATGTACTTACTTTGACATGTTGCACTGAGATATCCATTCACTCACCAATACACTCATGCACACAGTCAACCGCCCATGCAGCTGTTTCCACATGCACTTTTGAACCCATACATCTAGTGAATCAACTGCTCACACATCTATGCACAGAGTCAAACACCTCCCAGCCACTCATACACATACTCAGTTTCCCATACAAATACTTGGGCAACCAAGGAATATCCCATATAGTTACTCATATAGCTACTGATTAACACATTCAGCAGTTTACAGAACAACAGACATAATGATGCACAAATTAAGACAGTTTAGTCACTAACCCATGCACTCAGTGAGACACATCTAATCACTCACTCATACAGTCAGTCATGCACCTACTAAATCCTTCATCCAGACACTTATACATCCACTCATTCTTCAATATGTAAGACATATTTTAACTTTACAGAAACATACAGTCACTGGATGTTGTCATCAGTGATGTCATCAGTGATGTCACTGACCATGTCATGAATGATGTAATATGTGACATCATCAGCAGTGGATTGCGGGTGCGCGATATATAGTTAGTGCAACTAACTATATATGAAATTTTAATGGTTTTGTGTGAGTAAAATAAGGTTTTGAAAAGGCTAATCCCTAACTATATATGGTCTATAACCTATGGTTTTTTCAGTGAATATATATATATATATATATATATATATATATATATATATATATATATATATATATATATATATATATATATATATATATATATATTACCTACTGGCTATCGCCAGTAGGTATATATAGTTAGGATTAATTCCCTATGGGATTTCTGAAAATTCTATGTCTAATAACTTTGGCGTTTGTGGACGGAATCGGCTGAAATTTTCAGGAAAATGGCACATTTTGTTTCTGAGCAGCCCCTTAAAATTTGGTGGGGTTTCGTCAAGGGGGGGCTGAGAAAAAAGGGGGGTCCCAAAACGCATTTTTTACATTGAGTTTTCCATAGGGCGGTTGGCCTCACTTTTAGCTCGAACGGCTGAATGGATTTGCACGAAACTTGGCAAAATTGTAGGGACTGGTAGCCCAATGTGCCTTTGCTAGGTCTCAATATATGTGCTTCAGTGGATTTTGAGAAATTAACGTTTAAATCAAGATATATATCTGTAACAGCGCTCCGGGCAGCGATGCGGTCCGCTTACTTTTCGCGTTTCGGAACTTTGCGCGCAGAAAGCTGATTGGCTCTCCGGTGTCTGTCAACATTCTAAACAGTCCGGAGCGGCCGCCATCTTGTCTCTCGGTAGGATCGAGAGAGAAGAAGAGGTGAAAAACGAAAGGGGAATTTAATGAAAGGGGGCAAGGTATCCCCCTCTTGACCCCCTAGGAATGTTGTTGGGGTTATTAAAGGGTCCCGTGGGGAAAAGGAAAAAAAAATGATTTTTCACGGTAGAAGCGCTTCACGGGCCGCGAACTGGGCCGCAAACTGGTAGCGAAACGGGAATTCGCCATTTTGTGCTTCGTTAATTTAATTACTAGGTATAAGGGGGTGCGGGAGACGTATCCTAATCCCCTATGTTTCCTGAGGGTGGCTGAGGAGGCTGATATATGTTGATACATCTCTTCCAGCGGCTGTGCGTGAGCTTTTTTTTATTTTGCTACGTGACAGTCCGGAGCGGCCGCCATCTTGTCTCTCGGTAGGATCGAGAGAGAAGAAGAGGTGAAAAACTAAGGGGGAATTTAATGAAAGGGGGCAAGGTATCCCCCTCTTGACCCCCTAGGAATGTTGTTGGGGTTATTAAAGGGTCCTGTGGGGAAAAGAAAAAAAAAATGATTTTTCACGGTAGAAGCGCTTCACGGGCCGCGAACTGGGCAGCAAACTGGTAGCGAAACGGGAATTCGCCATTTTGTGCTTCGTTAATTAAATTACTAGGTATAAGGGGGTGCGGGAGACGTATCCTAATCCCCTATGTTTCCTGAGGGTGGCTGAGGAGGCTGATATATGTTGATACATCTCTTCCAGCGGCTGCGCCATCTTGCCTTTTTTCCAATGCCACAATTTTGTCGTGCACGGCAGCCATTTTAGATGCCAGGCTGGTCCCAGGCTATCACCTACCCCTGCGGATGTAGTTTATGGCCCCAGCTGTAGAGAATTCAGACATGCCAACCCTCCTGATTCAGGCGTGTGACTTCTGATTTCAGTGCTAGTCTCCCGCCTCCCGATTTCTGCAAGCAAAAACCCGGGGGCATATTACGAACAACTAGCGATAATTTTTGTCTCTAACTTGTTTAGAGACAAAAATTATCGCCGCACATCGGCGATTTTTATCGCAGATAAACCTTGCTATTATCGCAGAAAAGTCAGCGATATTCATGTATTATCGAGCAAATGCTCTTAGCCATGTTATCCACCTCCCATTGGATGACATGGCTAAGAACTGCTCAGGGCAGGTGTTAGATTTTGGAGATATTCGCGCTTAGCGCGAATATCTCCAAAAGTTGGTAATAGAAGATAGCGATGTTAGGGACTGTTTCCAGTCGCTAACATCTTGGTACGCCACTTTGCATGTCATTAGTGATAAGTATCACTGACATGCAAAGCGGGGCCCAAGATGGTCGCTATCTCCTTTTAGCTGTCACTAACTGGTGTTAGCGACAGCTTGGTAATAGGGAGATAATTTTATCTCCGCTTTCATGGCTTTTAAAGCCAAAAAAGCGGAGATAAACCCCCTTGATAATATGCCCCACGATTCCTTGGGGGTTTCAGCTGACAGGGCTTGGTATTGTGTTACATGGTAATTTTTCCAGGAAACGTCAGAGGGTCGATGCAGGGGTTCTAGAAGGGGTGATAAACCATTTAAGCCTCATGAACAAGCGCATGGTCTTTTAAAGATTTGTGAAGTACTCGGGGCGGCGGTGTGTGTGTGCCCTCTTTTAGGAGCGGGCGGGGGGGCACTGCCAGCAACTTGCCAGGTCAGGTAGTGTTCAACACGTGCATCACCCTTTCTCTGCCTGCTATTGCGCTCCATGCTTCGGAAAGGTAAGAAAAAGAACGTGCATTTGAGTTTGAAATGTCCGATCCTGCAGCAGCACACTTCCAAAGCCCACACATGACAATAACCCGATTCAAGGCCCCATTCACCCGTTTAAAAAAAAATAGATAACACTCCAACAAAGTAAGATTATAAAACTTTATTAACTATTAACTATAACGAACGGAACAAAAACTAAAAACATTTAAACATTTTTCAACACAAAAAGCAACAATGGTTAGAAGCTGTCTTTTGTGCGAATAGTCCCAAGGCAGCACAACGTGCAGAGTTCTGGACGGCACCCAGGTGATGTCGCCTGGGTGCCGCACTGGTTTTGGGATCCTACAATGCAGCACAGAAAAACAGCGTGGGGCGTCCCGGGTGGTGCGGGGGGAGGCCTCCTCAGTAGCGGTCTGTTGTGCGAATAGTCCCAAGGCAGCAGAACGCGTTGAGATGTTGATGGGACTGTGTCCAGTGTCACATGGCTGACACAACATGTACGACAGGCACCCAGGTGATGTCCAGTAAACTGCCGCACTGGTTTTGGTATCCTACAATGCTGCTCCGAAAATTGGCGTGCGGTGGCCCAGGGGTGGGGGAGGCGGCGTGAACGGGCCTCCCCAGGTGGCGGCCATCTAGCTGAGTTGCGCCCGCTCTTGCGGCTACAGCGTCTCGCTCACCATGTTGTTGAGTTGCTCCCACTCTTGCAGTGCAGCGATAGGCGGCTGCCACATGGCTCTTAAAATGGCGGACGGCTCCTCGGTTTTGGGCCTGGTCCACTGAAATGGCCCTGGGACACCTTGGAACTCGGACGCTTGCCTGCTAGGGCTTGGGCTCCATTCTCGAAAAGCGTCCCCTCAGCCGTGAAGATTCTACAAAAGTCTTGGGGGCCCCCGACTCCCGCAGGCTTCCGGTGGGGAGCGGCTGCCATGATTGCTCGCGGAATGACCACGACGGAGCCACGAGATGGTGGTGCTCTCATGCTGACGCCAGCTTCAGTCTGAATGATCCAGAAACAAGGTGGGGCTTTCATCGTTTGGGAAAAAAAAATGTTCTAAACCAATGAAAAGTGTTATTTTTAGGTCATATGACCAAGCCTTCCATCTTTAGGAAACCAAAAGTAAAATGAACCAATGAAAAGTTTTATAAACAAGTCACATGACCTGTTATGCGGCATAGGGCTACAAAAAGCGTAGAAAATCCGTTGGCACGTGAGGCGGCGTCAGTAGCGGACCCATGTGCGAATAGGCCGAAGGCAGCACAACGCGCCGAGATTCGGATGGCACCGAGGTGGTGTCCAGCAAATTGCCGCACTGGTGTGGCCATCCTACAATGCTGCGCCAAAAGACGGCGTGTCCAGCTGAGTTGCGGTCACTGTTGCGGTACAGTGACTCGAACGCGCCGAGATCCGGATGGCACCGAGGTGGTGTCCAGCAAATTGCCGCACTGGTGTGGCCATCCTACAATGCTGCGCCGAAAGACGGCGTGTCCAGCTGAGTTGCGGTCACTGTTGCGGTACAGTGACTCGAACGCGCCGGGATCCGGATGGCACCGAGGTGGTGTCCAGCAAATTGCCGCACTGGTGTGGCCATCCTACAATGCTGCGCCGAAAGATGGCGTGTCCAGCTGAGTTGCGGTCACTCTTGCGGTACAGTGAGTCGAACGCGCCGAGATCTGGATGGCCCCGATGTTGTGTCCAGCAAGTTGCCGCACTGGTGTGGCCATCCTACAATGCTGCGCCGAAAGTCGGCGTGGGGTGCCCCGTTGGCTTATGAGGTGATGTCAGTAGTGGACTGATGTGTGAATAGGTCGGAACCAGCACAAGGCGCCAAGATCCGAATGGCAAGTCCTGGATGTTGAGTGCCTCAGTTGAGAGTTCTGAGCAGTGCTTGTAAGACTGTCTGAAGCTTATTTGCACCTGCTGCAGCTTCACTATTGCCCTGGTGTGGCCAAAGGTGGCACATGACATAGGCGGCCGGCTCCCGAGTTGCGGCGGAACTTTTTTCCTTTTCCTTTCTGCTTCTTTTCCTACAATCCGTTTCATCTGAAGACACGACCAGGTCCCTGAATGTGTGCAGCGGGACGCTATTGATTGAATGAAAATGGCGGCTTGACACAAAGCTGACTCAAGCGTTACTGTTGATGCTATACAGACAAAAATTGGTTTTCAGTTTGTACATTCTTCAGGTTTTTTTTTTCCATCCAAGTCTGATTGAGAGTTTGTAGAAAAATGGCTTCAGATTTTCCACATACTACTCTTCAACATTCTTCCTAAATGTAACAATGTGAAACTCACTAGGAGAATGGCTGTTTCTGTTTCCTTTCAAAATGCTGCCAACACTATTTTCTGAATGGAAGACACCATCTTGTAGCATAAAGGGCCGAAAGGGGTTCTGGTCTGGCCGATGGTTGGTGGAGACATTTTGACTATATCTTGGACCTGCCCGGCCTCGCCCAAAATGGCGACAGTATAAATGGGACTCGTAACTCCTTGCCCGCAAATGTATATCTAGAAAATGTTATTGTAAGTGGCCGTGTCGTATTTTAATTACAAAATGTACGTCCACCGATTCCGCAACTGTTAGACACCTTTGTTCTTGCAACCTAATGGCCCGCTCGTTACGTTCTTCTACAGTGTAAATGTCTCCTCATCATATACGATTTCAGTTTGCTCCGTGGCCGGCCCACGTGGTTATAGGCCCGTATTTGTATACTGACATTTTCACAATAAAGGTTTTTAAAACAAAACACGGTAGTAGTATTTACATTGGTAAAGTTTTTACTTTTAGTCACTGTTTTCGAATCAGTAAAGGCAAGTGAAATAAAGCAGTCCAATTACATGACGGATAAAAGGTATAATATGTAGGAACGCAGTAAAGATAAATGCTTAAGGGCAGTTGTGTTTTTCATGTCTGCAATATAAAGTGATCGATAAGAATCTGATAATCAGGCGTATCGGCGACTAAGATAGCAGGCCGAATCTCTTTTACTCAACGGCTCCGTTATGGAAGGAAGAAACGCCCTTTTTCTCGAAAAAGGAATATATTTTACTTACAAGACAGTTGTAAATTTTCCGGGAAAGTACATTAGCCTTGAATATTATAACATATGTTTGAAAAAAAAATATTGTTCGAAAACAATAAAAAGCGTAATTTTTAGGTCATATGACCAAGCTTTTCATCATTAAATTAACAAAAGTAAAATGAACCAATGAAAAGTTTTATTAACAAGTCACATGTCCTGTTATGCTTACGTTACGCGCTGCGCGCCGCGCCTCGGATCACTTCCGGGTGCGGTAACGCGGCGTGTCATATAACGCATTACGCGACAACGTAGGTCAAGAATATAGTCAAAATGTCTCCACCAACCAGCGTTCGGAACACAACTCCTTTCAGCAGTCCAAAAAGTTCTGTTAAATGACAACAGAGGGGACAGGCAACAAGAACCATCAGTCAAAGAGGGGAGGGCAAGTTCTTCTCTTCCGGGTCATGTTGGGGCGCTACCGGAACTGATCGAATTGGTAGTCTACAGTGTTTCTGGATGTTTCAGACTAAAGCTGGCGTCAGCATGAGACCACTACCATCTCGTAGCTCCGTCGTGGCCATTCCACGAGCAATCATGGCAGCCGCTCCCCACCAGAAGCCTGCTGGAGTCGGAGGCCCCCAAGACTTTTGTAGAATCTTCACGGCTGAGGGGACGCTTTTCGAGAATGGGACCCAAGCCCTATCAGGGAAGCGTCCGAGTTCAAAGGTGTCCCAGGGCCATTTTAGTGGACCAGGCCCAAAACCGAAGAGCCGGCCGCCATTTTGAGAGTCCTGTGGCAGCCGCCTATCGCTGCACCGCAAGAGTGGGTGCAATTCAGCTGGATGGTGGGCAAGACGCTGTAGCCGCAAGAGTGGGCGCAACTCAGCTGGATGGGACAAGGTTCAGAATTGAAGAGTCATCAAAAGGCAAAAAGTTCCGCCGGATCCCGGGAGCCGGCCGCCTATGTCGGGGGCAATCTCAGGCTACACCAGTGCTATAAGACTTGGGGAGGGTGTCGGAGCCAAGCGTCTTCTCCGAGTCCATGGCCATCACACCGCCCCGCAGGGGCCTCCGTCAAGCTGTTTAGGAAGGTAACATATCACATTGTTTTCTAATGCAGTCAGGTCCACAAACGACACTCACTTACTTTGAGAATAGTGCAGCTGCAGTAGGTGGAAATAAGCTTCAGACAGTGTTACAAGCGCTGCTCAGAACTCTTAACTATGGCACCCAACATCCAGAACTTATGCTATTTGAGAATGGCAGTGACATCGAAGCATCTCAGGGACCAAAACCATTAACGTACTTTCACGTATGAAAATCTTACTTGGGGAGGGGGCAGGAGCGAAGTGCCCCCTCCCAGTCAGCGCCACCACACCGTATGTTGAAAATTTGAAGCCATCGTTCTACAAAGTCAACCAAACTTGGATTAAAAATCTAGAAAAATGTACAAACTGAAAACCAGTTTTGGTCTGCATAGCATCAGTAGCAACGCTTGAGTCAGCTTTGTGTCAAGCCGCAAATTTGATTCAACAAAGCACAGACATTGAAAAAGGCTCAAATTCAGAACTCTAAACTATGGCACCCAACATCCAGGAGCTTGCCATCCGGATCTTGGAGCCTTGTGCTGCTTTCGATCTATTCACACATCGGTCCACTACTGACATCATCTTATAAACCAACGTTATGTAAATAGTTTTTTAATAAAATGTTTTACCCTGTTTCTTTGCTGGTGTGTTGTCTATATTTTTAATATTTGCATAGGGTTTGTCGTTATTTTGTGCGGGATGGGTGATGGAGCCGAGCTGTCTTGCAGCCCTCATGGTGTGGAGCTCAGTTCATCTCACTATTTTCGTATTTCTCATGAAGGGTTGTTCCTAATATTTCTATTTTAGCGAGGTCAATAAGAGATCCAATTAGTGGCCTACTGATTTTGCTCGATTACTTTTATTTTTTTTACACAATTTTTCACTATCTGCAAAGACTAAACAGAGTATTGCGACTTTGTGCTTGTTTGTAAATAGAGAATGATCCAAAGAGAACCAATTCTAAAACAGTAAATGCTTGGACAACAATCAATCAAATGGAGAGACAAGCAGCCACGACGGATTACAACGGGGGTAAAGGCCTGCGTTAACTACCCTTCAGTATCTGCAAAGAGAGAGTACTACTAAGACAAAAGAGGGGAGGGGGGGGGGGTGCAGCGTTCAAAGCACATCAGCGTGCATAAATACGAAAATGTTTTTATTTATCACGTACTTGACATTTTAAAGCTTTTCATATTTGCTATTAAAAAACCAATGAAATTCACAGAAAAAACCATAGGTTATAGTGGATATATAGTTAGGAATTTGCATTTACAAAACCTTGAAAATTCAATGAAAAAACCATTGGTTTTAGGCCATATATAGTTAGGGATTTGCATTTACAAAACCTTATTTTACTCGCATAAAACCATTGAAATTCCATATATAGTTATAAGCGCTAACTATATATCGCGCACCCGCAATCCACTGCTGATGATGTCACATATTACATCATTCATGACATGGTTAGTGACATCACTGATGACATCACTGATGACATCTCAAATGACATCACTGGTGACATCACTGAAAACATCTCATTTGACATGACTGATAACATCACTGATGATATCATTCATGTGATAATACGATGAACCTCTTCAGACTCTAATATAACCTTAGATACAATCAGTGTAAACAGACACTCACAGACTGTCACTCATCCATGGAGTTACTCACACACCTAGTCAGTCATGCAAAGAATCAATCACACCTCCATTTCCTCAAATATACAGTTATACAAACTTTACTTATTCAAACATATACTAACACATATTTACTCTCTTATACAATCCCTGATACAAGTTCACAATGATCCATACAGCCACTCACACATTCACTGGCTCTTATGCACAGTTATTTATATATGTCAACTCTCACATGTACTGTGTTTTACATATGTACTTACTTTGACATGTAGCACTGAGATATCCATTCACTCACCAATACACTCATGCACACAGTCAACCGCCCATACAGCTGTTTCCACATGCACTTTTGAAACCATACATCTAGTGAATCAACTGCTCACACATCTATGCACAGAGTCACACACCTCCCAGCTACCCACACACACACTCAGTATCCCATACAAATACTTGGGCAACCAATCAATAACCCATATAGTTACTCATATAGCTACTTATCAACACATGGAACAGTTTACAGAACAACAGACATAATGATGCACAAATTAAGACAGTTTAGTCATTAACCCATGCACTCAGTGAGACACATTTAATCACTCACTCATATAGTCAGTCATGCATCTACTAAATCCTTCATCCAGACACTTATATATCCACTCATTCTTCAATATGTAAGAGATATTTTAACTTTACAGAAACATACAGTCACTGGATGATGTCATTTGAGATGTCATCAGTGATGTCATCAGTGATGTCACTAACCATGTCATGAATGATGTAATATGTGACATCATCAGCAGTGGATTGCGGGTGCGCGATATATAGTTAGCGCTTATAACTATATATGGAATTTCAATGGTTTTATGCGAGTAAAATAAGGTTTTGTAAATGCAAATCCCTAACTATATATGGCCTAAAACCAATGGTTTTTTCATTGAATATATATATATATATATATATATATATATATATATATATATTCACAGAAAAAAACATAGGTTATAGACCATATATAGTTAGGAATTTGCATTTACAAAACCTTGAAAATTCACTGAAAAAACCATAGGTTATAGACCATATATAGTTAGGGATTCGCATTTACAAAACCTTATTTTACTCGCATAAAACTATTGAAAACCCATATATAGTTAGTTGCGCTAACTATATATCGCGCACCCGCAATCCACTGCTGATGATGTCACATATTACATCATTCATGACATGGTCAGTGACATCACTGATGACATCACTGATGACATCTCAAATGACATCACTGATGACATATCAAATGACATCACTGATGACATCACTGATGATATCTCATTTGACATTACTGATCACATCACTGATGACATCATTCATATGATAATACGATGAACCTCTTCAGACTCTAATATAACCTTAGATACACTCAGTGTAAACAGACACTCACAGACTGTCACTCATCCATGGAGTTACTCACACACCTAGTCAGTCATGCAAAGAATCAATCACTCCTCCATTTCCTCAACTATACAGTTATACTAAGCGTGGGCGGAAAATCCGTTCCGCTCGCGGATTTTGCGGATTTTCGGGAAATCCGCAATCCGCGAGATTTGCGGATTTCCCGCAAAATCCGCAAATTCGCACGCAGCGGATTTTTTTGGCGGCGCGCGGCGTTGGTGATACAATTTTTGCGGCGCGCGGCGTTTATCATCGTTTGCCGAGTTGTTTTTTTCGATAGTTTGCGAGTGCTGCGCCATTTTGGATCTTGCTGTGTGATCCCGCGGGAATTTGCGAGCGCGATTACGTCATCGCGGCTTGCCAGCGATAGTTTGTCAACGCGAGTACGGCGAGATCACGTCTCGCGGTACTTCGCAATTGCGAGATTTGAGATGCGGCGAGCGAAAATATAAATTTGCAATTCTGCACAAGAAATCCACCAGCAAGCAGCATAAACCTTCTAGAAATGATGATTTTTATGTGAATAACTCCTTAGTTTGACATTTGCCTGCACTTTTTTAGCGAGGAGTCCATTTTGGGGAGGGGGGCAGGGGGGTGGGAGGAAGGAAGTGCCCCATAGTCTTCAACTTCCTGTTCCTGTTCAGCAGGCTCCTCCCAGTGCTTTGTCCATCTCCTGGTCACTTTTCATTCGGATGTGGACCTGGAAGGATTACTTTTTGTGGATGCTGCTGGATCTTTGGATTTGAGGCCTTTTTGACTTTCTTTGGATCACTGTTGGATTAGAAATTTTACAAGTAAGTTTGTTTGGGGCATTACAGTTGCTGCAACTAAAATTTTGGGATTTTCGATTTTTGGGCTGTTTTGGGGCCTTTTCCCCAGGGGTACTCAGTGGTGGGTGGACTGATTCTTTCTGTGGGTTGTCTTGAACTTAAACATCATGGAGGCCATAGATGAATTGGGATTGTGCTGATTTTTCTGTGTTTTTCGATTTTTTTTTTTTGTAAAATTTTGTGTTTTTCGATTTTTGACCTGTTGTTGGGGCCTTGACCAGGGGTAGTGAGTGGTGCATGGGCCTAGTCTTTCTGTGGGCTGTCTTGAATTTAAACATCATGGAGGCCATGGATGGAATGGGATTGTGCTGATTTTGCAGTGTTTTTCGATTTTTGGGCCTGTACTTGTGGCCTTTTCACCAGGGGTATTTGAGTCTAGCATGGGCCTAGTCTTTTTGTGGGCTGTCTTGAATTTAAACATCATGGAGGCCATGGATGGAATGGGATTGTGCTGATTTTGCAGTGTTTTTCGATTTTTGGGCCTGTACTTGTGGCCTTTTCACCAGGGGTATTTGAGTCTAGCATGGGCCTAGTCTTTCTGTGGGCTGTCTTGAATTTAAACATCATGGAGGCCATGGATGGAATGGGATTGTGCTGATTTTGCAGTGTTTTTCGATTTTTGGGGGTGTTCATGGGGAGGGACATGCCATGTGGCTGGTGGCCATTTTGAGTGCAGCTACAGGCACTGGCCATGTGCTGGCAGGCAAGTGGCCATTTTGAATGCAGGCTTTGTTGTTAGGCCTCCAACTATTTTGCCTACTTTTCAACCTTTATTTATGCCCAGGGGTAGTGAGTCTTGCATGGGCCTAGTATTTCTGTGGGTTGTCTTGAATTTAAACATCATGGAGGCCATGGATTGAATGGGATTGTGCTGATTTTGCAGTGTTTTTCGATTTTTGGGCCTGTACTTGTGGCCTTTTCACCAGGGGTATTTGAGTCTAGCATGGGCCTAGTCTTTCTGTGGGCTGTCTTGAATTTAAACATCATGGAGGCCATGGATGGAATGGGATTGTGCTGATTTTGCAGTGTTTTTCGATTTTTGGGCCTGTACTTGTGGCCTTTTCACCAGGGGTATTTGAGTCTAGCATGGGCCTAGTCTTTCTGTGGGCTGTCTTGAATTTAAACATCATGGAGGCCATGGATGGAATGGGATTGTGCTGATTTTGCAGTGTTTTTCGATTTTTGGGGGTGTTTATGGGGAGGGACATGCCATGTGGCTGGTGGCCATTTTGAGTGCAGCTACAGGCACTGGCCATGTGCTGGCAGGCAAGTGGCCATTTTGAATGCAGGCTTTGTTGTTAGGCCTCCAACCATTTTGCCTACTTTTCAACCTTTATTTATGCCCAGGGGTAGTGAGTCTTGCATGGGCCTAGTATTTCTGTGGGTTGTCTTGAATTTAAACATCATGGAGGCCATGGATTGAATGGGATTGTGCTGATTTTGCAGTGTTTTTCGATTTTTGGGCCTGTACTTGTGGCCTTTTCACCAGGGGTATTTGAGTCTAGCATGGGCCTAGTCTTTCTGTGGGCTGTCTTGAATTTAAACATCATGGAGGCCATGGATGGAATGGGATTGTGCTGATTTTGCAGTGTTTTTCGATTTTTGGGCCTGTACTTGTGGCCTTTTCACCAGGGGTATTTGAGTCTAGCATGGGCCTAGTCTTTCTGTGGGCTGTCTTGAATTTAAACATCATGGAGGCCATGGATGGAATGGGATTGTGCTGATTTTGCAGTGTTTTTCGATTTTTGGGCCTGTACTTGTGGCCTTTTCACCAGGGGTATTTGAGTCTAGCATGGGCCTAGTCTTTCTGTGGGCTGTCTTGAATTTAAACATCATGGAGGCCATGGATGGAATGGGATTGTGCTGATTTTGCAGTGTTTTTCGATTTTTGGGGGTGTTCATGGGGAGGGACATGCCATGTGGCTGGTGGCCATTTTGAGTGCAGCTACAGGCACTGGCCATGTGCTGGCAGGCAAGTGGCCATTTTGAATGCAGGCTTTGTTGTTAGGCCTCCAACCATTTTGCCTACTTTTCAACCTTTATTTATGCCCAGGGGTAGTGAGTCTTGCATGGGCCTAGTATTTCTGTGGGTTGTCTTGAATTTAAACATCATGGAGGCCATGGATTGAATGGGATTGTGCTGATTTTGCAGTGTTTTTCGATTTTTGGGCCTGTACTTGTGGCCTTTTCACCAGGGGTATTTGAGTCTAGCATGGGCCTAGTCTTTCTGTGGGCTGTCTTGAATTTAAACATCATGGAGGCCATGGATGGAATGGGATTGTGCTGATTTTGCAGTGTTTTTCGATTTTTGGGCCTGTACTTGTGGCCTTTTCACCAGGGGTATTTGAGTCTAGCATGGGCCTAGTCTTTCTGTGGGCTGTCTTGAATTTAAACATCATGGAGGCCATGGATGGAATGGGATTGTGCTGATTTTGCAGTGTTTTTCGATTTTTGGGGGTGTTCATGGGGAGGGACATGCCATGTGGCTGGTGGCCATTTTGAGTGCAGCTACAGGCACTGGCCATGTGCTGGCAGGCAAGTGGCCATTTTGAATGCAGGCTTTGTTGTTAGGCCTCCAACCATTTTGCCTACTTTTCAACCTTTATTTATGCCCAGGGGTAGTGAGTCTTGCATGGGCCTAGTATTTATGTGGGTTGTCTTGAATTTAAACATCATGGAGGCCATGGATTGAATGGGATTGTGCTGATTTTGCAGTGTTTTTCGATTTTTTGGGCCTGTACTTGTGGCCTTTTCACCAGGGGTATTTGAGTCTAGCATGGGCCTAGTCTTTCTGTGGGCTGTCTTGAATTTAAACATCATGGAGGCCATGGATGGAATGGGATTGTGCTGATTTTGCAGTGTTTTTCGATTTTTGGGCCTGTACTTGTGGCCTTTTCACCAGGGGTATTTGAGTCTAGCATGGGCCTAGTCTTTCTGTGGGCTGTCTTGAATTTAAACATCATGGAGGCCATGGATGGAATGGGATTGTGCTGATTTTGCAGTGTTTTTCGATTTTTGGGCCTGTACTTGTGGCCTTTTCACCAGGGGTATTTGAGTCTAGCATGGGCCTAGTCTTTCTGTGGGCTGTCTTGAATTTAAACATCATGGAGGCCATGGATGGAATGGGATTGTGCTGATTTTGCAGTGTTTTTCGATTTTTGGAGGTGTTCATGGGGAGGGACATGCCATGTGGCTGGTGGCCATTTTGAGTGCAGCTACAGGCACTGGCCATGTGCTGGCAGGCAAGTGGCCATTTTGAATGCAGGCTTTGTTGTTAGGCCTCCAACCATTTTGCCTACTTTTCAACCTTTATTTATGCCCAGGGGTAGTGAGTCTTGCATGGGCCTAGTATTTCTGTGGGTTGTCTTGAATTTAAACATCATGGAGGCCATGGATTGAATGGGATTGTGCTGATTTTGCAGTGTTTTTCGATTTTTGGGCCTGTACTTGTGGCCTTTTCACCAGGGGTATTTGAGTCTAGCATGGGCCTAGTCTTTCTGTGGGCTGTCTTGAATTTAAACATCATGGAGGCCATGGATGGAATGGGATTGTGCTGATTTTGCAGTGTTTTTCGATTTTTGGGCCTGTACTTGTGGCCTTTTCACCAGGGGTATTTGAGTCTAGCATGGGCCTAGTCTTTCTGTGGGCTGTCTTGAATTTAAACATCATGGAGGCCATGGATGGAATGGGATTGTGCTGATTTTGCAGTGTTTTTCGATTTTTGGGGGTGTTCATGGGGAGGGACATGCCATGTGGCTGGTGGCCATTTTGAGTGCAGCTACAGGCACTGGCCATGTGCTGGCAGGCAAGTGGCCATTTTGAATGCAGGCTTTGTTGTTAGGCCTCCAACCATTTTGCCTACTTTTCAACCTTTATTTATGCCCAGGGGTAGTGAGTCTTGCATGGGCCTAGTATTTCTGTGGGTTGTCTTGAATTTAAACATCATGGAGGCCATGGATTGAATGGGATTGTGCTGATTTTGCAGTGTTTTTCGATTTTTGGGCCTGTACTTGTGGCCTTTTCACCAGGGGTATTTGAGTCTAGCATGGGCCTAGTCTTTCTGTGGGTTGTCTTGAATTTAAACATTATGGAGGGCATGGATGGATTGGGATTGTGCTGATTTTGCAGTGTTTTTCGATTTTTTTGTGCTCTATAACTGAACTGATGTTCCTCTGTCTTCCATTTTTTTTAGGTGCACAAGACTCAAGAGAACCACCAGTGCCAGGAAGAAGTCCTGCAGCGGTGTGTGTGTGCAGCATAACGTCACGCGACGTCACGTCTGGCCTCAGACAACTCTACAATTCGTGCAACTGCGGCCTGCTGTCTGACCTGCTCTGAAGAAGATGGCCCCGCCCCCAAAGAAAGTTCTCCGTAGCTCCTCTAGCAAGAAAGTTGCTAGTAAGGAGCAGAAGAAGCAAGTTACCAAGGAGGCTGGTGTGCCACCCGCCACTTTTTTTGGGAGCAAAAAAAAAAGTACGCCTGCAGCAGCAGGATCTGCTGGGGACCAACCTGAGAGCAGCACCCCTGCTCCATTGGGTTCAGTGCCTCCACCACCACGCCAACTTAAGTCAAAGCCCTTGAGTGCTTCAGAGGCAGTCAGTGTACTTCTCCAATCACCATCGACCAGTGATGTTGGCTCATCGCAAGAAAGTAGCAGCAATGTCCCTGAATCAACACAGGTTGTTGTAACTCATCTGACAAGTGTTGAACAACCACAGCCGCAACAACAACACCATGTGCAAGTACACGCCCAAGTACATGTGGAAGGAGAGGCAGCAAAAGGAGATGCGCAAGCAAAGGTGCATGGACGTTCACAAGTGCCCACAATAGTTGTTCCTCCCGAAGTAGGGGCACATTTGGAAATCGACAATGAAGCTGAGGTATCATTGGAAGCCACTCCTCCTGATGATCATTCATTGTCTTCCACATCCCTAGCAAGGAAAAGATCAAGGGGGGTGTCTACATCTTCTTCAAGCCCACCTCGTTCTGGTGCAAGTGATCTGTCTTGGGAACCACAACTGCGGTCTGACAGTGAGGCAGAGGCACACCATGATCTGACACCGGTACCTAAGCGTAAAAGGAAGGTCGTCCAAAAACTCAAACCTATGGAGTGTGATGAGGCTCAACAAGAAGTGACAGATACTGCTGGTGATGAAGCCTCTCACGATGACGACGAGCCAGTCATCACAAAGGTCACTGCAGCCCCACCGGGCATGCAGCAAAGAGACATTTTGACCCTATCCCGAGAAGCTGCTGAGCGTGATGATGATGTCGGCGAGGAGGCAATGGAAATGGAATCATTAGATTTGGAGTTAAGTAGTACACCAAAACCTACCGCTTCCATATTTCTTCGCAAGAAGGTACCCACCTCGTCCTCGACCTCAATTCGTGGTGGTGAAAGTGCAAAACGTACTGAAGTTCGGCAATCCACATCCTCCACTTCATCTGTCATTAGCAGCAGGACCACCACCACCAGTATCGCCGCCTCCTCCGGCCCCCGAAGACATTTCAAGTCTCCAGTTTGGGACTTCTTTAGTGTTTGCCCAAAAAAGGAAAACGTAGCCATTTGTAGCCTTTGTAAGCTTCGATTTAGTCGTGGTAAGCTTGGTTCTAACTATGGTACCGGAGGCCAGAGAGGTCATCTTGAGAGAAGGCACGCTGTCGAATGGTTTCCGCACCTAGAGGCGGTCAAGAAAGCCGGAATTGCACGTAATGAAAACGTTGATTTGTCATCTGCTGATGACGAGGAGGTAGAAGAAGACGATTCAAACACTTCACTTACACCCAGTTCCCATGTCAGCAGCACACCCCATGGAAGCCACACTAAGAGTGTGGGAGAGAGTGAGACATCAATGCGGAAAAGTTCATCAGCGAGCGTAACTGGGTCGAAGAGATCATCATCATCCCGTAAATCATTGGTCCAGGGCAACATTAAAAAGATGTTGTTTACAGAAGCGCAATATGAACGCAACCACCCAATGACCCGTCTGTATAACACTAAGCTGGCTAAAATGCTAGCTCTGGACCTTCTCCCTTTTTCTTTTGTAGAAGGGGTTGGTTTTCTAGAATTAGTGACAGCACTCTGCCCTAAATGGAAGGTTCCTAGCCGGTTCTATTTTGCCCGAGTTGCGGTTCCAGCACTACATGAAGATGTTCTGAAGGTGATTGGGGCAGCTTTGCAGAAGAGTGCTGTTCACACTATACATCTGACAACAGACATGTGGACCAGTGGCGCAGGCGCTGATTACATGTGCATCACTGCACACTGGGTCTCTTTTTCAGGGGCTAAAGCAAAGCTAAACTCAGGTGTTGACACTAACATTGTTTTTAAAGGTGCTCGGAAACATGCAACACTAGCCATGTTTGGTTTGGAGAAACGTCACACAGCAGAAAACATTTTGGATGTCTTTAACACAAAGGTCCTTAACTGTCTGTCCCCACTAAAACGCAAGGTTGGTTATGTTTCCACGGACAATGGCTCCAATATAGTTAAGGCCATGAGGGACGGTTACTATTTCAGAGTGCCGTGTTTGGCGCACTGTATAAACCTGGTTGTCCAAAAATTCTTGGGTAATAAACACAGTGCAGCGTACAGTGTATTGGAGAACTGCCGAAAAATTTGCAAGCATTTCAGGCATTCTTTTAAGGCCCGCAAGCAGCTGAGGAGCATGCTATATCAATGTCAAATGCCAGTGAAAGCACTCATCCAGGAGGTGGTAACACGTTGGAACTCAACCTTCTACATGCTTGAGCGTCTGTATGAGCAGTATACGCAACTCGATCAATATTTCTTGAAAGAGGGTATAGAGGAGCTGAGGATGGGTGGGCCGCAATGGAACATAGTTGAAAGCCTAACACGCATGCTTCGTCCTTTTGAGGTCTTCACACGTGCAGTCAGCAAGGAGGACTCTAATTTGGGAAAAGCTATCCCATTGTTGTACATGCTGGAGGACCAACTGAAGGAGGTGTGTTCTGTGTTTCGAAAAGATGACAAAAAGAAAGACTCTTTGCTTCTGGCTGAGCAATTATTAGAGCTCCTACAAGGTGATGAACGTCTTAAAAAGATCCACTCAGAACAGCATTACATTTGTGCTACTATTCTGGATCCACGCTACAAAAAGGCGCTGGCAGGCAGAGCATTCTTTCCTTTTGCTGATGAAGATGTTACAAAGTACAAACGTTGGCTAGCCTTGTCAGCCAAGAAGTTTGAAACAGAACGGCTGGAAATTGAAGGAAATGGCAGTACATCAGCAGGCCATCCCCAGTCAAAACAATCCACTTCTGCACCTGTGGCTGTGGCACAAGTGACCTCTCAGCCGTTAAAGACACCGGCAACCGGATCATCTGCACGAAAGACAACAGAAACATTGGAGGCTGAAGAGGATTGGCTAGCTCTGCGTGGGTTTGGTTCTCAAAAGGTCAGAGGCACAGCAAGAGCTATGCAAAGTGGAGGAACCTTGGAGGAGGACCTTGAGTCGATGGTGAAGGACTATCTGAATGACTCCACAGAGGTCTATGTTAATTCTGACCCATTGGCGTATTGGCATGGGAAAAAAGAATTGTGGCCACAGCTCACCAACCTGGCTTTAAACTACTTGTCTTGCCCACTCGCAAGTGTGTCTTCTGAACGGGTTTTCAGTGCGGCTGGTGGGATTGTAACTCCCAAACGGAGCCGCCTCTCGCCCAAAAATGTGGAGAGGTTAACAATGATCAAGATGAATCAGCACCTCATACCACCAGATATAAGAGTACGAGAGAGCGTGCCGGATGAAGAGGAGGTGGCCAGCACCATAGATGAGGGAATTTCTACTCTGTCAGGTGGCACTGACCTCACCCTGGCTGAATTCGCAGAGTATGATGACGAAGCCTTATTCTTATTCCTGGACCGTGATACCGACTTCGAGCCCTGAAAATGAGACAACGAATCAATAACTTTCTTTTTCATCCTTATTCACTTTTATTCCTGTGTGTCTGTCTTTCTTTGTTGTGCACAGTTAATATAATTCAAACTTTAATCAGATAATCACAAAAACAAGCCCATCAGCAGAACTGTCTTCACTTGTTTGCTAATTTATTTGAAGGTGCCGCAGTCTGCATTCCTCAGGTTCACAAGTTCAGAAGAACATGCTCCTCTATCCTCCTCCTCCAGACTCCTATTTCCATCAAAGCAGAGGGCTGGTTTACGCCCAATGAAGAAAGACTCAGCACTTGTGGGGGTGTTGTTCTACCTCTTTGCAGGTGAGTTGACGGGTCTGGGGCCATTGCTGGGAAGCACTAAAAGTGGTTTGTGCCAAATCCGAGGCGGAAAATTTTTTGTGTTTTTGATGACTTGCTTGCCTTTGAGGTGCTCTTAGGGGGGGTTCCGTCTGTTTGTGGGTGAGTTTCGTGGTCTGAGAGCATTGCTGGGACACTCTAATCTTGATTGCATTTGCTTTTCAGGAAATCCGTCGTGCCAACCCCGACTTATGGCCTAGCTACGCAGCGCGTTTGGACCGAAGGCCCAGAAATATTGCAAGTATGAGATTTTGCTTTTGGCCTGTTTGGGGGTGTTATGCTTCTTGGCGGGTGGGTTGCCGGGTCTTGGGGCATTCCTGGGAAGGTCTAATACCGGGTAGAAGTAGTTGGGACAAAATCCAGGCCGATTTTTTTTTGGGCTATTTCTGACATTTTGCTCTATGTAGCGTTTTCGGGGGCCTGTTTGGGGGGCTTCCTGGTGTTTGTGGGTGAGTTTCGTGGTCTGGGAGCACTGCTGGGACACTCTAATCTTGATTGCATTTGCTTTTCAGGAAATCCGTCGTGCCAACCCCGACTTATGGCCTAGCTACGCAGCGCGTTTGGACCGAAGGCCCAGAAATATTGCAAGTATGAGATTTTGCTTTTGGCCTGTTTGGGGGTGTTATGCTTCTTGGCGGGTGGGTTGCCGGGTCTTGGGGCATTCCTGGGAAGGTCTAATACCGGGTAGAAGTGGTTGGGACAAAATCCAGGCCGATTTTTTTTTGGGCTATTTCTGACATTTTGCTCTATGTAGCGTTTTCGGGGGCCTGTTTGGGGGGCTTCCTGGTGTTTGTGGGTGAGTTTCGTGGTCTGGGAGCACTGCTGGGACACTCTAATCTTGATTGCATTTGCTTTTCAGGAAATCCGTCGTGCCAACCCCGACTTATGGCCTAGCTACGCAGCGCGTTTGGACCGAAGGCCCAGAAATATTGCAAGTATGAGATTTTGCTTTTGGCCTGTTTGGGGGTGTTATGCTTCTTGGCGGGTGGGTTGCCGGGTCTTGGGGCATTCCTGGGAAGGTCTAATACCGGGTAGAAGTGGTTGGGACAAAATCCAGGCCGATTTTTTTTGGGGCTATTTCTGACATTTTGCTCTATGTAGCGTTTTCGGGGGCCTGTTTGGGGGGCTTCCTGGTGTTTGTGGGTGAGTTTCGTGGTCTGGGAGCACTGCTGGGACACTCTAATCTTGATTGCATTTGCTTTTCAGGAAATCCGTCGTGCCAACCCCGACTTATGGCCTAGCTACGCAGCGCGTTTGGACCGAAGGCCCAGAAATATTGCAAGTATGAGATTTTGCTTTTGGCCTGTTTGGGGGTGTTATGCTTCTTGGCGGGTGGGTTGCCGGGTCTTGGGGCATTCCTGGGAAGGTCTAATACCGGGTAGAAGTGGTTGGGACAAAATCCAGGCCGATTTTTTTTTGGGCTATTTCTGACATTTTGCTCTATGTAGCGTTTTCGGGGGCCTGTTTGGGGGGCTTCCTGGTGTTTGCGGGTGAGTTTCGTGGTCTGGGAGCACTGCTGGGACACTCTAATCTTGATTGCATTTGCTTTTCAGGAAATCCGTCGTGCCAACCCCGACTTATGGCCTAGCTACGCAGCGCATTTGGACCGAAGGCCCAGAAATATTGCAAGTATGAGATTTTGCTTTTGGCCTGTTTGGGGGTGTTATGCTTCTTGGCGGGTGGGTTGCCGGGTCTTGGGGCATTCCTGGGAAGGTCTAATACCGGGTAGAAGTGGTTGGGACAAAATCCAGGCCGATTTTTTTTGGGGCTATTTCTGACATTTTGCTCTATGTAGCGTTTTCGGGGGCCTGTTTGGGGGGCTTCCTGGTGTTTGCGGGTGAGTTTCGTGGTCTGGGAGCACTGCTGGGACACTCTAATCTTGATTGCATTTGCTTTTCAGGAAATCCGTCGTGCCAACCCCGACTTATGGCCTAGCTACGCAGCGCGTTTGGACCGAAGGCCCAGAAATATTGCAAGTATGAGATTTTGCTTTTGGCCTGTTTGGGGGTGTTATGCTTCTTGGCGGGTGGGTTGCCGGGTCTTGGGGCATTCCTGGGAAGGTCTAATACCGGGTAGAAGTGGTTGGGACAAAATCCAGGCCGATTTTTTTTTGGGCTATTTCTGACATTTTGCTCTATGTAGCGTTTTCGGGGGCCTGTTTGGGGGGCTTCCTGGTGTTTGTGGGTGAGTTTCGTGGTGTGGGAGCACTGCTGGCTATATATACTTTACTTTGCAAGAGGTTTGAAGCAAATCCATGGTGGCTGAGGGGACTTAGGGCCTAGCTGCAGAGCGCGCGCGGAGTGATTTGGGAAATTTGTGAAAAAGTGACTAAGTCCCCATTTTTGTACTTTTGCTCTTTGGCTGTTTGGGGGTCTTCTACTCGTTTTCTCCTGGGTTGACGGCTCTGGGGCCATTGCTGGGAAGCTCTAATACCGGATAAAAGTGTTTTGGACCAAATCCCAGGCGGAATTTTTTTTGTGTTTTTGATGACTTGCTTGCCTTTGAGGTGCTCTTAGGGGGGGTTCCGTCTGTTTGCGGGTGAGTTTCGTGGTCTGGGAGCACTGCTGGGACACTCTAATCTTGATTGCATTTGCTTTTCAGGAAATCCGTCGTGCCAACCCCGACTTATGGCCTAGCTACGCAGCGCGTTTGGACCGAAGGCCCAGAAATATTGCAAGTATGAGATTTTGCTTTTGGCCTGTTTGGGGGTGTTACGCTTCTTGGCGGGTGGGTTGCCGGGTCTTGGGGCATTCCTGGGAAGGTCTAATACCGGGTAGAAGTGGTTGGGACAAAATCCGCGCGGAAAAGCCTTTAGTTTTGGCACTTTTTGTAACTTAGGGTTCGTTAGGGTTAGCCCTAGCAGCAGGATTGCATGTGTTTCGGGGTGTTCTAGATTTTTCAAACTGAGTTCTGGGGTCTTAGAGCACTCGTGAGAATGTGTAATTTTGGTTGCAAGTCATTTGAAGAAAATCCATGGTGGGAAAGGGGGGATTTGGCATAGTTAAAGAAAGCCTTTGCCACTATTCTTAACTTAGGGTTCGTTAGGGTTAGCAGTATTTCTATTGCATGTGTTTGAGTGGGGGGGATTTCGAGTCTTGGAGCGATGCTGGCTATGGCTACTTTTGCTTGGTTGCTTGCAAGTGGTTTGAATGCAATCCACGGTGGGTAATGGGTAATTAGGGTACTTCGGCCTACTTTTACTTTCAAAGTAAGTTTTGTCACCAGTTTTCTGCTAGGCCTCGTTTTTTGAGATTTGATTGGGGGTCTTCTACATTTTTGCGACTGGCTTTAGTAAGGGTCTGGGTGGGAGCACTGCTAGGAAGATCTAATTTTGTTCTAAAACACAGTTTACAGTACACCTAGCTTGAGGGGCAAGATCCGATACATTAATTTGCCCATACTTATTTATCCTTCAAAAGGTGACTCAGAGTACGCACTTTCAAAAACATTGTACTGTCTACTAGGAAAAACAAATTGTGACTTTTTGCACTCCACAGCCTACATACCTTATATTTATTTATCAGTGGTGTTGTAATATTATATCACTTCCTGTTTTTCGTTGAATAATTACAGGCCGGGTTTCAGTCTCTGCAATGGGGAAAAAAGGATGGAGTCAGGCTTCACAGTAGCGAGCCACAATTCAGCATCAGGCAGGCAGTGGACAGGGTGTCTTCTGGTGACCAACATCGATGGACGAAGCGTCGGCTGCAATGGAGGAGTGCCGCTAATAGGAGGATTTTTTTTCTGCGGGCAACTTACTTACCACTTCCAACAGGACCACTACAACCACATAGATACAGTATCCCTTGCCTTTTTCTCTGACTGTGACTGCATTTCTTGGCTCTCTCTCTGCTTCTACATTGATCCCTTAACACATCACTTAGTCCACTCCACTATCACATCTGCACCACACATAGTCATTTGTAAGTGCTCCTACGTAATTCGCAAGTCGCAGCACGCCCCAGGCCGTAGAGGACTGGGATGGCCCCAATGATGAAGCATGTCACCAAGGGGCAACCCTGGTGAGTGAGGGGACACCTAGAAAAAAAGCAATTTCTCCTTTTCTATCTACTATACCTTCTGTCAGGTTACGCAGCCCCTAAGCGCCTACCGTACTATGAAACTACATTTCCCATGAGTAGGCGGGAGACTTGCAGACTATTTAGTGAGACTATATGAGAGTACCCTTGTATGTTAGGACAGCACTTCACTGATGCCTGTCTTGTCTTCTGTTACAGGTATCCTTTCCCTGCTGACCCTACCTTTACCCATCCCACATTTTTTATTTTAGTTTGTTATTTTTCTCCCCCGCCTAATGCCTCGAACACCCTGTGTTTACACTTCTGGGTGTTGGTGACATTTGGAGGTGGAACCATATTTGCATCGACTGGATCACGGGGAGTAAACCTGACACCTTCCAGACCAACCCCATTGAGTGTTGTTGTGAAAGGATTTATAGTGACCAGCAAGGCTCTCAGGTATCTGGCTACAGAGACCTTATGTTGAATATAGTTATCAATATTTCCACCCACGCCCTGTACTGTCGCATTCTTTCTTCCACAGTTGTCGAAAGTACTAATTACTTTTAACTGACATGCATGCAGTTACAGTAGTGTATGCACTTTCAAAGATTGATGGATAGGTTTGTACCCAAAGATTTGTTTATGTTCACAATTGTTCGTCCATGCTGTGCTACTTTTTCTTGTCTCCCAAAACCTTTCCCAAAAACCCCCGTACCCATCCATTTTTCAAACCCTAACCCTCTTCCCCCGGGCTGTGTGGTTTTGATTGATGTGTGACTAAATTACAGCAATAAATCCACACACTTGCTGGGGAGGATAAGGTGATAGCAACAGGCTGGTGAAGAAATCCGAGGATATATTCTTACTCTGCTTGACAAAGACCCATGGCTAATGTCAAAGAACTTCAACCGAATTAGTTATACTTTAACATTTGTTAGGCTACAACGTGGCACTGTTCTAGTGTACTTCTGTCACCTGCTATATTCTGTATTGTACCTTTGTATTGCTCAGGAGGACAAACCAGATTTCATTTTCTTTTTTTCATAGGCAAGCAACTGCCACTGTGTCACACCACTAGTATCACCGCTATGAGGAAATTTTATCCGCCCAGGATTGCCAACCTTATTTGCTGTTTCCCGTGGAGCCAGCCCTGGGCCTAGCCCTACTTGCAAACAGAAATTACAGGTAAGATAGGCGTTTGGTTGGAGGTAGTATAATGGAGTATTAGGAGAGACGAGAGATTTGATTGACGGTAGTACTACTAAAGTCCTAGGACTATTCAGGAAAACAAACTTACTGTTATGTTAAACCCCCACCCACCAGACTCAAAAGCAGTAAAAAACAGGTATGGTCAGATAAAGTTTCAAAAAGTATATTTTTATAGCCCTAACAAAAGAATCTCCCGCAAGACCCTCCCTAACCCCAACGATTGTCCTTCAAAAGTCCCCAAAAATCACAACTCCCAATTCCCACCCCCCAAAAGTCTCTAAAAAAGGGGCAAGGGACACTATGGCAGGGTGCTGTTGGAATTAGCAGCCAGGGCATCATGCTCCTTGCGGAGGGTGGCAAGTTCGAAGCGGAGGCCCTCCACCACGTTCTTATAATTATGGACCTCCTGCTCCAGGTAGGACAGTCTGAGGGATAAGCGGCGCCGGTGTGCCTTGCAAATCCTGTGAGGGGCAGCTGCTTTCTTTGCTGCTGGGCGGTGGCGTTTGGCTTTGGTAGCCCGGCTCCGTACCGCTGGAGCACTGCGCTGGCTGTCAGCCCGCACGGAGGAGGAAGCAGCTGTCCCAGTGGACGTTGTTGTTGTTCCAGACTGCGTCTCCTCCTCCTCCAGGGCCACCAGCCGCCGATATTCAGCAACAGTGGCATCCAGCCTCCGTTGCCGGGCCATTCGAGCCAGCTCCTTCCTCCTTGATGGTGTCTTGGATTTGGAAGGAGCAACTACATGAAAAAAGAAAGACATAGTCTGTAACCAATGCTCCTTAAGATTAACACAAAATGATTGAGCAGAAAGTTGTCACAGTACAAGTAGCAAATTGAAAGCACAGTGCATAACTATTGAGGACAGTATCTATGTAACCTCCGACTTCTTCATCCTTGCTCTAACATTAGTGGGAGTTTAAGGAACAAATTCTACGAGCACTATGGACTTCTATTACAGTCGACTATGACAGTACACCACTCTTATTCTTCTTCTTCTCTCTTGTTTAGGAAAATTGGTACGTTATCTTATGCAAGCCGGCATAATGCCAGCGCAGTGAACTTGCACCCGAGAAAAACAGACGCACACCATGGTGAGTGAGACAGACTTGCGTTACTGTACCGGTCCAGTACATGCAGGTGGTGAAGCTCTTACTTTTCTATTACGGGTGGCACTGAGAATACTCTGTTAAAAGGGCTACTGCTTAATTAATTTAGCTTTCACCCTACAGTGCAAATGAGTATTAGAAAAGGAAAATGAAGAAGCTAAATTATCTGATTATCTATCACTTCACATGGGATGTATTTGATGACATATGGGATGACTTTAGGTGCTTTGCTTATTATTGAGTGAACAGTGATACCCCCACACATGAATGACGTACTACTACTAAACTAAAGTTATTAAGGGAGGTAGGGAGTGCCCACCGTAATAACTGGATATATGCTGTGCTTGCAGTTGCAATACAAACTACTGCTACTATTCATGGTAGTCTTTGGACAACGTTACAACTTCTTTTCCTTGCCTTTCCTACACTGGAACGGACGTGCGGGTGCGGTGTTACATGCTCTTCAAAGTAACACTTAGTTCATCCAGTGACCGTCTACTCTCTCTAGATTCACATATGCTATCTAAGAGTCAGATAGTACCATGAATGATCCAGGCATCCATCCATTCAAAGTATATTGCACACATACAGTTTCTGTCTCACCCACCCAGGCTGTTCTCCTTCCACCCATCCTTGCTTCATCATTCACCCAGCCATGCACCATACCATTTTCTTACCTTCCCAGCCACCTCGGGGACCAAGCAAACACATATCATTCTTCTTTGCCAGTCATCATTACATTTCTCGTGCTTCCACACTTACTTACACCCTTCTTTCGCTTTTCGTTCATCCCATCCATCAAGTTCACCTCAGATCTGATTGGGATTCTTCTCGCCAAAAACTTCACAGCTAAGTCGAAGTACATTTAGAGGAGGCTACTACCTGCTTTTTTTATAATACACCCGTGCAGAAAGCACACTCTGCAGTCTTCAATCTCAATGACTAAGGAATGTATAGCTTACCTCTGCCCGCCACCACCGTGTGAACCCTCACAGGCATGTCCTTTTCCGGCACTTGCACCGCCTCCTCCCCAGAGTTGTCCTCCTCGTCCAATGCCACCACCTCCGCGCTGGCCCCGTCTCCAGATGTTCCACCTACAAAGTACATTTAATAATGTTAGAATACACCACTCACTACTATATAATATTTGTTCTAGGAGGAAGAAAGAAATGTGAAAAAAAGTGTACAATTTAATAATTTTTGACTGTGTACTCTAGAGTAAAAATGTCCCTTTTTCCAGGGAAGGCTGTTGTCTTGCTGCACTTTTTGGCACAACTGATGAATGTTTGCTTTTTACTTTTTAACACGCACCACTTTTTCTCCTAACAGACAGAACCTTGACTTCTAAGAACACGAGCAGGATCAAGTTCAAACCAGGTGAGAGCTCGGCTCGACCACAAGAAATGTGTCCAATTAATCGTCAGCACTAAGCACTTTTCCATTTTCAGTTACACGTTCACTTTTATGACAAACTTGAATTTAATAAATGTGTTTACTTTTAATAAAGCTTTTAAACTTAAATAGACTCTGTGGTTTTTGGTCCTCCAGACTAGAGTGGATGAGCTAAAGGTTTTCGAATTTTTGCAAGCATGAGTCCGTGCCTCTGCCATCGGTGACTTTGGGAGCTAAATGACTCTGCCACACTATCTAGTCAGTAAGGAGATTGGGGGTTCAACTACAAAGTCTGTTATCACTGAGGTATGTGGAAAGTCTAACAGTTACAGCACCTATTATAATTGATAAGCTAAGCGATGCATTATTTAGTGTCCATAGTTCTGTTTGTGCAGATTTGTCCCTGCAACAGTAGTAGAATGGATTGTCCTATCCAAACCAAAAGTAAAGTAGTATCTTATTATTTCTTGGTGGTGGTCATTCACCTTTTTATTGTTGGCAATGGTCAAAGCATAAACATTTAGAATACTTGAAAAGACATTATGGACAATCCCAGAGGACTACACTCAGTGCATAGAGCTATTGCTGACTAGAATGGGAGTCCAATGGAAATGCCAAATGTGCAATCTTAGTTAGCTACACAGACAGACTAATAAGAATAATCTAGTAATACCACACGGAGTCATAGGGATAAGAATTTAGATCCTGTCTACAAGAAGATCAAAGACGATTTAGAAAAAATCGAATGAGGAACGCTAGGAAAAAATAAGTACTCTATATTAAAATTAAAACTTACTGGGGCCAGCAAAGGAGCCCTCGACTGCCCGGTCCTGGCCTGCATCGACAACAGCACCCTCCTCCTCCTCCTCCTGTGTCCTCCTCTTGCCCCTGGGGGAAGCTGATGTACAACATGAAAGAAAGAAAAACAGAAAACATGGATGATATTTATTTCTCAACCAAATCAAACATTTAAAAAAGAACTAACAAAGTAACAAAATATTTTTGCGAAATAGCAAATAGGGAACGACTCCACGGGATATATTATTGACCAATCTCATGTGGTCGACTACGTCATTACTTTAGTATTGCTTGATTTGCGGACCGTCGAATTGGAAACTACCCTATGTAACTCACTAAACAAAGTACTAAAAAGGTTTGCCTAGGATTGGCAGGCAGCAGTCCGCAGCACGCAAAGTGACAGCCAAAGTCCATTGTGATTGAAGATCAGCGACAACACTAAAGTTTCCTACTACATTCACCAGTCATTAAAATACTCAAACTATTAATCCACCACCACTATTTCTTCTTATCGCCATGTGTACAAAGGAAGGACTGGACTTGAGTCTGTAGGGGCTGATTTATAAGGCCCTTGCGGCTCTTTTGCTCCATTGTTGCGTGACTTTTGTGACGCAGCGACAGCACAAAAGAGGCGCAATGGTGCGGCGTATATTAACAACGTGACGCATCTGGGAGATGCATCACGTTGTAAAGCCCTGCGCCAATAGGGGTGTTCCGGCGCAAGGGAGGGCGTTCCTGCGCAGGAACGCATCCTAAAAGTGGCTGAGGGAAATCTACAAGATTTCAATCAGTCACTTTGAGGACAATGATGCGTGACTCAAACCCTGCGCCTGCTTGAAGCAGACGTACGGCTTGACGCAGCATTGGGGAGATAGGGCACCCCAGAGAATTGATGGAGCTGCACAATCGTTGCGACGCAACTCCAGCAATGCGCCACCTTTACGGCACAGATGCGTAACGCTTTGGTGACGTTTTGGGCCCATGGCGCGCCGCATTGTAATACGGCGCACCATGGGTGATGGTGGCGTGACGCACAATTACTGGCGCATCCCTGCAACTTTGCAGGGATGCGCCGGTAATTAAAAATCTGAACCTTAGTGTGTAGCATTGCGCAGTTCTTTCAACTACACTCATACATAATTTCACAGGCCAATGAAATGAACACAAAATCTAAAACAAATAAGCATAGTAGCAACACTACTGAGAAGGAGAGCAGTGTACCTGAAATGCACAGAAGATTTTGAAATAAAATGTACCTACAATGTAATGAGCAGCATTATTGCTCTTGGTAAAAAACAAAAATTTGCAATATAATAACACAGCAGGAGAAAACATAGTAGTAAAGACATAGCTACTACTACTCACCAAGCCCGGGGATCTCAAGGCCAAGGAGGTCGAGCAGATCTCGCTCACGGGTCAGGACATCCGTCCAGCGGTGGGTGGCCTGGTTGTAGGTGCGCCAGACCCGAGAGTGGTGGTAAATGGCCTGGCACACCTTCTCCCACCGCTTCCGGCGCTCCCGGGCCCCGTACCCGGCACTGATCTTGCCGCCTCCCATGATGGTCCTGGGCAGGCGGCGCTGAACATAAAAAATGAGTTGGGCCACCTCCTCCGGGGTAAAGATCTCCCGTGGCATCACTAGCTCCCCCCTCAAACGCCCGCACGGGAGCCGGACACGGGGTGCGGGACCCTTCCCCTTCTCGGGATGCTTCCCGGCTCCCTTCACCATGGTCTGGGCGGAAAGGAATAAAGAAAATAGAATAGGGAAGAGAAGAAAAGAAAAGAGTTTACAAAAGTAGTTTAAAATTAACCAAAAGTAGCAGTAAACACAAAAATATAGGGCTAGAAAAACAGAGGGATAGATAATAAGTAAAATAGATAAAAAAAAACTTCAAACAAGCAAAGGATGGCAGAGATTGACAGAGGATACAAAGACCATGCCCAGAACTATAGCAATGAATGAGAAACAAGATGGCCGCGCCCGTTCACGACCGCGCGGGTAAGTTCGCGCGAGATTTTCCTTGCGAACACGCGCGAGACTGTACTGGCAAACCGCGGACTTTGCGAGATTACACTTCGCGCCCGGAAACGGAAATACGTCAGGCAAACAAGATGGCTGCGCCCTTGAACGACCGCGAGGGTAACTTCGCGTCTTGCGCTACGAGCGGCTCGCAAAAACGCACAAAACCTTGCCAACTAACACGCCGCAAAAAAAACAAATTGCATATTCGCACGAATTTGCGGCTTCCGAATCCGATCTTGCGCGTGTTCGCACCCCGCGAACCCCGCGAAATTGCAGAAAAACGAGTTTTTCAAAAGTGAAAGCACTCGGCAGGGGCAAGAGTTCAAACTCATCATTAGTAACAATTCCCGGTAGTGCTTCCTGACTGGGGCCCCTCCAGAATTCAGTTGCTAGTTGCAACAATTGTATGACCCTGCTCTGACCCTCACAGCAGGCTCATACAATAGCTACAAGTAGGCCACAAAGAAGGTCCTGGGGAAAAAAAATGCACTGCAACAGAAAGCAAAATTACAGATAAGGAAGCAGGTGCCAGACTGGAATTTTAAAACAGTGACACATTAATAAACTAACCCCAAATTAATTCATCTGAGTTGAAGCAGGGATGGTGTGCTTGCTTTTCCCCCCCATAATCTACAGTAATGATGAACCAGAGGGTGGCATTGATGTAACAGAGGGTTGCAGTGGTGAAACAGAGGGTGCTGGGAACCTGTGATGATGAACCAGACGTAGAAACAACATAATTCGCGACCGTTGCGCGACGAAATGTAAGTTCGCAATTGCGAACTGGTACGAAACCCTCGCGAACTGGCAGAAATCCTTGCGAACACAAAAAAAAAAAAATCCGCAAATTCGCAAGAATTCGCGGATTTTGCGGATTGCGAGTTCGCAAATCCGCAAATTCGCGAACGCGAGATCCGCAAAATTCGCCCATGCTTAAGTTATACACACCTTACTAATTCAAACATATCCTAACACATATTTACTCTCTTATACAATCCCTGATACAAGTTCACAGTGATTCATACAGCCACTCTCACATTCACTGGCTCTTATGCTCAGTTATTTATATATGTCAACTCTCACATGTACTGTGTTTTACAATGTACTTACTATGACATGTAGCACTGAGATATCCATTCACTCACCAATACACTCATGCACACAGTCAACCGCCCATACAGCTGTTTCCACATGCACGTTTGAACCCATACATCTAGTGAATCAACTGCTCACACATCTATGCACAGAGTCATACACCTCCCAGCCACCCACACACACACTCAGTCTCCCATACAAATACTTGGGCAACCAAACAATAACCCATATAGTTACTCATATAGCTACTTATCAACACATGCAACAGTTTACAGAACAACAGACATAATGATGCACAAATTAAGACAGTTTAGTCACTAACCCATGCACTCAGTGAGACACATTTAATCACTCACTCATACAGTCAGTCATGCACCTACTAAATCCTTCATCCAGACACTTATAAATCCACTCATTCTTCAATATGTAAGACATATTTTAACTTTACAGAAACATACAGTCACTGGATGTTGTCATCAGTGATGTCATCAGTAATGTCAAATGAGATGTCATCAGTGATGTCATCAGTGATGTCATCAGTGATGTAATTTGAGATGTCATCAGTGATGTCATCAGTGATGTCATCAGTAATGTCAAATGAGATGTCATCAGTGATGTCATCAGTGATGTGATCAGTAATGTCAAATGAGATATCAGCAGTGATGTCATCAGTGATGTCATTTGATATGTCATCAGTGATGTCATTTGAGATGTCATCAGTGATGTCATCAGTGATGTCACTGACCATGTCATGAATGATGTAATATGTGACATCATCAGCAGTGGATTGCGGGTGCGCGATATATAGTTAGCGCAACTAACTATATATGGAATTTCAATGGTTTTATGCGAGTAAAATAAGGTTTTGTAAATGCTAATCCCTAACTATATATGGTCTATAACCTATGGTTTTTTCAGTGAATTTTCAAGGTTTTGTAAATGCAAATTCCTAACTATATATGGTCTATAACTTATGGTTTTTTCTGTGAATTTCATTGGTTTTTTAAAAGCTAACATCTGTAGCTGTAAAATGTATTCTTCTTTAAAACCCAAAATATATTTTAGATGTTTATTTGAATTACTTTCCCACCTTTTCTTTGGGCCGCTTCCCGGGAAGCAGTTTAGTCCGCGAACTAGAAGCGTAACGGGAGTCCACCATTTTGTGTTTCGGTCGAATTAACATATAAAATGGAGGTTAAATAATGTTCAGAAAGGGTAGAAGGGGACACGGTACAAGTACAAGTATTTTGACCCCCCCCAGGTTTTCTGAGGGTGGCTGAGGAGGACCATATGTGCGGAGAAAAAACATTTTTAAAATAATTTTGGGCGGTTAGCTTCCAGTTCGCGTACCGGGTAGCGCTCTTTGAGCGTAGTTTGTTGAAAATTACAGAAATAAGTTAGAGAAAAGTATTAATTGTGAGTGATCAGATGAAGGGTAGCTCTGAGAAGAGCTTTTGGGTTTATGTTCCATTTAGGTACTTATAAGTAGGTACCAATGCACAGTCTTAAATTCAGAATGAAAATTCTGTTGCCCTCATCTGAGAAGTGAACTCCATCTCCTCTGTAGATATCTTGCATGTAGTAACGCAAGTTATTATTGTACAGGGAGCCCATTCCATGGTCTCTCATGAAAGCTGAAACAGATTTGTTTACATGCTTCCTCGCTTTCTCAATTTGTGGACCAAATTGGTTGGACCACCTCCATTTCTGTCTTTGGCATATATTGGAATATAACAAGGCAGTTTGAGGAAAAAGTGCCATTAATTGCTCAAAGGTGTCCTTTAAAAGCATTTCCAGACCAACCCCAGTCATAGTGCCTAAATCATTTCCTCCACAGTGCACTATTAAGAGGTCAGGTTTTGGCAAATGCATAAAGGTTTTCACCAATGGTATCAATTGGTGACATTTTAATCCTCTTTGGCCCAACCATTTAATTTCCACATCCTGTAAATTGAGGTTGTGTAAATTTCTGTTGTCAGCATACCTTTGAGCCCAGTGGATGTAACTATGTCCAACAATCCAGACGTTAAACATGGTGGGAGAAGGTTGTGCTGCAGTCAGATGAAGTGTGGTAATGAAAGGGCAGTTGAAACAGTAGGAGTTTGTAAAGAAAAAAAACTGTGGTTTTCCAATGCTAATTATTCATTAGCAGTGATTGGCGCATTTCCATTTCTGAAAACAGAAAGTTAGGGTGCATGCATGTGTTCTTGAAACATGTAATTTCAATGGTCAAGGAAGAAACTTTTAATGAAAGATTGCACTGGATACGCAGGTGCACTGAGAGTTCAGAGTTCAATTGAAACATTGTTGTGTGAACTTGCAAACATGAGAGGTCTTTCAGGAGGTCGTTGCTAAGCAAAAAAAAGGCAGAGAGGGCAGAGGGGGGGAAGGGTTTTGATTTGAAAAAAGTGAGGGAAGAGTTATGATTGGCTAATATGAGAGATATGTGAAATGAATATCTGTATTTCTGTGCTTTCAATAGCTGCAGCCTCTGGAGTGCATCCTTTTTCTTCTGCTGAAGACAATTTGGTGTATTTCTGAGACTGTTTTCAAAACTCAAAAAGTATTTGCTAAGGTGAGAAAAGATTTATTTATTTTAGATATAGAATAGAATGATTTAAGGAGAAAATGATGAAGAAAGCTGTGTTTTTAAAACTGTGGCTTTGTCTATAGTGATATAGAAATAGATTTTGTTACTTTGAGAAATTGTATTTGCATATTCGGTGTAGGATTCTGGCATGTAGTAACTCAAGGTATTGTTGTATATGAAGCGCATTCCATGGTCTTTTATGTAAGCTGAAACAGATATGTTGTTTTTAAAAACCATTTTGAAAACAATAAAATTTTGGATATGTACTGTTAGAGTTTCATAGGTTGTTTTGGGTCATATTTATAAGGCATTTGAGTGTCTTTGATGTTATTTTTTCATTTTTAAATGGAAAGCATTCCTCATGGGGCAAGTGTCTTGTAAATACGTTCTCACCTGCGCTTGGCAAATTTAGATTTTGATTATGGGAGTTACATAGCCATGTTAATAATGTCGGAAAAATGGTGCTAGGGTATTCCAGAAAACGCTTTCGTGTGTCTCAAGGACATTTTCAGTCATTTCCTCTTGAATGCAGGTATACAATTGATTTATATGCTGTGTTTAAAAACGATTCTTTTCTATGATGATATGTTTTCTCTTTTAAATGGAAAGCGTTCCTCATGGGGCTCTGAGCAGTATTTAGTCACGTTATTCAATGGGTGGTGGATAACATGGCTAAGAGCATTTGCTGAATAATGCATGAATATCGTTGACTTTTCAGCGTTATTCATGCATTGCGACCGGTTTTTTTCGCATTTGCGAGCAGTTCTTAGCCATGTTATCCAATAGGAGGTGGATAACATGGCTAAGAGCATTTGCAGGATAATGCATGAATATCGCTGACTTTTCAGCGTGATATTCATGCATTGCTACCGCTTTTTATCGCTAAGGAGAAAATGATGAAGAAAGCTGTGTTTTTAAATTGTGGCTTTGTCTGTAGTGATATAGAAATAGATTTTGTTACTTTGCGAAATTGTAATTGCATATTCGGTGTAGCATTCTGGCATGCAGTAACACAAGTGTGCTTGGCAAATTTAAATTTTGATTATGGGAGTTACATAGCCATGTTAATAATGTCCAAACAATGGTGTTGAGTAGTTTTTAGCCATGTTATCCAACATGGGCTTCGATTGGATTTCCACAGAGCATATTATGGAGCCCATTATCGCTGCTTTATCAGCCGTTTTCGGCCAATAATGCGACGATAATTTTAGTGTACAGGTTTGATAATATTTCCCTACATTCGCAGGGCTAGGTGATAGGCTGAGACCAGCCTGGCATGTAAAATGGCTGCCGTGCACGACAAAATTGTGGCATTGTAAAAAAGGCAAATTGGCGCAGACATTGTGTCTCAATAAGGATTCATTTATAACAATGTGGTATTTTCTCAAGCCTGTGCGCTTCAATTATCGCCGCTTTATCGGCCGAAAACGACCGATAAAGCGGCGATAATGGGCTTGATAATATGCTCTATGGATTTCCAATCGAAGTACATGCTAGATGTGAAGACATCTAAAATGGGCTTCGATTGGAATTTCACAAAGTATATTATCAAGCCCATTGTCGCCGCTTTATCGGCGATAATTTTAGCGCACAGGCTTGATAATATATCTCAAAAGATTTTATCGCACTGAGAAATTGGTGGTCAACACTTCCTGATTTCCTTCGAATCGAACGTTAACAGACGTCACGCAGCAAAAATTTAAAAAAAGCTCACGCACAGCCGCTGGAACACATGTATCAACATATATGAGACTCCTCAGCCACTCTCAGAAAATATAAGGAAATAGGATACGTCTCCCGCACCTCCTTATTCCTAGTAATTTAATTAAAACGACGCACAAAATGGCGTATTCTCGTGCAGTTTGCGGACCAGTTCGGTGTTTGGGAAGCGGTTCTATCGTGAAAAATATATATTTTTTTATTTTCCTCAGGGGACCCTTTAAAAAATTCCAACAACATTCCTAGGGGGTCAACTGGGGTATACTTTGCCCCATTTTATTAAATTTCCCCTTCGTTTTTCACCTTTTCTTCTCTCTCGATCCTACCGAGAGATAAGATGGCGGCCGCTCCGGACTGTTTAGAATGTTGACAGACACTGGGGACCCAAGCAGCTTTGCATTGCTAAGTTCCTTTTCGCAGGTGGGAGCGTATTTACAAGAAACTTGCACCATGAAGAACGCTTTCCATTTAAAAAAGAAAAATAACATCATACTCAGTCATATGCCTTGATTTGCTATGTTAAATAATAAGAAGGGCATTAAGTTTTTGATGACTGTTATTCATTTACTGTTTGGTAATAGTGGTTATTAACATTTTTTATTATATTTTTCAACAGATTCAACTGCAGATTCTTTCATAGTTTGGAAAATGCCTACCAAAAATAGAATTATAAAGGCTCGAAAACGTCAAAGACAGCACGGTGATGTTTTATTGCAGCAGTCCTCTTCCCTAAATACTTATCAAAACACCAAGAAAGCTCCGGGTAAGAGCACAAAGTCTTTCTTAAAAAATATTTGTAGTAAAAAAAGTATTTCTCGCCCAAATGTTTCAGTTCAGAAAAAGAAGAGTAATTTAAATGGAAAGAAAAGACCCATGAAAAATGTTACTGGTAGAGGAAGAGATAACTCTGTGCATGATAGTAGAAGGAAAGAACAGTTTAGGGACATTCGACAACGAATGTTCCGTAATCGGATAATAGTTAATTTATTAAGAAATATTAAGAAATGCAAACAGAAAGCGGCATTTTATAAGAAGAAGAAAAATGTCGAGAAAATTATTGATCATGCTTTTGAAATTAAGCGAAAGTTGTTTATTTTGGTAATCAATAGAATTAGGAAACTAAGCAAGGTAATTTCTGATTTTAAAACAAACAGTAGATGGAAGAGAGTAGTAAATCGTAGCAACTTTTGTGAAGTTTTTTCCGGAGAATGGATGCATAGTTCAAGTTCTGAGGCATTTTTTAATGAGGAGAGTTATTTTCAGGATAATGATTTGGTGCATGCAGTTAACATCAGTGGTCGAGCTTATGAAGTGAAGGATGGTTGTCCAGTTGAAAAAGAAAAACTTGTGACAACAGAGACAGAAGAGGCGCTAAGTGATGAGGTTTTAGGAAGACGTCCTAAGGCTCCTGTGTACATTTGGAAGTGTAGTTCTATTTGCAGTGTGCGACAGGTTTCCATCAATTTGCTTTGTGATTTTATACGGACATTTAATAAGAAAAGTTTGAAGCAGAAAATGAAGTTGTTGCAAGATTTAGATCCTTGCAGAGTGAGACAAATAACAGGTTTGCGTGGTCATTCACTGGCTTGTCTTTCCAGGAGAGTATGCCAGAGTGTTTTTCATCATTTCAGGATGCTAGCAGTGCATCATAATAAAGTGAGAAAATTAGTGAGAATGTTGTATTATGCAAAGAGTCCAGCAATTATGCTTAAACAATTATGTGCTGCTCTTTTGCATGGTTCTGAAATAGATGTGAAGAATATTTGTGAAGAAATTGAGTTTTGTTACTTTAGTAGTAAAGATGAGAATGTTCAAATTGACCCTGAAGTAGAGAGTAATGTGGAAGATAATGTACAGGTTTACAGTACAGATAATTTTCAGAAGGAAATTGCCACGTTTCAGATGAAATCAAGTGAGAGGCCTAATTTCACTTGTGTTTGTTGTCGACGTACTTATTATAAGAATCAGACTAAGGTAGTGGATTTATATGCAAAAAGTGAAAGGGAAAATAATAGTGAATGGAAGGATTTTGTCACATACTTGATGGTAGAAAATTATTTTGATTTGGGATCGGATCAACGTGTGTGTACTTATTGTTGTAATAAATTAAACCAAAACCAGATGCCTGCTAGGGCAGTTCATAATAATCTTGAATTGGTTGAGATTCCTTCTGAATTGAAGGATTTAAATACTTATGAATCTATTTTGATTCAAAGTATTCATCCCTTTCAGGCTATTGTAAGAATGGAGCCAAAGACAGGGAAGTTGCCTCCAGCAGATTTACAGAGAGGATTAAAGGGAAGAGTTGTTTATTTGCCTTTAGATTTGAATAAAAACATTAACACAATTGGAGTAGAAGAAGTGGAAGAGGAACCTCTGGTTATCTTAGTTAATGGGGTTCCGACAAAGAATAAGAAAATATGGCAAGATTTAGTGGATGTTAGGAAAGTCAAAAAGGCAACAGTGTATTTGAAGAAAAATAATAAGTATTATAAGAATGTGTATGTTGCAGAAGAGGAAGTAAGTGATGAAGAGGATAGCGATTTGTGTGCTGGGCAAATTGAGAAAGTAGAGGCCTCTAAAAGTGAAGAAATATATGAACATTATAGTGTTCATCCATTGCATTCCAAGGAAGTCATGGGGAATGCTATTGAGTTGTTTCAAATGAAACAAGCCAAAGGGAGTCCCATTAGTGTTTGGGAGGAAAGTTTGGAAGCTCGGTGTTCCCACAGCTATTTCCCACAGGTCGAGGAGGAAGATATGATGAGCGATCTCATCAAATTCCTGCGTCTGAATACCGGACTTTACGATTGTATGGAGAATATCCTAGGTTTCGTCAATGCATTCCCTATTTGTTTCATCTCCTGTTTGAAAGCGATCTGTCTGGACTGTCATATGCAGTGAACCACATCTTGAAAAGTGGTATACAGATGCGAAATATCTCGGCAAGAGACTTTATGCATAAAGTTAATGTCCAAGATAGTATTTTGGATTCTCACTTAATTAATCTCATGGCGTGTCAGCGTGGTACTAATGAGTATTGGTATCGTCGTCATGGTGATTTAAAATGTATGCTGAGGAACTTAGGAACTCCGACATGGTTCCTCACTCTGAGCTGTGCCGAGTATGGCTGGGAAGACTTACTTGAATTTCTACGAGAAGCAAATGGAAATATTGAAAACATTGAATTCAAGACACCTGGAGAACTGTGTTCTTTGGATCCTGTGAATGTATGCAGGTACTTCAATCATAAATTTGAAGCTATGATGTCTTTCATCACAAATAAGAAGAATCCACCTCTTGGAGAGGTGTTGGATTTCTTTTGGAGAAAGGAGTACCAAGCAAGAGGTGCTCCTCATATACATATGTTATTGTGGATCAAGGATGCTCCTAAATTTGGAACAGATCCCGATGACTTAGTGATGAATTTCATAGAACAGTATTCTACGTGTGCTGTTCCAAATGCAACGGAGAAGAAAAGCCTAAGAGAACAAGTTCTACGTTTCCAAAGCCATCGTTGTGGAAAGTACTGTCGTCGTAAATTCAGAAACAAGGACAAGTTCTACACCAAATGTCGTTTCAACTTTCCACGGCCGGTGATTTCTAAAGGAAAAGTGAACAGTTTGATGTCTTCACTACGACATAATGTGACGAGGAAATCACCCAAAAAATACATACAATTTGAAAAGGAACGAAGAGTCCAAGTACATCAATGACTACAACCCAGTGATTTTGTCCATGTGGAATGCTAACATGGATATACAGTTTGTGGGTGACAACTGCATGGCTGTGGCTCGGTATGTGACATCTTACATCACCAAAAAAGAAAAGACAGAACTGAAGGATATGTGGGAGGACATATCCCATGAAAAGAGCCTCAGCAAGAAGTTGTATAGTTTCAGTCTGAAGATGTTGTCGCATCGAGAAATCGGAGCTTACGAATGTTCAGATCGATTGTCTTCAGCAAGTCTCTATGCCAAATCTAGGAGTATCGTTTGGGCGAGTCTTGGTCTTGCTGCAACGCGAAATCGAGTTCTAAAACCTGTCCGGGAAATTGAGTATTTGGCGGAAAAGGAGCCAAACAGTACCGACATTTTGAAGACCAACATGTTGGATACATATTATCCAAATCGAAGCAGTCACCTTGAGAATGTTTGTCTATATGAGGTTCTCCAAAATTATATATTCAAGAGGAACATCAAAGAAGATATTGAGAAAGGAGTGTATGCTGTAATTGGAAGTGAGGGATGCCTGGTCAAGCAAAGAAAATGCCAATTAGTAAACCATCGAAAATTGAGTGGTGAATCTCCAGAAAGAAAGGAGTTTTTCTATTTAGCACTTTTGCAACTTTTCAAGCCTTGGCTTGCAGAAGAGGAACTGCTTGGAGATTTCCTCTGTTACGAAGACTCTTTTAATGCAGCCAAGGAGTCCATAGAATGTCCTGCTTTTCCTAAATATCAAGAAATGCTAACTTTGGAAATTGAGCAGGAAGCAACGATTGCAGCCGAGATTGCCAGAGACAGTTCTCAGGACAGTCAGAGTTCTGTTTCATTGAGTCAAGATCCACTTGGAGGACCTATTATCGAAAATGAAGCTGCCACTGCTATGAATGAAGTGGAAAGAGCCATGGCACATGCTCAGGAGGATTCAGTTAACTTAGAAGACTTGGAAAAACAACTCAACGTTGAGCAGAGGAAAATATATGATGAAGTTACCAAGGAAATTGAGCACGGATTAAGTCATGAGAAGAAAGAGTGCTCATGTACGTCGTTGAAGCCTGTCCGACTGTACGTGAGTGGAGAAGCGGGAACTGGAAAGAGTTTCCTCATTAAAGCAATTTCTTGTTATTTGCAGGAAAGGACTAAGTCATCGCTGTCTTGTGTTGTCACCGCTCCTACTGGACTGGCAGCACATAACATTAAAGGTATTACTTTGCATCGTCTACTGATGCTGCCGGTGGAGCATGACAACAAATTACAATACAACAAGTTATCTGGAGATGCTTGCTGTGAAGTTTCAAGAGTCTTGAGGAAATTGAAACTACTTATCATTGACGAAGTAAGCATGGTTTCCAATGTCATGCTTGCCTTTGTGCATTTGAGAATGCAAGAAGTACTTAAAACTGAATATGATGTGTTATTTGGTGGCAAACACATCATTGTTTTCGGAGATCTTCTGCAGCTGACACCAGTAAAAGGTCAACCTGTGTTCAAAATACTCACACATGAAGATACCAGGAAGTGCCTAGGGAGCATTGGCAACGTCAATATATGGTTAAATTTCAATTATGCAGAACTGCATGAAAATATGCGTCAGGCAAAGGATGAAGATTACAAGAATATTCTACAAGATATTAGAATTGGAAAAGTGACCGAGCATGGGAGAGAAGCTTTAAATGCACGATTACTGTCAAATTTATATCCCAAACAAGAGATTGTGCCTGAGAATATTTTTCAGAAAATTACTGAGAAGAAGTCCGGGATATGTCTCATGCCAACTCTTGCAGAATGTGCCATCTTCAACAATAAAATGTTGAATTTAGAAAAGCAAGAGATTGTGAAACTTGAAGCTATCGACAAATTAGAGCACATGGGATCAACAATTATTTTGTCAGACAATTTGAAATCAAAATTGGATTCATTAGAGAAGACTATATCTAAAACAGCGGGTTTTGAAAAGACTTTGAATGTGTGTTTAAATTGCCGAATCATTTTGAGAAGGAATTTACATGTAGAAAGAGGTCTAGTAAATGGATCAATGGGTAATGTTGTTGATTTGGAGAAATACAAAAATAGAGATGGAATCGAATTTTTAAGAATTAAATTTGATGGCATTGAGGAAGTACAGCAAATTGGTCGTTGTTCTGCTAGGTTTTTGCTTGTTAAAGACTTATATGTTCGCTGTAAACAGTTTCCTGTTTGCTTGGCATATGCGGTGACAATCCATAAATCGCAAGGTTTAAGTGTAGACTGTGCATTGGTGAATATTGGCAGTTCTGTGTTCAAGGAGGGTATGGCATATGTGGCATTGTCACGAGTTAGAACTTTATCGGGATTGTACTTGATTGACTGTGATGTCACAAACATTTGTGCGGATCTAGATTGTGTTAAGGAATACAATAGGTTAAGAAGAGAGTATGCGCCACATTTGCCTCAATATCCTTTGTTTGAGAAACGTGTGGTAGGCCAGAAACGTAGAAATATCAGTAATAGTAGGGAGGTTGTTGCAAAAAGACTAAAAGTCAATGAACCGAAAGTTGTTAGCAGAAAGAAAGTGGATTCTGTTGAAGATGTTGTCGGTTTTCAATTTGAAAACAGTTCTGGTGTCAACTGCTATGCAAATGTAGTGGTTAATGTTCTCTTTTCACTAGAGAGTTTAAAAGAACAGATTGTGTTCAATTCGGAGCAAAGTTTATGCTGCTTGTTGAATTCTGTGTTAGAGAAATGTAGCACTGATCGAACAAAAGTAGAAAGTGTGTCTGAAGTTCGTTATCTGTTAGATGAATGTTCAGGTCAAACAGACTTCTCTGAAAATAATCAGCAAGATTGTCAGGAGTTTTTAATGTATATGCTTGATGTATTGCAAGATGAGGGTGTAGATGTAGATCACCTGTTTGGGCTTTCTTATCAATGGCAGCATGACTGCGAGAACTGTATGGTATCAAGTACTACTAGTGTAGACTCAGAAAGATTTATATATTTAACTTTGCCAGACAGTAAATCAGTGTCCTTTAATAAGCTAGTAAATGCAGCGGATCACAACATGGAGTGTAGCCAATGTAAATGTGATATGATGTCAACATTATTTATACGTAGATATAGCCAGTATGTCATTTTAATGATCCAACGATGTAGGCCTGATGGATCAAAATTGTCAACTTTAATAAAAAATGTTGTGGCTTCTCAGCTGTCAATATCAGGGAGGACTTTTGTAACTGTAGCAATTATCTATCATGAAGGTCCATCAACAACATCAGGACATTATACAGCTTACTTAAAGTCTGGAAACGGCTGATCATTCTGTAATGATTCCGTTGTAACTTTCAAAAAAAAATTGCCGTTTGACCTTAAAAATTCTTACCTGGTGTTTTTAAAACCAAAATTTTAAGTAGAGGGAATGTAAGTCTGCAATGCTGTCTAGATTAAAAATCCAACTATATAAACCTGATGCAAGTAGGTCTGCTTCATAGTAAGCAGTATCAGTGTCATAGGAAAAGGAGAACATGAGTGACAAAGAAGAGTAAGATATTAGTAGTCCAGGATTGTGAAAATAATCTCAAATATTTTATTTTTGAAAGTTGCGAAAATAGAAAATGTCGGGATTTGATTGGAAGAAATATAAGACTTGCGAATCGCGGCAACATGATTTGGCCTAGTGGAAACATGTGATAGAATGAGAGAAGTTTTTTTTTCTATGTAACATATTTTACGTATCGATGGAGGTTTTCTTTCAGAAAGTGGCGGGCTGAAAATATTTATAGCACAACAGAGTGGATGCTGTTTATAGGAGATCATTCGACGTCATTGAAAGTAAGTCAATTTTAAGGAGTTTTGAAATCAGATTTCTTAGGTTGTATGGGTTTTTTAAACGCAGTCATTTTGATTGTGTTTTTTTTTCCCCGCTGTTACATGATGAATACCTTCAAGTCACTGATTTAAGTGAAATTTGATACATTCTGAGAACAGCAAAAATAAACCATTTAACATGTATAATTAATGTTATGGTTTTTGTACTTATGATATACATTTAGAAATGTGAGGTACATATGGGTAAGCTGAGTCTTCTGTAAGTGTCAATTTTAATGCTTACAGTGCTGTACTTCTGGGTACTGTTTTTAAAAAAAAAAAGAAAAGAGGCCTCACCTCAAAGAAAGCTCTTGAAAGCACACATCTTATTTGCATTCTAAAATAATCATTTTAAATGTTAGACACAATTTTATGATGGTTTCACATCTCTTTTGCGCTGTTATGGCATCACTATTGTGAGACATAAGCAATGCAAAAGAAGCATCATATTTCAAAATAGGCCTCATTTCATCAGCATGAAGATACTGTTTGTTGAAAATAAATATATTTAGGATTGTGTAGGGGTCGTAGAGAAGTAGAGGTTTCTATAAGTGTCAAAGTTGTTTAAAAAGTGTTTCTTCTTGAACCTTTTCCCTTTTTTTTCTAATTTTTAAATACATGTTTTAATATTTTTGGAAATGTTTGTTCTCTCTTTTACAGATTGAATGTATGAAAAATTTTCTTTAAAAATTAACAAGAATTATAAGGTAAATGTTTTCTACTTTTTTAACCTGCATTCCACTGCTGATGATGTCACTGACTATGTTATGAATGATGTAATAATTGGGCATATCTGTTATCTCGTTAAAAAAACGAACAGTAAGTTTAAGGATAGGAAACAGACAGTTATGTTACAAAAAAGACAGCTATAGGACGTAAACAAAAAAAACTGTTACTCGCAATCCACTGCTGATGATGTCACTGACTATGTGAAAAATAGTGTAATATATGATATGATCAGAAGTGAATTGCGGGTCACAGTATCTTTTCTTTACTCCCTATAGCTATCTTTATAGTAACATAGCTGTCTGTTTTCTTTTCTTATACTTACTGTTCCTTTTTTTTAAAAAATTTTTTGGGGTGCGCTCAAAGTTCGCGTACCGGAGTGCGAACTGGGAGCGAACTAATAGAAATAGAGCTTGGCAGAGTTCAAAGAATTCTACCAATTTTTTTTAATAATGGGGAGGTAGTTCTGAAAAGAACTTTTTTTTTGTTTTTGTTGTTTTAAATTTTTTTTATTAGTTTTCTGAACATTTTTTATATTTTTTTGTTTTTTTCTGAACATTTTGTATTTTTTTTATTTTTTGGGGGGAGGGGGGGAAACAAAAATGATTCATCGAAGAGGGCTCAACAGGAGCAACAAAAAAAAGAAGAATTTATTTTTGGGGGCGTTTTGGACATACATGATTTTTGATGGCTCTAATGATAAGAGTTATACTACTTTCGCGGTAGCATAATGTTTGATTGCACCTCATACAAACTTGTTTGACTTCCCCCATGTCCATTTGAATATTTGGGATCAGCTCCCTTGCTTCAGGTCCCGTAACTTCTGGCACAACCGATCTTCTGGCTATTGCTGGTGAATTCTGTTGTTCGTCTCGAAGCTGAGCTGCACTGTAGTTATTTGGGTGCCACCTGCTCATGTGTCTGTGCATAGTGAAATTCCCATAACTATATTTTTTATCCGTGCCTCTAGAAAGACGTTCGTCACAGATTCGGCAAAAGACATACCTGGCGTTTATTTATTTATTTATTTACGGGTTTATACCGCGCTAGGATCACCTCCCGAAGGAGTATCTCCGCGCCTTGAACACCTTTACAGCTAGTGGCAGTAAGTACACAGAATCACTAATTGGAAAATAGGAAGGTTTTTAACAGTTTTCTGAACGGGAGATAGTCCTGGCAAAGTCTCAAAGAGAGAGGGAGGCTATTCCACAACCTTGGTCCGGCTATGGATAGTGCCCTTCCACCTTGCCTGGTCTTTCTAGCTCTTGGGACCTGTAGTAAGGCTTGGTCACTAGATCTCAGGGACCGTACAGGTTTATAGAGGGAGAATCTGCTGTTTAGATACTCAGGCCCTCTGTTCTGGAGGCTCTTATGTATAATACATCCAATCTTGTACTTCACCCTTTGTTTGATGGGTAGCCAATGTAAGGTGTTCAAAAGAGGCTTCGATGGTGTACGGGGTGGCTGATTTAGTACAAGACGGGCCGCTGTGTTCTGGACTACTTGCAATCTCGCAATAACTCCCTCATTTGCTGATAGGAGCATCCCGTTGCAGTAGTCCAGGCGACTCAGTATTAGGGCCTGCACTAATGTTCTCCTAGTTGAGTCAGGGAGTATAGGGAAAACTTTCCTCAGCATGGCGATCACATGGAAGCATGAGCTCACCACTTGATTGCTGTTTTGTTTCAGGGAGAGCTCCTGATCCAGGCGCACGCCAAGATTTTTTACCACCTGCTTTGGCTCTGGGACTGGGCCTAGATCTTGCGGCCACCAGTCTGGGGACCATAGGAGCTTTGCCTCACCGAACAGCATCACTTCCGTTTTTGCAACGTTGCATTGCAAGAAGTTAGATGCCATACAGTGGGCCACTGCCTTCATCCCCGAGGATTCACTTTCTTTTGCCCTGGTGGAAATTTGAAAAATTGCCAAATGAAATTTTCCTTCCTGTTGTATCTCCTGGGCTCCTCAGGCAAATATTCAGACTCTTCCTCCTCTTCCCGCTCTTCCTCTTCTTGAAAGATTGGTTGAGTTGGTGGTCCTTTCTTTCCATGAGGAGGTGGAGGTGGTGGTGGGGGAACACTACCAGAAGCTACAACAGAAGCCATTTCCCTGGATTGTACAAAGGTCTTTCTCTCATCAAGATGAAAGTCAGAGTGAGGAAAGAAGGAGGGGTTTTCATCATTTGGGAAAAGCCAAAGTTCTAAACCAATGAAAAGTGTTAATTTTAGATCACATGACCTAGTATTACATCATTAGGAAACCAAAAGTGAAATGAACTAATGAAAAGTGTTATTATCGAGTCACATGACCTGCTGTCTTTACGTTTCGCGCTTTGCGCCGCTATCCAATCCGCTTTCGAGTCCGCTAACTTGGCGCGTCAGATAACGTATTACGCGACAACGCAAAAACGTCATGATAACGTAACAGTCACGCTTAAGGAGCGATTACCGGCTCGCGCACCAAGTCGCGGCTTTGAATTCAGCTAACGGGAAGCTGACCAGTACGCGGACTAGGAGCGGAACAATTTTTTTTTAAAAAAAATTGTATAAAAAAAATGTACAATATATTTTATGATTTAAAGAAAAATACATTTTACAGATAGAAATATTAGCTTTCAAAAAACCATTGAAATTCAATGAAAAAACCATAGGTTATACTCCATATATAGTTAGGAATTAGCATTTACAAAACCTTATTTTACTCGCATAAAACCATTGAAATTCCATATATAGTTAGATGCGCTAACTATATATCGCGCACCCGCAATCCACTGCTGATGATGTCACATATTACATCATTCATGACATGGTCAGTGACATCACTGATGACATCACTGATGACATCTCAAATGACATCACTGATGACAACATCCAGTGACTGTATGTTTCTGTAAAGTTAAAATGTGACTTACATATTGAAGAATGAGTGGATGTATAAGTGTCTGGAAAAAGGATTTAGTAGGTGCATAACTGACTGTATGAGAGAATGATTAAATGTGTCTTAATGAGTGCATGGGTTAGTGACTAAACTATCTTAATTTGTGCATCATTATATCTGTTGTTCTACAAACTGCTGCATGTGTTGATCAGTAGCTATATGAATAACTGTATGGGTTATTGATTGGTTGTCCAAGTATTTGTATGGGACACTGAGTGAGTGTGTATGGGTAGCTGGGAGGTGTGTGACTCTGTACATAGATGTGTGAGTAGTTGATTCACTATATGTATGGGTTCAAAACTGCATGTGGAAACAGCTGTATGGGCGGATGACTGTGTGCATTAGTGTATTAGTGAGTGAATGAATATCTCAGTGCTACATGTCAAAGTAAGTACATATGTAAAACACAGTACATGTGAGAGTTGACATATATAAATAAGTGTGCATAAGAGCCAGTGAATGTGTGAGTGTCTGTATGGATCATTGTGAACTTGTATCAGGGATTGTATAACAGAGTAAATATGTGTTAGTATATGTTTGAATAAATAAGGTGTGTATAACTGTATAGTTGAGGAAATGGAAGTCTGATTGATTGTTTGCATGACTGACTAGGTGTGTGAGTAACTCCATGGATGAGTGACAGTCTGTGACTGTCTGTTTACACTGATTGTATCTAAGGTTATATTAGAGTCTGAAGAGGTTCATGGTATTATCGCATGAATGATATCATCAGTGATGTGATCAGTAATGTCAAATGAGATGTTATCAGTGATGTCATCAGTGATGTCATTTGAGATGTCATCAGTGATGTCATCAGTGATGTCATTTGAGATGTCATCAGTGATGTCATCAGTGATGTCACTGACCATGTCATGAATGATGTAATATGTGACATCATCAGCAGTGGATTGCGGGTGCGCGATATATAGTTAGCGCATCTAACTATATATGGAATTTCAATGGTTTTATGCGAGTAAAATAAGGTTTTGTAAATGCTAATTCCTAACTATATATGGAGTATAACCTATGGTTTTTTCATTGAATATATATATATATATAACCAATCCTCTTCTCCAAAAACAGAAGGGGCCGACACATGCTCGGTAAAGTGGAGAGACTTTAATTTGCCAGATTCCATCAGCGCACAACAAGGATATTTACAGCAGCGAAACGTGCTCGGTAAGGTGAAGAGACTTTAATTTGCCAGATTCCATCAGCGCACAACAAGAAAATGTATAGAATCGAAACGCTTGGCAGACACGTTGTAGGGCTTTCGTCTTTCTTGAGTGCCAGTTTCACTTCTGCGCTGAACTCACACCTGGGGGCCTGATTAAATGCTCAATAATCCACTCCCATCGGAGTTAGTTGTAACGCCAACTCCCCATGGTTGCAGAAGGCGCAGGTCCCTGATCCTGTCCCCTCCGGGTTTTGCAGAAGCCGCTGCAGGAACCTACATACAGTGATTAGGCTCCCGAACACCATGTGGTGCCCCACTTTACTAGCCACGGACACAAAACTCGTAGGACAGTATTATTGGGAGGCATAGATTGTAAGTCTCTTCAGCACACATCTTTTCCCAATCCATGTGGGTACCTGTCTCCCCAACAGTAATTTCGATCACAGTGGATGTTCTTTCCTGCCAGGGGGGCGTCGCGCTGTATTTTCAATACTTCACCACAAAGTTTCACAAGCTGTCACAAAGCTCCTGAACGAGAGGGCATGCCGGTACTCGGTGCTTGCTACCCCGAGATAAACATCAAAACCAATCCTCTTCTCCAAAAACAGAAGGGGCCGACACATGCTCGGTAAGGTGAAGAGACTTTAATTTGCCAGATTCCATCAGCGCACAACAAGAATATTTACAGCAGCAAAACGCTGGGCAGACGCGTTTCAGGCATTCGCCTTTCTCCAGTGCCGGTTTCACTTCCGCGCTGAACTCACACCTGGGGGCCTGATTAAATGCTCAATAGTCCACTCCCATTGGAGTTAGTTGTAACGCCCACTCCCCATGGTTGCAGAAGGTGCAGGTCCCTGATCCTGTCCCCTCCGGGTTTTGCAGAAGCCGCTGCAGGAACCTATATACAGTGATTAGGCTCCCGAACACCATGTGGTGCCCCACTTTAATAGCCAGGGACACAAAACTCGTAGGACAGTTTCATTGGGAGGCATAGATTGTAAGTCTCTTCAGAACACACCTTTTTCCAATCCATGTGGGTTCCTCTCTCCCCAACAGTATTTTCGATCACAGTGGATGTTATTTCCTGCCAGGGGGGCGTCGCGCTGTATTTTCAATACTTCACCACAAAATTTCACAAGCTGTAACGAAGCTCCTGAACGAGAGGGCGTGCCGGTACTCGGTGCTTGCAACCCCGAGATAAACATCAAAACCAATCCTCTTCTCCAAAAACAGAAGGGGCCGACACATGCTCGGTAAGGTGAAGACACTTTAATTTGCCAGATTCCATCAGCGCACAACAAGAATATTTACAGCAGCGAAACGCTGGGCAGAAGCGTTTCAGGCATTCGCCTTTCTTCAGTGCCGGTTTCACTTCCTCGCTGAACTCACACCTGGGGGCCTGATTAAATGCTCAATAGTCCACTCCCATCGGAGTTAGTTGTAACGCCCACTCCCCATGGTTGCAGAATGCGCAGGTCCCTGATCCTGTCCCCTCCGGGTTTTGCAGAAGCCGCTGCAGGAACCTATATACAGTGATTAGGTTCCCGAACACCATGTGGTGCCCCACTTTACTAGCCACGGACACAAAACATATTATTAACAAAACATATACAATATTTTTTCCGTAGGATAGCGAGAGGGTTGAATTTACTATTCCCACTCCAGAGAGTGCAACAGTAGGGAAAGCATTGGATAGCGTAGGGGTAAAAATTACTATTCCCACTCCAGAGAGCGCAACAGTAGGGAAAGTGTTGGATAGCGTAGGGGTAAAAATTACTATTCCCACTCCAGTGAGCGCAACAGTAGGGAAAGCGTTGGATAGCGTAGGGGTAAAAATTACTATTCCCACTCCAGTGAGTGCAACAGTAGGGAAAGCGTTGGATAGCGTAGGGGTAAACATTACTATTCCAACTCTAGGGAGTGCAACAGTAGGGCAAGCATTGGAAAGTGAAAGGGTAAAAATTACTATCACCACTCCAGAAAGAGCAACAGTATGGAAAGCATTGGATAAGGTAGGGGTAAATATTACTATTCCCACTCCAGAGAGCACAACAGTAGTGAAAGCATTGGATAGCGTAGGGGTAAAAATAACTATTCCCACTCCAGAGAGTGCAACAGTAGGGAAAGTGTTGGATAGCGTACGTATCGTGACTTAGTCGGGGGGAGGAGGATGTATCCGGCTGAGGTACCTCCTGGGCGGGCCCTGAAGACGATCTTGGAGTTCACATGACAGAACTAGACACTCCATTCTCCGCAACTGTACAGTCATGTATCTGGAGCCACAACGGGGGGAGGGGGGGAGTTGGGACAGGTTGTTCGGGGGGCGGGGGCGAAAATGTTAAAATAATACGTTACATGATATCACAGGGGGGGGCGGAGTGTTGTCCTCCGTCCCTGACACCTATTTGAACACCTGACTTGCACACTGTCTGCATCTTTATAATGTGTTTTTTCAGATCAGTTTCATTGTAATGCCGGCCTGTGAAGGGTTGTAGGCAGACAGTTATGTATATGATGCATCCTGACAATAAAATATAAAAAAAAAAAAAAAGTGTTGGATAGCATAGGGGTAAAAATGACTATTCCCACTCCAGTGAGTACAACAGTAGGGAAAGCGTTGGATAGCGTAGGGATAAAAATTACTATTCCTACTCCAGAGAGTGCAACAGTAGAGAAAGCGTTGGATAGCGTAGGATTAAAAATTACTATTCCCACTCCAGTGAGTGTAACAGTAGGGAAAGTGTTGGATAGCGTAGGGTTAAAAATTACTATTCCAACTCCAGAGAGTACATCAGTAGGGAAAGCGTTGGATAGCGTAGGGGTAAAAGTTACTATTCCCACTCCAGTGAGTGCAACAGTAGGAAAGTGTTGGATAGTGTAGGGGTAAAAATTACTATTCCCACTCCAGTGAGTGCAACAGTAGGGAAAGCGTTGGATAGCGTAGAGATAAAAATTACTATTCCTACTCCAGAAAGTACAACAGTAGGGAAAGCGTTGGATAGCGTAGGGATAAAAATTAATATTCCCACTCCAGTGAGTGCAACAGTAGGGAAAGCGTTGGATAGCATAGGGGTAAAAATTACTATTCCCACTCCAGAGAGTGCAACAGTAGGGAAAACGTTGGATAGCGTAGGGTTAAAAATTACTATTCCCACTCCAGTGAGTGCAACAGTAGGGAAAGCGTTGGATAGTGTAGGGGTAAAAATTACTATTCCTACTCCAGAGAGTGCAAGTGGTAGGAAAAGCGTTGGATAGCGTAGGGTTAAAAATTACTATTCCCACTCCAGTGAGTGCAATAGTAGGGAAAGTAAATACTTCATATATAAATATAAATTAAATAAATATTAATACCAATTACAAAAGAATTAAAATATTTTACAATTTTATAAAATATATTAATTAATCAATTAAAATTACAAATAAAAAATAACTAATAATAAAAATTACCTACTAATACTAATTATTTACCAATTCCCAATATATTAATTTACAATATAAAAAAATATACACAAGAAAATATTTAAAAAATGTATTAACTTACAATTAAATTACTTCCCAAGCTATTCCCCTATAAACACACAACCCACTACAGAAAATAATGTAAATTAATCAAATACAATAAATTACAAATTATATTTTATTTATTTGGAATTAATAATAATTAACAATTAATTCTAAATAAATAACAATAAATAAAATAACATATTTAATTAATTATAATTAAATTACTTCCCACCCTATTCCCCTATAAACCCACAACCCGCTACAGAACATAAATTACTAATATAACATATTTATCAATTAATCAATTAGAATTAATTACCAATTATATTTTATTTATTTACAAAGTAATAATTAATTCACAATTTTATTTCCAAAAAATACCAATAAATAAAATACCATATTTAATTAATTATAATAAAATTACTTCCTACCCTATTCCCCTATGAACCCACAACCCGCTACAGAAAATAAATTACTAAAATAACATATATATATCAATTATTCAATGAAAATTAATTACCAATTATATTTTAATTATTACCAATTAATAATTAATTAAACATTAATTTTAAATAAATTCCAATACATAAAATAACATATTTAATTAATTTAATTAAATTACTTCCCACTCTATTCCCCTATAAACCCACAACCCGCTACAGAAAATACATTACTAAAATTAACATATTTAGCAATTAATCATTTAAAATGATTAGCAATTATATTTTAAATAATAATTAATTAACAATGAATTCTAAATAAATACCAATAAATAAAATAACATATTTAATTAATAATAATTAAATTACCTCCCACACTATTCCCCTATAATCCCACAACCCGCTACAGATTTATTTTACACAAAAATTAAAAATTTATATTGACTTACCTTAAATTCGATATTTTTGTTGTCTATATTCTGTCTAGTCGATATTATGTCCATTCTATATTTTTGATTCGATATTATGTCCATTCTATTCGATATTCAAATTTTCTAGTTGATATTTTGGTAGTCTATATTCTGTCTAGTCGATATTATGTCTATTCTATATTTTTTACTGGATATTATGTCTAGTCGATAATAAAAACTCAATAATTTGACTCTATACCATATTTTACATTTTTTCTAGCATTTTGACCTTGTACATTCTGAAGCGGTTATACAGACTCCCAGTGCATGTGTGTTAACCCCTAAACATAAACTAAAATTGCCTAAGCTCACTTATTAAGTGAGTCTACAAAAAAAGGTACAGAAATTGTATGAATGTAGTAAAAGTTAAATGTCACATGTGGGCTGCAGTGTACATTCACACAATTAGCCATAGTAATTTATAAAACATGGCTTCAGTATTATCATTATATTATTTATTTATTTATTTATTTACCTTTTAAGGCGCATAGCTACCCATACATGGTTTCCCGGCGCCAAGGGATAGTCTAAAAGGGTGAAAAGAGAACAAAATGCAGCTTATTGCAGAAAAAGCCATGTCTTGAGGCCCTTTCAAAAGTTGAAATAGATGGTTTCAGTTTTCAATGAAGTAGGCAAGGAATTCCAAATCTTAGGGCCTAAGTGGGAGATTGAGCGGCCGCCCATTCCCACCAACTTAAATCTGGGAATCACTAAGTCACCCTTGGAGGAAGACCGGAGAGAACGTGTATTGTAATAGGCATGAACGAGCTCCTGTAAATATAGAGGAGCAACACCCTGTTTGATCTTAAAAATATAGCAAAGAGCCTTAAACGTAACTACTTTCAATCCTGAGCCAATGAAGGTTCAGGAGGGACTGGGATATGGAGACTCTGCGAGGGACATGACAAAGGAGGCGGGCAGCCGCATTCTGCACCACCTGAAGCTTTCTAAGAGCTTCATGACACACACCCAAATAAAGAACGTTGCCATAATCCAGGCGAGAGGTGACCAGGGCCTGGACAACTGTCTTTTTGGTGGAGTCAGGAAGCACCCAGAGTATTTTATAAAGCCATCTCAAAATGGTGAAGCATGTAGGGGTCACCCTCGCCACCAGCTGCCGCATAGAAAGGTTTTCATCAATGAGAAAGCCAAGGTTGCGGACCTGGGCAACGGGTTGGGGGGGAGGAACCATTTATTGGGTTCAGTGTTGGGGGACCCATAGGTCCTTGCATTTGCCCAGGATGACAACCTCTGTCTTATCCCCATTCAGCTTCAAAAAGTTGTTATGCATCCATTATGAGACTTTATACAATCCCTGTTTGAGGGCTAAGATGTTATCATCTTTAGTGGCGGAAAGAGAAAAGATGATTTGTGTGTCGTCACCGTCTGAAAATAGAGAAAGACCAGCATCCTCCACGATGGTGACCAGTGGTCTAATATACATTAGAGTAAGGGACTCAAAATAGACCCCTGGGGCACTGTGTACACTGAAGAACAGATTTTAGAAGAGGCTTTAGAGGAAATGACCTGAAAGGTGCGGCCACTAAGGAAGGAGGCAAGCCAGGCCAAGGCGGGACCTTCTCAAGGACCGGAGAGAGGCAAGAAGAATGGAATGCGAAACAGTATCAAATACAGCACTCAAATCAAGTAATGTGAGTGCTGTTGTCTCTCCGTGGTCCATGGAATGATGCAATCTGTCAGTAACTCCAGGACAAGTCGTTTCTGTGGAGTGGTTAGCTCTAAAGCCCGATTGGGACGAATGCAGGAAACCAAATCTCTCCACATGGTGAGTTAATTGATTGTTGACATGTCATTCCAGGATCTTAGAGAGAATGGGAAGTAAAGAGATTGGCCTAAAAATTGACAGTATCAAGGGGTCAGCTTCAACCTTTTTTAAGAGTAGAATAACCATTGCGTGTTTCCACTCAAGCGGGACAAAGGCATCTCTCAGTGAGGAATTAAGAAGCTCTTTTAGGACGTTAGGAGAGTCAGGAAGGAGTTGACGCAATATTTTAGTTGGCAAAGGGTCACATGGAGAACCTGATTAAATGCTTAACAGACAGTCATAAAAAGACTTTTCATCAAATGGAAGCCAGGTACATAATTTGGCTACGGAATCAAGCTCACTTTTTTGAGTAGTCAAAAGTAAGCACGGATCTGACGGGGAGGGAAGAGGAACCCAAAGTACCATTATTAAGTTCAACCTTCTCGATGAAGAAGTCAGTAATTTTATCACATTGAACCTCATTGAGGATTGGGGGAGGCGGAGTAGTGTCAGAGCCTGTCAACTTCTTTACCACAGAGAAGAGGGTGCCTTGGCAATTTTGGGCCAACTTGACAGTGTCAGCAATGTAAGTGGCTCTGGCCATTTTGCATAGTTTATGATAATGATTATGATTGTAGCCTTAATATCTGCACCCTAAAACACATATAAAATCAAATATCACAAATTAATTTTAGCATGTATTATAACCTCCTTTTATACAATTGAAAGCAGGCTGCACCATTAGTGTGCTCTGTATCTTTTTTGATTAGTGCTGAGGGGAATAACTCTGCCCCTAACCCAAATCCTCATGGAAGAAGCAGCTCTGGAAAGGGCACAATGTCCTCTCTCCCAAGTGTATTCTTGCTTTAGGATCACTGTGGACATGCAATCCTCAAGCAGGATTCCACTCCTCTAGACTGCCAGGATACACCGGACAGCAAGCCAGCCATTCTGTGGAAGGAGGACGCGAGCAAGGAGGACGCCGCTCCTTTACCTCTGCTTCATATCAAGCCCCTGTAACAGCTCTCAGCTAGGAGTGGGGGTGAGCAGGGGAGAGCCACGGTCACGCTGTGTTGTGCCTGGAAAAAGAGCCGGGAGTTGGGAGTCGGGAGTCTGGAGTAAGCAGGTGCGGGCTGTCCCCTCTTTTGGTGCACGGTAAAGTCGGTGAGCAGGCGCTGCGAGTGAGAGCCGTCCACAGGCATTTCTCCCCACATTTTGGTGCACAGCAGGAGCGGCGAGTGAGGATTCCGCACTTAACACTTGCTCCCTTTGGTGCGTGATGTTGCAGCAGCTGTGAGCCACCATCCCCACCTGCCAGCCCTGCCAGTCCCGTATTTGCAGCTAACGAGCTGCGGGGAAGACAGTGTGTGAAGGAGTGGGGAGTAGTGCCACGGCCCGGAGAGGAGGGGAGGAGGCGAGGCGAGGTGAGTAGCTGCGGGTGCTACGAGGGATCTGCGGCCCCGTGAGCTTTTCTCCCCCTTTTCAGTGTGTGTCAAGAGGAGCATTTCTCACCCCATTGGCTCACAGTACGCGGCAGACATCACTACTTCATGGGTGGCGCTGTTAAGCAAGTTTGAGAGCTCTGAGGAGTCCGAGAAAAGAGCTGCGAGAGAGGTGCGTGCTGCACCGCTGCTGAGGTGCTGCGAGCCGGGGGATCCCGGTAAACAGAGCCGGTCTTTCCATTTCCTCCCTCCGTCGTGAGGACACCGGCAGTGTTGGCGGCGGAGGACCCGCGGGGGGCCACGAGCCCCGAGCTGCGAATCCCGGAGCCGTGAGGAGCAAGGCGCAGCCTTGCCGTGAGGTGAGGAGCTGCGAGGGGGGCCATGAGAAGGCTGCCAGAGCTGCGAGGAGCTGCAAGAGTTGTAACAAAGTGGCGGGGACTTACCCACCTTGCTGCATTCTGCTCCCTTGCTCCCCTGCTCTCCTGCGTTTAAGGGAGCTGTGTATGGTGTCGTGCAGTGGTAGGGGACTGCAGAAGCGGCAGTGGGAGCGGAAGTGAGCAGCCACAGCCACAGGAGATACAGGAGACACAGGTCAGAGCCCATAAATTAGCGAGGGCAGAGTGAAAGCTGCCACTTCCAGCATTGCTGGGCACAGAGGCACAGAGGGTGTGGAGTTAGTTAGGGACTTTCTGCAGGGCTAGTGGTTTAAACATGGTGCATTCACTTTAAAGGAGGTGGTGTTGAGCACTGGTAAGAGACAATTTGGACAGTACTGGATACCCGAGCAAGGGGGGGTGAGCAGTTATTGAAAGCTATATCGCCACCATCCCTTTGTCTCACCGTCCTGCATACCAGCCACCCCCAGCAACACTTGGTAGCTTGTACTACAATATACTTAAGATTAAGATTAAGATTAAGATTAAGTCACGAAAAATCCTCCGGAATAAGGGAGTTGAGGAAGGCAATAAAAAGGAAAAGGATAGACAACAGACAGCATACGCACGAAAGGCACGCAAGCCTTAGAATGAGTAAAGAACTGGGGATATTTGGTTGGGAAAGATTCGCCAAGCACCCACCCACAAAAACACGAGAAGAGTGGTTACAAAGATCCAACTAAGCTTGCAAACTAAAGTAAAACAAAAGAGGGTCCACTTTCAATGCCAGAACAATTTAAGTTTGGGGGGAACAACGTAAAGCGCAAATTCCACTTTCTAAAGGACCCAATGGCGGCAATTTATGCAACGACAGAAGAGGCGCAATGTTTACAAAGCCCAATAAAACTAATACACTTAATAACCCCAAACAAATCGGAAGGAATATGCCCGGTACAATGTGAATCAGTGGCAAAACAACCACAAAAGCTTCAACAAAAAAGAAGAAACGGACTGGAAGGAAGCGCAGGAACAATTGACCAAAAGAAATCAGCAATTAATAGATGGTTGTTAAAAACAACAGCACAGATACACCAACCCATGACTACGCTCGATAAAGGGAACGAAGAGGAGAAAGGAAAAAGTCAAAAATATAAAAAAGATCCAAGTCAAATCGAGTCTCAAGACAATGCTCAAGACAATGTTGAAAAGATAGATTGGACTAGATCTTTTTCCATTTCCGAGGAAAAAGAACTCATCAAGGCGCTAGAACTTAACACACAAAGGGATGAGGAATCACGGGTGAACAGGCAAGAGGAAATACAAAGAAGCCGACCTGCTGGAAAAAAGGGAAACTGGAGTAGAAGGGGGAGTCGTCTCAACCCCCAATAAACACACACCGAGTCCCAACCGATGGGAGGAACAAAATAAGGAGAAAAGCGGTACACCACAAGAAAAAATCACCAATCACGATTTCCTCAATAAGCGGATTCAACTCTATATCAGGGATCTTGACGCAACCGAACAACATAGAGCCAGCCACTTGGAGTGAATCGCTGCTAAGAAGTCTACAGCAAGCAATTAATGTCCGAAACTTCCAATCGGATGAACTAGATGTCCAGGTAGATTTAATGAATTTAATTGCAACGCATATAGCAGGAATAAACACAAAACTGGATAAAATCTCAGCCCAAATTACCAAAGGAAATATTAAAGATATTCAAACAAAAAATGAAATGCTGGATCAAAGTTGTGAATGCGGCAAAATAATAGACAAACTGGCGTCCCTACCTGAAATACTGACCGAAATCCTACGAGCGGCACAAATGACAAGAACAACAGAAGAAATATTGGTCAGAGAAAACAAGGGCGAAAAAACAAGGACACAAGTACAAAAAATCATGAGGCCAATCACTTAACATGACAACGTTATAAATATAATGGAAGCAAACAAAACAAATGATGATGGAAAAGGGCATAGTGAAAATAAAACCTCACCTTCACCAAGCGCATTAGACAATCAAACAGAAAGACAACGCAAACGAGAGCAGAAAGCTAGGAAGAACGCCAGCAAAAAAAATAAGCAGGAAAAAAGTCAAATTTATGCTATATTTACGCAAAAGTTGAACAAAAGCATTATTGACCGGGCGGAAGACACCATAAAAGCAGAATCAAACAGCCAAGAAAGAAATATATCAGATAGTACGGGGTTTCCTAGCACTTCCATGCAAAGCAAACAGATGTCACCAGAAATTGTCCAACACAAATCAAAAAGAGAACAGAATGTAGGAGTAAAAACAATAAACAATATAAATAACATAAAGGTCGAAGCAGAAACAAAAAGGGTAAAAGGTCAACATATAAACCAGTAATAGAAAAACATGAAGGAGAAATAAGATTACTAGAATATATATCAGAATCAAAATACTAAGATGGATTAATAAATATGGACCAACGACGATCTTGATCCAAAAAGCAGAAAAGAAAAAGGCAGGATTACTGGCATGTTACATCGACCTGAAATCTGTTTTTGATAGAGTGCCACGCTATCGTCTGTGGGAGAAATTGGAAGCATGGGGACTCCCCCAAATACTGATAGACACAATAACATCTTTATACAGTGAAATATGGGCCACAGTAAAGCTTAAAGACAGAAGAAGAATATTTTCTAAAACAAACATAACCAATGGATTAAAACAAGGCTGTGTGCTCTCTTCATGTTTATTTAATTTATATTTAGCAGATCTAAATACCTACTTGCTACAAATAAATGGTCACCCGCCAAAATTGGCAAATGAGCCAATTCAGTTCCTGCAATATGTGGACAACATTGTGTGGTGAGCCAAACACTGATAGGGCTGCAAAGGGTTATAAACAAACTAATCGACTATTTCGATCTTTTAGGCCTGGAATTAAACAAAAAAAAAACTAAGGTAGTGAGACTAGCGGGCCTTGGCCAGGAAAATATAAATGGTATGCAAAGAATACACAAATTGAGGAAACAAGTTCATATAAATATTTGGGTATTAAAGTGGGTAGAAACATGTCCTTTGTGGATCAATAAAGGGATATGAAAGCAAAAGCCCAATCATTAATCTTCACCTATAAACAGCTTTACAAGAAACTGGAATGTCCTTCACATGGGCACCTTCTGAAAATAATGGCAGCACAATTGCTCCCAACTTTATCCTATGGACTGGAAATATGGCATGGCCAAGAAATTACCAGTTTAAACGAACTACAGATTAAAGTGTACAAAGCTGTTTTTAACATCTTGAAAGGCTCATCTCCAGCACAGATACGCTTGGAATTTGGCCTCCAGAACCAAGAATATCAAAGGAAAGCAATTTTTGCAAAACTGTGCTGGAAATTTAGAGCATCGGAAATGGGAACGCTGAACAACTTATGTTGGACGGAAATAAAGACACAATTAGATCAAAGAAATCCAAATATTTGGGGTGACTATCTGCCTACAGCCATGGAGGCATTTGAGATCGAGAAAGCTTGGAACAGCAACCTGGAAAGAACAACATTCAATAGAGTGTGTAACACCAGGGCCAAATTACTATCTTTCTTGGAAGATAAAAGAAGACTGACCAAACGTCGTCACGCATCAGAGGTAATAAATTCATATACAAGACCAATACCACAACTCTATTTAGCGGCCCACTTCTGTCTATCACTAAAAAGGAGGTTCATGGCATTCAGATTAGGTGATTACTACTCGAAGGACCTGGTCCCCACTTGGAAAAGTAAACAGCAAGTTAAGACATGCTGTCTATGTGGGTACCATACTGAAACTATATGCCTTCTTAATGTGCGTCTGTGAAACTGTAAAAGTTGGAAGAAGGAAGTTGCTAAAAACAGCCTTAAATGACTTAAATATTCATAGTTGCAGACAGGCCGTAACAAGCTGGATGGGTGCCTCATCGAACATTTTGATATGCCTTGGGGTAAAATGTATGACATTAGTAGATAAACTACTTGCAAAAGGGGTAAAATATCAAATGCTTGGGGCTGGAAAGGTGTTGGGAATTTTATAGAAACTGTAAATATTTTAAAGTATTATTGAAAATATGATTCTTTTAATTCTGATTGTTATACATTTTTTACTGTGTGCTTTATGGATGTGACAAACCAAATAAAGTTATCTTTTGACTGACTTGACTGACTCTAAACCACCAGGGAAATGTTCTTGCAGGGGGAGCAGTTCTTGTGTTCATGGGCCTGTGTTACCCAGCATGAAGTCACAACAGTCTTTTTGCACCTATGGAGGGCATATATAGATAATCCCACTAGACTCTTTATCAGGGAAAAAGTAGGAGAACAGCCCCCCTGACATGCACCTTTGCTCCCGCCTCAACACAAGAGCCATACTGTTTCAACCAGTTGAGTGGATATAGGGTGGTTACCTATCGTCCGTCCCCCAGCAGGCGGAAAGCCCATAGACACCACAAAGTATTTTTGTATTTACTGTTTGCATGGGAGTACACCTCTCAGTATGGTCTTGTGTTCTCCTTCATCCCCTGGGCACAAGTGTCATCACCCCAGTCTGCTCTAATCAGGCAGAAAATCCACTAGACATCAGGGAATATTTAGCATGAAAGAAATCCGAGGGGAGAGGCCTTCATGGGCATGGGCATGGGCATATGCTCTATTTGTCCCCAGGTACAAGAATCTTTTGATCACCCTTTTGAGGACAAAAATGTATGAAGATATAAGTGTAAAATGCCCCAAATATCAAACACGTCTTAGTTCAGGTATAAAAAGACTCAGCAGCTAAGGGCTTAAAATAATTGCAGTCAAGTGCAATAATTAGTAGACTAGTTAAAGCAAATGAAGACTACAAGTCTCAGAAAGTATTGATTTGCTAAATGATATTCGAGTGAAATCTGTTGCAGAGAGGTGCAGACAGGGGATGCTGAGTCCCAATTGTAACCTCCTGGTCCTTTCACAGCTGGCATCCCTGGACCCCCATTCTACAAACCTATAAATTGGGAATCAAGTTCCTCTTTTTAGCACTCTTCAGCACTTGATCCCCAGGATAGTGAAGCAAAAATATGGGCTAGATACTCAGAATTCAGCAATCTGATGAGCAACACTTAATAATTTCTGCCCGGCCAGTTCTTTCTCTTCTAAAAAAAAAAAGTACTTTATTACACACACTAATAAATGCTACTGACAGTTTAACAAATCTGTACACAATGGCAAGTAGACAATGGCAAGTAAAAATACATTTGGGGCCATATTTATGACATGGTTTGCGTCGCTCTTGAACTACGCAACATGGTGCAAGAGCGACACAAAACTCAAGTCAGAGTTCTGAAGCCATGCAAAGCCATTTTGTGTGGCTCTGAGTGGCTCCAAAAACCTGAAGTAGTGCAATGGAGCACAAATCACTGCATTGTGTTACTCTGCCCTGGAAAGGTGTTTAATGGGCATTGTATGGGTGATCTCACACAACTCCCATGGTTGATGAAGCATTTCCTGATTTTCAACACCTTGTAAACCTGGGAATGTGCCAAAAAGATGCACCTCCCCAGGAGAGGCATAAAGAGGAGAAATAGATGTATGCAAGGAACCTCAGGAAACCCGCAGGCTCCTGGTCCACAATCACAATCAATTTAAACTCCTCGCACATATTTAAGGCACTGCACAACTCAGGCCACACCTACCTGAAAAGTCAAATCTCTTTCCTCCAACCACCCAAATACCTCCTCTCCACAGTACTCCTATTAAACACATATTTCATGCATAAAAATACACAAATCAGGAGGACAGACGTTGACATCGCTCCTGAAATATGGAACAAACTCTAACTCCACACCAGAAACTCGTCCTCTTGTTATTTATTACAGTTGAGTTCTGATGTCAATTCTTTATAACGGGTGATTAGGTGCATCACAAGTTGCCTATTATAAAGACATTTGAGATTTACTTTTATACAGGGATTACAGAATCCCATGTATTATAGGTAAATATGTATTGGTATGGAGTCAAAATTAACACACAGTTTTTATTGACTCCTCTCCAGCTTTTGACTTGATGGACAGACTGCCACTGTGGAAAATGGTTTTGACATGAAATATAGCAACAAATATGTTCATATTGATTATGTCTTTACTTACATCAACATGGTGCATAGTCATGCCGGAGAAACAAAAGTGGGAGGTGTTCTTTGTGAGAAGTTGAGGATGAGTTGGGCTGCAAAGTTCTGGATGGTTTGTAGTTTTCTAGTGAGTTGCTTGGTAATCCTGCCACAGGGGGTGTTCCCATATTTCCCATTGCTGGTGACTAGGGCACAGTTTTTCTAGTGTTGCTTGGGGACATTTGAAGATCTTATCAACATCTTCACTTTGTGGAAGCAGGATCTAGTGACGGCAGTCATGTCCAGTTTCCAGTCACTGATTACCCTGAGGTTTCTGGCATGGGTTTAGGATGTGGGTGTGGATCTGAGATCCGAGCTCCATGGTGAGGTGTTCTTTCAGAAGACCACCACTTTTGTTTTGCCAGTGTTGAGCTTCAGACAGTTGGCTTTCACCTACTTAGCAATTTCAGTCATGCATGCGGTGAACTTGTGTCTTGAGTAGGGGATCTTGTCTGAGAGGGAGAGCATGAGTTGTGTGTAGTTATGGTAGTTATGTAGGATAAGTTTGCAGGTTCCCAATGGGAGAGTTGCCGGGCTGACAGCTGGTGTTCTATCTATTAGGAAGGAGCAGTTCTAGCGAAGAGTGAGTTCTTGAATGGAAATCTCGGTCAGGCACCTGATAAGGATGGGTTGTGAGACTGGGTCAAATGTTGCAGAGGTCCGGTGGAATGATGACCACCATATCTCATGTGTCAAGAAACACACGGATGTTGTGTCCAGTAGCAACGAGTGCAGTTTCTGAACAATATTAGGGTCAGAATCCAGACTGCATGGGATCTATGAGGTTCTGGTTGCTGAGGTGGTCAGTGAGTCACCAGTTGATTAGGTCCTCTAACACCATTGCCAGATATGATAGGAGAGAAATGGGTATGTAGTTGGAATGAATTGCTGGGTCAGTGGATCATCTTGAGGAGGGATATGATGGTAGCATATTTCCAGGTGTCCGGTACTATTTCTGGAATTAATAGAGGATGGGTTGATGCCAAGCTAACCAGAGTGACTCCAATGGTCAGTTAGCTGACCTTCTATGTGAGCTACAGGGTCACAACACATTTCCAGCGGGCCAACATCAACTGGACACACCTGGACCTGTCTGAGTACTGTTGCTGGAAACAGCTGGAGTGAGTCCTCTTCCTCTCAAAGTGCCACCCAGATCCTTTACCCTTGACTGGCATCAAAGAATACTCCATAAAAAAAGGTGAAAATCCTGATGTTTGGTCTCCTCACATCCATGAGGAGGCCACTTTGTGCCAATAATCAACCATCGTAGATATGAAGCTCCAGTGGGACATTCCATTCATGCCGACAGCAACAGTACATTACGAGTGGCAATGTGAAACCTACACTTTGCACCAAAAGTGACCATCCACGACAATCCAACATAGGAAAGCTGCAGCAATGACTCTCTGGGATACTTGACCTGATCTTCAAGCTGAAAGTCTCCTCCTTGCAGCCCTCTCCAATGAGAAGGTCACCCTTTCCGCCACACTTGCAAATGTAACTCTTTAGTGGGACTAAGCTGGTTCTTGGTCCTGGCCTAAATTTTTTCCCAGATCCAGCATGACAGATAACACTGATTGGTGCTTTGTGCTTTTTTGCCCAAAACTTTCATATTTAAAATATCCAGATCTACTGATTTGATTTTGATTGCTTTGGTGTAATTTTATTTTTTGAAATGTCCTTTGTTTTTATGAATTTCAATGGGATTTTTCTGTGTTGTGCTTTCAATTTATAATTGTTTGTGTGCAGTTTAAATATTTTACGCAGTGCCTCTAACTTAAGCATGACTACGTTCATAAGCTATCAGAGGGCTATGCACAGGGTAATTTAGTGACTTTGGTGTATCAGCCTGACAAGAATAGTGTTAATTAGTAAATGGGGCTTTTGCCCCTCTCAACTAATAAAGCAATTTCTTCCATACAAAATTTACCAAAGTTTTGATTTTGAACTCTCAATGCATTGCTAGAATTTGCAAGAAACACCTTGAATTTGTTTCTAGTTTTGTTCAGTGGAGATACTGCCAGTCTAAATAGAACTATATTTTCTTTTATACAATGCAATTTCTATTTTGTTTTTAACTAAGCATCATAGTTTTCTCCATTTGAGTTTCAGAATATAGTACACACTGTTTCTTGATTAATGTACTTATTTCAGCTAATAATTTGAAATACATCAACTCCTTCACAGGTTTCTTTGGGCTGTAGTTTTTCATTGTCTGTAATGTTTTTACAAGGTGTTTCATATGAGACTCAATTAAGCCATTTGGGCCTCTAATAGAAACTTCGTAAAAATCCACACACAGCAATGGCATTTCATTAAAAAAAAATATTTTATATGGGCTCCAGCACAGTTGGTCACTATTATAGAACCAGTTCCCAGGGACAAGTGTGAAATAGTCTGTATAAGTAGTTCTACGTGGTTTGATGTTCACTATGTATTGTTTTGATGTTTAATTCAGATATCAAATGAAATGAAATAGTGTTAGCAATAATATAATGAATTGTTGAAGTACCTAAAATACTTTGTCTAGTAGGATCGGCAGGTATATCTCATTCTACTCTTCTATTTATAATTGTAGATTCAAGAGATTTCAGCTGTTTTAATAAGAGCATTACACGCGTATGAGCTTTTGAATTAATTAGAAATAGGTATTTAGGGAGATTATAGGCTGCTTCAAGCTCTATATTCCTGTAAGCATGTAGGGACCTATTTGATATCTTTGTTCTACAGTCACTAGCCATGTCGTCTTTTCTCTTTGCCTTATTGTATTTTTGTAATCAAATATGGAAAGTTAAGTTGAATTCTGCTGTTCGCTTGTAGGAATACATGCAATAAGCCTTAGAAATGAGTACTCGCTGTCCGCACTCGAGCCGGCTCTCCGCCCGATTGTGCAGACATAAAGACAGTACTCGTAAATGTGCTTTGTGAATACCCGATGTCATAAACTTAGATGTTTAGTCTAAGTTTAGACCAAACCTCTAAGTTTACCTTTGTGAATCAGGTCCTATATTTTTGGATAAATTAACTTTGAATGTTTTCTCGAGAAATATGCATATTCAGTATTACAGGTAACCAAGATCATGATAGCTTCTAATCTCTATTTTGGATATTTGCTGCAATGTTTTAGCAAACATACCTTGTGGGTTAATCTAAATAATTACAGAATGAGCTACATTCTGTAGAACAAGTGAATATTCTTGAAGTGTGTTGAATTGTGTATTAATTATTTCATCCACATTTTTTATTTCCCAGCTTCCTATGGGGGACTGATCCAGTGTTTGTGCTGGTAATACATAAAAGCAGTTTTCCTAAAAGAATTATCAATTACCCAGGATTTTCCAATGTGCAAGACTTGACCAGAATTCTACCTTTACTTTTGAACGATCAGTTTTATCAAAAAACACAACCTGTTTTATTTCACCTGAAAACAGTGATCGAAGTTGTGGGAGAGTATGTTGCAAATTCACCATCCTTGATATACTTAATGGACTATTTTCTCCTGTGAATAAATCTTCAAATTCTACTATGGATGCAGTAGATAACATCTAGTCAAAATCTGTTGTAAGCTGTTTATAATTAAGGCTCCCCTTTTCTGTTTTTACAGATAAAAACAAACAGAAACCACGTTATTCTCCTGTTTGTTTTATTTCGAAATGTGGATAAAAAAGGAAATTGTGTTGTTTTTTGAGTGATTCTAAATGCTGTCAGTCATGTCTGCCAAGCAAACAGCTAAGCAGATTGACAGGGAAGGGGGTTAAAAAAATAAAGGAATTTTAGTAAAAAGGCGTAAAAAGAGGTAGATATGGGGCTGGGATCTCATTGGCATCTCACAGCTAGGCAATGTTTGGGTTGGTGACCATATATGTTCATTAACAGCCCTGCAGACCTGACACTCTCTCAATCCATCGCAGTTGACAAATATCTGCAGCTCCGAAACATACTCAGTGTACACATAGCCTCTGGCACGACACTCCCAGAATACAGTCCCTTAGAAGCACAAACTATGATGGATAACCTGAGGAATGGAGGGGTATCACACTTCTATCGATCCCTAACTAACAATGGCCCAACCACCCTAGACTTGCTAAGAAGCTGATGAGAGATGTGGCTCGGTCCCCTAGAAGAAGCTGACTGGAGAGATGCCTTGATGGCTCCCAAAACAGTCACTGCCTAAGCCAGGCTCCGCTTGGTCCAGCTATACTAGCTTCACACCTCCTACCTTACTCCTGATTGCTTCCACAGGGCAGGCCTAAAACCAAACACATCTTGTACACATTGTGGGGAAGAACCAATGGATTACTATCATATGGTGTGGATATGCCCCCTCTTTGCCTCATATTGGGAATCGACAGAAGCAGAGCTCACTGAAGTCCTGGAGTGGGAAGTCCCACAAAACCCTGTGAACTTGCTACAGGGGGTCACAGATGCGTTTGTTGGGTCTAGGGTAGACAAGCTATTCTTGGGCACCGCCATCATGGTGGTCAAGAGAGATATTGTTACCACTTGGAAAAATCCTGTCCCTCCAAGCATAACTAAATGGTGCATGAGAGTGAACTGGTGCGCAGCACAGGGAAAACCACTATACGAAGCCAGGGGGTGCCCCGTCAAGCACCGTAAAATATGAAGTAAAAGGTTGGGCCCGACTAGGTAGATGAGTCTATCGTCCCCTCATTGTCCAAATCTGTACATAGCACTGTGGGTTGTGGCTGGTAATGTGGGATATTTCATTATTGCCTCATTTTTCTCTTGCTGTCCATAACTGCACTGCTGAAATTTGCTGTACCGTTCCTTTTTGTCTCTTCAAAATCAATCAAATCGAGTATAAAAAAGAGGTAGACGTGCACAAGGTTGATACTACAATATGAATGTTTTCATATAAGTGTGTTGATTTATCATTTGTGTGTTTTCATATCAATGAAACTGTTCAGACATTCAAGCATGACCACACATTTACCAGTTAAATAAATGTGGAAATATATCAGTGTCAACTTCTTATTTTTCACAAAACCCAAAATAAATATGAATAAATACAGATAAAATTAGAACCCAATAAATATGGATAAATACAGATGGAAAAGTAAAAAAAATAAACACCATAAAACCGGGAGCTCTATTTATAATACATGGGATTCGATAATCCCTGTGTAAATGCCAGTCTCCAATTTCTTTACAATCAGCAACATGTGATGCACCCAGTCTCCAAATATAGAGAAAAGACGTCAGAAACGTGACTATTATCAGTTAATAAAGTTGAGTTCTGACATCACAATGCCTGCTGCTAGAGCCAGCAGCTGAGGCAAAAAGCCGGTCAGATCACAGAGCAAAATTGATGCCGCTGTTTAAAGCAATGAACATGGAATGTTGCTCTATTTTTTAGCTTACAATGACAAACAGAGAGAACATATTCATTGTTTTGCACTCATTAGAAAGAAAAAAGGTTGGATTCATTCTGCATGTTTCTACATATTCTGAGCTAGTTCATATATTTTTTTTAAATGACTTCTATTGAACAGTTTCTAATACCTGTCTCATGGTTGGGGACCGTGGGCAGAGCCCCAATGCCCCTACGGTCCCGCAGGCTCCCTGCCTCCTGCGGGCACCAGCATTGCTTTTCCAAACAGGGAGCTGCTGACATGCAGCTCCCCTTGTGGAAAAGCAATCTGCTTTGGATTGTGGAAACAAGAGCAGGAAACCTGCCTTTGCTTCCAAAATCCAAAGAAGAGTTTCTATGACAGGGCGGGAGTCGTACTGTCACCCTGCCTTAGCAAACAGTAGTGTCCCGCAGGTGGGCACCAGGGGAAAGTGCCAGAGCCAGCCCTGAGGGGGTGGCAGTCCCCAGGGCCATCAAGGGCTCCAGGAGGGGGGCCGTGAAGCCCCCCTCCCAATGTGCTTAAAGGAGGTGGTCCCCAGGGCTCGGGTCCATACCGGACCCCCACATTTGCCTTTCAGTGCCCCGGGGAGGTGGTGGTCGCCGGAGCATGTGGGGGGCTCGAGCATCCCACACAGGTTTGATTTTTTTTAAAAGAGCCCCGGGGTGGTGGTCTCCGGGGCAGCGGGGGGCATTTGCCCCCATGAATATTTATGAAAAGCCATGGGGTGGTGGTCCCCGGGGCTTAAGGGGGCCTTGGAGGTCCCCTACACACTAAAAAAAGAAGCTCCTGGGGGTGGCGGTCCCAGGGGCTGTGGGAGAGCCACTTGCCCTGCCGCATATCATTAACATTGCCTCAGGTAGGTGGCGGTCCCCAGGGCTGTGGGTACCCCCGAAGGCCCCCACAATTATAAAGTATAAATTGGGCAATGCCCCCAGGGCGTGGCCCACCCGGGGGCCTCATTTAAATGAAGCACGGGAGCCAGCACTTCATTTTTTAAAATAATTTCAGCGGGTTCACAACTCCACCACAAATTCCACAAAAATTATTTTTAAAAATCCTTTTTTTGGCCCAGGGGCATATATAAATAAAGTTTGGGGTCAGTTGCTTAACCCTGGCCACGTTGACCACCACCGGGCTATGCAAATGTTTAGAGGGGGCATTCTCCTGGAGCCCTCCATGGCCCTGGTGACCGCCACCCCCCAGGGCCAGCTCCTGCATTGTCTCGGGGTGCCCATCACGGGACATTATCATTTGCTATAGTATGTTAGCAGCTCCCCTTGTTCAAAAGAAATGCTGGCGCCTGCAGATGGCAGGGAGCCGGCTGGAACCGCAGGGGCATTGTTTTTCAACCCTTGGTCCTCAACTTGAATGCTGGCCCACGGGGGTGGGGTCCCCGGTGCCAATAGTGGCCCAGGGAAGGGGCAAGCAGCCCACCTTCTATTTTGATTTACAAAAAAACTTTAAAAAGAGACAAGGCTGGCCCCGGGGATGGGATCACTGGTACCAAAATTGGCCTCAGGAGGGGGACCAGGCGGCGCCCCTTCAAAATCTTAAAAATAAAGGCTGGGCAGGCCCAGGGAGATGAGGTCCCTGGGGCTAAAAGTGGGCCAGGGAAGAAGGGACACACTCCCCATTCTTTAAAAAGAGGTTTTGCGGGCCCCGGGGGATAGAGTCATCGGGCCGAATCCAGCCTGCGGAGGGGGGTGATGCACACCCTTCTCCCTCTCCCATTTCAATTTTTTTTAAATGACGAATGCCCCAGGGGATGGGGTCCCCGGGGAAAAAAGGGTTAATGGAAGGGGGACCAAACAGACCCCCTTTCTAAAATTAAAAAAAAGAAACCCAGCAACTCACCAGAAGCCCTGCCCTCTCCCTGAACACCTATGCAAATATGCCTCTAGGTGTGTTCTGGGTTGGGGGATTAAGTCCCCTTGAATCCTGAGGGTCCCTGGGGGCTAGCTAGCAAACCAGCTACCTCCAGTAATACCCACATAGTGGAAGTGCTGAGAGGTGGTCCAAGGCCACACCCCTTTTTACACCACTCCTCAAAAATGCCTTTTGGTGCAATGCTGGTGGGGTGATGAGGTCCTCTTTTGTCCAGAGAACCTCAGGACTAAATTGAAATTCATCCTCCGAGCAGCAGTGAGCCAGGAGGTGTTTTTGCAGAATAGTGTAAAAGAGGGCATTGCCTTTGATGACTCTCAGCAATCTAGCTATGTGGGGCTTACAAGAGATAACAGGAGATCTGGTTGGCCCCCTGGGACCGGCAGGTGGCAAGGGGACTTCATCCTCCAACCTAGAGCGTGCCAGGAGGTGCATTTTCAGAGTGGTGGAGAAAGGGGGCATGGAGTGTGTCCACCTCCCAGCAAACCCACTATTTGGAGATTACTGGAGGTATCAGGTAGGCTAGCTGGCCCCTAAGGATCATCAGCAGCGAAGGAGACTCTACTCCCTTTCCATGAGCACACCAGGGAGCATGTTTGCAGAATTCTGGGCAAAGGGGCGTGGCCAACTATCAGTACTTACCAATGGTGCTGTGTGGGACTTACTGGAGGTAATAGGAGAGGTAGTTGGCCCCAAGGACATCCTTGAGGGACAACTACCCCTCCTGTTGCCTCCAGTAAGTCCCACACAGTGGTATTACTGAGAGGTCTTCGAGGCCACACTCCCCTTTCTCCACCACTCTGCAAACATGCCTCCTGGCACACTGCAGGTTGGGGTATGTAGTCTGCTCTATACCTGAGGGACTTTGGTAACCAAGAAGCCCTCCTGGTTTCTCCTGTAAGTCCTGCCAGTGGAATTCCTGAGAGCTGGCTGGAGGCCCAGCCCCCTTTATCCACTACTCTGCAAACGCGACTACCAGTTAAATAAGCACTTGTAATGTAATAGGCCTTGCATTTGCAAGAGTTGGAGGTATTGGCGTTGTAAATGTAAAAGTGTTTTACAAATGTTTTTTGGAGTGGAGTGGATGTAGGTTGTGTGTAGTGAAATTATGTGGTATGTTGTGCAGTGAAGTTATATGGATAGGAAGTATGTGGTATTTAGTGTATAGGAATTAGGGAGAGTGGGATTATGTGTTATGGAGAATAATTATGTGTTATGGTAGTGTGTATTGTAGAATGGTAACCTCAGGTTTAGTCTTCCTTGTTTCCTTAGAATCTAAACTATGAACTCAATGAGACAAAAAAAGAAGGAATCACTGAGGAGCACTTCTGGACCTAGTCAGAGGTATGAACAGGGACACTGGAATTATGTGACTGTTTGGCTGCACCAACTTTTACACAATTATACATTTTTCTGCATTAGCCATATATTCCATCATCTGCTCCCTAATCTGCAGATTTGAACAAAAAAAAGCTTGTTTCTAGCTCAAATGGCACAAACGTTACCAAAAATGCAGCGTGGTGGAAGGTCCTTTGCAAACCCAGAATGGTCACCTATTACTTGTTGCTAAATGTGGGTGTTAAATCGGTACTAATGATGTGCAAGCCACTCTTGAATCTTTCTGCATTTCTGTTGCTTCTTTCTGCACCTATCTTTCTTTTTCTGTACTTCTCTTGCCTCTTTCTGTAAATCTCTTCTACTTTCTGTGCCGCTTTTGCCTCATTCTGTACCTCACTTACTTCTTTGTGCATCCTTATTACCTCTCTCTGCACCTCCCTTACTTCTTTCTGCACCCCTCTTCCATCTTTCTAGACCCCTCCTGCCTCTTTCTACACCTCTGTTCTGTCTTTCTGTACTTCTTCTTGTTTCTTTCTGCACCTCTCTTGATTTTTTCTTCACCCCTTGCCTCTTTCTCCACCCATCCCCCCTATTTCTGCACCTCTGTTCTTTCTTTATGCACTTCTTTTGTAAGTTTCTGAACCCCATGTGCCTCTTTCTGCACCCCTCTTACCTCTTTTTGCACCACTCTTGTCTATTTCTGCAACTTTGTTGCTCCTTTCTGCACTCCTCTTGATTCTTTCTGCACTCCTCGTGCCTCTTTCATACCCCAATTCCCCCTTGGTGCACCCCTCTTGCCTCTTTCTGCAACTATGTTTTTTCTGCACCCCTTTTGCCACTTTCTGCACCCCTCTTGCCTCTTTCTGCACCTCTGTTCATTCTTTCTGCAATTCTTTGGTTTCTTTCTGCACCACTCTTGCTACTTTCTGCACTCCTCCTGCATCTTTCTGTACCCCCCTTGCCTCTTAGTGCACCTTCCCTAACCCCTTATGCACCCCTATTGCCTTTTTTTGCACCTCAGTTGGTTTTGCTGCCCATCTTTTGCTTTGTTCTGCACTTCACATGCCTCTTTCTGTAACTCTCTTGCCTTTCTGCACCTCCGTTGGTTCTTTCTGCATTGCGCTTGCTTCTTTTTGCACCTCTGTTCCAAATTTCTGCATCACTCTTGCCTTTTTCTGCACCCCTCTTCCCTCTTTCTGCAACTCTCTCGCCATAGTAAGCCCACTTGCTTTCTGCATCCAATGTCTATTTCTGCAACTCTCTTGCCTCTTTCTGCAGTTCTTGTGCCTCCTTTTGCACTTAACTTGCCTCTTATTGCACCTCTGGTTATTCTTTTGCACTCCTCTTGCTTCTTTCTGCACCTCTAATGCAAATTTCTGCACCCTTCTTGCCTCTTTCTGCACTCCTCTTAAGTTTTTCTGCACTTCTCTTACCTCAGTCTGCACCCCTGTTCTCTCTTTCTGTACCTCATTTGCTTGTTTCTGCAACAATGTAGCCTATTTCCGCAGTTCCCATGCCTCCTTCTGCACCTCTGTTCCTTTATTCTGCACTTCTCTTGCCTCTTTCTGCACCCCTGTTGCTTCATTCTGCACTTCTCATGCTTCTTTCTACACCTGTCCTGTTTCTTTCTACACCTTTCTTGCCTCTTTCTTCCCCCTTCTTCCCCCTTTCTGCATCTGTCTTGCCTCTTCCTACAACTCTATTCCCTCTTTCTGCACCTATGTTCCTTCTTTCTGCACTTCTTTTGTTCCTTTATGCAACTCACTTGATTCTTTCTGCACCTCTCTTTCTTCTTTCTGTACCCCTTTTGCCTCTTTATCCACAATTCTTCTCTCTTTCTGCACATCTCTTGCCTCAGTCTGCCCACCATTTCCCTCTTTCTGTACCCCTTTTTCCTGTTTCTGCAGCTCTCTTGCCTCTTTCTACAGTTCTCTTGCCTCCTTTTGTACCTCACTTGCTTCTTTTTGCACCTCTGTTTGTTCTTTTGCACTTATCTTGCTTCTTTCTTCACCTCTCTTGCAAATTTAAGTACCCCTTTCGCCTCTTATTGCACCTGATTTACCTGTTTCTGTACTTCTCTAGCCTCTGTATGCAACCCTGTTCTCTCTTTCTGTACCCCGTTTGCTTGTTTATGCAACTCTCTAGCCTATTTCTGCAGTTCCATGCCTCCTTTTGTACCTCTGTTCCTTTATTCTGCATTTCTCCTTCCTTTTCCTGCCCCCCTGTTGCTTCATTCTTCACTTCTCATGCTTTTTTCTGCACCTGCCATGCTTCTTTCTGTACCTCTCTGCCTCTTTCTGCAACCTTCTTCCCCCTTTCTGCATCTCTCTTGCCTCTTTCTATACCTCTATTGCCTCTTTCTAAACCTATGTTCCATATCTTTGTGCACTTATTTTGTTTCTTTATGCAACTCGCTTGCTTCTTTCTGCACCCTACTTCCCTCTGTTGCTTCTTTTTGCACTTCTCTCACCTCTTTCTCCACCCTTCTTCCCTCGTTATGCACCTCTCTTGCTTCTTTCTTTTTTTTTTCTTACTTCTTTCTGCATCCCTTGGCCTCTTTTTGTACCCCTTGTGTCTCTTTCTGTACCTGTCTTTTATCTGTTAGGATTGCTCCTGCCCCTTTCTGCACATATGTTCCTTCTTTCTGCACTTCTTTTGTTTCCTTCTGGACCTCTCTTGCTTCTCTTTGCTTCCCTCTAGCCTCTATCTTCAGTCTCTTCCCTCTGTCTGCATCTATGTTACTTCTTTCTGCACTTCTTTTGCTTCTTTCTGCACCCCTTGCGTCTCTTTCTGTATCCCCTTTCCCTCTTTCTGCTTCTTTCTTTCCTCTTTCTGCAGCTCTGTTCCTTCTTTCTGCACTTCTTTCTATCGAAAGGTCTCTTGCCTCTTGTTTAACCCTTTGCCTCTTTCTCCACCCCTTTTCCCTCTTTCTGTACCCCTTTTGCCAATGTCTGCACCCCTTGCCTCTTTCTGCACCTCTGTTTGTTCTTTCTGCAATTCTTTGGTTTCTTTCTGCACCACTCTTGCTACTTTCTGCACCCCTCCTGTCTCTTTCTGTAACCCTCTTGCCTCTTAGTGCACCTTTCCTAACCCCTTCTGCACCCCTCTTGATTCTTTTTGCACCTCAGGTGGTTTTACTGCCCCACTTTTGCTTTGTTCTGCACTTCACATGCCTCTTTCTGTTACTCTCTTGCCTCTTGATGCACCTCTGTTGGTTCTTTCTGCACTGCGCTTGCTTCTGTTTGCACCTCTATTGAAAATTTTTGCATCACTCTTGCCTTTTTCTGCACCCCTCTTCCCTCTTTCTGCATGTCTCTCGCCACAGTAAGCCCACTTGCTTTCTGCATCCCATTTGTCTATTTCTGCAACTCTCTTGCCTCTTTCTGAAGTTCTCTTGCCTCCTTTTGCACCTCACTTGCCTCTTATTGCACCTCTGTTTGTTCTTTTGCACTGCTCTTGCTTCTTTCTGCACCTCTATTGCACATTTCTGCACCCTTCATGCCTCTTTCTGCACTCCTCTTAAGTGTGTCTGTACTTCTCTTGCCTCTGTCGGCGCTCCTGTTCTCTCTTTCTGTACCTCGTTTGCCTGTTTCTGCAACTCTCTAGCCTATTTTCGCAGTTCCCGTGCCCCCTTCTGCACCTCTGTTCCTTTATTCTGCACTTCTCTTGCCTCTTTCTGCACCCCTGTTGCTTCATTTTGCAATTCTCATGCTTCTTTCTGCACCTGTCATGCTTCTTTCTGTACCTCTCTTGCCTCTTGCTGCACCATTCTTCCCCCTTTCTGCATTTCTCCTGCCTCTTTCTACACCTCTATTGCCTCTTTCTGCACCTATGTTCCTTCTTTCTGCACTTATTTTGTTTCTTTATGCAACTCACTTGCTTCTTTTTGCACCTCTCTTTCTTCTTTCTGTACCCCTTTTGCCTCTTTCTCCACCCTTCTTCCCTCTTTCTGCACCTCTCTTGCCTCAGTCTGCCCGCCATTTCCTTCTTTCTGTACCCCTTTTGCCTGTTTCTGCAACTCTCTTGCCTCTTTCTGCAATTCTCTTGCCTCCTTTTGTACTTCACTTGCTTTTTTTGCAAACTCTGTTTGTTCTTTTGCACTTATCTTGCTTCTTTCTTCACCTCTCTGCAAATGTAAGTACCCCTTTTGCCTCTTTCTGCACCCCTCTTACCTGTTTCTGTAGTTCTCTAGCCTCTGTATGAACCCCTGCTCTCTATTTCTGTACCTCGTTTGCCTGTTTCTTCAACTCTCTTGCCTATTTACGCAGTTCCCATGCCTCCTTCTGCACCTCAGTTCCTTTATTCTGTACTTCTCTTGCCTCTTTCTGCACCCCTGTTGCTTCATTCTGCACTTCTCATGCTTCTTTCTGCACCTGTCTTGCTTCTTTCTGCACCTCTCTTGCCTCTTTCTGTACCCTTCTTGCCCCTTTCTGCATCTCTATTGCCTCTTTCTACACCTCTATTGCCTCTTTCTGCTCCTATGTTCCATATCTTTCTACACTTATTTTGTTTCTTTATGCAACTCACTTGCTTCATTCTGCACCCTTCTTACCCCTTTCTACAACTTTTTTGCTCCTTTCTGCACTTCTCTTACCTCTTTTCCCACCCCTCTACTCTCATTATGCACCTCTGTTGCTTCTTTCTTTTCATTTCTTTTCTTTTCTTGTCTTTCTTCTTTCTTCATCCCTTGGCCTCTTTCTGCACCCCTTGTGTCTTTTTCTGTACCCATCTTCTATCTATAAGCCTTTCTCTTGCCTCTTTCTGCACAAATGTTCCTTCTTTCTGCACTTCTTTTGTTTCATTCTGGACCTCTCTTGCTTTTCTCTGCTTCCCTCTAGCCACTTTATCCACTCTATTCCATCTTTCTGCATCTATGTTACTTCTTTCTGTACTTCTCTTGCACATTTATGCACCCCTCTTCCATATTTCTGCACCTCTGTTGCTTTTTTCTGCACTTCTGTTGCTTCTTTCTGCACCCCTTGTGTCTCTTTCTGTATCCCTTTTCCCTCTTTCTGCTTCTTTCTTTCCTCTCTCTGCTCCTCTGTTCCTTCTTTCTGTACTTTGTTTCTGTTTACAGGTCTCTTGCTTCTTTTTATAACCCTGTGCCTCTTTCTCCACCCCTCTTTCTGCACCCCTGTTGCCTCTCTCTGCACCCCTGTTGCCTCTCTCTGCACCCCTGTTGCCTCTTTCTGCACCTCTGTTCCTTCTTTCTGCACTTCTTTTGTTTCTTTCTGAACCTCCTTAACTTCTTTCTGCACCCCTCCTGCCTCTTTCTGCACCCCTCTTGCCTCCTTTTGCACCTGTGATAGTTCTTGATGTGCCTCTTTTTTCATTCTGTACTTCACGTGCCTCTTTCTGTACCCTTCTTGCCTCTTTCTGCACCTCTGTTGGTTCTTTCTGCACTGCTCTTGTTTCTATTTGAACCTCTGTTCCAAATTTCTGCATCCCTCTTGCCTTTTTCTTCACCCCTCTTCCCTCTTTCTGCACCTCTTTTGACTCTGTCTGCCCACTTGTTCCCTCTTTCTGTACCTCTCTTGCCTGTTTCTGCAACTCTCTTTCCTCTCTCTGCAGTTCTCTTGCCTCCTTTTGCACTGCTCTTGCTTCTTTCTGCACCTCTCTTGCCTCTTTCTGCACCATGCTTACCTCTTTCTGCATCCCTCTTAGCTGTTTCTGTACATCTCTTGCCTCTGTCTGCACCCCTGCTCTCTCTTTCTGTACCTCGTTTGCCTGTTTCTGCAACTCTCCAGCCTCTTTCTGCAGTACCCGTGCCTCTTTCTGCAACTCAGTTCCTTCTCTCTGCACTTCTCTTGCCTCTTTCTGCACCCTTGTTGCTTCATTCTGCACTTTTCATGCTTCTTTCTGCACCTGGCTTGCTTCTTTCTGTACTTCTCTTTCCTCTTTCTGCACCGTTGTTTCCCCTTTCTGCATCTCTCTTGCCTCTTTCAACACCCCTACTGCCTCTGTCTGTACCTATGTTCCTTATTTTTGCACTTATTTTGTTTCTTTATGCAACTCACTTGCCACTTTCTGCACCTCTCGCCTCTTTCTCCACCCTTCTTCCCCATTTCTGCATCCCTGTTGCTTCTTTCTGCACTTATGTTGCCTCTTTCTCCCCCTTCTCTCTCGTTTCCCATCTCTGTTGCTTCTTTCTTTTCTTTTCTTTTCTTTTCTTACTTTTATCTGCATCCCTAGTGCCTCGTTCTGCACCCCTTGTGTCTCTTTCTGTACCCCTCTTCTATCTGTCTGCCTTCCTCTTGTCTCTTTCTGCATATTTGTTCCTTCTTTCTGCACTTCGTTTCTTTCTTTCTGTACCTCTTTTGCTGTTTTCTGCTTCCATCAAGCCTCTTTCTCCACCCTCTTCCCTCTTTCTGCATTTTTGTTACTTCATTCTGTACTTCTCTTGCCTCTTTCTGCACCCCTCTTCCCTTTTTCTGCACCTCTGTTTCTTCTTTCTGCACTTCTGTTTCTTTTTTTTGCATCCCTCATACCTCTTCCGGCACCCCTTTACCCTCTTTCTGCACCATTCTTTCCTCTCTCTGCACCTCTGTCCCTTCTTTCTGCACTTCTTTTGTTTCTTTCTACAGGTCTCTTGATTCGTTCTACACCCCCTTGCCTCTTTCTCCACCGATCTTCCCTCTTTTTCCACCCCTCTTACCTCTTTCTGCACTGCTGTTGCCTCTCTCTGCACCTCTATCCTTTCTTTCTGCACTTCTTTAGTTTCTTTCTGCACCTCTTTAGCTTCTTTCTTCACCCCTCCTGCCTCTCTCCGTACCCCTCTTGGCTCTTAGTGCACCTCCCCTAACCCTTACTGTACCACTCTCACATCTTTTTACACCTCTGACGGTTCTTGCTGCACCTCTTTTGCTTCGTTCTGCACTTCACATGCTACTGTCTGTAACCCTTTTGCCACTTTCTGCACATCTGTTGGTTCTTTCTGCACTGCTCTTGTTTCGTTTTGCACTTCTGTTCCAAATTTCTGCATCCCTCTTGCCTTTTTCTGCATCCTTTGTCCCTCTTTCTGCACCTCTCTTGCCTCAGCCTGCCCACAATTTCCATCTTTCTGTGTCCCTTTTGCCTGTTTCTGCAACTCTTGTGCCTATTTTAGCAGTTCTCCTGCCTCCTTTTGTACCTCACTTGCTTCTTCTTACACCTCTATTTGTTATTTTGTACTTATCTTGCTTCTTTCTGCACATCTCTTGCAAATGTATGTACCCCTCTTCACTCTTTCTGCACCCCTCTTACCTGTTTCTGTACTTCTCTTGCCTCTGTCTGTACCCTGTTCTCTTGTTTTCCTTTTTCTGCAATTCTCTAGACTCTTTCTACAGTTCCCATGCCTCCTACTGCACCTCTGTTCCTTTATTCTGCACTTCTCTTGCCTCTTTCTGCACTCCTGTTGCTTCATTCCGCCCTTCCCGCGATTCTTTCTGCACCTGTCTTGCTTCTTTCTGCACCTCTCTTGCCTCTTTCTGCACCCTTCTTTCCCCTGTCTGCATCTCTCTTGCCTCTTTCTACACCCCTCTTTCCTCTTTTTGCACCTAGGTTCCTTCTTTCTGTACTTATTTTGTTTCTTTATGCAACTTACTTGCTTCTTTCTGCACCTCTCTATCTTCTTTCTGTACCCCTTCTTCCCCATTTCTGCATCTCCGATGCTTCTTTCGGCACTTCTGTTACCTCTTTCTCCACCCCTCTTACCTCTTTCTGCTTTTCTGTAACTGCTTTCTGCACTTCTCTTGCCCCTTTCTGCACCCTTCTTCCCTCTTTCTGCACCTCTGTTGCTGCTTTCTGCACTCTTTGTGCCTCTTTCTGTAGCCCATTTCCCTCTTTCTGCACCTTTATTTCCTCTCTTTGCACCTCTGTTCCTTCTTTCCACACGTCTGTTCCCTTTTTCTCCATCCCTCTTCCCTCGTTTTGCACCTCTGTTGCTTCTTTCTTTTCTTTTCTTTTCTTACTTCTTTTTGCATCCCTTCTGCCTCTTTCTGCACCCCTTGTGTCTCTTTCTGTACCCGTCTTCTACCTGTCTGCCTTCTTCTTGCCTCTTTCTGCATATCTCTCCCTTCTTTCTGCACTTCATTTCTTTCTTTCTGTACCTCTCTGGCTGCTCTCTGCTTCCCGCAAGCCTTTTTCTCCACCCTCTTCACTCTTTCTGCATTTTTGTTACTTCATTCTGTACTTCTCTTGCCCCTTTCTGTACCCCTCTTCCCTTTTTCTGCACCTCTGTTTTTTCTTTCTGCACCCCTCGTGCCTCTTTCTCTACCCTTTATGAACCCCTCTTCCCTCTTTCTGCACATCTGTTGCTTCTTTCTGCACCCCTCGTGCCTCTTTCTACACCCCTTTTCCATGGTTCTGCTCCTTTCTTTCCGCTCTCTGTGCCTCTGTTCCTGCTGTCCACACTTTTTTCTTTCTTTCTCTAGGTCGCTCGATTCTTTGTATACCCCCTAGCCTCTTTCTATACCCCTCTTCCCTCTTTATGCATCCCTGCTACCTCTTTCTGCACCTCTGCTCCTTCTTTCTGCACCTCTGCTCCTTCTTTCTGCTCTTCTTTTGTTTCTTTCTGCACATCTCTTGCTTCTTTCTGCACAACGCCTACCTCTTTCTGTACCCCTCTTGCCTCTTAGTGCACCTCCCCTAACTCTTTCTGCACCCATCATGCCTCTTTTTACACCTCTGTTGGTTCTTGCTTCACCTCTTTTGATTTGTTCTGTACTCAACATGCTTCTTTCTGTACCCCTCTTGCCTCTTTCTGCACCTCTGTTGGTTCTTTGTGTACTGCTCTTGTTTCTTTTTGCACCTCTATTCCAAATTTCTGCATCCATCTTGTCTTTTCTGCACCCCACTTCCCTCTTTCTGTATCTCTCTTGCCTCAGTCTCCCCACCTGCTCCATCCTTCTGCACCCCTTTTGCCTCTTTCTGCAACTCTCTTGCCTCTTTCTGCAGTTCTCTTTTCACCTTTTGCACCTCACTTGCCTCTTTGTGCACCTGTTTGTTCTTTAGCACATGTCATGCTTCTTTCTGCAACTGTCTTGCTTCTTTCTGCAACCCTCTTGCCTTTTTCTGCACCCTTCTTCCCACTTTCAGCATCTCTCCTGCCTCATTCTACACCTCTATTACCTCTTTTTGCACCTATGTTCTTCGTTCTGCACTCATTTTGTTTCTTTATGCTACTCACTTGCTTCTTTCTGCAACTCTCTTTCTCCTTCATGTAACCCTCTTGCCTCTTTCTCCTCCCCTCTTCAATCGTTCTGCACCTCTGTTGCTTCTTTCCTTTCTTTTCTTTTCTTACTACTTTCTGCATCCCTTCTGCCTCTTTCTGCACCCATTGTGTCTCTTTCTGTATCCGTCTTCTATCTGTCTGCCTTCCTCTTGCCTCTTTCTGCACATCTAATACTTCTTTCGGAACTTCTTTTGTTTTCTTCTGGACCTCTCTTGCTTATCTCTGCTTCCCTCAAGCCTCTTTCTCTACCCCTCTTCCCTCTTTCTGCATCTATGTAACTTCTTTCTGTACTTCTTTTGCCCCTTTATGCACCCCTCTTCCCTCTTTCTGCACCTTTGTTGCGTTTTTCTGCACATCTGTTGCTTCTTTCTTGCAAACCTCATGCCTCTTTCTGCACCCCTGTTCCCAGTTTCTGCTCCTTTATTTCTGCTCTCTCTACCTCTGTTCCTTCTGTCTGCACTTGTGTTTTTTCTTTTTATAGGTCTCTTGCTTCTTTCTTCACCCCCTTGCCTCTTTCTCCACCCTCTTCCCTCTTTCTGCACCCCTGTAGCCTCTTTCTGTATCCCTGTTGCCTCTTTCTGCACCTCTGTTCCTTCTTTCTGCCCTTCTTTTGTTTCTTTCTGAACCTCTTTAGCTTCTTTCTGCACCCCTCCTGCCACTTACTGCACCTCACTTGCTTCTTTTTGCACATCTGATGGTTCTTGCTGTGCCTCTTTTGCTTCATTTTACACTTCCCATGCTTCTTTCTGTATCCCTCTTCACTCTTTTCTGCACCTCTGTTGGTTCTTTCTGCACTGCTCTTGTCTCTGTTTGCACCTCACATTTCTGCATCCCTCTTGCCTTTTTCTGCACCCCTCTTCCTTCTTTCTGCACCTCTCCTGCCTCATTCTGCCCACCTATTCCCTCTTTCTGTACCCCTTTTGCCTGTTTCTGCAACTCTCTTGCCTCTTTCTGCAGTTCTCTTGCCTCCTTTCGTACCTCACTTGCCTAATTTTGCACCTCTGTATGTTCTTTTGAACTGCTCTTGCTTCTTTCTGCACCTCTCTTGCCACTTTCAGTACCCCTCTTGCCTCTTTCAGCACCCCCTCTTACCTGTTTCTGTACCTCTCTTGCCTCTGTCTGCACCCCTGTACTCTCTTTCTGTACTACGTTTGCCTGTTCTGCAATTCCCATGATTCTTTCCGTACCTGTCTTGCTTCTTTCTGCACCTCTCTTGCCTCTTTCTGCACCCTTCTTCACTCTTTCTGCACCTCTCATGCCTCAGTCTGCCCACCTGTTCCCTCTTTCTGTACCCCTTTTGTCTGTTTCTGCAAATCTGTTGCCTCTTTCTGCAGTTCTCTTGACTCCTTTTGCACCTCACTTGCCTCATTTTGCACCTCTGTTTGTTCTTTTGCACTGACCTTGCGTCTTTCTGCACCTCTCTTGACTCTTTCTCTACACCTCTTGCCTCTTGCTGCATCCCTCTTAGCTGTTTCTGTACGTCTCTTGCCTCTGTCTGTACCCCTGTTCTCTCTTTCTCTACCTCGTTTGCCTGTTTCCCTCTTACCCTTTTCGCCACCCTTCATCCCCCTTTCTGCATCTCTGTTGCTTCTTTCTACACTTCTGTTGCCTCTTTCTTCCCCCCTCTTCCCTCGTTCTGCACCTCTGTTGCTTCTTTATTTTCTTTTATTTCCTTACTTCTTACTGCATCCCTTGTGCCTCTTTATGCACCCGTGTGTCTCTTTCTGTACCCCTCTTTTATCTGTCTGCCTTCCTCTTGCCTCTTTCTGCATATCTGTTCCTTCTTTCTGCATCTTTGTTACTTCTTTTTGTACTTCTCTAGCCCCTTTTTGCACCCCTCTTCCCTCTTACTGCACCTCTGTTGCTGTTTTCTGCACTTCTGTTGCTTCTTTCTGCATTCCACGTGCTTCTTTCTGCACCCCATTTCCCTCTTTCTGCACCTTTCTTTCCTCTTTCTGACCTCTGTTCTTTATTGCTGCACTTCTTTTGTTTCTTTCTACAGGTCTCTTGCTTCTTTCTCCAACCCCTTGTCTTTTTCTCTACAGATCTTCCATTTTTCTCTATCCGTCTTGCCTATTTCTGCACTCCTGTTGCCTCTTTCTGCAGCTCTATTCCTTCTTTTTGCACTTCTTTAGTTTCTTTCTGCACCTCTTTAGCTTCTTTCTGCACCCCTCCTGCCTCTTTCAGTACCACTCTTGCCTCTTTTTGCACCTCTGACGGTTCTTGCTGCACCTCTTTTGCTTCATTCTGCACTTCCCATGCCTCTTTCTGTAACCCTTTTGCCTCTTTCTGCACCTCTGTTGGTTCTTTCTGCGCTGCTCTTGTTTCTTTTTGCACCTCCATTCCAAATTTCTGCATCCCTCTTGCCTTTTTCTGCATCCTTCGTTCCTCTTTCTGCAGCTCTCTTTCCTCAGCCTGCCCTCAAATTCCCTCTTTCTGTTGCCCCTTTGCCTGTTTCTGCAACTCTCTTGCCTATTTCAGCAGTTCTCTTTTGTACCTCTCTTGCTTCTTTTTACACCTCTATTTGTTCTTTTGTACTTATCTTGCTTTTTTCTGCACCTCTCTTGCAAATGTATACCCCCTCTTCACTCTTTCTGCACCGCTCTTACCTGTTTCTGCACTTTGCTTGCCTCTGTCTGCACCCCGTTCTCTCTTTCTGTACCAATTTTGCCGGTTTCTGCAACTCTCTAGCCTCTATCTGCAGTTCCCATGCCTCCTACTGCACCTCTGTTCCTTTATTCTGCATTTCTCTTGCCTCTTTCTGAACCCCTGTTTCTTCATTCTGCCCTTCCTACAATTCTTTCTGCAACTGTCTTGCTTCTTTCTGCACCTCTCTTGTCTCTTTCTGCACCCTTCTTTCCCCTTTCTGCATCTCTCTTGCCTCTTTCTACACCCCTCTTGCCTCTTTCTGCACCTAGGTTCCTTCATTCTGCACTTATTTTGTTTCTTTATGCAACTCACTTGCTTCTTTCTGCACCTCTCTATCTTCTTTCTGTACCCCTCTTGCCTCTTTCTCCACCCTTCTTCCCCATTTCTGCATCTCTGATGCATCTTTCTGCACTTCTGTTGCCTCTTTCTCCACCCGTCTTCCCTCTTTCTGTATCTCTGTTACTGCTTTCTGCACTTCTCTTGCCCCTTTCTGCACCCTTCCTCCCTCTTTCTGCACCTCTGTTGCTGCTTTCTGCACTCTTTGTGCCTCTTTCTGCAGCCCATTCCCCTCTTTCTGTACCTTTCTTTCCTCTCTTTGCACCTATGTTCCTTATTTCTGCACGTCTGTTCCCTCTTTTTCCATCCCTCTTCCCTCGTTTTGAACCTCTGTTGCTTCTTTCTTTTCTTTTCTTACTTCTTTTTGCATCCCTTCTGCGTCTTTCTGCACCACTTGTGTCTCTTTCTGTACCCATCTTTTATCTGTCTGACTTCCTTTTCCCTCTTTCTGCACATCTATTACTTCTTTCTGAACTTCTTTTGTTTTCTTCTGGACCTCTCTTGCTTATCTTTACTTCCCTCGAGCCTCTTTCTCTACCCTTTATGCACCCGTCTTCCCTCTTTCTGCACCTCCGTTGTGTTTTTCTGCACATCTGTTGGTTCTTTCTGCACCCCTCGTGCCTCTTTCTGCACCCCTTTTTCCTGTTTCTGCTCCTTTCTTTCCGTTTTCTGCACCTCTGTTCCTTCTGTCCGCACTTCTTTTCTTTCTTTCTCTAGGCCTCTTGCTTCTTTCTATACCCCTTAGCCTCTTTCTACACCCCTCTTCCCTCTTTCTGCATCCCTGTTACCTCTTTCTGCACCTCTGTTCCTTCTTCTGTACTTCTTTTGTTTCTTTCTGCACATATCTTGCTTCTCTCTGCACACCTCCTACCTCTTTCTGTACCCCTCTTGCCTCTTAGTGCACCTCCCCTAACTCTTTCTGCACCCATCATGCCTATTTTTACACCTCTGTTGGTTCTTGTTTCACCTCTTTTGCTTTGTTCTGCACTTAACATGCTTCTTTCTGTACCCCTCTTGCCTCTTTCTGCACCTCTGTTGGTTCTTTCTGTACTGCTCTTGTTTCTTTTTGCATCTCTGTTCCAAATTTCTGCATCCATATTGTCTTTCTCTGCACCCCAGTTTCGTCTTTCTGTATCTCTCTTGCCTCAGTCTCCCCCGCTCCATCTTTCTGCACCCCTTTATCCTGTTTCTGCAACTCTCTTGCCTCTTTCTGCAGTTCTCTTTTCTTCTTTTGCATCTCACTTGCCTTTTTTTGCACCTGTTTGTTCTTTTGCACCTGTCTTGCTTCTTTCTGCAACTGTCTTGCTTCTTTCTACAACCCTCTTGCCTCTTCTACACCCTTCTTCCCACTTTCAGCATCTCTCTTGCCTCATTCTACAGCTCTATTGCCTCTTTCTGCACCTATGTTCCTTCTTTCTGCCCCCATTTTGTTTCTTTTTGCAACTCTCATGCTTCTTTCTGCACCTTTCTTTCTCCTTTTTGTACCCCTCTTGCCTCTTTCTCCACCTCTCTCCCCTCGTTCTGCACCTCTGTTGCTTCTTTCTTTTCTTTTCTTTTCTTACTTCTTTCTGCATCCCTTCTTTTGTTTCTTTCTACATCTATTACTTCTTTCTGAACTTCTTTTGTTTTCTTCTGGACCTCTCTTGCTTATCTCTACTTCCCATGAGCCTCTTTCATTACCCCTTATGCACCCCTCTTCCCTCTTTCTGCACCTCTGTTGTGTTTGTCTGCACATCTGTTGCTTCTTTCTGTGCCCCTCGTGCCCATTTCTGCACCCCTTTTTCCTGTTTCTGCTCCTTTCTTTCCCCTCTCTTTACCTCTGTTCCTTCTGTCTGCCCTTCTTTTCTTTCTTTCTCTAGGCCTCTTGCTTCTTTCTATACCCCCTTGCCTTTTTCTTCAACCCTCTTCCCTCTTTCTGCACCCCTGTTGCCTCTTTCTGTACCTCTGTTCCTTCTTTCTGCCCTTCTTTTGTTTCTTTCTGAACCTCTCCTGCCACTTACTGCACCCCTCTAGCTTCTTTTTGCACCTCTGATGGTTCTTGCTGTGCCTCTTTTGCTTCATTATGCACTTCACATGCTTCTTTCTGTATCCCTCTTCACTCTTTTCTGCACCTCTGTTGGTTCTTTCTGCACTGCTCTTGTTTCTTTTTGCACCTCAAATTTCTGCATCCCTCTTGCCTTTTTCTGCAACTCTCTTCCTTCTTTCTGCACCTCTCCTGCTTTGGTCTGCTCACCTATTCCCTCTTTCTGTACCCCTTTTGCCTGTTTCTGCAACTCTCTGGCCTTTTTCTGCAGTTCTCTTGCCTCCTTTCGTACCTCATATGCCTCATTTTGCACCCCCTCTTACCTGTTTCTGTACCTCTCTTGCCTCTGTCTGCACCCCTGTACTCTCTTTCTGTACCACGTTTGCCTGTTTCTGCAACTCTCTAGCCCTATTCTGTAGTTCCCTTGCCTCCTGTTGCACCTCTGTTTCTTCTTTCTGCACTTCTCTTGCATCTTTCTGCACCCCTGTTGCTTCATTCTGCAGTTCCCATGATTGTTTCTGTACCTGTCTTGCTTCTTTCTGCACCTCTCTTGCCTCTTTCTGTACTCTTCTTCACTCTTTCTGCGCCTCTTTTGCCTCTTTCTACACCTCTATTGCTTCTTTCTGCACTCATGGGCTACTTTTAAACTGACCTCAGGCTCAGAAGTGCACACATACAAGTGCAGAAAAGGGCTAATGGGCTCTAAACTGCCACACCCTATTATATGCTACGGACTTAAAGGTAGTTTTAATCCCCCTGTCCTATTATGTACTAGGGCCTTTTTTATATCTGACTAATGTGGAAGATGCATTCTGGGAGGTATACCTTTTAGAATGGAATCTTCAGCACTGCAGGCAGTATCTAATCCGCCTCCCTTCCACACCTATTGAGCCTCAATGGGTTTCATAAAGGTAAGGACACAGCATGGTAAAACTGTCCTTTGAGAGAGAACTGCCATTACCAGGGGAACGTATCCTGACTGGTACTAGGAAGGGATCCTGAAATCAAGCTTTGTTCCTGGCCAAAGCTATCAACCCAGGAGGGCGCAAATAGGCTAAAACATGTTGACCAGACGTTACTATTCTTTTCTTTTCTTACTTCTTTCTGGATCCCTTGTGCCTCATTCTGCATCTCTTGTTTCTCTTTCTGTACCCGTCTTCTATCTGTCTGTCTTTCTCTTGCCTCTTTCTGCACATTTGTTCCTTCTTTCTGTACTTCTTTTGTTTTCTTCTGGACCTCTTGTGCTTATCTTGGCTTCCCTCAAGCCTCTTTCTCTACCCTTTTTCCCTCTTTCTGTATCTATGTACTTCTTTCTGTGCTTCTCTTGCCCCTTTCTGTACCCCTCTTCCCTCTTTGTACACCTCTGTTGCTTTTTTCAGAACTTCTGTTGCTTCTTTCTGCACCCCTTGTTCCTCTTTCTGCACCCCTTTGCCCTCTTTCTGCTTCTTTCTTTCCTCTCTCTGTACCTCTGTTCCTTCTTTCTGTACTTCTTTTCTTTCTTTCTACCGGTCTCTTGCTTCTTTCTATACCTCTTGCCTCTTTCTCCACCCCTCTTCCCTCTTTCTGCACCCATGTTGCCTCTTTTTGCACCCCTGTTGCCTCTTTCTGCACAATGTTCCTTCTTCCTGCACTTCTTTTGTTCCTTTCTTAATCTCTTTAGCTTCTTTCTGTACCCCTCCTGCCTCTTTTTGCACCTCTGATGGTTCTTGCTGCTCCTCTTTCCTTCGTCCTGCACTTCACATGCCTCTTTCTGTATCACCCTTCCCTCTTTCTGCACCTCTGTTGGTTCTTTCTGCACTGCTCTTGTTTCCTTTTGGACCTCTGTTCCAAATGTCAACATCCCTCTTGCCTTTTTCTGCACCCCTCTTCCCTCTTTCTGCACCTCTTTTGCCTCAGTCGGCACACCTGTTCCCTTTCTGTACCCCTTTTGCCTGTTTCTGCAACTCTCTTGCCTCTTTCTGCAGTACTTTTGCCTCCTTTTGCACCTCACTTGCCTCATTTTGCACCTGTTTGTTCTTTTGCACTGCTCTTCCTCCTTTCTGCACCTCTCTTGCCTCTCTGAACCCCTCTTGCCTCTTTCTGCACCCCTCTTACCTGTTTCTGTATTTCTCTTGCCTCTGTCTGCACCCCTGTACTCTCGTTTGCCTGTTTCTGCGACTCTCTAGCCTCTTTCTCTTTCTGTACCCCTTTTGCCTGTTTCTGCAACTCTCTTGCCTTTTTCTGCAGTTCTCTTGCCTCCTTTCGTACCTCACTTGCCTCATTTTGCACCCCCTCTTACCTGTTTCTGTACCTCTCTTGCCTCTGTCTGCACCCCTGTACTCTCTTTCTGTACCACGTTTGCCTGTTTCTGCAACTCTCTAGCCTTATTCTGTAGTTCCCTTGCCTCCTTTTGCACCTCTGTTCCTTCTTTCTGCACTTCTCTTGCCTCTTTCTGCACCCATGTTGCTTCATTCTGCACTTCCCATTATTCTTTCTGGACCATGTTGCTTCTTTATGCACCTATTGCCTCTTTCTGCACCCTTCTTCTCTCTTTCTGCACCTCTCTTGCCTCTTTCTATACCTCTATTGCGTCTTTCTGCACACCCAGTCTACTTTTAAACTGACCTCAGGCTCAGCAGTGCACACATGCAAGTGCAGAAAAGGGCTGCTGGCCTCTAAACTGCCACACTCTATTATATGCTAGGGATTTAGAGGTAGCTTTATTCCCCCTGTCCTATTATGTACTAGGGCCTTTTTTTATTATCTGGCTAATCTGGAAGATGCAGGCTGGAAGGTAGACCTTTTAGCATGGAATCATCAGCTCTGCAGGCAGTCTCCAATCCACCTCCCTTCCACACCTATTGACCCTCGATGGGTTTCATAAATGTAAGGACACAGCATGTTAAAAGTGTCCTTTGAGAGAGAACTGCCATTACCAGAGGAAAGTATCCTGACTGGTTCCAGGAAGGGATCCCGAAATCAAGCTTTGTTCCTGGCCAAAGCTGTCGACTCAGGAGGGCTCAAGTAGGCTTGTAGTGTAGTTCCTATTTCCCTTATAGGTTCTGCGCATTGGAATAACATACACAATAGGCTTGGCATAGGACTGAGGTCAGTATGCCCCTATTATGTATATTAAACTTACTTTCTGTGTACCAACTAGCTCAGAGGCCACTAGAAACTTCTTGCAGACAAGAAGGGAATAGCTTCTCGCAACCACATAACATAAAACCCTGATCCCTCAGGATCGTGGAAACAATGCACTACTTTTCATTCAGTCACTCATCTCAGAGGAGTACATAGAAGAATTAGTTGGGTGTGTTTACAATAAAATTTATTGCACAGTTGTTATTCTAGTACTGGTTATATGTGCTGCGACAACTGTTGGACAGTAGCAGAGAATTATGGCCAGCAGTGCAGTTAAATAAAAAGGCATTGTATAGTTCTATCATTTTGCAATAGTAATGAACACATACATGAAATACAGAATGCATTAAGATAAAGCCTATACCCCAATGATGCCTAACTAGATGTACCTAAGTGTACCTAGCATGTGTGTAGGTCTTAGAGAGCCAAGAATCCCCCTAGGATTTAGTCTAACCCCTTTACCTTAGTGGGACTTCATCCTGATTCTCGAGCTGGACCCTCCAGGGTGGGTGAGGTACATCTGCCAGCTAGAGCTATGGTATGACGCAGGTTGCAGCGCCTCAGATATTAGAGTGTCCGCATGGAAGTCTCGGTCTCCTCTCTCTTGCTTGGGCAAAGGGAGGTATATATATACCGGAAAGGTGGCTTGGATTGACGTAAAGTTGGTCAGAGGAAGAGGAGTTCTTGGAGAAAGGGTCTGTTTCCAAGAATGTGCGTTCTTGGAGAAAGGGCCTGTTTCCAAGCATTTGTTATGACGTAGGTTAGTCACTGTTGGACATGGAGAGGACGTATTTAGGATGGATCGTCTTCTGCACCCAGAGCACACATCAGGTAAGGGACATCCCACTGTTGCTCGTTATTGTAAAGGGAGGGCTAATCTAGGTGAAAGGGCCATAACTGGGTGAAAGGGCCTGCCTGTCTCTGTGGCACGAAGGATTTGTGCCTCTGAAACAGAGTACCTATGTTAGGGCCACAATTTAGTATATCACACTCACTCCAATCTATGGACAATCGTGAATAACCCATTACAAGCAAACTATGTGACTAAAATAGGCATTTGCATATAATTGGCAGGTTGTTGCATAAGAGTTGTTTATGAGCTTAAAAAATAGCAGCTGTTAAAATACGTAAAATTACTATAGACTCTGTGGAGAGAGGAAAAATGTATAGTGTCATTTAAAAATAAAAATACTCTTTAGAGTCAGTAGTTACTCAATAAAAGTTTCTGTTTATAAAATTGAAAACTCCTACATGCTGTTTCAGAAGACCATGATTTCTTTAGAAAACAAACAAAAAAAGGTCAATTTAGAGGGAAAGCTCCAAGCACTCAGTGAAAGTTGAAACAATAGGAGAAAAAATGTGTTTCAGGACTCGTCTGCAGAGAACAGACCTTTTTAATACCTCGCATAATTGTTGTGGGAGCACAGAAAAAACAGTGCTGCCAGTCGCTGGTTCAGAGGCATCCGGTGCTGTAATCCATACCTTGGTGCTGCTAAAGGAAGCAAAAGGCACCCACGATTTGCAAGGAATGCTTTGGTTTGATAGGAATCAGCTTGGGACACAGCCAAGCATGGGACTTCAGCAAACCCAGCCTGGTGGTAATTGCCACTGGCGTTTTCCTACGGAAGTGTCAGACAGATGATGACCATGCATTCTTCATTGCAAGAAACAGGCATCAGAGAACAGGTACATGGCAGTCTTTTCAGACTGGTCTTTTAAATATTAGAAACCATGAGAAGCATTGTTCTTGTTCGAGGTATTCCCACGGTGTATCACACTGCTTGTATGTGAAAGACAAAATTTATCAAAAAGGAAAAAGGGGCAGTCTGCATTTAAGAGTGCTTTTTTGCAAAAAGAAAAAATATTTATTTAGCTGATGTGAAATGAAAAATAAAAAGTGCTGCACAAGCATGGTTTTCAGATTGCCATAACCATTGAGTTTTACAAAGGAAACTTTCGTTTCACTACAGTCAGTGGCACAACTTCCCTAAACTGTCGAATTTTACCACCTCTGGATGTTATCTGTACATAATGTAGGTCTGGCCTATGTATACTGAGTCCCTTGGTGACGTTCAGGAATCATTTTTATGACAGGTATTTGTGTCAAAAGGCCAAACCACCCCTACTTTCCTAACTGGCTTCTAATATTGTTTTGTAAATAGCATCTAATGTTGCCCCTGTTGATGTATGTGAACTATTCCACCCACATGCAATGGTGTTTGGTGGTGTTTGGCAACGTTCCTACTGGTGTTTAATCAACCACATTTCTAGATGCATTTCAATTCTGTAGGAGGTGATAACCTTGATGAAGGTAAAAGGTATAAAAGCGTTGCAATATGAATACATCTCTAACATTTCAGGATCTGAAAACGTAGCAATTTTTTCCTAAAACAGACAGCATAATATTCACTGTATCAGTAACCCAATTTTCAGAAAAATTTACTGAAGGTAATGACATCACTGAATAAATGATACAATGAATGAAAAATGAATGAAAGTTTAAAATATATTAATCAGAATTAAAAACTGGATGATTAAGTAAATCATTTAGAATATAATGGCTTGTTCAGGTCGAATACATTTATAAGCCTCTTTTGCATTTGAATTGAAAATGGACGTGGCTTCAGTTTTATGTTGATCCTGTGTTGTAGAAAGTGTCTACTAATAGCCATAATAAAAGCTAGCTCTAAGCAAAGCCGGAACAGAAAAAGATGTATCCATAAATACCCCATAGTTCTACTCATGGTGAAGCCAGGTCTGTATCTTTTGGAAACAAAAATGTTCAAAAGTTTGTACTTGCATGTTTGTTGTTTGTTTTGGGGCTGTCTGTCGCTTCCTGTTCACGTGGAGCCATGGAAAATGTATCACAGTTAATGAAATAGCCAGTAGCTGTAAGATCCATTTGTTGAAATTGCATCATATTTAGTTGAAGTTATTTCTGCTATTTTTGTTGAAAAATGTTGAAATGTTGAAGTTAATAGTTGATGTCTTTCCTGAAAAACGTTAAGATATTGAAGTTATTATTTGATGTTTTTTTTAAAACTTTGAAGCTTTTGTTATTTGATGCTTTTGTTGAAAAGCTTTGAAGCTTTTATTGATTGATGCTTTTGTTGAAAAACGTTGAAGCATTTATTATTTCATGTTTTTATTGAAAAAACGTTGAAGCTTTTATCAATTGATGCTTTTGTTGAAAAATGTCGAAGCATTTATTATTTGATGTTTTTGTTGAAAAAACGTTGAAACATTTATTATTTCATGCTTTTGTTGAAAAAACATTAGTGTACACATTTGTTTTTGGCCAAATTGCATCTTGAGTGTTGTCTTGAATTTTATTTTGAATTTGAAAGGTTGGTTCAGGGAGAACTGGTTCCGTTGCATTGTTGCATAGTCCCCCACTCCATGGATTTGATTTCTCAAACCTGATGAGCCTTTCAGTTTGAATTTCTTGAATAGTAGTGAGAGGGACGTCTACTACTGTGGAAATCACTAGGCCTACTGCTCAGTATTGACCACATAGGTTTTGGTTGATTCTTTCATTTGGAATGAATCTAGTGTTTTTATCACGGTAGGATGCGGCAAAAGTACAGTTCTTGTTCCTTTCACTTTAAGGACTGGCTCATGTATTTCTGTATGAGGGCCCAAATTCCTTTGTGTCCGCGATCTTTTTCTCTCTCTGCCCAGATCCACGACTTTTGGGTTTCAGACAGGACTTGCTGTGATTACCTCGACTTCCCAGTGGTGGGCTGTTTCACTTTGACAGAATCTTTGTTTGCTTCTTTATTTCCTTTAGTTCCTGTAAAACAGCCAAACAATCATAGATACAGAATGGTTTTCATCCACCACTGTGCCTTCACATGTATAATCAGGTTCCCACATTTGTAAATGGAGTGACACATCCTAGAGAGCTTCTTGGCTGTGCCCCCTGAATCCATATAAGTGTTGGACCCCACTAATGCCCCGCCTTATACCCTAGCTGTTAAGGATTGCTCAATGCCCCAGTCCTTCCTCTCCTCTACCTTAATTCCCTCAAGATGGCGTTGGAGAGGAGTACCGCAATACTACGTCCATCCCTTCCATGGCCTCTTAGTAGGCTCCAAAGCCAAGTGTGGGGCCACAGTCACGGTGTAACGTTGATTGCGTATCTCCTGTTATGGACTTGCAAATCTTTTTATAACAGTTTTGAGTGTCAGCCAAGTGTTGAGGCCATACTTATAGGAAACTTGAGCAAGGACCCAGTGCCACTAAGATATATTTTTAAGCCACCTCAAAATTTGAGGGGCCGCAGTGGTCCTTTACACGACACAATCAAGTGGACAGTCTGATGCTGTCTAGCAATGGCACCTGCGCGGGTCTAGTGATGGTGTAGCCTGGCATTCGGTTGCAGATATTGCAATTCAAGATAAAGCCAATAGTCTGACTTCTGATCCCAGGCCACCAATATCACTGTTGCAATGAAGAAATAGTAGCTATTAGCTCTGAATGCGCGGAGCCCAAGCCCTTTTGTGGTTTAAATGATTAATTCCTGCCTTCTATCCAAATTTGGAAATACTCTATCACTCACTCCAGGAATCTGAGCATTTGGAATGTTGTTTGCCCCTAACTTTTAGGAGTATATGAGTGGAAATTTCTGAGGCACTGCTGTGCTGCTTTGCGGGAAGGAATTACAGCCACCATATTCTAACCGTCTATTCTCGTTGGACGAGTGTGCGCATCTATGGAAGCTGTGTGAACAGCCCCCCATGTGGCTTCAACAGCCAATGAATTCCCTTCAACGTGCACGCCATCACGTTGATGACTCAACGTGTTAATCACGTGAATTTTTGGTAGGTCGTTTTTCAACCCCACTACCTGTTCCTATAATTTTTGTATTTTAATTATGCCACCTTGTTTCATTTTTAAACCCATTTTGTTCCCAATGGTGTACATTTTTTTTATATCATTGCACACAGTAAAAGGAATCAAACAAACTGAGAGTTGGGAATTCTCGTTCCATGTTTACAAGTGTAAGTATGAGGGCTTTTAAATCTGCCAACCAAGCCGTGCTATTACCTGGAGGTAGTTTTTTGGTGCAATGAGGTCGGAACTTGCCATCCAGCATCTGATCTTTAACAAAAGCGGTCGGTGGGGCAGACCCGTCAGTGTAGATTTTTTTAAATTCATACTGATCTAGAGGTAAGATTTCATTTGGTAGATGGTGTTCTTTTTCATATTGCAGGAATGCCTATGTTTTTAAACTTGGATCAAGTCTGCATTCAAAGTCTGATGCAGCAAAAGAGATAGCCCTGTGTATCCATTCTGGATTTAAGGTTTTGGCATTAGGAATGCTAGCCCCGGTACTGGGGTGACGACAATAATGCCTCTTCCCATGAGCCAGTTCTCTTTCTTTTGCTACAGCAGTCTGAATGGTTGTCAGATTTTTGTATTTTGTTGAATTAAAACTCATTTCTGTGTTTGTGTACAAATGAGAATCGTATATGATTGGTACAGTTTCACCTTTATTAAAAGATAAAATAAGTGTACCCACATTGACCCAAAATGATACTGAGTACCAAGTGGTGCAAGTTTACACGTGTGTGCATGTGTTTGGAAGCAATAATATCTTCCTGGAGTGAACAAGGAATATTGGTGTGTTCTTATGTCCAGTGTTTGACTGAAAAGTCAGGTTTGAAAAACGTTGTAGAAAGGTTTTACTTTCTGTGAAATCAAAAATGTATGTTCTGCCCAAATCTAAGAATCCCAGTACTGATCAGAAGTTGTTTAATGTCTTTGGAGGCTGGAGCAGCGCACACTTTTCTACAAAAGTTAGCTGCCAGGCTTTTTTCTTCACTTGGAAGCTCATATCTCAAAAATAAAATACTGAGGAGTGCAATTTCCGATTTCTCAAAATTACATTTGTAGCCCCCAGAGGTGAATCCCATAATAATGGTGCTCACTCTGGTCAAGTGTTTCCCCAAAAGGTTGTCCATTAGATAAATATCACAAAATATAGGACAACACTTCTTCATCAAAGTGCTTTAGCAATTCAGTAATTCTTTCAGAAGATACCCCTGAGCTGTTATTATACCCAGAGGAAAATGACAATAATTGTCGCTGGGAATCTAATATACTAAATTCTGTTAGGTACCTGTTTTCAGATGCTATAGTTTTGACAGAAACATTCATTTGAGACATTTTTTCCCGCATAATGTTATACATTAATGCGGCACTATCTGCATGTTGGACCGCATATGTCTTTATGCAAGAGTTCAAGTGTCTGTAAAATGTATTATTAAGTTTTGATAAGTGATGCAAGGGATTGTTCATATGTGAAGTGCATTTCAAATGATCTCCTCGTATTCAAGTTGATCTAAGATCTCCCTGACCTGTGTTTTTAGCTTCTTGCTTAATAGGATATTTTCTTTGAGCATGTGGTGAAACTATTAACGGGATCACATGGTGGGTTGAGTCCTCATCCCATCCAGCATGATTTTTATACAATGCTGGAGCCTGGGCTAGTGCCCACTCCTGTGCATATGCATGTATAAGGTGAACAGGAACATGGTTGGAAAATGCAGGAAAAATATACTTTCTCCCTTTGGGCGCTCCCTGACGAATGCTGGCGTCTAATCTTATTCTGCTAACAGTATGTCAAAACCAGACTATAGGTTCCTCGCAAAGAGACCTTTCACTTTCCTGTGTTCGTCCTCCTCCATGCGGAGTGTTATTTCATATAACTTGTGCGGGAGGCTCACCCTTTTGTCTGGTGTTTCCACTGTGATGTAATCATTCAATTTTGCTGTCCAGAAAATTCCTTCAGGTTCTGGTGAGCTATTGTTACTTCTGCGGCTCTGCCTTAGAATTGTCTGAGCCCAATCCTTGTTCAGAAGTTGAGTCCTTAGGATTCTGTGCAAGTCTAACTTTGAGACCTGCAACTTTCTTCTTTTTTTTTTTTAAATTGAGGTGTGGCTTGTCTTCTGTTTAAGAAGAGTCTGGTACGTGCCTGTCCCTGGACTGCTTGCGCTCTTCTTTGTGTGCTGACTTTCCTTCTCTCCCTGTGTTGTTTATCGGGAGGAATGTGTATCAGTATCCTGATACCTGTCAGGTTTCCAATGCTTAATTTGTGCCGGGGCTTATGACTGTCTGCCACATGGTAGTGATGTCTGCCAATTTAGGTACCAGCACAACAACTTTTGTTCATTATTTAAATTTAAATTTCCAAATAGTAGTATTTGCCTCCAAAGCCATTCTTATAGCTTTGGGGGCCTGTTATATTATGAATTGTCACACTTTTAAGAGTGTGATGATTAGTAGTGTGTTGGTGTTGTCATTGGCAGTGCTGCCAGGTGCAACAGATGGTGCAAGCTCTAGTGTCCTCCTGTTGAGAGCCCCGGTACCACATTTTTTACAAATTAAGCATTGCAGCTTTCCTAATATTATCCCTATTCCAAAGGTTACACCTCTTTGCAGAGGGCTCCTGTTGAGGAGACCTACCTAGGGACTGAGAATCTTTTCTGAAAAATGTTTTTTTTTATTAATATCCCACTTCTTTTTAGAAGAAGTAGGTGTCTGCTTAGAAGTGTCCTTCTCAGGACTGCCCATTAGCTGTGGTTTTAAAAGCTTTCCCGCCCAAACTGTCCCTTCCCAGTTCTGCATATACAGTTTTAATTATTTTGGGAAGTTCTTGTGGTTAGTCTATAAGACTGACTTCTATTAGGTGTTGGCGGATCGCCACTGAAGCTGCTTCCCCTTCAATGTTAGCTAGTATTATTGTTGCTACCTGGTCGTAATTACTAAGTAATTTCATACCTAAGGTCAGAGCTGGTTCAGCTCCATACTTGTTCTGTATAAGTCTTAAGACATCTGGAATTACTGCTAAGGAAGGAATACCATGAGTTCTGGTATATATGCCAACAAAGACTGTACCCCAATTAGTGCAGTCCTCTAACTGTGGTGTGATCCCCATGGGCAAGCAGAGTGTTAGCAATATATGCTTTCAAATTGTGTGGTATTTATGGAAATACTGCTTCTAACTAGGTGATTTTCTGAACTACCCAGAAAGGAATATGTTCACGTTTCATGGGAAGTTTACCCATTACTGTGTGTAAGTTTTGTGGAGTGATTTAGTAGTGGTGCTCTGTGTAGGAGCTGTATTATTTGTAGCTACTGTGGGCTGGACACCAAGTGTCCTCATGACAAGTTGCGTCATGGCTCTGTAAGAGTTTTACCAACCCTTTGTGTTATAAGAGCAGTGCATCTTGTGGCATTATATCAATGTCAGGATGTGGTGTGTTGCGGGTTAATGTCGGCCATGCAGCTCCTGGTCCACATACTGGACCAAGCCTGGTTTTATTTATTTGTTGTAGGGCGCCAGTAAACCAGAAATTGTGGTCCTGGTTAGTGAGTGGAATCTTAATCTCCTCAAAAGGAGTGTAGACTGCAGAGACTTTTTCATGTATGTAAGAATGAAAAGTCTTAGTTGTTGCATTTACTGCTGGGAAAGTAACCCAAGAATACAACACATCTGTATGATAATCTTCGGGTGCCTCTATAAAGATCACTGTACCTCCTCGGTCTGTTAAACCATGTCTTAGGGGGTTTTGTGTGAGCTTGTGCCTGATTTTGGGTTCAAAATGTATTGCATTTGCTTCCTCTTCATTGTTTGAGACCTGTGTCCCAGTGACAGAAGTAGCTGCCTCGGCAGACATTGTGTTGTGAAAACAAAATGTCCTAAAAAAAAGGTTTAAAGATAAGGTTTTAAAAAGGCACAATTGTTTGGGAACTTTTTCCTTCAAGCTTGATTAACCAACAGCCAATACATAGGAAGTTTGCCTACTCAGCTGTGGCGGAATTTTGTGCCTACCCACTCCAGACGTCTCTGGCGTTTTGCGAGTAGGGGTCTCTGAGAATAAGCATGACTGAACTACTCAGATTCTACTGTTAAATAAGTGCCACAATCACGGTTGGGCGCCATGAAGTGTAGTTCCTTTTTCCCTTATAGGTTCTGCGCATTGGAATACCATACACAATAGGCTTGGCATAAGACTGAGGTCAGTATGCCCCTATTATGTATATTAAACTTAATTACTGTTTACCAGCTAGCTCAGAGGCCACTAGAACATTCTTGAAGACAAGAAGGGAATAGCTTCTGGCAACCACATACCGTAAAACCCTGATCCTTCAGGATCGTGGAAACAATATACTACTTTTCATTCAGTCACTCATCTCAGAGGCGTACATAGAAGAAACAGTCGGGAGTGTTTACAATAAAACATGTTGCACAGTTGTTATTCTGGTACTGGTTATATGTGCTGCGACAAGTGTTGGACAGTAGCAGAGAATTATGGCCAGCAGTGCAGTTAAATAAAAAGGCATTGTATAGTTCGACCATTTTGCAATAGTAATGAACAGATACATGAAATACAGAATGCATTAAGATAAAGCCTATACCCCAATGATGCCTAACTAGATGTACCCAAGTGTACCTAGCAGGTGTGGAGGTCATAGAGAGCCAAGAATGCCCCTAGGATTTAGTCTAACCCCAGTAACTTAGTGGGACTTCATCCTGATTCTCGAGCTGGACCCTCCAGGGTAGGTGAGGGACTTCTTCCAGCTGGAGCTGTGGCATGACGCAGGTTGCAGCGTCTCAGATATCAGAGTGTCGGCATGGAAGTCTCGGTCTCCTCTTTCTTGCTTGGGCAAAGGGAGGTATATTTATACCGGATAGGTGGCTTGGATTGACGTAAAGTTGGTCAGAGGAAGATGAGTTCTTGGAGAAAGGGTCTGTGTTCAAGAATGTGTGTTCTTGGAGAAAGGGCCTGTTTCCAAGAATTTGTTGTGACGTAGGTTAGTCACTGTTGGACATGGAGATGACGTTTTAGGATGGATCATCTTCTGCACCCAGAGCACACGTCAGATAAGGGACAGCCCACTGTTGCTCGTTATTGTAAACGGAGGGCTAATCTAAGTGAAAGGGCCTAAACTGGGTGAAAGGGCCTGCCTGTCTCTGTGGCACGAATGATTTGTGCCTCTGAAACAGAGCACCTATGTTAGGGCCGCAATTTAGTATATAAGAGGCTGAAACATGTTGACCAGATGTTACTTCATATAGATGTGTGGGATTCCTAATTGTTTCCCAACCCACATCCTGTACATTTTTCAATCTTGCTAATATCCCCTACATTTTGTTAATAAAGTCATTAGATTTGGAGGTAGGAGGCAATTTTAAGCACATCGTTTTATATCAAAGAACCCAAAAATGTCTCTGGCATGAGAGACAGACCCAATGATGTCACTGTCAGCCATCAGTACGTCAGTGAAATATGTCTATTTCTTCGCACTGCATAACTCGTCTGTTTCCCTCATTTACCTCATCAAAGCCCAGCACATTGAGACCCTAACGGTGAGTGATAGCGCATCACAAGAAACCTGACTGATTTATTGAAAGCCCTACAGAATTTTCTATATTCTTTCCAATTTGCTTTACAACGTATCCCTTTTCTTGTAATTAACTAACATCGTATCCTCGAAGAAAATAACATGTTCATAAATACCCTTCTTCTCCCACAAACACCTGCTACATAGTCTTCCTTTTTTAGGGTGGGAGGCTGTGCATCAAATTAGGCATGTATTCAGAATGTATACACATCTGTTCCACATGTGCATGATTTTTTCCACGTATTTTCCACAATCCAGATGCTGACAGAAGCAGTGCCTTCCTTAATTTGCCCATCATTTCTCAATATTAGCGCCTTGTTCTGCAGCACGTGCCGGAAACCACTGCTTCCTGATGACGGCGCTCATATTAATGACCTAATGTGTTCCATTAATGACCAACACTGTCACTCACTTCTCGCCTGTTTCACAACTCCTGGCGGGAAATACATCTCCCTGTCAGTCGCGGTTACTATACAAGTCTCGTTATATGCTGTGCTGCAAGAATAATAGTCATTAATACAGATAATAATGGGGCCATCAGACACGTTGAAAGCTATTTCCACTTTAACCAGACACATCTGTCAGTGAGTTCCTACAACTGCCACATTAATGCGCAAACAGACGAAATTAACAGCTCGTGTCTTCCCACACGGTCATGTAAATACCTGCGAATGCGAGAGCCATTTTATCTGCATTTTCTAAGCCAGCAGACAGGGCCCTGTTCCTGCCTCATAACACGCTTCAAGAGAACAGCTCTCCGATAGCAGGCCTCAACGTGTCATTATTTCATTTTACAGAGACATAGTTTTCCCAGAGTCATCTACACGGAACTAAATATGATCTGTCAGAGCTCACGAGACGGGTGTATTAATCTTTCAACAGTAGCAAAAAACAGACCCTGGTATTATTGAGTGCCCCTGCGTCCGAATAGCTCCTGAATGTGCGAGATACAAGTGATGACAGGCGGTGGAAGGGGGAGGGGGGTGAAGACTTGGGGGTGGGGGACATCTAATCAGTTGGTGGGCTGCTCATGTTTGTATATGTATTCAATCAATTACACAATTATAGGCAGACGTGAGAACCTCGGTTGTGAGGAAATGTATTGCAAAGCAGGAACACTTATGAATCAATATCAACAGAAGGAGAAGCGATGCTAAAAGAATGCAACTCAGACCTCTATAAAAACAAGAATCATGCAGCTAAATCCATTATGAATCATACCCTATTTCAAATGCTTTTGTTAGATGAAGTAAGGGGCAGGGTACAGCAAACTTCGTTATAGAGTATAACCCGCTCAGTGCAACAATCACGTACACTAATGTATACACGAAGAGCACACCACTGAAAAGCAATTGGATATCATTAGAAAGACACCTTTGGCTCGAGAACTGCAGGGACCTTCAGAGTTTCCCTTTCAAGTAGAGATCTTATAATTCAGTGCTATAAAAATCGAAAATGTTTCAGTTGAAGCGACATTATATTTACCATCCAAACCTGCTCTTCTTGCTTACAACTTCAGCCCACGTCCATTGCCAACACCAAGCTCACGTGATGATCAGCTCAATACACCACAATACCGACCATTCAGATACCAGGCCTGCTCCTCACACCTTACATCTCCTCCTCTTGGCTTCCGCCGAAGCAAACAGCAGAAAAAATATGGTCCCTGTATCCAACCTGTGCTCCATCGAGATCAGCCTAAACCTGTGGCTTTACCCAAGTCCAGTGCGACCAGATGACCATAAATTGCGCTTTGTTCTTTTTGACGCAAATTTCATTAACCCTTTCGGCGCTATTGACGGAACCGTTCCGTCACGCCCCTCGGGTGGGCTGTGCTCATGACAGAAAGGTTCCGTCACGGCCCGCTCGCCGCGCCTGCTCGGCGCTGATTTCGCGCCTGTGTGGCACGTTTCATTAAGCGGGCGGGGCCGTGACGGAACTGTTCCGTCACAAGCACAGCTCACCCGCTAGCCGTGACGGAACAGTTCTGTCACGCCCCGCCCGCTTAATGAAACGCGCCGTGCAGGCGTGAAATCAGCGCCGCGCTGCGCAGTCGAGGTGAGTCGTGCGACCCCCGCGACCTTTAGCGCTGCGGCGGAATAGCCGCCGCAGCAAAGGTGTTAAAAACTTCAAAAACTCATATCGCTTGTTATACTGACTGCGTTTTCGTTGTTTTTATGTCATTTTCTTGATTAAAATGTACTTTTGTTTCTAAAGTTGTTTGGGAATTTATTGGTGTTTTCATGTTATTAATGTTTGTGTGCTGCAGAAATAGTTTACTTATTGCCTCTAAGTTAAGCCTGTTTTGTGAGGAGCTACCAATTGAGAATTGGGAGCCTGCCTGTAAGGGCGTTTACTAACAGATGGTCTGGGGGGATTAAAGCTTCTTGCCCAGGATGCCCGGCCCCCTCGGAATCTATTGGCCACCTATTGTTTGAATGCCCAGTGTATGCTGCCCCCCCGACGGTTCAGGCTCCGTCCAATGTGTAGGGCATTGGGCACTAGCAGTGGATTGGCTGCAGTTAGATTAATTTGTACTTGTACAAATATGACTGTGTACTTAGCTGTGGCAACATTTCTGGGGTGAGCATGGACCATTAGAAGTAAACTGTTACCAGATTAATTTTATATCATGGTTGCCAAAACTTCCCATTTCAAACAATGTGTAATAGTACCTTTTAAGAGTACATTTGTAATGTTTTAATAATTCATTTTTATCCAATTTTAAGAATATTTATCCATTGTGTATATATTTTATCCACACTTAAATGTACTGTATTCTTTTATGGCAATCGTCAAATAAAGCTTGCTTGACTTGAGCAGCTACCAAAGGGTTAAACATTGGTTTATTAAGTGACATATGTAGTTTACCCTAACACGGTTTGTTTTTATTATTTGTGTGGGGCTTCCATCCATCTCAACTAATAACCTACTCTCACCTACTCTATGGTCCACACTGGAACCCCTTAGGTGCATCCTACATTCTGCAACACATCTCTCATTGAGGACCTGAAGAAAGATGATCACATCACCCTCATCCTGATGGAAATTATTTGGCTCCACTTGCTGGCCTGCACATCTTCAAAAGCAGCAGTATCATTTACAGGCTGTAACAACCAACACTCCTGCTCTTTTCTGTCAAGCTCACCATCCGAACCAGGACACTATCAAACTTTTCTAATTTAGAATTACTAGGATAATTAGGAGCTCCAAATTGATAGTTGAAATCTCCCACTAGAAGGAAATATTCATATTTTACAACATATGGGGATAGCTCCTCAAGTAACTTAGCACTAAAGTTAGCCTTTGCACTGCGAACCCTATAGAGTAGCGCCCCTCTCATAGAGGGAGTATGGGTGTTCAACACCATGTGAAAGCAGGCATTTCTCAAGAGCTTGACAGTAAAAGATGTGCAATTCAGGGCTTCTTGAATATCAATGCAACCCCTCCACAAACCTTCCCCTTCCTGTCACACATGATGTTGTTATATCACAAAGGAATTCCATTAGCCAAATCCGGCCCTGATGTCTCATTTAGCCAAGTTTCAGTAATGAATAAAAAGTCAGACTCACTAATATTGACAGTGTTTTAAATGGTTATCTCATGCTAAACCAGGGAATGAGTGTTAAAGTACATGCGTTTAAGTGTTGGAGGTGGATACGCCCTACTGCACCCCGAGTCCTGTAGTGGGTACCAATATTAGATTTATTAAAGGATCTCTCCCTGAATCTGCTAATAGTAGCCTGAATCATGGGTTCCTGACTGGACCATCTACAATGGAGGCATGTACATGGTACTTCAAAAGACCCTGTCTATGTTTCAGCCATGCTCTTCTCACTGTTACCAATTTGGTGTAGGTGCACACAATATGTTCGATTGTCTCCTTGAAATAGGTGCAGAGTCTACAGTGATGCAAGGTATTGACTTTACACCATTTTGACATTAGCTCGAAGATTAGGTGTTCTCCCAGGAGATATAGCAACATCTTGTGGTTTACAGTTTTCGTGAAAGCAGGCCCAGGTAAGCTTGGCTGGCAGGAACAGGATATCTGTTGATGACAGCCCATGCATGGGTGCATTTAGACAATTCCAGTTTTTATTACAACGGAGACAATGTACGGATGATCTTGGAAAGTGGGTTTGAAAGATGAGACAGGCAACAGGGGTGTTTATAGCCCCTTTGCTTGTAAGTCAACTAGTGAAGTGTGTAAGTAGAAACTTATTATCTCCCCTAAATTTGCCAATTCAAGCCAAAGTAGGTGATGTAGAGTATCCGCGTGGGCATGGCAATGTTTAAAGTGAAACTTCAAGAGTACCCCTTTGCGGATAATCAATTGCGTGATAAAACTGAATTCTAATTTGATTTGTGCTGGTGAGGAGTGCTGTGGCCAATGATAGATCACAGTGGTTTGGTTATCTGTACATTTCGCCTCTCTCTCCCACAGGGCTGCCATACCGTAAGCGAGAGTTGGAATTACTTTTGCCTGAATATTTTTATAATAGGGGCCAATGTTGTGCCTGAATAAGTGTTTGCAAAAGGCACAGAACAAATAGAGCATGGAGGAGGCTTTGTTTTTCATGTAGTGTTTGTGGAGAAATAAATGAACTTCAGTTGTCAATGAGCAGTGTCAAATATTTATTTATTTATTTATTTATTTAGGAGGTTTTATATAGCCCAGCTGGACCCAAAAGTATCAGAGCGCTTTCCAAGGTAGGTAGACAAATTAAGAAATAATAAACAATTTACAATGTGCAGGAAGATTCAAAGAAAGGTGAAAACGTTCAGTTTAATGCGTGAAGGGGACAGAGAAGCAACAGGATAAAAAGAGGGATACACAGGAGTTGAAATTAGGGAGAGAAAGGGGTTTAGAGAAGGTGAGAGAGATAATGGAAAGAAGGAGAGGGGATGGGTAAAACGTGAGTCACAGTAAAGCGGTAATGAGCGGGGTCAGAGTAAAAAACATTAGGAACCCCAGTGTTTGTTGAGGAGAAGTACTTTGAGTCTTTTTTTGAAAAGAGGGTAAGAGGGGTTGTAGCGAAGGTCTTTGGGGAGCAAATTCCAAATTGTCGGAGCCATACCAGAGAATGCACAAGATTGGGTCTTTTTACATTTTAGTGTAGGAGGGATTAGCGTAAGGGAGTAAGTGCTCCTCAGGGACCTGGAGCATCCTGCTTTTTGTAGGTTTATAGAAAGGTAAGAAGGGGTGTTTTGAGGAAGTGCTTTGTGCGTGATACAAGCAATCTTATATGTGGATCGTCCTTCAACTGGAAGCCAGTTTAGGTTTTTGAGGACAGGGGAGATATGATCAAACTTTTTACAATCAGAAATAAGCCTGGCGAGGTACCTTGATGTTTCGCATTGTCTACTATAATGCATATCGTACATTTGTGTTTTGTACTTAGACAATGGTTTTCTTATATTGTGAGTTTCACATTTTTACATAGCTTCTCAGGTACACCTTGATACAGTTATTATTCATGCTTATAGTATGCAATATATATCTTTTTTTTCTCTCTCTTTCATGTTCTTCCTTTTTCTTTTTCTTTTTCTTCTTCTCTCTCTTCTTTTTTCTGTTTGTTTCTCTCTCTCTTCTTTTTTTTCTTTCCTCCTTTTAGAATTCTATACACCTTTTTCTTTTTTCAAGTATTTAAGCTCATTATTATGTACTTGTTTTGCAGATGTATTTTGCTTATTTTGTCTATAATTATTCCAATAAAATTTCTTGAACTTAAAGAAATAAGCCTGGCGGCTAGGTTGAGAACAGATTTACAAGGTGGACTTTAGGGGTGCCAGCAAGCATGGCATTGCCATAGTCGATCTTGGAAAGGACAAGTGATTGTACCACGATTTTGAAATCATCAGCTGGAATAAAAGGTTTAATTTTTTGAGGCGGTGAAGGGTAAAAAAGCACTTTTGGCTGCATTTTTAATGTGGGCGATGAGGTTAAGATTTTGGTCGATGCTGATGCCTAGTGATTTGACAGAGTTAGAGGTGGAGAGGGTGCAATTAAGTGCTTTGATATCATTAATTCAGAGTTGAATGGGAAGGGGGTTATTTTTTGGAGTGCACAGGATGAATTCTGTTTTTTTAGGATTAAGTTTGAGATGGAACCAGGTATGGACTTTCATCAGCGTATCTTTGAGGTGAAGGATGTCTTTGTGGGATTTGATCTTGTAGTAAAGTTGAGTATCATCAGCATAGAGGTGATAACTGATTTTGGCTTGTTTGAGAATGAGGGTGAGTGGTTCCATGAAAAGATTGAAAAGGGTTGGGGAAAGGATAGATCCTTGGGGGACACTGAGTGAGATAGGTTTAGGTTTGTAGAGGCAGTGACCAAGCTTTATTTGTTGAGATCTATTTTTGGAGAAACGAGGAGAACCATTTAAGTACAGTGCCTCCAATACCAAAGCGATCTTTGAGGGTATTAAGAAGAGTGGGATGGTGGACAGTATTAAATGCAGACAAGAGATCAAGGAGGATTAATCGAGAGGATTCACCTTTGTCTAGAGAGCGATGAATGTCGTCAGTAATATTGAGCATAGCAGTTTTGGTACTGCATCCCTTTCTAAAGCCAGATTGGAAAACGTTGAGGAGATTGAAGGAGCTGATATGGTTATCTAGTTGGGATAGGACACATTTTTCGAGCGCTTTAGAGAGGAAGGGAAGGTTAGAGATAGGGCGCAGATTGTTAAGGTCATTAGGGTCAGCTGAAGGGTTTTTAAGAATCAGGGAGATTTGCCCTAGCTGAAGGGAGTCAGGAACACAGCCAGTGGAAAGTGAGGAGTTGATGATATCGGTCCAAATTGAGGCTATGATAAATTTGAGATCTTGAACTAAATGGGAGGGAAGAGGGTCTTTGGAGTGTGAGGATCGTTTGAGTTTAGAAATAATGTTGATGATAGTGGTTTCAGAAATAAGACTAAATTCACTCCATGAAGCCTTCGTTTTCAAAAGGTGTCCAGTCTGAGATGACTCGAGATGGGGGAGGTCAGGGGTGTGTTGAGAGGGTCAATATGTGGTGGAGGGGAGGATGAAGGTGAGTTAAGAATGTTAGGGAGGATGCATTGGTTAAGGGGAGGTTGGAGAGAGAGGGGGAAGAGAAGGATTGTTCAATGTTATTGATTTTATTCATAAAGAAGCTGGCGATTTCTTTGAATTTATCTACAGAGGCTTCTAATTTGGGAGGGCCTGAGGTAGTTGTCTTTTGACAATATTAAAGAGTTCTCTGGGGTGGTTTCTAGCCTGGTCAAGTTGAGACTGGAGAAAGGAGGCCTTTTCGTTGAAGATATGTTTTTTATATTGGGCTCTAGTAGTTCTCAGGAGAGCCAGGTTATCAGAGGTGGGATGACTCCTCAAGGCACATTCAAATTGTCTGAGGGTCCGCCTTTCACAAATAAGTTTGGCATTAAACCAGGACTTGGGAGGGATATATTTTTGTTTTTTAAGTTTGATTGGGGTAATTAGGTCAAGGGTTTCACGAATGGAATTATTGTAATGGTCAATAAGGTTGTTGGTGTTAAGGGAGTGAGGGGGGAGGAGTAAGTGATTTTTAATTGTAGATTCCAGTTCGCCAGGTGGGATAAGGTGAAGGCTGCGAGTAGGTTTCATAGGTAAAGTGATCACAGTGAAGGGGTGAGGAGTAGGACTATTCAGGGTGAAGAGGATACGGTGGTGATCAGACCAGTCTACAGGGAGTATATTAGAGAGAGAGGCCAGATCCTTACTTGTCAAAATTGCATCAAGGGTGGCGCCTTTAAAGTGAGCCGGAGCATGGCATAGTTGGGTCAAGGCAGTGATGTCTAGGGCTTCATTAAATAGGATGACAGCAGGGTCATCAGTTCTGTTCCAGGGAATGTTGTAATCACCAATGAAAAGAGTTTTGGAATGGGAGAGAGATGCTTGAATGATAAGATCGGTCATCTCTTCAGTATAGGGGAGGCAATTTCCAGGGGGGTGATAAATAGTGTGTAGCCGAGTTGTGGGAAAGCCAGAAAGAGTGAGGTCAGCACAAATGTATTCAAAGGATGAGGGGTCTTGGAGCTGAACAAGTGTGATGTCAAGTTTATCTTTAAAGATTTGGGCCAGGCCTCCTCCTATTTGATCAATTCTATCTTTCTTAATGATAGAGTAGCCTGGTGGAATGAGCAAGTCGAGGATAGGGGTGGAGTGGCCTTTGAGCCATGTTTCAGTAAGGATTGTGATGTCTATGCTTTCGTTAAGAATGGTTTCCGCAATCTCAGTTGCGTGGCAGGAGGCGGATCTGCAGTTTATCAACATGCAGCATAGGGAAAAGGGGACAGGTAATGGGTTGGGGGGACAGGGGGGGATCGGTCTAAGTAGCTGTAGAGGTCTGGGAGAGGTCGGAAGTGAGGGAGGTCTGTTCATTCCTAAGAGAACTGGAATAGTGGAATGATTAGTAGGGGGATAGTGGGTGAGGCAGGGGAAGGAGAGACAGGTCTAAGTAGTTGGGGGGTCTGGGAGAGGTCAGAAGCGGGGGGCGTCTGTTCGCTCCTGAGAGAACTGGAATAGTGGATTGACTGGTGAGGGATAGTGAATGAGGCAGAGGCGAGAGAGACAGGGGGGTTCCCAGATAAATTAGCTCCCGAGGTTATAGAGCAAAAATCTTTTTGAGTAGGGGAGGTCGTGTTGATCTTGCAGGGTGGGGCACTTAAAGAGGGTTCAGTGTGTTTAGATCCGATAGTGTAGTTACCAGGGAGGGGGGGAGTGCCGGTATTGGGGAAACGAATAGGAGGTCTGTAAGTAGGTGGATTGAGATGAGTGTCGATGAACGATGGTAGGACGTGTTGTGAGGTGGTCGATGTGTGAATAATATCCAAGGAGAGGGATTTAATAAGGGATGAGATATCGTTTCTGAGAGAGGAGAATTCTAAAACGAGGGATGAAAGAAGTTCGACCTTAAGAAGTAATTGAGTAGGAATTGATGAGAAAAGTGTATCAGTAGTTTTTGGGAGGTTGGAGAGGAAAGGGTTATCGAGGGGAGATGGTCATGGGGGAATGGGGGAAATCTTGGAGGAGGGTTGAGGGGAGAATTGAGGTGGGGGAGGATCATTTTGGTAGGGGTATATGGGAGGTAGACTTACTAGTGGCATCCAGTTTGGGCGAACATATAGTTCAATGAGGTGGAGAGATAGTAGGGGTTGGCGTGTCTGGTGCATTGTGGGATGTTAGACCAAATGAGGGAGTTTGAGAAGGGGGTATCAGTGGGGGATAAGGGGGGCTGTAGGGGAGGTGTGGGGGATGGGTAATCAAGGGGAGAGAGTATGACCTGCAACTGAGGGTGAGGAGGAGTGGGAGTGAGAGGGAGGGAGGGGAATATAAGAGAGAACGTTATTCGAATGGGGGATATAAGGGGGGAGGTGGGGGAGGCAAGAGGCGTCACGGAGGCGTTGTATGGGGTGGAGAAAAGGGGCGGATGGTTCAGGAGGAGATCTACAGGAGGGGAGCGTGTATCCAAGCATAGGGAATTTGGGGTTAAAGAGGTAGCCTGAGTAAGCCTGGGGGTTTCAGGGGGGTTGGGCAGTTCGGAGGAATCAATTGGTGGGGTGGTAGAGTCATGGGTGGAAGGGGAAGAAAGGGGGACATGTACCTTGTAGGACTGGGAGACATTAAGGGAATGGAAGATATTAGGGGATAGGGAGACAAGGGTATTGTAACAAGTAATAATGTTGAGAGCGAGGGAGGTAAGTAGAGATTGAGAGTAATCAACTTGATAGGGGGAAGAGGAGTGTGAGAAGGTGAGAGGGGATAATGGTGGATGAAGGTGAAGGGAAACAACGTTTGTAAGGGAGATGGATGCAGGGGATGTTAAATGCTGTTGGGTAAGGGTAACAATATGGGGTGCACAAGAGGGGGTGGGTAAGTTAGGGAGAAGAGATAGGGGGGTAGGGGAGATGATGGGTGAGGACGGAACTGAGGGATGGGGTAAGTCTGAGGGAGGCGACAGGGGGGCAAGGGTTAAGATGGAAGGAGATGGGCTTAGGGGTTCAGGAGGACAGATGGAAGGATTGTGGGATTGTGGGATTGGGGAGATGGAGGCAAGGGATGTTAAATGCTTTTGGTTAAGGGTAATGTTGTGGGGTGTACAAGAGGGGGTGGATAAGTTAGGGAGAGGGGATAGGGGGTAGGGGAGATGATGGGTGAAGAAGGAACTGAGGGAGGGGTAAGTCAGAGGGAGGTGACAGGGGGCAAGGGATAAGATGGAAGGAGTTGGGTTTAGGGGTGCAGAAGGAGCGATGGAAGGATTGTGTGAGTGTGTGAGGAATTGGGTAAGCAAGCTGAAGTTGGATTCAAAGATGTGGAGGTGATCTTCAGATGCTTGGATAACAATGTTTCCAGATTTGAAGATGGAGATATTGATCTCGCCCGGAAAGGAAGGGGAAGGAGTGGTGGAAAAGTTTCAGACCCTACGGGATATTGCGGGAATTTGTGATAGGGAGGTGTCGGAGGAATAAGCTTTTCCATTTCGAAGTGCGTTTGGTGAAGATGTAGTTGGTGATGATGGAGGAGTTAAGGCTATTGTGGTGATCAGCAAATAAGGTTTCTGGTTGGAGACAGAGAAGTGTGTGCTTGAAATTCTTCTTACCGTGTTTGGAAGGATTGGAGGGATAGAGGATAGACCAAGAGTTAGGGCAGAGTTTAGAGATGTGTGAGGCTGAAATAGTGGGTGGAAGTGAGCGGGGAGGCATGATAAGGGGTATAGGGAGGCAAAGTAGGAGCAAAGCAGATTAGACTGTACAAACCAACTAAACAAAAACTATTAAAAAAAAAGCGGAATGGAGGGGTAGAAAGAGTTTAGTCAAAGTAGATTCAAAAATTGAGGGGCATGGGTGAGGCCAGACAGAGGGATACCTTGTGGAGGGGTAGCGTATACAAAACAAATATATAAGGCAAAGTCAAAAATGGGCCGCCAAGGAATAGAAGGAGGAGGTAGGAAAAGGGAGAATACAGTTATGTTTAGACAATGCAAAAATAACAGCAAATGTGATAATTCAAAAGGATATAGGCTAAAAACCTAAAAATACAACATCTAAAATATAACAAATAAAATGAAAAAGGGACGCATCATACATTAAGTACAAAAAGCTAAAATATAAATGAAAAGGGAGAATATAGTTACGTTTAGACAATGCAAAAATATCAACAAATGTGATAATTCAAACGGATATAAGCTACAACCTAAAAATACAAAATTAAAATAAAACATATAAAATGAAAAAGGGACGCATCATACATTAAGTACAAAAAGCTAAAATATAAACGAAAAGGATATCAAACAAATTAATACTGACAACGTAGTGAGCTCATGGACGAGAATAAATGTCGCTGAATTAAAATATAAGCTGCAAAGATAGAGCAATATAATAACAATATGTAACATCAAACAACATGTATAACCAAAAAAGAGGAGATATGCCAAATTAAACCCCATGAAAAATCACACTTATAAAAAAAAATTAATAATGCACAGCAAAAAGAGGGAGGATATGAATATGTATAACCAATATATAAAATCAATAACAAAATATTTAAATTAGAAGGGAAGAGTAGAATGGAGCATCAGTGATATGGGTGGAAAGTTTGAGGAAGAAGACAAGTGCAAGAAATATGTATGGTGAATATGGCTATAAAAAGATATGGAAGAGAGATAGAAATAGAATAGAGAGATTATGTCTGAGCAAGATATAGAAGAGAAATAGGGAAAACAAGGAGAGAGAGCAATATACTTTGAGGGTTGAGGTAGTATGCTGGCGTTATACAGTCAATTTACAATCAGGGCTCTCTTTAAAGATGGCCGCCTATTTAGTAGGGGAGGAGTGAGTCCTTTCTTAGTGTCAATTAAACAACAAGGCAGGACAACAACAACAAAATACAAAAAGGCAATATGGAGGCCTAAAAAACATTGCTTTTGACTTTAAGCAACAAAATGGTCACCACAAATCTGAGAAAACAAACAAACAAGGAGGAGAAACAAATAAATGAATAAAGAGTCCCAGAGGGTAACATCGTAAAGCTTGCCATGCTGTAAATAGTAATCTCAGCTGAATGCCGGGCTCAAGAGCGTTAGTAGGTTTCCCGTCTTTTGACCACTCAGTGTCTCTCCCGAGTATATGCACAGCCTTCACTGAGGCACTCCGTGATGAGAGAGGGGTCTGTCGGTCGGTTGCCTAGCCGGGAGCCCTCTCACCGCTCTGCCGTGTGCCAGATATGCGTCGAAATCTCCTCAGCTGAAGTCGCCCTTGTTGTGGGTTGCCTGACACCTCCTCTTTACTTTGCAGGGTATCGCATGCAGGGCACAACAACTCTTGGTACCCCGCATGCCTCACGCAGTCCGTGGTGACTGCCTGCGGGTGAACGGACTGTGACTGTCGGGGTCCCTGCATACGTCCTACTTCACACTGCCAGTACCAACCTCATACCTTATGCCTTTGCGGGTTCACTCCTAAATTATTACTGAGTCTGTCTGTAGGGAGCGTGGGGGTTGAGGTTGTTCTTGCACCAATCCTTTGTGTGTAGGTCCTGTCTATATTACTGTTGCACTCCCCGCCTCAGCTCACCTTGCTGTTCTGGACACCACCGCTCTGTCTCGTAGCCTGCTATCTGCTCCACTCCTCCCGTCTTCTCACCGTCGGCCTCTGCGGTCTATGCCCTCCACGCGGCTACCCCGGCTCCTGGGGCACTTTCGAAATGCGGACCCTCCACCAAAGCTCCCAAACTCCCGGTCTCTGCTGACTTCACCCCTGCCAGGATCGGCAGGTTGTGTGAGCCGTGGTGCTCCTGTGCGACTCGTCCAGTAATAAGGAGAGGCTTTGCAGAATCCCACACGCCTCGCGGACAATTGAGTTTTCAATTCAGCATTTAGGTTCTCTTAATACTTGACCACTAGGCGAGCGCTGCTCAAAGTAGACTAGAAGCTTGAGTATAGCATCACTCTGGGCAAAGCCCAAGATTAAATACAGGGGGAAACCCCTCGACATAGACCACAGGCTGAAAACTCGACACGACCTCCCAGACATAGAACTATACAATTTCCTAACAATTAAAACAGCCATAAAAAATTCAAAATTATCCAATCACAAACCCTCAATCTTCAAGTACATGGAAAACATAAATATGGCAGGCCATAAGGTCTAACACTTGTACAAACTCTCCGCCCTGTCTCCACCATAATCAGCGCCAAAAACACAAGCTACTGGGAAACGCAGCTAGGCACCAGACTCAGTGAACAAGAACTTCAAACCTTTTGGGCGGCCCCATAAAAAAATATGGTATCCCCAGTGCTGGCACCGATGAAATTCTGGCTAATACACCAAGAATACTGGACACCAGCTCGACTTGCATCGATAGGACTGAGAGAAAATAACAGCTGCTGGATCTGCGGTACAGAAAGAGGGGACCTCGCGCACCTCATTTTTCACTGCAGTAAGATCAGCAAATTCTGGGGGAAGGTGTTTAGATTCATCAACAAAGCCCTAGGCTGTTCTCTAGAACAAACATTCACCACAACTACCACAGCACACATCATAGCAGACACAGCCACACTACAGGATAGAAACCTCCTGGACTTTCTCCTGACGACAGCAGTTAAAACAGTGCTGGGCAAATGGAAGGACACCACCAAAGCTACATTCAAAGGGTGGCGGAACTGTATTACATTCCTCAGAGGGGCTGACAACACTGCACTTAGACAGACACCATGGAGGAACCGCAACAGAGGGATGTGGTCAACACTAGACAAATTCCTAAACCCATACGAACCCCCATAAACAACAGAATATGCCAAACTAGCTTAATGCAACCCTAATAGGGCCCGGCGGTCTGTCACTAAACAGCGGCCAAACTCGTTTATGTATTGTTTTACGTTTTATGTACTAACTTGATACACGACCAATCGCAGTAACCTACATGTTTAATGTCATATGGGCGCAAGACTGTGGGGCAGACAAGCGAAGACTGTAAGACCAATCACTCATCCACAATCGAACACAGTTACCTCCGCAACCCGCTTTGCCTTATGTGAATGCCCCAAAAAAGATGATACTTGTTATATGTCACACTGTATTTTTGTAACATGTAAATACCAATAAAAACAATTTTTAAAAAAAGTACTTCACTGCCATTCAAGTCCCAATTGCCGGACTTCTTTATTTTATTGCCCACAACCAAGACTTTCGTTTTTTTGAGGTATGCTTATTCCTTTTTACAGAGAGAATATTTGTGCACCATGTTCAATAGGTGCTGTAAACCAATGTAGGACTTGTTCGTTCAGAGGATGTTGTCTGCATGAAACAAATTTGGCAGCAAACTGACTCCAAACTTTAAAGGATGGCATTCGTGCTAGCTAATGACGAGAGCAATCTGCTAACACACTATGGGGCATATCATCAAGACCATGCGATAATTATCCCACGTGTTCTTAGGGCGAGGATAATTATCGCCGGCCAACTCAGAATTTTATCACGGAGATAGCATGCTATCAGCAACGCTTATCTCCAAAGCAATAAAATTCAGAGCGCAAGCTGTCAATTGTGCTATTATCGCTGGAAATACAGCAATATTCGCACAAGGTTTGGCGAAAGCTTGCTGATAGGGCAAGGCATACTTAGCCTTGATATCCACCTTACGTAGGACATTGGAGCAGGCATAAGGAAAGTAGCGATAATAGAGGTTATCGCTACTTTGCTCGTCGATCTGCAGGTTAGCGTGCCCATTGATAATTGGAGAAATGTCGCTTAGATACATTTCTCCAGTTATGTCAGGGCAGGAACGCCCCCTTTGCATTTCATTAGAGATGCAAAGATGGGCATTGGCGGAAAGGGCGATAATGCAAGGATTCAGGCGATAGTGTGACCTTGCTGATTAGGCGATAAAATTATCGCCGCTTTCCATCCGAAAACAGACGCTAAAGCGGCGATAATTGTATCTCCGGGGCTTGATGATATGCCCCTATCTTTTTTCAGCCCCATAGAAGTAAATATATTTCAAGATATCATAAATTACAGCCGTGTCCAATTTTGACAATAAACCAAAGGTTGGTGTGTAACAGAATGATTCCTATGAGCAAAGTCTACAGAATTCCCATGCGTGAAAGTTTGGCCCATAATATGATTCTAGGGACTGAATCTGAGCCGACTTAAATTTGATGTAGCAAAGTTAAAGCAATGAAGGATTGGTCATGGATTTATCATTTAATAAGGATAGCGTCATTAGATTTGATAGTGTACCAATTTCTTTCCTGCAGCTGGTTTTGGTTCAATGGCATGTATATCTACTCAGCTGTCCGGTGCACAAGATCTTAGAGTGATAATCTCCCAGAGTACTTGGATTCAATATCAAGTGATGATTTTTTTCAGTAATTTTCGGTGTTGGAGGGATCTCCTCCTTGCAACTTGGATAGAAAATAGCCCCATGCCAAGACTCAGAGACTTGTTTAGTTGCTCGTGCATGGTTAAAAATGGAGGCTAATTTCCCCTTTTCAGAACAGTGCATTCGCTTTGAAAAAAGCTTGGAGAAGGCTGTTGGGGCCAGAGGCGCATCTGTCTGACCCTTCTTTATAATTTGTTCTACTTCACTCTCTGCCTATTCTGTACTCTCCTGCATTGCCCAAAGACCCAATGGGCCTGCGTGTGTGACTGCACTCTGTGTGGACCACTTGGTTGTTTCTGTGGTATCGTGGTCAATTTCCTCTCTACTCTGGAATTTTGGAAAGTGGTTGAACCAATGATATTCACTGATGTGTTCATTGTCTGCTCCTACTTCATCATTATCTAATCGATTGACAATATGCCATGAACTTCTTTGGGTTAGTAAAAATAGATTGGTGGATGCATGGAAATGCCCATGTTCCACACATGTATGCCCGACCAATGCAAAGTAAAGCAAGTCTTTACTAAACCAAGCAAAGCCACGCAAATCCACTATGCATAGCTTAGTAAATGCCAATAAGGATATTTCATCAGGGCTGTGCCAAAAATGGATTGAAGCCTGGTGCAAAATCTTTGTTAATATATGCCCGCAAGTGCAAAAAAAAGACTTTTCAGCTGTGCACTGCGCCTGTATTTTTCCTTGACATGGCTCCTTGGCTACAGACTAGAGGTCGATCTTGTTTTTATTTTGCCACAACACAGTGTCAGGAAAAAAAACAGATTCATGTCCATTATGACACTGTTTTTCTCTCCGCCATGGAGCAATAGTATGTGCATTCTGTCAAGCATAAGTTCTGTATTGGAAGGGTACCCTTGTAGTACAAAAACTATAGGGTGACATAGTTTAATACTTATCCCACTCTATATTAGAAATGGGCGATAAACTTCTCTCCGCCAGGGAGTTTGCAGAGTTTTGCACATTACGCTCTCAACTTGGAGCAAGAAGTTCTGGAAAACTCTGCCAAATGGCAGAGTTTTTTCTCATGTGTGGCACTCCAACTTTAAGTTGGTGAGTGTAAACAAAAAAAACTCAAGTGCTAGTACGCCTCTTGGCGTGATTTCTCAATGTGTGCAGTTGTGGCAGGTTGCTACTGTTCGCATTGAGAAAGCTGCTGCTAGATTAGTAAATTCACTCGAGCACCAGAAGGATCCAGCTCCCTCTGACCCACCTCGTGGTGCAGTAAATGCAGATTTTACAGTGCAGTAGAAGCTCCCCTAAAAATCATTGCAATGTGCTGAATACTGCTGCTTGTGGAAATCCACAGAATCTTTCTGAGTTTTTGTGTAACTCTGCGAGTTCCGCCCACCCCCTATTTTACATGTGTACTGTACCTTGCAGCACACATGCAAAGTAGAAAAGTGTTGAGACTTTTAAAGCTTGCTTCACTGTTGTCTTGGTTTCACCTTTGTACTGTATTAAGTTAGCATGGCTGGTTAGAAGTTTAAACGCCATTTTTCCTTTTCTGCTGCCTCTGCACACAACACATTTTGTTATTACAGCTTTTTGCCTAGTTAGGTATTTTGCTTTACACGAGAATAACATGTTTGCTTATAATATCAGCTTTGCTTGGTAAGCTATGTCTTTACAGTGAGTGCCGAGGCCTTCAATGTTGTTTCAACACAGCGCTTATTGTTTGGATTGATCAGCACACAGAGTAGACATAATATGGATGCAGCTGTGGCCAGCTTTGGGTTTAGTCGCGATTAATAATGCACTGCGCAAGGCAGGAGACACACACTTGATGAATATCCGTATGCAGAGTGTTGGTGCAGGAGATGATGTGATCCATTTCCACTGAATCCAAAGGTATGGGCCCGACCTTCTAAACCCAAAGAGACCTTCTGTAGATATAATATAATATACTAGCTAGGGAGGGTAAACCAAGGTTCTATTGAGACCTGTTTCCTTTAGCATTTTAACATGCTTTCACCTGTTGTATTTTATGGAATAATAACCATGCTGTTAACCTTGTTCCTTATAATATGTTTGCTTGTATTAGCCAATATTACTGGGTTTGAGAACACTGCATTAGAAATAAACATTTCAAACTCGCACATGTCCTCATTGACTCCTCGTTCTGGACTGTTATGTTAGTATACCGAAAGAGTGTTCATGTGTTCCACGTTACCTGAGGTGTTCTATGTCCATTTTCTGGGTTGTCTAAATCATTGGGGCTTTGTAAGTACCAATAAGACACTGATAGCTAGTCTGGTAGGGGATTTTGGATGCTGAGGTGAGTTTTGGCACACCCTAATTCACTGAGGTTCCAAGTCTCTATGCACAGTTCTGTATATGAGCAGAAATCCGTGCTACACTGTTGTAAATGTTTCAAGTAGGCATAATTTACTGGCTCAAATGCTTGTCTAGAAAGGAAATTAGAGAGGTATTTATGTTAAAAAAAATGAATGGACGTGTACCACCAATGAGATGCTCTATAGCACAAAGTAGCAAATAGCCCTACTTTGCTTTATTTTAGGCAACTTTCCAACAGAAAAAATTGGAGTAAAGTGTTAGTAAATTTCGTTACTCCGTTTGCACATTCATCCCAAAACCTGAGCTCCGAGATGGGTGAGATGTATTACAACCTGCCATGGGCACTCAGGATTAGGTCCTTTGTTTGCCTCATTTATTCCAATGATACACAATGTTACCATCTTGGATATTAAGTGATACCATGGACAAATGAACATACCTCATTGTTTTTAAATGATATTCGGCACAGATTACAAATGTTCCAATACTTAAGGGAAATACTGTAAAATGTAATTGGCCAGTCCAGAGAATAATTGTAATCAAGGACATTCGCACACTTGACTCTACTCTTCACTTCTCTCTTTAATAATAAATGCACAACCAGTCCTATCAGATGTTCTCTTGCCTGGTAACAATGGAAAAGGGTACTATCAGCACACCTCCCTCCAGAATGAATACTCTTGTTCAACTGTCCCACTTTTTTGCTTTATAAATGAAATCCCAGTTACCAGCCTTACCTTTTCGCCTCCAGAGGCCTGCCTACATCAAGACTCTTTTGGTCCACTTCTGGTCTGACTAGTAATTTGGAAATTTTGGAAAATTGCTTTCTCCTGTTCTACTCCTCTTCTGAAAGAGCCCACCAATGTGATGCAGTCAAAGGTTGTCTCTCCCATTTGTTAAGAGATAGTGGAGTTAAATGCTCTGTTCTCAGCATCTCCTAGATCCTTACCAGGCATTGCACCTATTAACACACATGCATAAAGGCATGGAGACCTGTGAAAATTAAGAAGGAGTTCTCTGGCATCCAGTCAACGTTCTTCATCACAGGGGTAAAGTTAGCAGTCTCATGCCAGGCACTGCACCAATCCTTACGAAGGAGCTCAAGGAAGATTTGACCTGCATCACAGATGGTGGTACTTCTCCACCATTTCACAGCTGAACTAGAACAGTCTGTGCCTGTACTTCTGTAAAAACAACAGTTGATGGACAGAATGCAGAACAATGTCATACATTCATTCCAATACAGAGATCTGGGCCTAAATCCATTGTTTTTTTGCACTCCACACCACCCCAGTTCAGACATGGCCATATACAAATCAGCCTTGACCCTGTGCTTCAAGGAAACAATCCAGCCCGCACTCCCAGGCCATGTCTTCCCTGGACCGGAATCAAGCATCCTAGGACCAGTTTCTGGCTATCAGACGTCATCAGGCAGGATAGCTTGAGTCCATTGGTATGTAGAGCACGGGACTCACGTCTGAGCATACCCGTTCCACTCGGGGTGCAAATGCGAAAACAACAGTTGATGGACAGAATGCAGAACAATGTCATACATTCACCCCAGTACAGAGATCTGGGCCTAAATCCATTCTTTTTTTTTGCACTCCACACCACCCCAGTTCAGACATGGCCATATGCAAATCAGCCTTGACCCTGTGCCTCATGGGAACAGTCCAGCCCGAACTCCCAAGCCATGTCTTCCCTGGAACGGAATCAAGCATCCTAGGACCGGTTTCTGGCTATCAGCCGTCATCAGCCAGGATAGCTTGACTCCAGTAGTGTGGAGAGCACAGGACTCACGTCTGAGCATACCCATCCCACTCGGGGTGAAAAATGCAAAAACAACAGTTGATGGACAGAATGCAGAACAATGTCATACATTCGCCCCAGTACAGAGATCTGGGCCTAAATCCATCATTTTTTTGCACTCCACATCACCCCTGTTCAGACATGGCCATATGCAAATCAGCCTTGAACCTGTGCCTCATGGGAACAGTCCAGCCCCAACTGCCAAGCCATGTCTTCCCTGGACCTGAATCAAGCATCCTAGTACTTCTGTAACATCTATACTAATATAATAAAGAGAGAGCCCAAACCTTTGAGGTGGGTAATCTCAGGAACCACAGCACCAATCACAAGACCCAATACAGCGTTGGAAAGGACAGTTGCAGCAGATGGACATAGGCTATACAGCTGCCCACCATATACATTTGAAACGTAAAAGAACCTTACCTGCAAAGTAGTCCCTTGTGGGAGTGGGCGTTGGCGGGGCGTGGCATGACGACAAAAAAAAGCGTTCCTTAAATGTGTGCGTTGTGCTGGGGGCGTGAACAAGGCCAATGGGCGCGGCAATTGCAATTGCGTGGCACCAAGGGATGTGGCAGATGGGCGCAACAAATGGCAAAAATCGAGCGGCACATCGCCCCCAAAAAAACGTGCGTTGAGGGCATGTGGAAAACAAAAACGTGCACGTTGGGCTGGGGCCGTGGCCAAGGCCAATGGGTGCGGCAATTGCGCGGGAGCAAGGGGCAGGGCCAATGGGTGCAGCAATTGCCGGGGCTTAGGCAGGGGCAGACGCAACTGATCGTGCCTGTGGGGACACTAACTGCAGCGTCTCCTGCGCGCTGTCACACACTCAACTCTCTGCATAAACAAATTGACACCAGGCGCACAACATCAACCAGGGCTGGAGCCGGGCTCTGGTGGCGGATGATGCTAGTAAGCGTGTCTGGTGGGACACTAACCTTTGAACTGACTGCACTTTCCCTCACACGCAGCGTCTCCAGCGCGCACTATCACCCACTCTACTCTATCCATCAACGACTTTACACCACAAGCACAACATCAAACAAAACTGGAGCCGGGCCTCAAGCGGGGGATGACGCGATTCAGCGTGCCTGCTGGGACACGAAATTTACAACTGAATGCACTTTCACACACGCTTACCTTCGGAAGTGGAGTACATACACACTAGAGACATCTGCTAATACTTCTTACTCCGAGGTACACACAGTATCTGCACACACATGCCTAACTATTGTGACACTTCATGCTAAAAATGTTGTCTACCGCGAGATTTTAAAATAAATTTCCCTTGCCTATTTCACACATTGCACACATTCTATTTCATACCCGAAAAATGTCGGGATGGGCTGCTAGTGATCCATAAAAATGGAGTTCACACATATTCTTTGCTTTCTGAATGATTTTGCATTATTCGGTATTTTTCACTTCTTTTCATGAAACTGGTGGGTATGTTTATGGTATTTCTGTAATGCAAAGGTAACTCCCTACTCTAATATTTCTAGGTCTGGGAAGAGAGGGAAAAGTACCACTAAATAATAGAATGTTCCCAATTGATCTGTATTTCTTCTTATGTACCTTACAACTGCTATTGGTTCTGTTCCCCGAATAAATTTGTCCTACACATACACTATCTTTTTACTTACCATGTTTATTAATCTCTCATTTTTTTGTCATATTCATTGGTCTTAGTAAGCATATCTAATACAAAAGTCTACATGTTAATTTCAACAATTCCTTCAATGTATTGAGACATGATTCCGTTTTTTACAATGAAAAAATAACTTTTATATTGTACAAAAAGTTAAAAACCCAAGGTCACTTCTTTTCATACAGTACTTTCACACTTTGACCCAGCATTCTACAGGTACACTAGGCAAATGGCAACGAAGAAGCAATATTAATTTGTATCCATTGCAGCTTTGTGGGCTGGGATCACTTTTCTAAAAACAGTCAATGCACTTTCGCTGTAGGCATGGATTATATCTAACCACCTTCTTCAGGAACACACAATAATACTATACTTTACAGGGTGGTCATAGGAGGAAATAAAGAACTTCTCTGTCACATTTATATATCTGTACATGAACGGCCACATACGGCCAGCAGCAAGTCGCACTTATGTCTGATTGTGTAATGTGTCCACACTATTATATATATAACCATTGTCAAAAAATGTGCCTATTCCTGATACTTCCTCAGGCCAAGGTCCTTAAATGTTCTACTTCTGGGCTGAGGTGCAACTCAGACACTGCTTCAGACACAGTAACCAAATTGAAGACACTGGTGCAGTGGAATCGGGAACAGTCTGTGCCGGCGCAGGTGCTTGCTGGTGCTTTTATAATATGTCTCATAGCAATGAGCACACACACAATCATTGCTGTAGGAATGTGTGTGCCTAATCCAGCATGTTTCACTTCTTTTCATGATAGCAATTTGTATGTATATGGGACTTCTGTATTGTGAGCCCATCTAAAAGGCAGAGGAGCACTGTACAGGGTCAAAGACATAATTTCAACAAGTGAAGGGAGAGTTAAGTGGGTTCAATTAATCAATCAATCAATCAAACATTTGTAGAGTGCACTACTCACTCGTGAGGGTCTCAAGGTGCTGAGGGGGCGGAGAGCTGCTACTGCTCGAACAACCAGGTCTTGAGAAGTCTCCTGATGGTCAACAGGTCCTGGGTTTGTCGCAGGTGGATGGGGAGGTGTTCCATGTCTTGGCGGTGAGATGGGAGAAGGATTTACTGCTGGTGGTCATTCGGTGGATGCGTGGAACAGTGGTGAGGGCGAGGGCGATGTCAGCCAAGCGACGCTGGTGGTTGGGAGTGTAGAAGGTGAGTCGTTTGTTGAGGAATGCTGGTCCGGTGTCATGGAGTGCTTTGTGAGCGTGGGTGAGGAGCTTGAAGGTAAACCCTTTTGTTGACGGGGAGCCAGTACAGGTCCCTCAGGTAGGCAGTGATGAGGCTGTGGCGGGGGATCTCGATGATGAGGTATGCAGAGGCGTTCTGTATGCGTTGGAGTCTCTTCTGGAGTTTGGTCGTGGTTCCCTCATACAGGGCGTTGCCGTAGTCCAGCCTGCTGATGACGAGGGCCTGGGTGACTGTACTTCTGGTTCCGGTGGGGATCCATCTATATATCTTGCAAATCATACGGAGGGTGTTGAAGCAGAAGGAGGGGACGGCGTTGACTTGCTGGGTCATTGACAGTGATGAGTCCAGGATGAACTACAGGTTGCGTGCGTGGTCGGTGAGTGTTGGTGCAGCTCCCAGTGAGGCCGGCCACCAGGAGTCATCCCAGGCGGGGGGGGGGGTGGAGCCGAGGATGAGGACCTCCGTCTTGTCCAAGTTCAGTTTTAGGCGACTGTTCTTCATCAATTTGGTCACGGCCTTCATTCCTTCGTGGAAGTTGGTTTTGGTGGTGGCTGAGTCTTTGGTGAGGGATAGGATCAGCTGAGTGTTGTTGGCGTTTGATATGATATTGAGGTTGTGTGATTGGACGATGTTGGCAAGTGGTGTCATGTAAACGTTGAGGAGGGTCGGACTGAGGGATGATCCCTCGGGTACGCTACAGGTGATCTTGGTCGCTTCCGATCGGAAAGAAGGGAGGCGGACTCTCTGCGTTCTGTCGGTGAGGAAGGAGGTGATCCAGTCCAGGGTTTTGTCGCAGTTCCCTGCGTTGTGGAGGTGTGTATGTAGGGTGTGGTGGCAGACGGTCTCGAAGGTGGCCAAGAGGTCTAGGAGGATGAGGGCTGCGGTTTCGCCGTTGTCCAGCAGGGTCCTGATGTCATTGGTGGTGGAGATAAGGTGGTTTTGGTGCTGTGGTTGCTGTGGAATCTGGATTAGGATGAGTCCAAGGTGTTGTTCTTTTCAAGGAATCGAGTCAGTTGTCTATTGACGATATTCTCGATGACTTTCGCCAGGAACGGTAGCAGGGAGATGGGCCAAAAGTTCTTGAGGTCCTTTGGGTCTGCCTTGGGTTTCTTGAGTAGGGCATTGATCTGTGCGTGTTTCCAGCTTTCCGGGAAGGTGGCGGTCTCAAATGAGCTGTTGAGGATCTTTCGGAGTTGCGGTGTGATGATGGAGCTCACTTTGTTGAAGATGTGGTGGGGGCAGGGGTCTGACGGTGAGCTGAAGTGGATGGTGTTCATGGTATCCAGTTGATGCCATCTTAAGGGTTTCAACTCTTTCCAAAATTACAGCAGGGTTTGAACGGTACTGCTGGATACAGGGGTGTTTTTCTACATTCTAGATGCATAGATGGAAAAGCATATAGCTAATATTTTCTTAATAATTGATTAAGAGCATTAAAAAAATAAACAGTATTAATCCATACATTAGTCTGACAATAAGAGAAAAATTAAATAAAACTGCATGTTGGAAATACAAAAATATAATAAATCCTACACCACAAATCTGCACATGTACCTTGAAGTTCAGCAGCATTATATTATCCTCAATGCTGGTCATCTTAAATCTGCTACATTTTAAGACTTACTTTATAGGCACATAACTCATAAAATAAAAATGGAAAATTTTCTACAGAGTTCATCCTCTTAATATTCGCAGAAAAAGCCATGCGCCACATATGGCTGGGTCATCCTCTCAGTAGCTGTTTTTATAAATGTGGGTAATGACACGACCAGACTGCATTATAATCCCTGTGGTGGGTGTCTGCTATTCTCCTGGTCTTCTATCCACAAGTTCAGACGCCTGCCATTTGCAATTGGGATGTTCTCTCGGTGACTTTTTCCACAAACTTGGATAATCTCGTCCCCAGTCTGCATGTCATTCCTGGAAGCAGTGTCTAAAAGGCTTCCATCAGAGCGAATGTTCTGCTCACGGAATAGCAGCTTGAGCAACAATCCTTTTTCCTGCTCAAATGAGGGACAAATGGATAGAACATGGCCCAAGAATTATTTTTTTAAAGGAAAAGCGTCCGGGGCTATCCAGGCAGACATCTCCCCGTTAGCCTTATTTTGAAGCGACTCAGTGTTCAATTTGCTTGATCCTGAAGCCTGGAATTGGACACCAAGATATTTCTAAGTGTGAACACCGGAAATTACTTGCTACCCAAATGTCCAAGTCCTAGATTGCCTCTTGCGTATACAGAAAAAGTTGATAACTTTAGTTTTGTCCAGTTTTATGTCAAAACCACAGGGCATATTATCAAGCAGGGCGTTAAAATGATCGCAGTTTTAGCAGCGGAAAACTGCTGCTGAAGCGGCGATAATGGACTTTTATAATGCCCTGGAGAATTCCAATAGAAGCCCATGTTCACACCAGAACATGGGTTTCTTTTGGAATTCACAAGGCCATATTATCAAGCCCATTATAGCCGGTTTAGCAGCAGTTTTCTGCTGCTAAAACAGCGATAATTTTTAACTCCCTGCTTGATAATATGCCCCCACTTTCCTTGCAATTGGTGTCCAAGTAGTTTAGAGAATTCTTAAGGTCTGTCACGGAGTAGGCCCACATCACTGTATTATCTGCATAGTCCAGGCAGTAAAGCTGTTAGTCACTGATTTTTTGGAGGCAAATATTTTTATTTTTCAGGGATGGTTCAATGTGGGCAATAGATAGACTGAAAACAAAGGGGGGCAACATACATCCCTGCTTTTAACCTTTATTTTCGTATTCTTTGTTGGAAAACATGTTGTTACTGATTTGTTTTATTTGTTTACCGTTGTTGTTGTACAAGGCGATGATGGAAATCAGTATCTTGGTCAGGAGACCCCGACTGTTCAATTTCTGTTGTAGCATAGGTGCTTTCCTAGAGTCTATAATGCACACATTCAGATCTCTTTTGCTAGCTGGTGTCTTATGGACTAGATAAAAAAAGGCCACAATATTTTCCAGGGTGCTAGTATTTTCCCGAAAGTTGATCAGGAACCACAGGATCAACTTTACTTGAGTTGTCCTATCATCCTTCAAGATCACAAAGATAAAATAAGTTGTCCCAACGTCAAGCAGGGATATCAATTGATAGTTCGAGGGATTTTCCTTCCTACGTTTTTTTATGAATACGGCTATATACGACCCCAGCCACAATGATGGAATTGAATCAGAAAAGAAGACGTTATTAAAACCCCTACTCAATACTTTGTTCCAAAACTGGCAGTTTGCTTTGAGGACAGCAATACGCATTCCGTTTGGGCCATGTGCCCATTATTCCTTCTTCTCCTAATAGTATCATCTTTTGTCAATGGACCACAAACATAAGTCGATCAATTTTTGCGGCATGTCTTCACAGGATGGTGAAATGGCCACAATATTCGTAAAGAGTAATGAGGTAGAGCTGCTCATTGTTCTGTTTCCTTCTATGTAAGAGCGCCACTTAATCCTCCCTCACCTCACTATTCAGCTTGTTTCATCATGGGGGTCCTCATGAGGCAATTTGTTTATTCACCCAGGTCCAGAACTGACTGCTATTAGAGTTGAAGCAAGCTTTATATAGTAAGGGCTACTTTTTCTCATTCTAAACTTGCTTTGCTTTTCAGACAAGTTCCTTGTATGGCTTCTTCACTTTATGGAGTTCAGTCCTATATTGGGCAACCTCGTGATCTAATTTAGATATGAGTCTAGCAAGCGTGGACACTTTTTTTCTTGCTTCGCAAAGGAAACAGTAAACCAGGATTTAGTTACTTTTAAAAGAGGGCCATTTCTTTTTCAAGGGTTGGAAGGATTGTTTAATTAATTCAACTTATAGATTTGCAGTAGACCAAGGGGCAAACTTACAATGAAGGGAGAGAGTGTAGCATTAGACTTCCTGGCTTAAGCTGCACTATGACACTTCAGAAACCCAGGGCTGCACCATATTTACAACAATATGGTGCAGCACTGCATTTCCCCCTGCGCTGGCGCACTTAGCAGCCTAGCGCCAACACAGGCACCCTTGCACCTAAGTGTAAGGGTGTCTGCATTGAGGGGAAGATTATTTATGTGCAGAAATGTCTCCCTTGCAGCACATAAACAACCTTTAAATTGTGTTTTGTAACTTTTATATGTGCTAATTAATGCAGCACACACAGAAGTTACAAAGGTTTTTTTTTAATTTTGGTTGTTTATGTGCAGGAATGATCTTCTTCCTGCACATAAACAATCAATTGCAATTTGCTGTTTCTATGTGTGCTGCACAACGTAGTACACATGGAAACAGCAAAAACGAGGAGAAATAAAACATCTCTCTTCGTTTTGACTGTTCAAGACCAGGTTTACCCTAGTCTTAATTTTGGTGCCCACAGCAATACCCATTGCCCTCCCTGTACACACAATGGGCCAAATGTAGGTAGCAAAATACCGGTGGGTAACGGCCGAAAATCAGTAATTATCCCGTTACTGACCGGTATTTAGCATTTCTGATGTAGGAGTCAGGTTTAAAGTATTCGGTAATTTACTGATTCCTTATTTTAAGGAATCAGTAAATTACCGAATCCCTAAAAGGTATGTAGGAGGCACTCAAGTGAGTGCATTTTTGCATTCAGGATTTGTTATTTACCATCAACTACAAGTTGGTGATAAATATCGAATACCTTTGAAAAAGCAATAATTAGCTTTTTTCAAGGTGCCATGTGGTAGACATACATGCCCTTAGGGCATGTATGTGTGCTACATGTGCACTCATGCACAATTCAGGGGTGCCACCCTTGAATATGCTTCCCCTATTACCGATTCGGTATTTACTGAATCGGTAATAGTAAATGGCTTCCCATTCATTCCTATGGGCCTCCAGGCCCATAGGAATGAATGGGAATTACCGAATCGGTAAATACCGAATCGATAATAAAGAATAATACGGAATCCGTATAATTTACCGAATTTTTACCTAAATCCAATTTACCAATTCCTAAATACCGAAACGGTAAAATTCAGTGATTAGGAATCAGTAAAATCAGATAACCTACATGTGGCCCAAACTAAAGCGTGAAAAGTTGCCTTATTTACAAGGCAACGTCAAGTCACGTTTAGTGGCTTAAAGCTGCCTTATAAATAAGGCGAAGGCCCTATCGCCACCACATCACTAAAAGTAACATTGTGGTGGCGATAAGGGCTTGTAAATATGCTCCCAAGATTGGGGCTGAACAGATTGCTGTTAGTGGCAATTGTTTTAAAGTAGTTAGTGCAGTGTCCCTCAAACTTATCCCTCCATTTTGGAAGATGTTTTCTGTATTGGAGGACCATTCGACCTGCCTTAGTCTTGGGCTGCCTAATCTGTCCCCTATCTGGCTGAAACGTTGGAGTTTGTAGGTATTTATCCACAAGGTTAACTTATGCATAAAATGATCACTTTCATTCTCTAAATTAATTAAAGAGAGGAAGCAAAAGGAGAGTGTAAGCCAGGCTTGCCACCCTTTTCGGCGTCAGAAACCCAAAGGCCGCCGGCTGCCACCATTTAAAGCTCATAGGCTGACGGAGTGAAGGGTTCCAATTAATTTCTTGTCCATAGCATCCCACGCTGCAAGTTGCTCTGTGGGGTTGGAATGTGCCTTATTTAATCTTGCAGTCTGGAAGGCTCCACAACAGCCATGAAATGAGAGAGGTTTACAATAATATCTCCAGTAATGATCTCCTGTGTAAAGATTTCCTGTATGAAAGCTGCAGAGAAAGTCCACCTTCTTTTGGAGGAAGTTTAACCAACGCTTCAAATAAACACAATGTAGCAGATTTTTTTGCCGTGTCATATTTGGAATTGATATCAATATGTCCAGCAGCCATAATTTCTCGATGTCTAGGCTATCAGTTGTAAAATTCATAGTTGTTTGGCACGAAATCAAGAGCTCTCCTGCTGGTCTACCTTCTGCGCCCTTCTCATCACTGGCTTAACATGCAGTTCACCGCCAACAAGAATAGTGAGCTCAATTTTCCAAGTTTCTTGCAGGCAAATCAAATCAAGTTTCAGTAGATAGGTGATAGTGTCATCTTGCGCTTTCCATTAAGCCAACCTGTAACGGGTCAAGAGCAGGTATTCGGCTTCATCATTTGTGTTGTCCAATTCAGGCATTGTGCACCAAATGGAGCTAGTGTCCTTCAGTGCAATGTGCACTTTGGGAGTTTCATACTGTGTAGTGGGTGGAGCTGGAAAGTGTATGTTGATTGACACTGTGCTCTCCTCATGGTTTAATTTGGTAAACAAACTTGGCCATGGCCATTGTTTGCTTAGAAGAAAGAGGGATATGAACTGGCTCAGTTTGTCTGACTTCAATGCCCCATGTCAGGAGGGTTTGGTTTTCATCAGGTAATGAGACTGCTACTTCTTTAGAATGTCCTTCAAGATGGCCGCCTGGTGTTGAAGCTCTGCAGGTCATTCCAGCTCTCTGACATTGTCCCCCGGTTTCAGCTGCAGTAATGCCCTGTGACAGACAGAGGGGTGCTGAACACAACCTGAACAAGGCAGGCTAATTCTGGGATGTAGAGGTTCCTCCGACATCGAGTTGCGGCTTTAGGAGAGTGGAGAGGCGGGGCCTGCAGTGGCGCGGCCCTGCGCCGTTCACACACTGGCCTGCCGGATGGTGAAGAAGTGAGGAGAAGTGCTGGAAGTGGGCCTGAGCCCGTGGTTGCGGTGAGTTAGCTGCGTGTGGAGCGGCGGCGGTGAATCCCCCCCGACTCTGTTGTGATTGACTAAGGGGCGGCAGAGACTGGCTGCTCCCGATCTTTGGTGCTCGCGCCTATTAGAACCCTGAAGACAAGCGGGGACAGGGCCCGCTTGCGGATTTAGGGGGCGCCCACCTTGTGAACTGTCTGTGGGTGGAGGAATGCTCTAAAAGAATAATCAGTGTGAGTGTGGTGAAAAAGGAAAACCTTTTTTAATGCTATTGAATTATGTCCATGGAATTTATATATGCAAATATGTTTATGAATACATTTTGATTAACTCATATGGAAACAGAGGTCCTGTGGTTACATTGTTTTATTTCAATGTGCTGTCGTTGAGAGACAAAATTGCTTATCAGTATTGGCATTTTGTTGTTTATTACTGAATTGGGGCTTAGCCTTACTGATTGGAGTCCAACCCTTCTTTCTTTTTTGGTGGGAGGGTTTTAATAATATTAATAATAATAATTTATCAGGGGCGTTCCAATTGCGAAACATGCCGGAGTACTTAAGGTTCTCCGCAATACTCTGTCGCGCATTGAGCGAGATGTCACGGGCATCGCTAATACTACCCTTCATTCCTTAGACCCAACTGCGGAGGGACAGTGCTTAGCCCGTCTTGTTGACTACAGGGAGACTGTGGACCAGGAGATATTATACTTAGGCAAGTACCAGGCAGCCCTGCGATATGGAGAGCGACCTGGCAGGGTACTGGCGCAGATGCTGAGGCCCCCGTATAGCAAAACCTACATCACCAAGCTACGCTCTGCTACTAATCAGAGTCTCACCTCCACATCGGGGATTTGTAATGAATTCTTGGATCATTTCTCTGTGCTCTACACCACTAAAGTAGGGATTGGCCCCTCTGCACAGGAAGGCTATCTGTCCGAAATCACACTAGTACACCTCGAAAAACACATGCAGGAATTTTTAGCAGAACCCATAACCGTGGCCGATGTACTCGGAGCCATTGATACTCTCCATGGCTCATCAGCCCTTGGGTTAGATGGCTTTACGGGAGACTTTAACAGAGAATACAAGGTTCTACTTGCACAGCAGTTGATTGAGGTTTACGCAGAGGCCCTTCGAGAAACAAATATAGACCCCACATTTCAAGAATCGGTTATTATCCTACTCCCGAAACCTGGTAAAGAACCATCCTTGTGCGGATCCTACAGATCTCTGCCCCAACTGAATTTAGGCTATAAAATATGAGCCAAGGTCATCGGCAATCGCCTGTCCCAATTAATGGAGTTTATAATATCTCCAGCCCAACCAGGCTTCGTCCCCCATCGGTTCACCTCGCTGAATCTTAGGACACTCTTTGCAGTCCTCGACAGGATTAACCCTGAGGTCGCTGCTGCTGCAATCCTGTTAGACATCGAGAAGGCCTTTGATTACTTGGAGTGGCCCTTTTTTATTTCGGTGATGCGCCATATGGGCATGCCCATGGGATTTGTTACCACCACTGCATTATTATACAGCAGACCCACAGCAAGACTTCACCTGAACGCCACGCTATCCCGACCCTTCAAACTTTCCTGCGGCACACGTCAGGACTGTCCCCTATCCCCTCGATTGTCCATCCTGGCCATGGATGCCTTAATCTTCCATTTTCAGGAACAACATTTACAACGAGGTTTACAATTCAACACTGGCCCCTCCTTGTCTCCCTGTACGCGGACAACACTATCCTCCATGTCAGAGAGCCTCAGGTACATTTAGATCCGCTCATTAGAGAAATTGTCAGATTCGGTCTCTTCTCTGGTCTAGGTATTAACTGGAACAAATCAGTGATTTTTCCTTTGACATCTAGTACGGTGCCATGGCAGTGCAAATTCACACATGAATGGTGCACAGACTCGGTCAAGTATCTGGAAATCCATATTCACCTGGACACTGCCCAGATCATCCACTTAAACTATGGCAAAGCCATTAGCACCCCTCAGACTCAGGTGGAGAGAAGGCTGTGGTTGCCGTTGTCAATTGCCAACAGAGTGGCGATCTTGAAGATGGTGGTATTCCCATAATTCTTATATCTTTTGAACAATATCCCTAAACCCCTCCCGAACGTTTTTTTCCGGACATTGCGCACACACCTTACACGATTGGTCTGAAGTGGGAAGCAGGCAGGTTTGGCTGCGCAGCCTGGCTTACTGGAATACCAATAGCGAGGTTTTACGCCAAAATAATGCCTAGCTCTTCCAATCCTAAAGACATATGGGACCCCTACTGTTCCTATGTGGAGGGTCCACGGCAAGCTTCCAGCTCTCAGCTTGACCAAGACATAGTCCCAGAGGGCGTGGGATAACTGGCTTCACTCCTTTTGTCTTATTCATGCACCAGTATCCCCCAATATCCATGGAAGTTCTTGAATGTCTGGCCTTTTGCGTTTACTGCTTCTACTACTTTGTGGACCCTGCGATGCCAGGGGACAGTTGCTGTGGGGGGCTGAGTGGGGCGTGCGGGGCTATGAGTTTATTGAATTGCTGATTCTTTTACACCGGCTGCGATAGTCATGTCAATAATGCAATGTTAAAACACAATGTTTTTATTCCTGCGACAACGATGCTGTAACCGACGGTGAATTGCTTTGCATGAATATTTCCATTGATATATTGCAAACTGGAAAATAAAGTTAAAAAAAATAAATAAACGGTCTTGTTTTATTTAGATCATCTTCCTTCCTTGGCAAGTCAGTGCAGAACAATTTTCTTGATTTGGCAGTGATATCAACATCTTTAGAAAATTACTGCAATTTATGTCCTTTCGCCCCCCCCAATGATTTATCTAGAGGTTTAAACAAACTACCACACTCCTGATGTTTATCATCGTTCTTGAAGGAGGGATCTGTTTCATTGCCTGTTGGACATGAGGATGTTGGTATTGCTGCCAGGGATTGCTTTGAAGGGCATTAAAGTAAAGGTTCAATGTTGGAAATGTTTCATTTTAAAGAGTTGCCTTGATGACAAAGCCATTCTGTCTTGCATTTTTTTCCCTTTTATAAACTGATTAGTGTTCAGCCTGATGGTGTCCTGACTGCAGGTGTGCTGAGAATCACCAAAGATAATCAGCTAGTCTACCAGATAAGTAGGGGTATTGCTCATGATGGCTTTGTAAATATAGCTGCTGCTTTTGAAGATAACGCTGGGATGACAAAGGGAGCCAACCGAGTTCCATCAGGATTGATTATAGTAGGGAATATTGTATCCCAGATATAGATAGGACAAAATATCCTTATTACAATATCGAACGACAACATTTTGAAAGATAAGTGCACAGAGAGAGGTATTATACTTACCAATGTTAACTCCACATCTACATACCTTGAGGATACATATATATATATATATATATATATATATATATATATATATATATATATATATATATTCACAGAAAAAACCATAGGTTATACTCCATATATAGTTAGGAATTTGCATTTACAAAACCTTGAAAATTCAATGAAAAAACCATTGGTTTTAGGCCATATATAGTTAGGGATTTGCATTTAGAAAACCTTATTTTACTCGCATAAAACCATTGAAATTCCATATATAGTTATAAGCGCTAACTATATATCGCGCACCCGCAATCCACTGCTGATGATGTCACATATTACATCATTCATGACATGGTTAGTGACATCACTGATGACATCACTGATGACATCTCAAATGACATCACTGATGACATCACTGATTACAACATCCAGTGACTGTATGTTTCTGTAAAGTTAAAATATGTTTTACATATTGAAGAATGAGTGGATGTATAAGTGTCTGGATGAAGGATTTAGTAGGTGCAAGACTGACTGTATGAGTGAGTGATTAAATGTGTCTCACTGAGTGCATGGGTTAGTGACTAAACTGTTTTAATTTGTGCATCATTATATCTGTTGTTCTACAAACTGCTGCATATGTTGATCAGTAGCTATATGAGTAACTGTATGGGTTATTGATTGGTTGTCCAAGTATTTGTATGGGAAACTGAGTGTGTGTGTATGGGTGGCTGGGAGGTGTGTGACTCTGTACATAGATGTGTGAGTAGTTGATTCACTATATATATAGATTCAAAACTGCATGTGGAAACAGCTGTATGGGCGGTTGACTGTGCATGAGTGTATTAGTGAGTGAATGGATATCTCAGTGCTACATGTCAAATTAAGTACATATGTAAAACACAGTACATGTGAGAGTTGACATCTATAAATAACTGTGCATAAGAGCTAGTGAATGTGTGAGTGGCTGTATGGATCATTGTGAACATGTATCAGAGATTGTATAAGAGAGTAAAGTAAATATGTGTTAGTATATGTTTGAATAAGTAAGGTGTGTATAACTGTATAGTTGAGAAAATGGAGGTGTGATTGATTTTTGGCATAACTGACTAGGTGGGTGAGTAACTCCATGGATGAGTGACTGTCTGTTTACACTGATTGTATCTAAGGTTATATTAGAGTCTGAAGAGGTTCATGGTATTATCACATGAATGATATCATCAGTGATGTGATCAGTCATGTCAAATGAGATGTTATCAGTGATGTCATCAGTGATGTCATTTGAGATGTCATCAGTGATGTCATCAGTGATGTCACTAACCATGTCATGAATGATGTAATATGTGACATCATCAGCAGTGGATTGCGGGTGCGCGATATATAGTTAGCGCTTATAACTATATATGGAATTTCAATGGTTTTATGCGAGTAAAATAAGGTTTTCTAAATGCAAATCCCTAACTATATATGGCCTAAAACCAATGGTTTTTTCATTGAATTTTCAAGGTTTTGTAAATGCAAATTCCTAACTATATATGGAGTATAACCTATGGTTTTTTCTGTGAATTTCAATGGTTTTTTAATAGCAAACATCAAAAGCTGTCAAATGTCAAGTACGTGATAGGTAAAAACGTTTTCGTGTTTATGCACGCTGATGTGCTTTGAACGCTGCCCCCCCCCCACTCCCCTCTTTTCTCTTAGTAGTACTCTCTCTTTGCAGATAGTGAACGGTAGTTAACGCAGACCTTTACCCCTGTTGTAATCCGTCGTACCTGCTTGTCTCTCCATTTGATTGATTATTATCCAAGCATTTACTTTTACAATTGGTTCTCTTTGGATCATTCTCTATTTACAAATAAGCACAAAGTCGCAATACTCTGTTTAGTCTTTGCAGATAGTGAAAAATCGTGTAAAAAAATAAAAGTAATCGAGCAAAATCAGTAGACCACTAATTCGATCTCTTTTTAACCTCGGTAAAATACAAACATTAGGAATAACCCTTCATGAGAAATACGAAAATAGTGAAATGAATTGAGCTCCACACCATGAGGGCTGCAAAACAGCTCGACTCCGCCACCCACACCGCCCAAAATAACGGCAAACCCTATGCAAATATTATAAATATACACAACACACCACCAAAGAAACAGAATAAAACATTTTATTAAATAACTATTTACATAACTATTTTATACTTTTTATTGCCCGATCCGGCTAGCTCAATCGATCGAGCATGAAAGTCATGCACTGATAACAAGCGTTGAGAGTTTGTAGAATGATGGCTTCAGATTTTCCACATACGGTGTAGTGGCGCGAACTGGCAGGGGGCGTTTGGATTCTACCCCTTCTCCAAATAAGATTTTCATACGTGAATGTTCGTTCATGCTTTTTGTCCCTGAGTTGCTTCCATGTCACTGCCTTACATAAATGGCATAAGTCCTGGTTATTGAGTGCCATACTTCAGAGTTCTAAGCAGTTCTTGTAACACTGTTTAAACCTTATTTGCACCTGCTGCAGCTTCACTATTCAAAGTAAGTGGGGTCCATTTGTGGACCTGACTGCATTGGAAAACAATGTGATACGGTGCCTCCCTAAACCGCTTGACAGAGGCCCCGAAAGGCGGTGAGATGGCGCGGACTGAGAGGAGGCGCTTGGCTCCTGCCCCCTCCCCAAGTCGTGTTGCCCTGGTGAGGCCTGAGATCGCCCCCGGCATAGGCGGCCGGCTCCCGGGGTCCGGCGGAATTTTTTCCCTTTTGAAGAATCTTTCATTCTGGACCTTGTCCCACAATCCATTTCACCTGAAGACACGCTGTCGTAGGGCGCCCCTTTACCGTTTTAGTTGCCATTCCGCCCGCTTTTGGTACTCTGTGCCTCTTCCGCCATTCAGCTGTTTACCGCTCGCTCTTGCGACTACAACGTCTCGCTCACCATGTAGTTGAGTTGCTCCCGCTCTTAAGATTTGACCGAACTTTTTGGACTGCTGAAAGCGGTGGAATTCCGACCGCTGGTTGGTGGAGACATTTTGACTATATTCTGCACCTGCATTGTCGCGTAATGCGTCATATGACGCGACGCGTTAGCGCACCCGGAAGTGCTCCGGTGCGCAAGGCGCAGCTTCCCGGAAACGATCCAGAGCGTGCCGCGCAGCGCGTAACGTAAGCATAACAGGTCATGTGACTTGTTAATAAAACTTTTCATTGGTTCATTTTACTTTTCTTTTCCTAATTATGTAAGACTAGGTCATGTGACCTAAAAATAACACTTTTCATTGGATTAAAACATTTTTTTTCCCCAAACGATGAAAGCCCCACCTTGTTTCTGGATGTTTCAGACTGAAGCTGGCGTCACCATGAGAGCACCACCATCTCGTAGCTCCGTCGTGGCCATTCCGCAAGCAATCATGGCAGCCGCTCCCCACCGGAAGCCTGCGGGAGTCGAGGGCCCCCAAGACTTTTGTACAATCTTCAAGGCTGAGGGGACGCTTTCGAGAATGGAACCCAAGCCCTGGCAGACAAGCGTCCGAGTTCCAAGGTGTCCCAGGGCCATTTTACTGGACCAGGCCCAAATCCGAAGAGCCGGCCGCCATTTTAAGAGTCCTGTGGCAGCCGCCTACCGCTGCACCGCAAGAGTGGGAGCAACTCAACTACATGGTGAGCGAGACGCTGTAGCCGTAAGAGCGGGCGGTAAACAGCTGAATGGCGGATGAGGCACAGTGTAGCAAAAGCGGGCGGAATGGCGACTGAAACGATAAAGGGGCGCCCCACTACAGCAGACAAGCCTCCGCCATGTGCTTCAAAACTGCATATGTATCTCGTGATATCAAGGTTGGGCAACCAGTACAGAACAAGCAGTTACGAGTCCCATTTACACCGGCGCCATTTTGGGCGCGGCCGGGCAGGTCCAGGATCTACTGAAACATAAAAAATGAGGCTGACGTCTCTGAAGCAGTTCACGAACAGCAGGACATAGCAAATAAACATGAACTCTCTAAAGCTGTTAACTCACTGCAGAACAAAACAAGTGAACCTGAAACCTCTGGAATAATTGTCGCTCAAAAGAACAACACACAAAACTCTGTAGAGCCTGAAGAAAAAAAAACAGAAGGGCACTGTAGTTTCAGACACACTTAACACTAATGACTAAACAAAGATATCGTCTGTTTATAAAGCAGTTATCATCTTGACAGAATTGACAAAGAAGTGTACAGACACCAATGCATCAGCATTCTCGGAGATAACATCTTAAGGAACAAAGAAAGACCTGTTCACTCTTGACACCCCAGGTGCTGTGTATATTGCACTATAGTGCTGCATCGAGAAAACGGGCAACCCTATTGATGTGGATTTTTCATTATTGATTATTGTAAAGAAATGGCGACTCCCCCCTTTAGCAGATTAGCTAAATGTTTGCGTAATTTAGGCATAAAAGTTATATTATTGTTGTTGTTGTTGTTATCGTTATAGTTCTGGTTAATTTCAAAAAATGGTTAAATATATTTACAGTTTTTGTTGCGTTCGTTATATTTAAATATTAATAAAGTTTTAAAATGTAACTGTCTTGGAGTACTATATTTTTTTTAAAAATCGGGTGAATGGGGCCTTGAATCGGGTTATTGTCATGTGTGGGCTTTGCAAGTGTACTGCTACAAGATCGGACATTTCAAACTCAAATGCATGTTCTTTTTCTTACCTTTCCGAAGCATGGAGCGCAATAGCAGGCAGAGAAAGGGTGATGCACGTGTTGAACACTGGCTGGCCTGCAAATTGCTGGCAGTGCCCCCCCGCCCGCTCCTGAAAGAGGACACACACACACCGCCGCCCCGAGTACTTCACAAATCTTTAAAAGACCATGCGCTTGTTCAATGGGAAGTGGATAACATGGCTAAGAGCATTTGCTGACTAATGCATGAATATCGCTGACTTTTCAGCGATATTCATGCATTGCGGCCGTTTTTTATCGCATTTGCGATAAACCTTGCTAATAGCAAGGTTTATGTGCGATAAAATTCGCCGAAGTGCGGCGATAATTATTGTCTCTAAACAAGTTAGAGACAAAAATTACCGCTAGTTGTTGGAAATATGCCCCCGGGTTTTTCCTTGCAGGAATCGGGAAGCGAAAGACTAGCACTGAAATCAGTAGTCTCACACCTGAATCGGGAGGGTTGGCATGTCTGGATACTCTACAGCTGGAGCCATAAACTACATCCGCAGGGCTAGGTGATAGCCTAGGTCCGGCCTGGACAATCGGACACAGAGGAAGAGAAGTGTCAGAGGGTGCGGTAGTGAATAGGGTGAAAGGGAGGTGTCGAGCGGGCACAGGGTGTGATTCTCAGAGAAGAGCAGCGCAGATGGGGGAAGTATATGGCCCATGCATGAGAGAGAGAGCGGGGGTGACCATTGCGTGGGGGAGATGCGTGCGAGGGTGGGGAGCCATGCTGAGAATCGGCGGCGTGCAGAGAGTGGCCCTGGTCAAGGCATCTAAAATGGCTGCCGTGCACGACAAAATTGTGGCATTGGACAAAAACGCAAGATGGCGCAGACAATGTTTATCAATAAGGATTCATTTATAACAAAATATTTACTCGCAGTGACAAAATGGTGTCCAACACTTCCTGATTTCCATCGAATCGAACGTTAACAAACGTCACGCAGCAAAAAAAAAAAAAAAAAAAAGCTCACGCACAGAGCGGTTTTTAGCCATGTTATCCAATGGAAGGTGGATAACATGGCTAAGAGCATTTGCTGGATAATGCATGAATATCGCTGACTTTTCAGCGATATTCATGCATTGTGGCCGATGTGCGGCGATAATTTTTGTCTCTAAACAATTAAAACGAAGCACAAAATGGCGAATTCCCGTTTCGCTACCAGTTTGCGGCCCAGTTCGCGGCCCGTGAAGCGCTTCTACCGTGAAAAATCATTTTTTTTTTATTTTCCCCACGGGACCCTTTAATAACCCCAACAACATTCCTAGGGGGTCAAGAGGGGTATACCTTGCCCCCTTTCAATAAATTCCCCCTTCGTTTTTCACCTCTTCTTCTCTCTCGATCCTACCGAGAGATAAGATGGCGGCCGCTCCGGACTATTTAGAATGTTGACAGACACCGGAGAGCCAATCAGCTTTCTGTTATCCAATGGAAGGTGGATAACATGGCTAAGAGCATTTGCTGGATAATGCATGAATATCGCTGACTTTTCAACGATATTCATGCATTGTGGCCGATGTGCGGCGATAATTTTTGTCTCTAAACAATTAAAACGAAGCACAAAATGGCGAATTCCCGTTTCGCTACCAGTTTGCGGCCCAGTTCGCGGCCCGGGAAACGCTTCTACCGTGAAAAATAATTTTTTTTTTATTTTCCCCACGGGACCCTTTAATAACCCCAACAACAATCCTAGGGGGTCAAGAGGGGTATACCTTGCACCCTTTCAATAAATTCCCCCTTCGTTTTTCACCTCTTCTCTCTCGATCCTACCGAGAGATAAGATGGCGGCCGCTCCGGACTGTTTAGAATGTTGACAGACACCGGAGAGCCAATCAGCTTTCTGCGCGCAAAGTTCCGTTTCGCGAAAAGTAAGCGGACCGGATCGCTGCCCGGAGCGCTGTTACAGATATATATCTTGTTTTGAACGTTAATTTCTCAAAAACTACTGGAGCACATATATTGAGACCTAGCAAAGGCACATCGGGCTAACAGTCCCTACAATTTTGCCAAGTTTCGTGCAAATCCATTCAGCCGTTCGAGCTAAAAGTGAGTCCAACCGCCCTATGGAAAAATGAATGGGAAAAACGCGTTTTGGGACCCCCCTTTTTTGTCAGCCCCCCCTTGACGAAACTCCACCAAATTTTCAGGGGCTGCTCAGAAACAAAATGTGCCATTTTCCTGAAAATTTCAGCCGATTCCGTCCTCAAACGCCAAAGTTATTAGACATAGAATTTTCAAAAATCCCATAGGGAATTAATCCTAACTATATATACCTACTGGCGATAGCCAGTAGGTAATATATATATATATATATATATATATATATATATATATATATATATATATATATATATATATAATATATATATATATATATATATATATATCTATACTACTATTATAAAGAGAGAACTTGCACCTTTTGGCCAGGTAAACTCGGGAACCACAGCGCCAATCTACACACCCGATACAGCTATGAAAATGTCAGGGTGTGAAGATGGACATAGGCTATATAAATAAAAAAAAAAACGTAAATTAAAAAAATTAAGTTTGTAAACAAAGTAGTCCCCTGAAAGTAGCGCCGGCCGAGACCTAGCGCTGGCCGCGACGCGACGTGCTTGATGACCGCGACACGACCTGCGTGATGACGACGAAGGAGGAGCGGCGGTGCAGTGATGAGTGGCTGTGCAGTGAGGAGCGGCGGCACAGGTAAGGAAAGGGAAAGTTCAGTGCGAGACTGTGTGCTGCAGGGGGAGGCAAGAAGGAGGCAGCAGTAAAGGAAAATGTTGGAGCGCGCGTGAGTCGGGCGGGAGGGGGCGCGAGTGAGTCGTAGCGGGAGGGGGGCGCAAGTGAGTCGGGGCGGGAGGGAGTCGGTGCGGGAGGGGGTCGGTGCGGGAGGGGGTCGGGGCGGGAGCGGGTGTACTGCCCCCAGCCCCTTTCTGCCCCAGGCAACGCTGGGGCGGGCTGCTAGTATATATATATATATCTATATAGTTAGGACCTAGTTTCCATAGGAAATCCGCAACATTCTATTGGGAATAACTTTGGCGCCGGTTGATGAATCTCCGCGAATTTCTCAAAGAAGATTGCTCGCTATGCTCCGAAGAATTGAGTATATTATAAGTGTATAAATGGCTGCTTTTTAGGTGAAAAATAGATTGTATAACTGACTGATTAAGTATATCTTAATGAGTACATGGGTTAGTGAGTAATGTTTAAATATATACATATCTGTATCAGTCTCTCAGTTTCTGTGTAAGTGGCTGCATGTGTTGGTGAGTAGCTATATGAGTGATACATAATGTCTATATAGGTTATTGTTTGTTTGATTATTAGTTGGAGTGTCTGAGTGTCTAAGTGTCAATATACTTCGTTGGGAGATCTTACGTAGTGCATAGATGCATGAATGAGTGACTTACTGTTTGTATGTGTTGTAGGCAGCATATATGCTGGACTGTATGGGTGAGTGAGTGTGTGTGGTGAGTAGGTATATAGGTTATTTGTTTTTTTTCTGTATGAGTGTATATATGACTGTCTAAGTGAAGGAATAACTGTTTTATTAGTGTATTTCCGAGTAAGTACATATGTTTTAAACTAGTATATATAAGTTATGTGTGAGTAACTCTATGGTTGAGTTTTGGTGTGTAATAGGATGATCAGGATGTATCAGTGTATAAGAACATATGATGACTGAATACATATATGAGTGACTGTATATAATATATGAGTGACTGTATATGTCTGTTGATGAATAAGTGGTTGTGTATATAGATCTTCAAATTACTAAATAGGTGTGTTCTAAGTGGCATTGGTATGGCCATTGTATTGAAAATGTTATTTTCTATTTTTGAGTGTGTGTAATAAAGGTTATATTAGGGTGAGTGAAGGTCTGCCACTCTTCCACAAGGATGATGTCATCAGTGATGTCATTTGAGATGTCATCAGTGATGTCATGAGTGATGTCACTGACCATGTCATGAGTGATGTAATATGTGAAGTCATCAGCAGTGCATTGCGGGCGCGCGAGTTATAGTTAGCTGAAGTAACTATAACGGGGGTATTTCATTGGTTTTATATAAGTAAAATATCCAGCTAACTATAACATGTGTCAAACCTATGGTTTTTTCAGTGAATATATATATATATATATATATATATATATATATATATATATATATATATATATATATATGTATATATATATATATATATATATATATATTTCAACAATATACATATACGTGGGGCTAGGTTGAAAAATGTATAGAAACGTACCTTTTGATATATTGTTCCTCGATCTGTCTTCACGATATTCTGGCCCATCGGTATTTGGGATTCAGTGTTCCACTGTACACCATCAGGATAGGGGTGATGTGTTCATATTTCTACCAGCCGTGCAGTAGCATGTAGTTTGCCCTTAAGGGATGCCAGTGTGAAATCTGTGAGTGGTCCTTGATATAACTCAAGACGCAATTAATGTAAATCTTATTGTTAACATAAACAGATAAAATCTGTGCCTGAGGAGATGTATAATTTGCAAATGGCAATATTAATTGCAACAAACCCAACACATATAGATCAAAAGCCAGACGTACTTGATCTCACTTTGTATCACAATTTTATTTACATAATCCTAAAATAAGTAATCAAAAGAAACTGCTAGATGCAGTGGACAGAAAGAAGAAATAAAGGGGGTGCTCAAGTGAATTGAAAGGAAATTAAGCTCAAAAGGCGGAATTAAAATGATACAGTACAACTAAAAACCACAATTTTTCTGTTGAACAAACAAAGGCCTACCCATACATTTGTAAATACATCAATTGTAACAAACACAATGGGGGGGGGACGGGAATAAATAATAAGGTGTAGGCCTTGGGTTGGGGGATAGCCGTCGACGTTTCGACCCTGGCGCAAGAAGTGTGCGGTTTCAAGGACTCTGCTGCGGGTCCTCTTCCAGGACAGGGATGGGAGGGGCTGGTACCGGGGTCTGGACCAAAGCACCAAGGATAACACGAGAGGGTCACGTCAATATGATTTGGACGGGCCGCCTAAAATGGATATATCAAGAAATCCAAAAGATGGAATTGACGATTCCTCTGTGTGTTTCCACGCCTGGGACCACAGACGTCTAGGCGGAGGATCAATACAATCAAATGGGAAGGGGGCGTAGAGGGACGACCCCACATGCAGCTCCAAGACTGACGGTTTTGGCAGTCCTCAATCAGGTCGCTCTATTCAGAAAGTTTCTTTAAGGTGAAATGTTTCTTTAAGGTGAAATAGCTGGAGCACTTCTCTTAGTCGAAGTGAGCAGTCCGGTCAGATCTGATCCGCATTCGCCAAATCATATTGACGTGACCCTCTCGTGTTACCCTTGGTGCTTTGGTCCAGACCCCGGTACCCGCCCCTCCCATCCCTGTCCTGAAGAAGACCCACAGCAGAGGCCTTGATACCGCCCCCTTCTTACGCCAGAGTCGAAACGTCGACGGCTATCCCCCCAACCTAAGGCCTACACCTTATTATTTTTTTCCCCGTCCCCCCCATTGTGTTTGTTACAATTGATGTATTTACAAATGTATGGGTAGGCCTTTGTTTGTTCAACTGAAAAATTTTGGTTTTTAGTTGTACTGAATCATTTTAATTCCGCCTTTTGAGCTTAATTTCCTTTCAATTCACTTGAGCAACCCCTTTATTTCCTATTTCTGTCCACTGCATCTCGCAGTTTCTTTTGATTACTTATTTTAGGATTATGTAAATAAAATTGTGATACAAAGTGAGATCAAGTACGTCTGGCTTTTGATCTATATGTGTTGGGTTTGTTGCAATTAATATTGCCATTTGCAAATTATACATCTCCTCAGGCACAGATTCTATCTGTTTATGTTAACAATAAGATTTACATTAATTGCGTCTTGAGTTATATCAAGGACCACTTTGTTTTTATAGACAAACTGTTACCCAGGTCCTGTGATTAATTGGGTTCACCCCATTGATCCAATGGTATACAGTTATATAAACACAGCATACCACAACATATACATATTCATCCCATACACATTTTGGCACTTTTTCCGATCTTATAAATATATATTATACTCCAAGGCTATTTAATGTCATGTTCCTCCACCACTGTGTGTTTTGCTAGCTATTCTTTTCTCTGAAACTATACTAGAAATTAAATGACGGACAAGATGCGAAAGCTTCCTTTTAATTTACCAAGATTCCAGGAATGCCCATGAGATGGACATGAAATTAGATGCTATCTGAAGAGCTAGGATTTGTAATAATGACTTAGGTATTATGAGGATTAGAGGAATTTGAATGAACAATCCCTTAGCTCATAAAAGAAAACGCTAAAGGATAAAAGGTAGCATTAACTGTGCAGGGGCATTGGCTATGCACTGTACATACAGCTGCGCCAATTAAAAAATTCTTATTGATCATCGAGTTGAATTGGGGACAGAATGCTATAAAAGGGACAACTTAATTTGGACCAAAGGGCATATTTTAAACAGCAAATCTAAAATGCAAATTGAAAAAGGAAAAGATTTAACATAGATGGCAGGTCATTTTCATCAGGTCTGGAATACAGATTTCACACTTTTCAGAAAAAAACTAAAAATGATATTGCTTTCATGATATTGTCCTTTATCGCTATCATTCCTATTGTAGATGTTTTCGCTGCTATTGTTGCTCTAAGATGTAGCTCAAATGTGTCGTGTTCAATATTTAATTTCCAAAATGTATTCAATGTGTGTAAAAAGAGAGAGAGGCTTTTAAAAGTCGAAACAAAACTGAAATGTCTATTGTTGTATAAAATTCAACAAACGTCACCACGGAGAGATTATTTATAACTGCGGAACACAAGGAATGTGGAATTTAAAGATTTCTCAAGTGTAACTTGTGTAAAGTATAAGCCATAAATGCACATATAAATGGTGACTCGCCATGTAAAGTGAGTTTTAAGGTTTTAAGCATGATACATACAGCTTTCACCTGCATTAAAGTAATTTATTGAGTCACATATCGGACTGTCTAAGTGAAGATGTGAGACAGACGTTGCTTGTTTTCCACACCTCAGATTACCATTTCTTTAAGATATGGAATTGCTAAAGGGCATGCTAGACGGGCATGCTGTTCTCGCCTGAGGCTGCTGCAAATGGGTGGGAAACAGTAGAGAGGGGCGCAGTGCTTCCGATGCTCAGAGGCTGCCTAAGAAGCCAAGACACAACCTACGAGAGGTCCAGGCTTCGAGAACTGCATGCCGGTACTGAGAAGGAACCTTCTACCGGGTTCCACCCACCCCTGACAGGTGACTCTGAAGCATTAGTGCAGAGCAGCAGGTCGTAAGGCAAATACAATCCGAAGACGATTGGATGGACAAAGGTGGGAAGGCAAGGCATCGACCGGAAGCGGGCCCTTTAAGGATGCTGGATGGAGAGCTGGGCCCATTCTGTCCACAGTGCAGGAACTGGCAACTTCCTTGGTCTGACTGTTAGATTTTGACCTACCGTGGATATATAGCAAACATATGCCACGTGGGCTCGGACCACTGCAGTGCTTGAAATGGAAAAACAGAAGTGCAGGTACTCTGTAGCAGAGTACCTGCTTGTTTCTGAGAAGTGCCGGTACTTTCCAATTTAAGGTAATGCATTTCTCTTGAGAAGTGCCGGTACTCTCCTCCTCAAACTAAAAAAGTGCCGCTACTCTGTACAGGACAGTACCGGCCCATTTAAAGCACTGGACCACGGCAAACACAGAGAGATGTGCATATCTAGAGGTACTCTACAGCAATTCGAAAAACAAGCATTTACAATGCAATGATTTTGCCTTTGTTAAAGTTAGAGCTATTGGCATTGCTCTTGACATTATTTTTATTTATGTTTTTTTAACATAAATAAATGGCATTGTCATTTACAATGCCACTAGCTTTATCTCTCGCAAATGAAACACACAAACACACACAGAGCCCCCCCAAACACACACCCACACAGAGCCCCCCACACACACAGCCACACAGAGCCCCCCACACACACAGCCACACAAAGCCCCCCACACACACAGCCCTCCACACACCCACACAGAGCCTTCCACACACACCCACACAGCACAAGCAGGCAACGGGCACACGGAGGCACAAGCAGGCAACAGGGGCACACGGAGGCACAAGCAGGCAACAGGGGCACACGGAGGCACAAGCAGGCAACAGGGGCACACGGAGGCACAAGCAGGCAACAGGGGCACGAAAACTGAGGCACAAGCAGGCAACAGGGGCACTAAAACTGAGGCACAAGCAGGCAACAGGGGCACACAGAGGCACAAGCAGGCAACAGGGGCACACGGAGGCACAAGCAGGCAACAGGGTCACGAAAACAAGCACAAGCAGGCAAAAGGGTCACAAGCAGGAATTGTAATTTAGACTGGGCTGAAGTGGAGAACGGTCAGTAGGGAAGTAGTGCGGCTGGTGCAGTGGTACCAGGACGAAAGGTGAGAGGGGCTGTCTGCACCCCAGTTTGGACAGTTTCCACTACCTAACAGGGATTGGTGGGAGGGGGGCGTACTTCTTGCTTGCTTTAGGGCTGTTACTTCGGGGACGCAGTGCACGCTCTTGCCTGCTGCCGCTGGGACACAACAACAGGCAGGGAGAGGACAGGCTGGGAGAGGGCAGGGAGAGGACAGGCTGGGAGAGGGCAGGGAGGGGACAGGCTGGGAGAGGGCAGGCTGGGAGAGGGCAGGGAGGGGACAGGCTGGGAGAGGGCAGGTTGGGAGAGGGCAGGCTGGAAGTGGACAAGCTAGGAGAGGAAAGGCTGGGAAAGGGCAGGGAGGGGACAGGCTGGGAGAGGGCAGGCTGGGAGTGGGCAGGCCGGGAGAGGGCAGGCCGGGAGAGGGCAGGCCGGGAGAGGGCAGGCCGGGAGAGGGCAGGCCGCAAGAGGACAGGCTGTAAGAGGACAGGCTGCGAGAGGACAGGCTGCGAGAGGGCAGGCTGCGAGAGGGCAGGCTGCGAGAGGACAGGCTGGGAGAGGACAGGCTGGGAGAGGGCAGGCTGGGAGAGGGCAGGATGGGAGAGGACAGGCTGCAAGAGGACAGGCTGCGAGAGGGCAGGCTGCGAGAGGGCAGGCTGGGAGAGGGCAGGCTGGGAGAGGGCAGGCTGGGAGAGAGCAGGCTGGGAGAGGGCAGGCTGGGTGACGACAGGCTGGGTGACGACAGGCTGGGAGAGACATTGCTACATGCAGCGCTATAAAGCAATAAAATGCATGTGAGAGGTGGCTTTTGGGAGATGAGGGGCGCTGGTGGAGGGTGGTAGTCAGGGAATCCTTGGGGACGAAAGTCATTGATGGTGGCACCAAAAAAGATTTTCGCACCTGGTGCCACCAGAGCTAAAGACGACTGCGCGTGCCTGAGTGAGCAAAGGATCTATTGGAGATGAGCGCGCGGCTGGGGGTCAGAGTGCGCTTCGGCAGGAAGTCTGGATGGGGCACTTGTCCAGTACATTAGAACAACAAAACGATGCTGAGGTGTGTGTATTTGAGGTCGTGGCGCTTGGGGCAGGCGGCATCCGGTTGGCCTGGCCCTCGGGCGGCGTCTGCATGGTGTGAATTGAGAAGGGACGCAAAGGAAGGGCTTTCCTGGGTCGTCTGAACCCAATCCACATCTGAACCCAGGCTCTTCACCAGACCCACCGACCCCTCCCAGCTCACTCCCCTCACTGTCACAATATTCACCACGGTAGCCATTTTAACTTACCGGGGCACTCTGGCGGGGGCTCCTTGCGACGGCGGCAATCTCTTGGGCACTTCTCCGGTCTCCCTCTTCGGCATGGGAGACCGGCAACATCCTCCGCTTCTCCCGGGACTCCCTCCAGGCCACGGGAGCCCCGCGTGGGCCACCATACTTCTTCTCCTGGGCCGCCCTCCTGGCGGGGGCTCCTTGCGACGGCGGCAATCTCTTGGACACTTCTCCGGTCTCCCTCTTCAGCATGGGAGACCGGCAACGTCCTCCGCTTCTCCCGGGGCTCCCTCCAGGCAGGCCACGGGAGCCCCGCGTGGACCACCATACTTCTTCTCCTGGGCCGCCGTCTTCCTTCTTCCCCCGGGCTGCGGGGGGCGGGCACTTCCGGCCGGCCGCGCTAGGATTGGCCAGCCGGCTAGTCACTTCCGGGTCGCCGCGGGCAGCGCGGCGGCCCGTCTCTGGCTCAGGCAGGTGGGCGGCGAAGTTTTCCGAGGAGTGGGCTCCCTAAGCTCACGGGAGCCCGGCAGAGCGCCCGCCATGGTAGTGCTGGTGGCCGAGGCTGCTGCAGGGCCCCGCTGCGGCGGGACGGACGGAGGCGGCAGGACGCAGGAAGAGGTGGCCTGACCTGCAGCCTAGGACTCGTGGAAGGGGCGCCGAGTGCCGTCAATGCTAGAACAGATTCAGGGGCGTTCCCGAGGGCTTTTGGCTGACGTAGCGTAACGTCGCCAAAAGCCAAAAATTCTCAGGAACGCCCCCGAATCTGGTCCAGCATTGACGGACAGGCCCGTCTTCCAATGGCTAGCCTCCATTTATGGAGCTAGCCAATGGAAGACGGGGGCCGTTCCTGTCTCCCCTACAATACTCATTAGGTTTTCGCCTGCGCTAAAAAGCTGCGCAGAGCGCAGCTTTCGCCAGGCAAAACCTAACAAAGACAATGGACTGCCTGTGATGCGTTCCAAAATGTGGGAGTCGATGGCCCTTGTTGTTTGCTATTATGGTGAAGGGCTCCTCCCTGGTAACAAGTGGAACTGCAGCCAAGAACTGTCTGCAGGGTCCTTCCTGGTGATCATATAACATTTGGAGGCTTCTCAGACTGTCATGGCAGATGAGTGACTCCTGCAGAGACAGCGCTGCCTTGGCAGGTTGTCTGGCGACGCTCTTGGTCTTTGCCTCTCAAAGGCATTGTTAACCACAAAGGCCTGTAATATCCACATTTGGGATAAGCAGGGTGTAGCCTCACATAATATCTGAAACCCTGGACGTCGTGGTGGGTGGGGCCTGTGCAATCACGGCTCCGTTCAGTGTCTGTTGCTATCTACATCTGGCAAAAACTACCAATGGGAAAATATTAAATTGATTTACTGAAGACAGCTGCGAGAAAGAGTGTGCACAGCAGGGCGGCTGGAAGACGCATACATGATCTCCATGGGAAAGTACATCAGGGATACATTTGACTGCATTCTTTCTGCTATCAAGGATGCCAGGGAATCATCTGGACTGAGGATCCACCCCGTGATGATAGAGATGAGCCCCCTGAAAGTGGATCATCGCAAACTGATGGACCAAGTGACAGACACTGAAAACAAGTTGAGTGTAGAAGAATTCAGTGTCACCAAACTCTATAATGAGATAAAGGGGGCGCAGGAAATGGTGAGATATTTGAAATTTAGAGCTAAAGGAAGATCAAGGGAGAACAGCATCTGCACATCTGGCTTGCATTCAAAACTGATGTGCCCTGGATGAAACAGTTCCTTGAGAACTGGATTTCAGAAGTTGTGTCACCCAAGGATCTGTCTAAATTCTCAGTGGTTGAAAAGGCACATTGAACACCTGGTCTCCTCCATGTCCTCGGGATGCAAGGCCTTGGTGTTTCATAGCAAAAATGCTGATTTATAGAGATGGTGACAATATATTGCAAAGACCGAAACTCCTAAGTTTAATTAAGTATGAAACTACCATGATAACATCGTCTCCATCTGTGCATTAGTAGTGAAAAATGATCCAAACTTGGTTGCTGTCTGGCCTTTTTTTGCCAGTACAACCAGTCTTTGTTATGTTTCCTTTGATAGAAAACTGAGTAAAACCTAAAACCGCTTTTTTTCTCTTCTCAACCTATACATATGAAAAGCAAATAGAAGCCAAAAGCACTTGAAAAAGTCTTCTAGAGCTCACCTTATGAGCCGATAGATATAGAACACAGAGACAGAAAAGCCATGTTTAAAAAAGAATATGAATGATTTAATATAAATATCTTGTAGAAACTTATAACATAAACAAATAAGGCTTCAACCTTGAATATAACATAAGTCATAATTGCAGTGAAAAAGAAACTGAGAAATTTAGGATTGAAGTACATGCTCTTAATCTCTGAGTTGCTGAAAAATATTGCTTATAGAAAGCTGCACATCTTCACAAATACCAATGAAGCTGATAAATGGGTAAATGCAAGAGAGTACATGTGGGGCGGATTCTGAAAGCTGACATGCAATGCAGCACAGCACTCAAAGATGCTGCGCTGCGTTGTGTAACAGGGAGGGATCAGGAGTGCGCCATATTCACATACAAATGGCTCTGTACTCCTCTCTCTCTAGCGCCAGCGCTGATTTCAGTTGTCGAATGCCATGCACACACCTTAGTGCCATAGCGCTAGGGTGTGTGAATGAGTCTAGCATAGGTTTGTACAGGAAGGATGTCATGTCATTGCATCATGGTGCAAGTGTGTGTGCATTAGAACGGCGCAGCCACAAATGTGCCAGCACATTGAGGGAGCTTGAACGATGCCATATCTTGATACTGTTTGACTGTCTCTTCTCCACGTAATGCAGCACAGAAGCTTGCCATGCTATTCAGAGGATGCGGATGGGTGGCCGCTCCTTTGGCTTCACAGCGGCCAAGCTTTGGAATTCTTTTCCACTCTCCCTGAGGAGCCTGAAGGAATTGTCCCTTTTTAAAAGGGGGCTGAAGACATATCTCTTTCCTAAGGCAGTGTAATCCGGTCTATGCGTGAATGTATGCAGAGTCAAAGCGCCAGGATACCCTTTGGGTGACAGCCCGCGCTATAAAAGTATGCCTTACATTCATACATACATTCAGTTGCCTGAAGTATTAGTAAATGTGCCCCACTGTGCCATGCGGAATCCAGTATTGATGCCAATAACTCCTGGCATTACAATTTGATATCCATATACAAGATCCAATTCAGAACTGCCTTCAACTTGAAAGGCTCACAAGATCACAATTAAAGATATAGAAACAAAGAACCATGGAATGTAATGGTGGTGGTGCTAGGGATGAGCTTATCTTCTGATGTGACTGTAGGCCAAAGGAACAACATAGAGCTGAACTTGCTAAAACTGTAAGACCATTGGAAATATGCTTGTCATAACAAAACTACTGTTTTAGTTTCCAATATACTAGTTCTTTAACCAAAATGTACGTTTGAAAATGTAATGCATACATTTCAGATCTGATCTGAGGGATAAAAAAAAGTAACTCTGTACAAAGAGAATGTTTGAGCAAGTGGGGTGGATGATGTGTCACATTTGGAGTGTTACTATTTTTGTTTTAGGTTTCAATGGATGATGGGTTGGAAGGCAGGACCCAAGTCCTCTGACACTCACTATGGCATCAACTTTAATAGCTGTAGCTACTTAGGGATGAGACATTGATTGCAACCAAGGCCTAAATTGATTGAAATGGCAAGGAGCTGCTGGCCTAGATATAATAGGAAGATAGGGACAAAAACAACATATACTCCTGTCTTGTCACTGCTGAGTCACTTTAGATTTTACTTGAGAGGGCATATAGCAAAATGAGAATGGTGGAAAATAGTAAGTATTAGAGCACTGCTTGCAATGGCAAAACTAGTGACGTTTGATGAACGTAGGCCGATGTATGACAAACTGACAGGTCAATTCATAACACATGGCTGTCTTGTGTATGTAGTAGGAGAGACATGGGGGTGTGAACTGTTTGAACCACCTGTTCATGAAGCACCCTAACTTTTATGCACTATAAGGTGAAGATACTAAACAGTCAATCAACAGTATAAAGTCTGATGGGCATACAATGACACACAAGCTGAATACATCAAGGCAAGAGGACAAATGGACTAGAGCATGAAAATTACTCAGGATGTTCCTGAGAGAATGAGGACTCAGTCATTCAATCACGATTTGTAAAGTGCAGCGCATCACCCGATAAGGCATCCAGGTGCTTGCAGGTTTCAGAGGCTTATTCGAATAGCCAGGTCTTGAGGGCCATTCAGAAATCTGAAAGTGAGGTGATGGTCTAGATGTGCGTTGGGAGGTTGTTCCTGGTCTTTGCTGCGATGTGGGAAAATAGAGTATCCGCCACTTCTGCTTCAGTGGATGCAGAGATTATAGGCAAGTAAAAGGGAGGCGGAGCACAGCCTTCTCAATGGTTGGTGGACGTGTAGGCTGTGGTAAATTTAGGCAGGTCCTTGGATGTGCAGAGCCTTATGTGCAGGGGTCATCAGCTTGAATTGGAATCTCTTCTGTACGGGGAGTCAGTAGAGTTGCCTGAAGTGGGGTGGGAAGTGGGTTCATTAGGGAAGGCCAATGATGAGTCTGATTGCAGCATTCTGTATGGTCTGAAGTCTCTGTAAGTAATGTGCGGCGATTCCTACATAGACGGATGAGGGAATACACCCCAAAGGTGTCCTGATTCCATACATACAATTCTATTACATGCACTAAATATATGTATCTGACCACTGAATGCTTATGCAGCATACCTCTGAGCACCTGGCAACTGCCCTAGATGTGCGGTGGAGAAAGCCACATAACATTCCATCACTTGGTATGGGAGGGTGGAAGATAGCAGGATATGATAAACCAATCATTAAGTTGCTCTCTGAACTGATTTACAGATCTGGTCTTTATGACACAGTGTCCCTTTTGGTGGGGTTTATGCCAAGACATAAAATGTCAAAAGGAGAATTTATGTTTATTGATCTAGCATTGCTCTGTTTTGCTTTACCAGTAGACAGCACTCACAGGGGAGCCTGTGAGTGCTGTAGGGATTGCTGGACCTCGGTTGGCAGTACTAGTCAATTGACCACGCTACCTCCTCTGCAGGTAGCATATCCGCTCAGCTCCTCCTGAGCATGTTGGATACCTCTCACTTTGTTTCCTTGTATTCTGTTTTATGGAGGTGCCTGACTCCGTCTAGTTGGGCGCCATTACCAAGGAATCGGAATCCCAATTATATTCATTTTATGCTTTCACCGTTTGTCACTTTTATTTTGTTCTGTTTTACTTTACCAGTAGACAGCATCTCACAGGGGAGCGTCTGAGTGTTGTAGGTGTTGCTGGACCTCCGTTAGAAGGCCCTATTGATTTTCCCACTTGGTTTTATCGTGCTGTGCTGCCAGTCAATTGACCAGGCCCCCCCCTCTAGGAGGGTTATTTAAACATGCAGGTAGCATCTCTGTGCAGCTCATCCTGAGCATGCTGGACATCTCTCACTTTGTTTTCTTGTATCCTGTTTTACAAAGGTGCCTGGCTCGGTCTAGTTGGGTGCCATAACTAAGGGATTGTAATACCATTTTATGCTTTTGCCGTTTGTCACTTTTATGTTGTTCTGTTTTGCTTTACCAGTAGACAGCATCTCCCAGGAGTGCTTTAGGGGCTGCTGGACTCTGGTTACAAGCCCCTAGTGATTTAAGCACACAATTGTATTGCACTGTGGCTCCGGCCAATTGCCCTTGCCCACTGCACTGAGAGGATTATTCAAACATGCAGTAAGCATTGTCCCCACAGCAGGCGCACGCAGTGGGAGTGCCATGCCAAAGGGGCATTAAAGACAAGATGATCTGTGTCTGTCCACACCCGGATCACACCTAGTGCCAGGACCACTCGATCTCCAGCTTTCCTTCCAAAAGGTCTAATCTCTTACACAGGTAAGGAGCTCCGTAATTTCTGTCTGGCAAGCTCCTTACGCTGTGACTGTGCTGACGGTGTCTCACTTCCTCAAACAATGTATTGCACATGCCCAAGCTGCAGTGTGGTAGTATTTGAACTCACCTTACAGCCGTTGGGCATTATTGACCCAGCGAAAAGAGGTAAACCACGCCTTGTCCTTATTAATGCGCGTTGCTTTCCAAACATAAAGTTGAAATATCAGACTTCCTTGAAAGCCAAAACCTCACCAATCTGTTATTAACTGAGACCTGGGGAGATGCAATTTCTAAACCAGATTTTGTCATCAGCGTGCTGGCTGGCTTATCCATTTTTAGATTGGACAGATTACATTAAATGGGTGGAGGTCTCGCTACAATACACCGTGACTGGGTCACCACCTCCTTTGAGCCCGCCCACTCTGCTGATTGTGCAGTGATCATCTTTAACCCCTTCGCTGCTCATGACGAGCTCAGCTCGTCATGAGGCACACTGGAGCTGTGCTTATGACGAGCTGAGCTCGTCATGAAGAATGGGAATCTAGGATCTCCAGCACAGGAGGGGAAAAGTCATAGCAGCCAAGGTGTTAAAATGAGCTGTAGCAGCACTAACACCACTAATGGAATGCTACTATACCACCCACCAGGCCTCAGAAGTAAACATGTGAGTAGCTTTAGCACATTGATCAAGAATAGTCTGTGCTCCAACAAAGTAAAAATTCTAGGTGATTTTAATATTGAACTAGAGTCTCAAGTGGACTAGCATTTACTGAAACCATGTCCTGATTTAGACTTAGCCAACTTATTAAACAACCTACACACCAAGCAGGACACAAACTAGATCGTCTGTCTCTTTACCAACAATTCCCATATCACGCTAGAAGTGGTGAATCCTCTTAGCTGGTCGGACCGTAAGGCTATTATTTTTAACCCGAATATTCCCGACGAGATCTACACCCCTGCAAAAGATGTCGGCCCCTTTTTTCACAGGTCATGGAGCAAAATAAACTAAAACACCTTAACCACATGGGTGCTGCTGTCGAGCTCAGTTCGTCATGAGGCGCAGCGTAGATGCCCTCATGATGAGCTGAGGTCTTCACGGCCGTTGGAACGTTTGCACGCGGGCTAATTTCTAAAGACGGGTGTGGCCGTGACGAACTGAGCTCTTCATGAGGGCAGCACTGCTGCGCCTCATGACGAGCTGAGCTCGTCACCAGCACGGCGGTGCCGCGGGCACCCGGGGGGAAAAACCCCTCAGTGAAGGGGTTAAACCAACAGCTGAATCTTTCTCCCAACCTTCATTTCAACCAGATGCAGAGCTGCCAGCCTCCGACTACATTGACTGTCTTATTTCCACTTTTTTTACAATAGCCCGCCCAAGTCATTGTGGTCAAATAGAGGGCACCATCAGCACCCTGGTTCCCAGAGGCATTTAGGCTACAGAAATGAGCATGTAGAAGGCAGGGAAGAAGCTGGTGTAGACAATACAACATGCAGGAGAAGCTTACATACAAACTAGCCTTAACCAAATATAAAAACCTTCTAATTGAAGAAAAAAGTAAACACTATTGGAGCAGATAGAATCAGCCTCAAATTCCACTAAGAAACTATTTCAAGTAGTGACTAAGCTCTCCTCCAGCCACAGTAACAATGTGACTGCCCCTAGCCAAGAGTTCTGCAACAAAGTAACGTTCAGTTTTGGAGACAAATTTGACAAAATCTTACAGAACTTTGACAATTCTGTTAAGGCAGAGTTCAGGGGTGGCACGTCCCCAGGAAACCTGGTTTATGCTCCTTTGACGGAATTCTCTCCCACAACTACCTACCAAGTGGCAAAACATCTCACTAGCTCCCAATCGGGGTCCCCACAAGACCCTTGTACTCCCGGAGTACTCAAATTAGCGCCTGAAATCATGGATGGCAACTCTCAGATATTTCCAACTCCATGTTTGCCACGGGAGTTTTTCCATCTATCTGAAAAAAGCCTCTATTCTCCCACTATTAAAGAAACCCAGCCTGAACCATACAGACGCCAACAACTACTGGCCAATTTCTCACCTTCCCCTTCCCACTTAAATTGTGGAAAAATCCTTAATATGCAGCTTGCTCAGTTCATCCACAAAAATCATTTTTTGGATCTAACTTCTGGTTCAGACCTGGACACAGTATGGAAACAGCCCTTATTAAAGCCACAGAGGAGATAAGAGCAGTCTTAGAGATTGGAGGCTCAGCAGTTCCTATTCACCTCAACTTATCTGCAGCGTTTGAAACAGTCAATCATAAGGTCTTAGGCTGGGTCAACTTCGAGTTAAGGGCAGGTTTTTGTACCTCCTTACCTCCTTTCTCTCCAATAGGGAACAATATGTGGCATTGGTGAGCTTCGAGCCCCCCATTTCTCTTTCCCTTGCCGGGTCCCTCAGGGATCCTCACTTTGTCCCACCCTTTTCAATATTGATCTCTCTGGACTAGCCATGAATATTAAAAGCTTTGACTTTGCTATTACCTCCTACACTGATGACACTCAAATTGTAGTGTCAGCCCGCACCAACGATCCTGAGCTGTCATCCCAATTTCAAGACTGTATGACAGAAATCAGTTCCTGGATGAACAAGCATTGCCTAAAGCTTAATTCTGAGGTGATAATTTTTGACAATATTTCAGAGGTATCTGAGTCAAAATCTGCTGGCCACAAGCTCTGGCTGATGTGTTGAAGGTTGCGGTTGGCTGACTGGAGTAGAATCCCCTTATGATTCATTTGTGTTTTGGAAATTGAATATCTCGAGCGAGCAGATTTTTACTCATATACTCTCAAAATTCCTGCATGTACTCCCAGTTGACTCATATGCAATGGTTGAATGACTAAATATCCATCTGGACTATATTTATAATTGGTACCAGGAGCCTTGGGCACCATCATGGGTTATCTGAGTTGGAGCATAGTTTCCATTCTACATTACTAGAGGTTGCCCTATTAGTTCTTCTTCACCGTCCTGATGAAGACCTGCATGCAAGGATGTAAATTACCAAATGCAAGAGTCGGGTCAAAACACCAACATTTTCATTCTAGCCTGAATACATTGATCCTCATGAATGGTATGCTAGGATTGAATAACCACTGAATATCAACGAGGGATTATCCTTTTTTAGTGGATAAAAGTGTTTTCAACCAGGCGTATTACAGTGGCTCTGATAAGACACATTAGCCATTGTTTAAAATTGTAAAATGTAACCACTTGGATGAAACAGTATTTCTTTTCTTTACATCATTTTGCACATGAGCACCTCTATCATCACTTTTCTATGCACCTTTTGGTGCAACCGTGATATGATTTTCTTAAAAATATGTATGCATTGATAGTATTTTTCTTATGGAAATAGAAAAAAAATGAATATAGATTTAATTTAATTGACGATTCCTTGTCCCATATCTGTCTGTCTGTCACTGAAAAGCCCCATGTCATCCGTGAAGTTTTCATTAAAATACAGGCCACTTTAAAAGAATTACTGACGCGACAGTTTAAGACAGGGCCCATAGCCTCAAAAGGGTGGTTTGACAAAAACTGTTCCAGGGCTTTAAAATCTTTAAAGAATTTGTTGCATGTCACACCAAAACCTCTCATAGAAATACGCCAGGCTAGAATTCGATACCGTCTAGCCATTAAAAATAGAAAAAAGGCACTGAAGGCGGAAGCATGGCAGAACTTGGTGACAACGTCTGAAAACCGGGACATATCAGCGTTCTGGAAATTCATCAATACCCCTCTCCCATGGCTAAATATGCCCGAGAGGAGTTTGGACATGGCAATTAATGGCGAGACGTGGGCCGCCTACTTTCAAAAGCTATATAGCAATCCCACATCCTCAAATAACCCTACATCAGAGCTCATTCCTCCATCAATTATAACACCACTCTGGGAGAGTCATTGCAAAATTGTTTTCTCGCATGAGGAGGTTGAGCTGGCTATTAGGGAGAGTCCCTCTGGGAAGGCACCAGGCCCGGATGCCATCCCAGCAGATGTGAATAAGGCAGAAATAGAATTTTGGGCCCCCCTACTGACCTCTGTCTTAAACTCTGTAAATGCTTTTGATCTTTTTCCATCATGGGCCGAGGCAATAGTAATACCTATTTACAAAAAAGGAGATAGGCACTCGCCATCGTGCTATAGGCCCATATCCCTGCTCGATACCCTAATGAAGATCGTTGGGCGCATCATCTTGAAACGCATAACCAAATTGACGGAAGCTGAGAACATACTCTCAAACTTACAATATGGTTTCCGGTCAGGCAGAGGAACAATAGAACAGACCCTCAATTTACATCTGATCATGTCCAAATATATCGACATCAAGAAGCGAAGCCTGTACATAACGTACGAAGATCTAACTTCAGCATTTGATTGCGTCCTTCATGATCAATTATGGGATACTTTAGAACAACTGGGGATAGATCCATCAATCCTCCTTTTCATTAAGGCCTTGTATAGAGATGCCGGAGCCAGAGTCAGATTCAGAGCAAAGGGAGAGTGCTCACCACGATTTAACATCAACAGAGGGGTTAGGCAGGGGTGCATTTTGGCTCCCCTGCTTTTCTCGCTCTATATAAATGCCATAGGCGAACATCTGAAAAACATCGAATGCGACTTCCCAAAAGTAGGAGGTCAATCTATCCCAATCCTGCTATACGCAGATGATGCTGCAATTCTCTCTAAGACAAGAGTGGGACTACAAAAAGCGGTTACGGCATTTACTGCCTTTATGAATGATAGGGGCCTGAAAGTGAACATAGGAAAAACTTATACAATGCTATGTAACAAAAAGTATAAAAAAATCCCATGCCCCGTATTCATTGAGGATCGAAGATTGGAGAAAGTGGAGGCATTTACATACTTGGGTATTTGTCTGCACAGAAAAGTATCATGGCAATCGGCAGTTGAGAAGAGGAAACTCGCGTTTGTTAGAGCCATTGGCGGGGTTCGAGACTTTGCTGGAAAAATAGGGGGGAGGCCGGTAAAACAGCTAATTATTATATACAAAGCAAAATGCGCCTCAACAGCAACCTATGGGGCCGGCCTTTGGGGAATTGATAAAAACATTTCATCAATACAAAAAGTAGAAAATCACTTTCTAAGATACCTTCTGGCCACAACAAAAGCAACTTCTGTGTATATGATGCACATTGAATTAGATCTGCCGTATATATCAGATATAATCAAAGTTGAGCCCCTTCTTCTCTGGCACAAAATCTGGACCACCCCCGAGACTGCTTTGAATAGAGAAGTGATATTAGACATTTTAAAGCAGGAGGGGGCCAAACATTTGAACCAGTCCAAATGGCTGGCTTATGTCAAGAACTTCTTTGAGGAAATTGGGTGCCCAGAGTTGTTCACAGACCCTTTGTCTCTGGAAAATATTTCAAGGAAAATCTTAAGAAAGACCCTAATGGCCCACCTGGAAACAATCAGATGGAATAAGCAAAAACAATATAAAAATATCCAGGCATACCAAAGGGTGACATCGCATAAGGGACTACAATTATATCTTTCTACGGATTTCTCTTGTTACTCCAGAATGTTGCTCACCAGATTTAGACTGGGTTCCTTCTTTCGTCTTGTAACATTCCCTATATGTAACGATTGGTCTCTGATTCTTTGTCCCTGCCCATGTGACGATACTTCATCACAATCTAATATCCATACCATCCTATTTTGTAGATATTACGTGACTCTGAGGAAAGCTCTATTGAAACCTCTACTCAAGAGATGGGGTGTGAGGTCCTGTAAAAGCGCCTTTGAGCGTCTGCAAGAACTTGAAGATAGGGATGTGATATCTACAATGGAACAGTTTTTAAAACTATTGCTTAAGTTTAGAAAATCTTTAGAATGGTCTGTGTGATATTGAAGTTGTTTTTAACGTTTTTTTACCTGTGCATTTTAGCATTTTAACTTTTAGCTGATTAACTGATGATAGTAAACTGAAATTCTATGTTTTTTTTTCACTGATATTTTTTAATTTTATAATTTTATTGTTATGTATGCTTATATGATATTTCTTCTTGAATATCGAATAAAGCTTATTCTGATTCTGATCTTTTTATTTCTCTTGATACATGACTACAATACGTTATTCAATATCACGCACTATTTCGTAAATAATTTGCCAGTGGACCACATTATTGAATGTACCTGCCTTCTAGGAGGCAGAAGCCCACTTGACATCAGTGAAATGTGTTTCAAAGGGGAACAATACCTTTGGCAAGTCTGGCTCCCCTTGGGGGCCATTTGTTTTGGTATTCTTCCCATCCCAGAGGGTATATTGGCTGCTTTTAGGCCGATCTATCCTCTGAGGGAGGAGAGTAGAATCCCACTTGACCCAGGAAAATGTGTGTAGAAACGGAGCAACCCATTGGGCAAGGGTCGCTAGCCTTGGGTGGCCTTTCTTTATTCCATCCCCCATAGGGCATATAGGCTGTTTTTAGGCCGATCTGCCCTGTTGGGGAGGAAACCCACTAGACACAAGGGAAATGGGTTTAGAGAAGGAGTAACCCCTTTGACAAGAGTCGCTATCCTTGGGGTCTGTTTGTTTTGGTAATCCACCTCCCCAGAGGGCAGATCAGCTGTTTTTGGGAGAGGGGATTGGAAGCCCACTAGACCCCAGGGAAAAGTGTTTAAAAGGGGAGCCACTCCTTGGGCAGGCATTTTATTTGGCATGCTGCCCCCAAGAGAGCAGATCGAATGTTTTTAGGATGATCTACCCTCTGGGGCGGCCGAAGCTCATTACAAACCAAGGAAATACGTGTCAAAAGGGATTGACCCATTGGGCAAGGATTGCTCCCTTGGGGTTTTTATTACACCCCCCACTCCCGGGTCAACATCAGCTGTTTCTAGGTGGATATGCCAATTTTGGGAGGGCAGAAACCCACTAGACACCGGGGATTGTGTTTTGAATAGGAGTGACCCTTGGGAACTATATTGTTTTTATTTAGTCCTCCCCCCCTCCCCCACGCTCAAGGCAGATTGGGCGTTCTTTAGGCCAATCTGCCCTCTTGGGGTGATGTAAGCTCAGTATACACCAACAATTTTATACGGGAATATCCGTTTCAGCAAAGGTCACTCTCCTTGAGGGCCATTGGGATTTTTTGGTCTTTTTTAAGTGGATTGGGCCTTAGGGTGGGTGGTAAGACTTGAGTCACCTGTGAATAAGGTTATTTATGCAGTGGGGTATATTCTTCTTGGGTAAGGTTTGCTTTTATCTAGTGGTATCTCTATTTGCCTCCTTTTGGCAGAAAATAAGTGTCTCTTGATTTATAATTTATCATTTTTAATTGTGCTTGAATTTTCTTTTTTTTATTGTAGAGGCAGTTGTTTCCCTTTTTTGGTGGTGAACACTGTTTGCGGGGCCAGCTTTGATGGATCTGTAGTTTGTGGACTTGTGGTTTGTAAGCAACTCATTTTGTAATCTTTTCATGTTATGCATAACATTAGTCTGTTTATATATATTTTTTGACCGCTCCTTAGGGCCCCCTTCTCACCCTCCAGAGTGGGGCTGCTCTCAGGGGTCGCACTGACACTGCACCACCTTCTAGGTGGCACAGTGTCTGTGTGCCTCCTGAGAGCTTCTTTGCCTCTGCCCCTGAGTCTGCAATGCAGCGCAGAGGCAAGGGGATTCCCTCATTTGCATGGGGCATTCCCCCATGCAAAGAAGGGAATGCCCCTGAAGATAGTGCTGGTGATATATGTGTGCCAGCACTATCTGTAGTACAGAAGGGGCCGCACAAGTGTCTGCGACCTCTTCTGTAATATCAAAGTGCCCATAGGGCAAGCAAAACAGGTGTAAATGCCTGTTGTGCCCCGTGGCACTTTGTGTAATACATTCCCAGGGGGACTCCAGGATTGCTCTGTATGGATCCCTCAAAGTACTGGAATATGCTGGGAGCCTAACATTTCTTGCCACACAGAGTTCTCACATATCTCCTGATGTGACATAGTCAGAATAGGCCTGGTAAGAACACCACAATTTATATGCTCATGTTTCTTAAGTTGCCTTCTCTTCTACACACAATGACTTTTGACATACATTTGCGTGCAAGACTTTGCAAAACACCATTTGCTGAATCGTATTGGTTACATTTCCACTTCTTAGGCACACTATCACAACACCTTAAGCATTCGCTATAATGGAGAAACTTCACTGAGCAAATGTCATTGTTGTAATTATCCGGTTGGCAACGACACTTACAATCTATAATAAATAATTGCGGCCTAACTAGGGTTATGACATGGTCACATGGGTGCTGTTTATTATATATACAGAACCACTTTTTTTATTTTAATATTATCATTGCGGGTAGCTGTGCGCCTTATAAGTTTAAATAAATAAATTAAAAAAATAAATAAAAAATAAATAATCAGAGCAGTTTTCTTTAGTAGTCTTCATTGATAGTTTGCTTGGTAGTTCATTGTTTCTTTAGTCTGTCCCTTGGCGCCGGGAAACCTACTGCGGGTAGCTGTGCGCCTTATAAGTTTCAATAAATAAATAAATCAATAGAGAGGAGCATTCAGATGATAATGAGAGGTCACTGCATTCTCAAATTCCAGCTCAGCTGATTGCTGTTTACCAACATATCGGATGTACAGCTCTAAACTAAGATGGACAGCCTGATGACACTTACCTGCAGGTTGGGAGGTAGACCGCTCAGCAGGGATTTGGCAGATCATCCTCCCTAGGCAGGACAAGGTTAGGGAACACTAGGTAGGAATACACTATACTGAGTATTTATATGCCAGTATATATTCATTGCTTTAGTACAGTGGTGGAAATGTTAATCTTTTTCACTACTCTCATAATGCTTATTATGCTACTACGTTTTATTGTAATGCTTATCACATCTCACTTATTTTAATCAAGAATTCCAATGTTTCAATCAATATTTAAGAGCCTTGTTGATTATTTCTTGTGTATTTTTTCGGGTATGCTTGAGAGTACAAACAAAAGGGTTCTCAATCTGTTACTACAATTACTTCGAGGATCAAGGTTGTCATGTTCTAAGGTTGCACACTCATTTGTTACCCTGTAAGTTTAGGGGGGCGGAGGATGCACTGTAGGCTGCAACTAGAAGGGTCTAGCAGATATGGTATACACTTTTTGAAAATCTCCCAGTGTGACGAGAAGTTATAAACTAAAACAATGTCAATTTTTTTTCTAAAACATTTTTATATTTTATTTTTTTCTACACTTAGGGGGATATGTACAATTAAGTGGCGGAGTGTGTCCTTAGCCTTCTGGGCTTAACGATACGCTCCGCCACTTCAGAAATGCAAGAAGGTGGTGCAGCCTTGCGTTTCCCCCTGGGATGGTGCTAAGTTTAACAACTTAGCACCAACGCAGAAACTTTTGCACCCGAGTGCAAGGGTGTCTGGTGCAGGGGAGGATTGGTTATGTGTAGGAAGGTGTCCTTTACTGTACATAAACAATCCTAAAATGCCATTTTGTAACCTTCATGTGTGCTGCTTCATGCAGCACACATGAAAGCTACAAAATGGCATTTTTTTTAAATGGTTTGTTTATGTACAGGAAGGGGCACCTTCTTGTACATAAACAAACCATGGCATTTTGCTTTTTGCACAAGGCAGTACACATGGAAAAAGCAAAAACGAGGAGAAATAATGTATTTCTCCTTGTTTCGCCAACTTAAGACCACCACAACACCCACTGCATGCCCCTTTCATGCTAAATATAGCGTGAAAGGTTACTTTATGATTAAGGCAGCGTTAAGTCTCATTAAGTGGATTATTATACAAAAGGCAAGACCCCTATTGCCAAGGGAACATCACAAAAAGTGATGTGTCCATGGCGATAGGGGCTTGCTGCAGTCAGAATTGTATCTAATTTTCAGAGATTATAGCTTTCCATGATCCAACATGGGTTTCCACCACAAACTTGATGGAGGTTGAAAGCACAAAGTATAGGAATAATGGACTATCTTTCAGTAGAATGCCAAAACTGTGGTAAAAAAAAGGTTGTCTGAATAGACACTTTCTTTTGCAGGAAGTTGGAAAAAAGGACACACATTTGGCGTCAATAGCTCATGTGGAAAAAATGTCATGGCTGCCTGAGCACAAACTATCCCAAATAACCAAAAAAGGCACATTAGCAAAAGGGTTAAACATGTCTCAAGCCTGCCATTGCAGCCTGTGTGCACAGTTTTAAACTGTCATTTCAATCCGGCAAAAAAAACCTTTTGCAGGTCTAAATCATCCTTTTTAATACATAGAGGTCAGCCCTAGGGTATGCCCTAAATAGCCCATAGGGCAGTGTGCAGTGGGTTTAAATAATTAGACATGTACATTATCCTTTACATGTCTTTATAGTAAAAGAAAACTCTTACATTCACTTTTCAATGTTGCTCGGCCTACCTCTCCCATAGGATAACATTGGGTTACCTTTTCACATTTAATAAGTGATAACATTTACTGGGGAGCAGATAGGAATGTTGAGTTTGTTGTATTAAGAATTGGATTTTTAAAACCATCTTTAATGGTAAAGTTGGATTTTAGGTTACAATACTGAAAATTCCACTTTTAGAAGGTTTACATTTTCTTTTCCCTAACATTTGGTTCTTGCTTATAGTCTATACCCTGGACAACATGACTAGGTGTAACTGGTAGTAGGTATTTCTGCATTTCTAATTTCTGCCCAATCTCCAACATCCCCACATTAGCCAAATTACTTGAAAAATGTGTACAATTCCAACTCTGTGCTCTCATAGACAATTTCCAACTCCTAGACTTGTTTCAATCCTGTTTCCGAAGGGGCACTGTACCGAATCTGTTCTCACGCACATGATGGATGACATCTTAAAAATGCTTGACAAAAATGATTCCTGCCTCCTTATCCTCCTTGACTTTTCTTCTGCTTTCGACACAGTTAATCATAAAACCTCCTATCCATTCTGAAGAACAGGATGGGTTTCTCAGGTCTGGCATCACAATGGTTCTCGTCCTTCCTTCACCACAGATCACAAAGAATCAAGACAAACCACTCCATCTCCCAGCCCTCTCCTGTACTCATGGGCACCCCCCAAGGGTCCGCCCTATCTCCTATCCTCTCCTATCTCTAAATTCCATGAACCTCCTCTTTCATATGTACACAGCTGACACACAACTTTATCTCATCCCCAGACAACATAATCTCACTCAACACTACCCTAAATACTATGCAAAATTGGTTAAGGGAGAACCATCTACTGCTCAACACCACCAATACTGAATTCCTTTTCATCTCTCGTCCAAACGGCATCCCCAAGCTAGACCCTTGGTTGAGTCACCTTACTGCCTTCAATTGCACCCCTCTCATCATAGATTCAGCCAAATCTCTTGGAATCACCCCGGACAAACATCTGAACATGAAAAGTCATATTAGTATTGTATGTAAGGGAGCTAACTTCTTGATGAAGACACTCAGAAACATCAAGCCATTCCTACCACAAATGGACTTCAAGCAGGTGGTACAAACTCTGGTCCTGCCGAGGCTGGATTAGGGCAGTGCGATGCTGTGCAGCCTTTCCAAATAAACCCTGGCCCCCTTAAGGGCCTCACTGAAAGCAGCAGCCACACTGGTCACTGGTACCAAACGAAATGAGCACATATCCCCAATCCTAAAATCTCTTAAATGGTTGCCTCATGAAGCTCAAATTCAGTTAAAGGTTGCCGTTCTAGAGCACAAAGCCCTGCATTTCAGATCTACCAGGTACCTAGAGCAAAAGCTTGAATTATCCTGAGGTAGAAGAGCATCAAGAAGCTCTATCAATCTCCTCCTGAAACCACCCATCCTTAGGAAAAAGAGAACTAATCTCCGAGGAAGTACGCAGAATCTCTTCAATCACTGGTTTCAAACTGGAAGCCAAAAGATTCCTGATGAACACATTTTTAACTTAATTTGTGCTTGTATCACTTGCTCGAAATCTCTGTTTCTACAGCCATTGTACCCTCATGTGAGGCTGCTCCTCTTTACCGCTTTCTACGTCCCCCTTCGCAGCCCTTTATATTCTCGTTTTTCTTATTACTCTCTGTGAATCACTTGTTCTGGGAAAGAGGCGAGTATTCCTGTTGTATATTCCTAGTTGAGTGGGTGTATACATATCAGTGAGTGCTAGTGCTGGCGGATGTATGAATTATGGGTAACTAGGTTGTAGTGTTTGTAGTTATATGGATGACTGAATGGGTATGTGAGTGGCTGAATGAGTAATGAGTTAGCTGAGTGAATAGTTGTATGGGGAGCGAGTTCGCTGTGAGACTATGTTTTATTATTAAATGGGAAAACAATCAAAATGTTAATTAATGCAAGAGCAGTTTATATTTAAAACATTTTAACATTTTGAATGGTTATGTATAAGTAAAATATCTGTGATAGGAAAAATGTAGTGGGGCATTTAACCATATTCAACAGCACATGTAACGGAAAAAGAACATAAAGATATGTTAATATTTGATCTCTGTTATTATCAAATCACACCAACATGTATTACTTATACTGTAACATTACATTAAAACATAGTTAACCTATCATTTTCTCTTTTTTGCTGTTCTCAGCTTTCATAGTTCTTCACCATAAACAGTGACCTGTATGAAGCATCATTATTACAAATAGATGCAAAGTACTGTTCCATTTTAGAGATCCTAGGGCCAGATGTACGACCATTCCGTTTTGCAAGTTACAATTTGCGATGTTTTGGGACTCGCAATTTGCAACTCGCAAAATGGAATGTACAACAGTGTCTCAGGCACTGTTTGTAATTCATAATGGGGTCACAAATTACCTACCTTATTAATATTCATGAGGCATGTCACAATTTACAACCCATTAAGAATGGCCAGCACTCACTGGGATGGTGGCCTGCTAGGGTCAGACCACCATGTCTGTGACTGCTTTTTAAATAAAGCAGTTTAAAAAAAAATATTTTTCCTTAAAGAAAAATGGGATGCATTTAAAAAAGAAAAATTAAATGTTTCTGTTTCATTTTCTAGGAGCAGGCAGTGGTGGTGGGTGTTCTGAAGGTGAAGTGGACACATCGATTGTCAGTCCATGGGAGTTTGGTGGTGTGGCTGAAGGTGATGGAGTTTCCTGTTGTGAAGAGGGGGTCGAGAGTGTGTCCTGCTGAATGTGTGGGTTCGGTCACGATCTGGCGGAGTCCAATGTTGTGGAGGTTGTCCTGGAGGGATGTGGAGCTGGGGTCCAGTTGGTTGTCGAGGTGGAAGTTGAGGTCTCCCAGTAGGGTGTAGTTGGTGGACGTGATGGCATATGGGGAGAAGATGTCTGTGATGGAGTTGGAAAAAAGTCAGTGGGGTCCAGGGGATCGGTAGATAAGGGTTCCACAGAGGGTGGAGGTAGGGCTGGCCAGTATCTTGAATTGAAGATGTTACATCAGTTCTGTTGGCTTGTCGGGAGTGTGCTCAGGCGGAGGGTGGATTTGTGGACTATGGAGATTCCTCCTCCAGGGCAGGTGAGGCGCAAAATGGGTAGTTGTATGTACAAATGCTATTTTGCAAGTCAGCGACTCGCAAACTAGTGTTTGTGGGTCACTATTAGGAAGGGGTGTGCCAAGGGAGTCCCTTCCTAATTGTGAGTCGCACTTGTATGGACTCTTCAGGTGGTAGGTGTAGGGTCTGAGAGGAAAGGGGGGAATCTGACTCTCTCTATTCTGCTTGAAAGGAAGGAGTGGATCCAGTCGAGGGCCTTGTCTTGGATCCCTGTGTCGTGGAGTCTGCGTATTAGGGTGCAGTGAGAGACTGTGTTGTACGCCACTGAGTGGTTGAGGATGATGAGGGCTGCTGTTTCTTCTTTGTCCAGTAAGGTACGGATGTCGTACCTTACTGGACAGATTGGGAGGCCGCTCCTTTGCCTTCCGCACGGCCAGTTCCTGGAACATCCTTCCGCTCCACCTCAGACGGATACCATCACTCCCCATCTTCACAAGAAACCTAAAAACCTGGCTCTTTGACAGACCCCCTTCTTGATGGACTGGAACCTGCGAACCCCACCCCCACACCCCCTGCACCTTGAAACCCTTACGGTGAGTAGTCACGCTTAACAAACACCTGATTTTATTTGATATGATTTGAGAAATGGGCAGATTTCCCATTTTTTATTACAAAAACATGGTTATACATCTGGCCCTTAGCGAAAACGGAACTCCTGCTAGGCTGAGTGATGTTTAAATAATAGGGATCAACATAGTGAACATTCCAAAGTATAGTTTTACTTCCACAAATAGTACGTAGAAGTCTGGTCGATTAGTTACAAAGACAGTTGTGACTTTTAACTTAAAGCTGCTGTGATTGGATTATCTCCATTCAGTGTCTCATTTCAATTATAGATGTAGCATTTAGATGTGACATTAACTCCTTTCTGGAAGATAAAACAACCTTTGAATTCTGAAGAGTACTGTAGAGACATTACTCCCAATAAGCTGAATAATGTCTAAAAGACGAATGAACCACATAGAAGAAAGACCATATACCACGTTTATATCAGAATTCCTCTTTAGAACTTTGGTTGAGGAAAAACAAAATAAGAGTTTGATCATTTGGAATGAAATCTTGATTTGAATCTATCTTAGTTTAATGTTATTACGTTCCATCCTTTCAGTTTCACTCTTTAAATAAATACTGTAGTGTCCAGAGGTTGTATTGATTCCTTCGTGAAAGATGATAGCTGAATTAGTAAGAATTATTACCAAAATTCATATTTGTACAGCTTTAAAGTTTGTAATTTGAGTTTCCAAATTGGAAATATCTTCCTCTACATTGTTGTAGCATTACTATGAGGTATGTTCCATTTTTGTTAGGAATTACTTAGAGAAACTATCTAATATACATTTTGGTTAGCATTCTTCAACAATTTCCTTAAAGACACAGTGTTCGAATCTGGTAATATTAAATACAGAAGTTGCTTAGAATCTTTTTCAGTGGTAGATGAGTTAACACAAACTTCACACACATGGTCCAATGTGTAACTCAATCCAAATTAATCACTCTATGCACCTGCCTGCAAGGGTATTTCTCTCCCCTCTTAAAGGTGCAGGTGGGTGCCAGCTGCACAGTGAAACACAAAGTGGCTGCCTCAAAGCTGCTCCATATTGTACTTGAATGTGCTGCTCCCAGGCACTTGTCTGTAATGTGGCACATTTTCCTGGTTAGTGCTGGGTGAACCTTTTGAAAGGTGTGCTAACCAGGAAAATGCGCTGCATATGTAATACAGCCCCTGAACTGTTTTCCACTTGGTAACCTACAATATCTTCTTCATTTTCCAGTTCTCTCTTCTCACCAGTTTCTACTTTGTCCTTCTTTCTTTCTTTTCTTCAGCATCTTTACCTTTTTTGTAATCTACCGCTGTGGATGGATTATCCATTTCACATAAACATGGGTATTGGTCTAAATGAGGGGCGTATGCACTTCTTAACAGATTGTATTCACTTACACAGCTTGATTAGCACTAACCTTATTGGCATCAAAATCAATCAAAAACAAACCAGAAAATGTTTATATTGTGACAATGCTACATATGAACTTCCTTCTTTTAATATTGTACTTCTGATACTAACAAAAGCTTATCTACACCTAAACCTTGTGATTTATGGACGGTACCAACATATGCTAGAGAGAGTTTGAACCTTTGGCGCTGCACATATAAGTCTTTTACTAGCAAAAAATGTACAAGACAGGGGTCAATCTGCTTCAAGCCATCTATCTTATCAAATTTTATGGACAGGTATTCAACCCATCTCTGTTTGGGAAATTATTTAAATCAATTACTTTACCTATTGCACCATTTACTAAACATTTCTCTACATTTAAATTGCGATGCAAAACCACTCAACAATTTGTGCTGATACATGAAATCCTTTCTATTCCTATAGTTTTGGACATAAACTTCACCAAAGCACCCAATTTTGCTCATCAATAGCTGCAATTTCTAAAATATCTTCTTTCTCAGGCTGTAGTAATTGTTCATTAAAGTAGGAGCACTTTTGAAGTTTTGGCAGTAAATAAACTATAAACATTTGTTCTTTAGTAAAATTGGGCATTAGTTCAGCTCTGTTGTATTGCGGGGAAATAGTTTTGATAGGATGCGTTTTTAAAGTAAGTTTCTCCTCTTGTTAAAACTTCTATTCTCATGTCCTTTAGTATATCTCCAAAATTTACATCAGATGTTTGCCGCATATTTTTCACTAGCTCTTTGTATTCAAAGTTTAACCAAATATTGACATTGACAATATTCCCCGGAGAATTTCTTGTTTTATTGTGCACAAGTGTTTTGAAAACAGGTTGTCCTTTTATGGGAGTACGTAGAAGTATGTCACCAACTACAATTAAATGCTTTCCTCCAAAGAGTACATGGTAGTTTGTTCTCAAAATCTGTATAATTTTTGGTATATGGAAGCAAGCAATAACTTGGATACCATACTGAATAAAACATCTTGAAACCTCATGGCAAGCTTCACCCCAAAGTTTCTGGTATCCAGTTTCTTGTCATGTTCAACAGGTAGCATTAGTAGGCAATGTAAAGCAATCTATTTACTGTTATGTGCAGCTAATCCTGTTGGTGCTGTTACTACATATGGCAAATTTGATTCTGTAGTCTTCTGTAGATAACCAGTGAGACAGTCTTGGATTTTTTTAATAATCAATTAGGATAGTCTATGAATCCTTTTATGATCAAATCTATATGAAATATTGAGAAAGGATGAATTATAGGATGAGATGCGCAATATTAGAATTATTTAAGTCTTCTGAATAACTTTAGTTTTTGCAATTATTTTTTGAAAGTTATACACAATTTGTTTTCATTCAATGGGAGCTCATTGTTACTTCCGGGCTATTGTGTGGACCTGCGGGTGTGAAAGAGAGCATCTGCATTCACCGCATCCCCCAGGTGCCCTTGCGGCGTGACTGCCGCTGACGGAGCCGGAAAGCACCAGGAGACGCTTAAGAGCCAGAGAGAGCTCTGGCACCCCCGGAGCTCATTGATACTGCTGGACTATTGTGTGGACCTGTGTTGACCTGCACGTGTGAAGGAGAGTGCCTGTATTCACCGCTGTTGAATGCCTGCATTCACGGGGGCAAGGGGAGAAGTAACCACATCCCATAGGTGCCCTAGTGGCGCGACTGCTGCTGACGGAGCCTCAACGCGCCAGGAGGCGCTTAAGAGCCGTAGAGAACTCCAGCACTACAGGAGCTCATTGTTACTAACTGGCTATTATGTGGATCTGTGTTGACCTGCGGGTGTGAAGGAGATTGCCTGCATTCACTGCTGCTAAACGCCTGCAGTCATGGGGGCAAGGTGTGAAGAAACCCCATCCCCCAGGTGCCCTAGCGGTGTGACTGCCGCTGATGGAGCCTGAACACGTCAGGAGGTGCTTAAGAGCCATAGAGAGCCCCCGCACCACGGGACATGCGTGGGCAGCACCAGGGCAAAGCCTGGGCAGAGAGCAGGCATGTCTGCGCCGGACTGAGATCGGACTGGGCCTACTCTCTTTCACCTAGACACCATCATGGGTAAGTAAAAAGATCTATGCTCCGCAGTCTCAACCATATCCAAGGCAAAGATACCACGTAATTGTGCCTCCATTTTCTCTTATTTGACCACAGCTGTGGGGGCCATAACCAATGAGATTCAGGACGTGGAGGCTCAGCTGGGGTTGACATTGGGGGCTGATGGAACAGTTGTTATTGTCATCGAGGATGTTCTATGTCCGGATTCCGTCCCCAGCCAAATAACAGACGTGGCTGTAAATATTAATATTAGTGACAATAACATTGTTTCTACACCTTGCCACAAAGGTAAATTGGCGGAGAAAGGGAGTATGGGACTACTAAAAGATGGGGCCGTAGCCGCTAGCAAAAACGGAGGAAAACATTTTTAAAAACAGGCTCGTCATAAAGAAGTTATCTACACGGAAGGGGTGCGCTGGTCAACGGCCCACAAAGGAACTGACATCTTCTAATTTGACTAATGTGAACATGGATCCAGTTCTCTCACACATTGACATGTTTATTGATTTGTTAAAGGAGGATTTATTTAAATATGTCAAATCTGATCTAGATCGTGTGATGGATAGGTTAACTAAAATAGTGTCCAAACTTGATGACCTCAATGTGGGAGGGAGTCTGCTTCACAAAGTAAAAATCGCGGGTCATAGACCAGGTGAAGCTGAGGGGGGCAGGAGTTTACAAACATCTCATATCAAGATCCCAGATGATGACAGGGTATCGACTCCGATTCCCTTGGGGCCTTTTAATATTAATGATGTATGTAATGGCCCAACTGGCGGTATCGCTAATGGAGTTGGGAGCACTACCCAGCGGAAGTCCAATATACCATCTTTGACAGAGTCAAACCTAACATCCTCAGGAGCACCTGCCAAACAAGTAGGGCTGAAATTGCCACCAGAGGCTACTACTCTAGTGGCGGTCTTCCTAGGGGTACCTTCTCCTAATTGTACTAGTACTGAGACAACTGAGGAGCTCATTCGCAAAGTCATGTTTTGGTGCAGTAGGGCTTCTGAGGGGGGTTTAAGAGCATATAAGCATATTATAATGGCTAGGCGGGTAGGTTGGGTGGGTAGCTGCCCAAAAACGGAAGAGGGGGATTGCACAGTGATCAATTTAGATCGGATGGATGTAGTTGGTTGGCTCCTTCACGGGAGCTCTAATCCGGCCTGGGGATGGATTACAGCTTTACCCCAGGGCTTTTTTTACCCCCCATACCTAGGTGCTAGGGGCAGAGACAGCAAGGGGCACATGGATATACGGTAGGAGAAGGGCCATTTAGATCTATTGCTCAAACTATATACAACGCTCTTCAGCCCCCCAGGGTAAACACTGTTGACCAAACCTGAGGCCACCTAGAAGGGACCATGATTGGGGATGACAAAAGTAAAGAAAACAGTTTGTGGCACCTAACAGATTTTCTGCATTAAGTTAGCTGGACAATAATGACTGACTAGTCCCCTGTTGTGAAAGGCAGAATGAAGTTGGAGTTAACAATAGGACTTGTCCTAGCAAACCTACCCAGGGGGGAAAGTTTAATCGGGGACAGTGTTTTAACATATTAAGCTGGAAAATAGCAGGACTTAAAAATAAGTCAGATGAAGCTTGGTGGAAAGATTTCCTAAGAGAGTTTAACATCATGGGGTTACAGGAAACCTGGGACACGAGTATAATTTCTGGATGAATGGTTATTCTACCTATTCGGAACCAGCTAAAGCATCTGTAACTGGCAGGGCAAAGGGTGGCCTATTGACCTTGATTTCTTTGAAAGTTGCAGGTAATCACTGCAAACTGGACTCTGGCGCATTGAATTGTTTGGCAGTACAGATCACTTTTATTAATGCACCAACCTTACTTATTGTTAAGTTTGATAATTAATTTGGTAGATTCACTACAAATTACATTTGTTTAGTCTGAATTGTTTCCTTGAACTGTATAGTGGGAAACAAACTACTTCCTATTTGGTTATTGTTTTAGGTGATTTTAATGTACATCGCTGCAACCTAAATTGTGACGTCTGAGACAGCTTAGGCCCTGCAAATCATTCAGAGATGCATTTTGAACATTCATTGCTGGGAGGTTTTTTTGCAGACCACATTGGCGCACCACGGCCTATTTTATCCTCATAAAATGTATGATGGTGATGAGGTCCCCACCTTTAAAGGTAGGGGTATGCATTCCACCATTGATTATATTTTTATTAGTGTAGCTATGACCTATTGGGTGATAGGTTACACCACTATGTAGTCTCAGTATAGTGACCACAACCCTGTAAGTTTGATACTGGCGGAAGGTCTTAAGACACCTGAAAATCGAATCGATCTTTGTATTTCTAATATACAACCCAAAGATCAGGCCCGCAGACTCAAATGACGTGTGGTAGTGCCGGGGGATTTTCAGGCGAACTTGTCGCTTATCGTTGGCAGGGAGATGAATCTCCGTTTGGATGACAACTCAAGGGACAATGAGGTCCTTGTGGAATATACAAAAATTTTTACCCAGGTGGCCTCTGATCTTAAATGGCCTTGTAAGTAACATCGAAATAAAGGAGAGAGGTGGTTTGATCGTAATTCTTCAGCTGCCCACCGAAAGTTGCTAGAGGCCTTATAATCTAAACCACAAGACAAAGGTGCCATATCAGCTCTAAGGAAAACATATAAATTGGCAATAAACAAACGCAAAAATGAGATTAAACTCGAGGCATGGAACGATCTTTTGTCTATTGATGTTATCAAAAATAGTGCTAAATTTAGGGAAATTGTATACAAACCCTTTTTTCAAGAATCTATGGTTTCTCCGCTTGATTGTAATATACATGACCAAGACTGGCATAATCATTTTAAATCTATATATGGTGATCAGGATATTCAAGGACCCTCAGGCACCATATTTGAAGTCGAGGCATACACATTGACGTTTACGGAGTTAGAAGTAGGGTATGCCATACCCAAATGACTGGCAACAAAGCCTCTGGACCAGATGGCATTCCAGGCAACCTTTTAAAATTTGATATAATGCTTTGGTCTAAACTATTGGCCAATGTTTTTAACATAGCTTGTAAAATTGGTTTACCTAGATCATGGTCAGAGTTACTGATTATCCCGCTTTTTAAAATGGGTAATAGAGGGGACCCAAGCTGCTATAGACCATTATCACTCATCAACTCTGCTGTGAAGGGGCTTGGAAGGGTGGTACTTAGTAAACTCACAGCCTGTTAACTGAATGGAATACCCTCTCAGATCTGTAATACGGCTTTAGGAAAGGACAAAGCACTACTGGCCAGTGCCTCAATCTGCACCTATTAATCGGAAAGTACGCCATTGCCAGGAAGGGAACACTCTATCTGGCGTTTAGGGACCTTTCCTCGGCCTTTGACCAAGTGAATAGGTCCAAATTATGGGTTATATTCTCAAGCTAGGTGTGGATAGAAATATCGTTCATTTCCTTGTTGACTTGCATAGGGATCTGACAGCTACAGTGAGGTACGATCAGAGGGGAAATTGTACCCAGGGAATATGTATCGCCAATGGTGTCAGGAAGGGGTGTATTTTGGCCCCCTTGCTCTTCACCCTTTATATTAATACCCTGGACCAAGTTTTAGGGGAAGCCAGTAAAGATATTTTGCGTGTGGGGGAGTGACTGATCCCGGCTCTCCTATACGCGGATGATGCTGCCCTCTTAGCAAGAACAGCAGTTGGTTTACAACTTCTTTTAAACTCCTTTGCTGCTTTTATGAAATCCTTGGATTTAAGTGTTAAGTTTTTTTTAATCCCTTACAATGATAATTGGCCCAAAGCCTAAAAGGGCTAAAAACCTCCACTGTGAGGGTAATGTAATCACTAGGGTCACCACTTTCCGTTACTTAGGCGTTTTATTCGATGATCAAGGTACATGAATTCTGCAGTTACATGCAAAGAGAAATGTATTAGCCAGGTCTACATGTTAGGGACCAAACCAATGCAAGCTTTGCTAAAAATATATGAGGCAAAATGTATCTCTATTGCAACTTATGGTGTGGATATATGGGGTTTTAGAGAGGCAAGGTAAACCCAGCTAGCTGAAAATACATTTTTAAGAAATCTGTTATCAGTCCCACAATCCACGTCAACGTATATAATCCATCAAGAGACTGGGACTGGTTTTGTGGAGGGTTTAATTGTATTAGCACCCCTTTTGAAATGGATTTCAATCTGGGTAAACCCCAAACTAGAACTGAATCGTGAAGTTATGAGAGAGATTGTTTGGCTCTAGATCAATCGAGTCGTATTCCCTGGTTGAGTCATGTCCAAAGGGAGGCAGAAAAACTGGGACGGACATAGTTATTTAATTCTCCAGATAGACTAGCAAAGTGTGATATGCAATGGGTAAAGAAATCTTATTTATTTATTGCTTCTATGGAAAGAGAAGAAACGTCTTGTGCAATGGAACCCTACTTGATTGTGGTATCCAATCCTAACCACCGGTTTCACTTGGTAAGATTTAGGCTGAATCAGCTACATTTTCTTCTTGCTGACCCTCTGGGATGGAGAAGGGTGGAGGACATGAGTGTATGTTTATGCGACAACGTTTCCGCCCAGGACACATTGCACTTTATTTTCTTTTGTGAGCACTTTTTGCATATTCAGAAGCATTTTATCCTCCCAATTTTAAAGGATAAAGGCTTTCTACAAGTTAAACCAGCACTTATGTATTTACAGCTTCTATCCAATGGCTGGGAGATTTTTAGTATAGCAAGTTTTCTTACTGCGGCAGTTAGAATTAGGAGGAAAAAATGAGAGTGATTTTTATGATCTAGTTTATTCTAGTTAATTTTAACAAGTTGACGTTCTTTGTATAATGTCACATTATAGATTGTTTTGTCCCTGATTATCCAATGTTTACAATTAATGTAATATCCTTGCTGCTAATTAGTCTTTTATCAATTTAAGTTTTGTGTATAGAATGCTTTTATGGTTTTAATTAACCAAATAAAGTACTTTTGGCTGATTGCCTGGATGTTGAAATAAATAAGAAATAATATTTTCATATGTATAACTTACTAGTAAAGGAAGGACTGCCAGTATGGTACACAGGCTCTTTTATAACTACACTGCTAATATTGTACTACTGTATGTATAAAGTACATCTGCTGCTAAGTATAATTTTCTGTTTAATTGCTTTTTACATTATGTGATTTTAACTGTCTATGGACCACTATGTTACATGTATGGATGTTTATGGCATCTTAATAATGTAAGGTTGTTCGATTGATTGAACTTACTAGTATTATTTGTGTTGTTGTGGTATACAGGAAGGAAATCATTGATAATTAAATTTGCATGTACATAAAAGCAATTTGTTCCAGAGGAGAAACTTAAGGTATGAAGGAATTTGGGATATTAGTTCTGTGGCCTGCACAAGTGATAGGTTCATAATTATCCTTACTGGGAACCAAACACCCCATTGTAGAGTTTGACTCTCATGCAGTAGCGAAGTGGATCAGGTCAAGATCTACTCTAGAAAGGTGTTGTGGGCTAGTAGTTATCAATCTCCGGCACACAATAATAACATTCAATAAATGATTATCCAGTCAGTACTTTTTCTTCATGAAAAGGAGTACATTTATTATACATACACTACTGAATGCTACACAACAATTTACAAATGTGTACATTGGCAGATGGAACATACCATAGGAGATATAGTGTTAAAAAAAAGTGACCCCCTAGAGAAGTCACCCAAAGATATGAATCAGATTAATCGTGCTGTTCTTATATTAAACAACATTAATATACCTTTAGCAGGAACGATTGTTATAAAACAAGCTAACAGCCCTCCTATTGAGATAGCCATTAACTAGGCCAAATAGCTAGCTCATTTTTGCAATGTCTACTTAAAGCAGGAGGAGAGTACTATTGCATCTCCCTTGCTGGTGTCCATGGCAGACCCTCCTATGATGGCTCTTACCCCCATTCAGACCTGTCCTAACTTCACCTTAGATGAGGTTATGCTGGCCTTAAACGCGAGTAAAGGAAGCAAAGCACTGGGTACAGATGGTACCCTAATGGACTTGTCCATTTCTAATATCGACCTCTGATGCCCCCTCCTGACACTTCTTTTTACAGCTTGCTGGAGTGCAGGATTCATAAATACGTGATCATAATCCCTCATAGTGCCTATATACAAGAAATGCAATTGTAACAGCCCAGCACAATATAGACCAATTTCCCAATTGGACTCCTTAGTTAAGGTGGCTGGGCGCATTCTTTCATGTAGACTAAAGGACTGGGCCAATTCTAATAATAATATATCAGATCTACAGTATGGATTTCACCCTGGTGTAGGGACAACTGAGCAGGCCATCAATTTGAATTTAATGATAGGGAAATATGTTTATATTAAACAAGGCTGCCTGGTTTTAGCTTTTGTTGGTTTATCTTCTGCTTTTGATTATGTTGTGCATGCCAAGCTATGGTCTATAATGCACACTATGGGTGTTGATAATACAATAGGGAACTTTCTTAGACACTTGTATTTGTCAAGCAGGGCTAGAGTACGCTACGTCCTAAATGGAGAATGCACTCAGTTATTCAGCATAGCGAGAGGAGTCCGGCAAGGGTGTGCACTTGCTCCCTTTTTGTTTAATCTGTATATTAAGAGCTTGAGTAGTACCATAGGTAATAAATGTTCTAACCTTCCCCAAGTCAGGTATCGGCCGATTCTGGCCCTACTCTATGCTTAGGAAGCAGTGCTTCTGGCCCGCACCCCTTTGAGCTTACAGTGATTACTCCTCGAAATGGATGTATGACGTTACAACGCATACTTTTACCACGCATGCCTTTACAACGCGGTATTTACAACGAAAACCTTTACAACGCATAGTGCTTTGGGGTGCTGGATAGTGAATAGTTTAATTTACTATTCCAACTCCAGTCCCCGTGGACAGTAGGGAAGGTGTTGGATAGTAAATTAAACCTATTCCCTATCCTAGAGCGCCCCCCAGCGCAATGCGTTGTAATGGTTTTCGTTGTAAATACCGCGTTGTAAAGGCACTGCATTGTAAAAGTTGCGTCGTAAAGGATGTTTTCCCTCAAAATTTGCTCAGTTTATGCAGAATCTCCGATATTTTAATGAAACTGGGAAAAAGAGATAAATAATGCAGCAAAATTTTCCTTGAGAATACCAAAATAATCAATACACCATCCTTTTCTTATTTAGGTTTTTTATTTGACCAAGAGGGAACTGGAGAAGCACAGTCAAATCTAGAAGGCTCCAATGTATTAACAGCATTGCGGCCCAGCTCAACTTCTCTCGGAAACTGAGTATTAAGCACTCAAGAGAAATAATGACCATATACAAGGCAAAATGCTGGCCTACTGCCAATAATGGGTCAGGGCTGTGGGCCATAATAGTGCATCTCATTACAGCTGGTAGAATATGCCTTTTTAAGGAATCTTCTTGCTCTCCTTAAACGTTGTTCCACCTTTGCATGCCATTCTGAACAGGGCGCTCCCTACCTATCAGATTTGATTAAGATCCTTCCTGTTCTGCTTTTCAGATCTGGTCATCTAAGCCTACGGAGCACAATCATGCTATTGTAAAGGATTGCCTTAGATATCTGTCTGCTTTTAAAATTCCCTGGCTTAGGTTTGTCAGTGATTTTCTGACAGACATCGGTCAGCCTGATTATTTTGACCACTCAGAGACTTTGAATGGTATTTCTGAAAGAGCATTAAAGTTGGAATTCAATTCGTTACTTGAGGAATTGAGGTTGTCTTCTGAGTTCACCAAATCTTCTGTTTTGAAGATTCAACTTATTCTGACTACATATGGTATGCAACCATATTTAGAAAATGTATACAATGCTCAGCACAGATTTGTTCCGAACTTCCGATACACTTCCAGTTGGACATTTTCCATTGCTTTACCAGCTTTCCCACCATGAATAACTGGTCACAGGAACTAGGGAGATGCCCTTGTGACAATGTATCTTCGCAGAGTCGCATGGACTTGTTTTCTGTAAGTAGAACTCAGATTTGAGGAATTTTTAATCAAGGCCCTGTTGAAACCTCTAAGATTTGTACAATGTCGACTAGTTTTTATTTACTTACAATCTCTTCCAAATCTGTATACATGTGTTGTTGTGTCTCGGTTTTTATGGGCTGTTATTAGGTGGACAATAATAAAGAGGATAATAACATCTGAGTAGGACAGTTTTTGATATGTGGGCAGGTCACCATAGCAGTAAGAATGACCTGAGGTTTTTTGAGCGCTGTTCCGTTTGCGACTGAATGAATAAATGAGCACTTCCCGTTCCACAATATCTAACGATCTGTGACACTACATAGATCGCATGCGGGCAGCTTTGAGCCTTTAGGGGATCTTTACCCCAACAACAAATTTCTAAGGCTTGAGGACGCCTCAGAAATGGTCCACCTTGGAAGAAAGCAATGTTTGAAATTCGCCAAAATTGTGGCCACAGCACAGGAGATATGGCCGTCATTCCCCGATGTGCCACCTGTCTCCCGGATGGGGGAGGGTATGCTAATGATGTCAATGAGGTTGATTTCCCACATTTACAGGGCCCTGAGAAGGATGCCCCCCCGAACGCACTATCGGTACATGGTAAGTGGGAGGCGCAGCTTGAGATGCCTCTTACAGAGAGAGATTGGGAAAAGATTCACTAGGGGGTTAAGACCATTTACACTAATGGGCAGTTCAAGCTTCTCCAATATAATGTGGTACATCAGGTGTACCTGGCTCCCAGTTGGCTGAAAAGTATGAACCCAAACAGTTCAGCGGAGTGCCCTGGATGTGGAGGACAGTCTGCTGACTTTCTACATATGCTGTGGAGCTGCCCCAACATCGATGAGTTATGGCAATCCATCCTATTGAGGCTCAACCTGGCCACGGGGTGGGAGATCCCCAGGGGGGTGGCCCAATGATTGCTGACGATGACATAAGGCCGTGGGCGTCAATGCCTGCTGAATTATTGACTGCGCCGGATGGGATACCTCCGTAGATTAAGGGGAAGGCAGGTATATAATGCAGAAGCTTTGTAAAGCAATGGGTCATGGGAGACTGTCAGCAATTAACTCATTCAATTCTTATGTGTTGCAGTTAAGGCTCCTCCTCCATGAATGCCCCAAGATCAATGCAGTGCTGAATCATTTATCACTGGCGTAAGATTAACTGAGCCTAGGGAGAGGTGGGAGGGGGATGGGGGCTGTTAATATAAGAAAAGTATGCTCACTATGGGTATCATTAGGATGGCGTCCATCCTGACAGAAAACAGGACCGCCCGCAATATGTTCTGCGGTCCCGTGGCGTAGATTAGGATGCCCCCGCCACACTGGCGGGCACATCATGCATGTTTAACATTGCAGCGGGTGGTGCTTGCAGCAGCACCCGCCGCAATGGTAAAAATGCATGTTGTACATTTGCATGCACAAAGTGGCAGGCACCGCGCGGTGCCTGCTTAATTGTGCATGTGCATGCGCACCCCTCAACCCCCAATAACCTGGTGGCCCGCAACGGGTCCCCGTAAGCAAATTCCATATGCCTTTCCGTGGCTGCAACGCCGCAACGGAAAGGCTTGTTCCCGCTCCCATGCTAATATGGATGGCCCTTTTCCGCCGGTCGACCAGTGGAAAACAGGCGGACAGTCTTTCCGTCTGCCGAGGTTCCCCTCGCCATACTAATATGGCGGTGGGGAATGGGTGACGGGCGGGGTAGGATGTAGGGCGGATCGCCACCACCATGCGGGCGATGGAGATCCACCCTACATCCTAATGGACCCCTTTGTTGGGACACATACTCTGGCTCCACAGAGATAATGTATGTAACATTTTCCCAGATTTTTTTTTTTCTTTTTAAAGAAAATGACCTGCGGTTTCGGAAGACCGACCGAGAGACTCACCTGGCTCTTAGGTCAGTAGTGATGCCTTGTACTGGATGAAATGCAATAACATCTATATATAACACTTCACGTTATAGTATTCACATGTAAGTATAGATTTTAGTCATTAATGGGGGAGGGACACAAGGGAGTGGGTGAGAAAAGAGCACAATTACTAATAAAGGGGGTGGGAATAGGGAGGAGTAAAAGATAGGAAAGAGTAAAAGGGATTTAATGAGGGTAAGGGAGGGGGTTATGAAGGGCCATCACCAACCCACACAAGAGGTAGCAAACTGCTTTATTTTGGAGGTGGATAGGTGTAACTTACATTACACTCGGAGTCTGGGAAAGTAGTAAACTTATTACAAAGGGTAAACTTAGTCAACAGTACAACTTAACTTTATGAATCAGGCCCTTATTGTCTAAATGTAGATATACACTATAAGAAATAAAATTAAACTGGGAAGAAGATAGAGGTTCCATATTCCCTTAAATGAAAGGGAGAACATGGTAGGATCTGCTGCTAAAGTATCATGGTTTGCCTGGTTAAAACTGATACAATCCAACTTTCGTCATAGTGCTTGTTTTGCCCCAATGGGAATATTTGGAATGCACATCTAGATCTGGGATACTCAAAGTACATCCCGGGTTCATAATATATGCAAGATAATAGCAAACGTAACAATCACACTAATTGTGGCAATGGAGGAAATGAGGGATGAAAATAATGAGTGACAGAAAGCATGATATTTGTCGTACCTTTATCGTGCAAAGCTCCTATCATTATCCATTACAACTTCAGCCGTTGTGAGGGGTTGAAAAGAGCAATAACATGCCTGATGCCAAGGATAAGCCATCCACAACTTTCACATTCAAGTGTCCGTGGCATGCAGAGTTAGGTCAGATGTCATTAGACTGATGACTATTCCTGAGGTGAAACTTTACCTCAGTGCCTGAGACAAAACAAAACGTTCTATTTGTGGAACTTTGGCATGCGAAATATGAGAATGTGCCCTTGTGATGATGACTGAACATGAGGAAAATATTGTAAGAATTCGTACAGCAATGCATACCTGAATATGTGCAAGTCAATTCTGTACCGAAATAAGCATTATACTACATTGGTTGTAGAAGAAGAAAAAAGTAAGGCCCAACAGAAACAGAATATAACACAACATTAAAAAAATATATATGTTAAATATGTCAAATACGGTAAAAGCAATTGGGAAGCAATCTTTTAGTTGACACTTGATAGATTATTTTAAGAAGTCACATCATGATTGACACATATAGTGTACACACACAACAGTTTAATTTGACATAGCTTTTGCATTCTGAAATTCTTCTTTGCCTGGTTTGAATTACTGAATCTTACCATCACCTGGCGATCATTTGCATACACACAACTTGAACTTGTGACTGGATTCTGACATCAAATCCATTGTAGGCGAACTGCGCTCTGAATGCTCGATTCATTAAGGTAAAAATAGAAATTTATGGGCAGATTTACAAGCCCCTTGTGCCACTTTTGCGTCACCTTTAACATGGGAAACGTGACACAAAAGTGACGCAAGGGGCTTGTAAATCTGCCCCATAATATTTATCGCAAGTAAGTGATTTTGTCTCAAACTGTGTATCCTGTTCTAACTATTAGTTTCGACGTAGACAACAGGCATGGGCACAACTAGACTTGAACTTCAGGGGGGGCTAGCAGTTGAAGCCACGTTTGTGAGGCTACCACTTCACGCAATGGGGCGGAGGCGTCCTCTGAGCATATATGAGAACACATATTAGCAAAGCCAGCGGGTGTGCCCTAAACGTGCCAACGCATGAAAACAGCATTTATTCATGTTTGAAATTTCTAGCCAGGTGTATTGGCTTTGCCAGTGCTTTCCCTGAGATATTTAGCAGTGCTGGAGCTTTAACCCCTCCCTCGCGGGGCTAATTACCCTGCTGTGCTGAGGGGAGGGGGGCCACAGCGCCGCGGTGCTCATAACGGGCTTGGCTTGTCATGCAGAATGGTGGCGCTGTGCTCATGACGAGCTGAGCTCGTCACGACCACGCCCGTTCCAATGGAAAGCCCAGCACAGCAGGGGAATTATCCCCGTGAGGCGCGGCGCAGTGCAACCGTGCCCCATAACGAGCTGTGCTCGTCATGAGCACGGAACGGGTTAAGAGTGTCCTCAGACCTACGAGCATCAGATGTCTGCAAGATGGTACCAAGTGAGTCCTGGGTCTGGACTTTATGTCTAAGCACGTAGAAAAGAAAGCACGGAAGGCCTATTTGAAGGTGCCTTTCTTAGTGAAAGCAACATAAGCCACAAAAAAATGGTTCCAAGGAACAAGAAGATGTTTGTATGAGGATCTCACAATGAGCACAAGAATGTGCTCCCACAGACACAGAGAAGTAGCTTATATGAATCCCATTAATGATGTGGAGCATGCACTGGGAATATTAAAATGATGGGGGCTTATGTCTGGCTGTCACAAAATGAGGATGGGTCACCTGGACCTCAAAGGGTAGTGCCATTCACGACGTGGAATAAGTGGAATACCTGTCCGCAATGTAAAAACAGGTAGGTGTTTATATTTATATTGCACTACATCTAGCTGTTAGCGTTAGCAGAGCACAGTACATTATGGGAAGCGATCTCAAGTGGGGTCTTAAACCTTTGAATTACACGGCGCAGTAAGATTAAGTGATTTCCCAGAACTGCACAATTTTCGCTTAATGCCAAGCTGGATTCAAACACAGGTGCTCAGTTGTCAAGGAGGTGCTGGTGTTCAAAATGTTATGTTGAAGATTAGTACCTGCAGCATCCAGTGCCAGGGCTGGCATCACTTACTGACAAGGTGACAGCCAGAATTCCAGTGAAGAAGCGAGCAAAAAGAATTGGTGTAATGTGCTGTATTATTTGCCTTAGAATCATTGATGTTTTGCTTGTTCACAAATCGCTCACTCTGCCATTTCTCATTTCACACTCCTCTTTTCTTTGCACTCTCGACACATTCTCATCTCATTTCTTTCCCCTCTTTTCCCTCCATATTCTCTCACTTTTTTCTTTTTCACTTTTATCTATGTCTTCTCTCTATCTGGCTCCACAATTTCTTCCTTTAAATATTTCTCTCTGACCCTCCTTTCCACCTTCTCCTCACTTCATATTAGAGATAGTCCATGGTTGAGGCTAACCTGGGAGAGAGGTCTGTGTTTTTTTTCACTCAATTTGAGCTGGTGTCCAGTATCACAAATCCCCACAGAGATCTTATTTACTTTATTGGAATGAGTACTGAAATAGCTCAACTCGGCCTGTGAACTGGCTCTCTATGTACACCAGGGAATCAGCTCTAATTCAGTGAAAGAAATCAACTGACTGTCAAATGAGATCAACATTATATTCATATCACCTCTGCTCCATCAGTGCCTATACTCTGCTCTAACTCTACGGGGATTCCGCACTATGTATGAAGGGACTCAGCAGTATCCATGTTGCAGCTCATCTATACAAGATGGGACAAATCTTTCCAAATGTACAGCAACTAATGTTGTCAGAACAGCAATTCATTTATGTCTACCAGATCATCCCTAAATCAAGAAAAGTATTCAACTTTAGTTTTAAGTTCCTTTTCGTAGTAAATCAGACACTGAAATATGCTCTTCAATCCCAAGCAGTCCTAATCCTTTCATTGGTACATTGTGTAGCAACACACTAGATACATGATGCTTTACACTGCGATTGAACCTCTCATCTATATTCACCTCGCATCTCCGGACATCTGTGAGACCTTCACTGGCTCCCCGTCAACAAAAGAATCACCTTCCGCCTCCTCACCCACGCACACAAAGCCCTACACGACCAAGGCCCGAGCTACCTCAACAGCCGAGTCAACTTCTACGCTCCCAAACGCCACCTCCGATCAGCCAACCACGCCCTCGCCGCCGCCCCCCGCATCCGAAGAGCGACTACAGGAGGAAGGTCCTTCTCCTACCTGGCCGCCAAGACCTGGAACTCCCTCCCTCCCGACCTGCGCCTGACCCAAGACCACCTCTCCTTCAGGAAGAAGCTGAAGACCTGGCTGTTCGAGCAGTAGCGGCACCCCCCCCCCCCCCCCCCAGCGCCTTGAGACCCTACGGGTATGTAGCGCGCTTTATAAGTGTCACTGATTGGTTGATTGATTCGAATCCACTCTCTACTGCACACCTCTTTTTCTCCCCCATCTTCTTCATCATCTACACTTTGATGTGAATGCTGTCTTCACAGTTATTGCATTTAGGTCAATTTGATAGTCTTTTTTGCTTTAATTTGTAGTGAGGGAATTTAAAAAACTACAGGGAAGTAGAGGCAAGCAATGTAGACAGCAGTAAATAATAAAGAAGACAAAAGTGAAATATGAGAAGTGAGAAGCAGCAGATGGAGAAAAAAAGAAAAGGAAAGAGGAAAGGAATCAGGAGATGAGGCAGTGGCATGAGGAGAGTGATTACAGGGATCAAGGGCAGGACATAGGGCTGAATGTACAGTGCTGAGTCCAGGTGATAACCGATGGATGATGCAACAATAGTTGGAATGCACTGCAGTGCATGAGAATGAAAAGGTGGGCTTGGGCTGAAAAGCAAAAGGTAACTAATAAATGTGCTACGTTTCAAGTTTTTCCTGCACAACAGATTGAGCTTTAGAATCCACTCCTCATGCAGACATAAAAAAGGCAAGGTACATGGACTATGTCATAGCAGCATGTGTGTTAACCCAAAGGACAACACTTCCTGGTTTGAAATTGCCATTGAGTTGTCGAAGCCAAAGTAAACATGAGCTCACTGCCAAAATGGATCAGCTTGAAGAATAGCACCAAAGCCAATCAACTGCATAGCCAATATGCATTTCATGTGAGCCTTTGAAATGTATGTGTGTCTCAGATCTAGAGCATGGCATCCTCCTTCTCCCTTTATTTCAAGGTTTTGCATGCACCAGCTGTCACTTGCAGAGATGGGAATGATGACCAAGAGGTAGACCCCATGATTGCTGAGCTGTCTGGGGCACACCATGCTGCTGCAGGAGAAAGCTTCAGTAGTCGCAGTGCTAGTTTATGTGCATGCACAGTGCTGAGCTGATCCACCTTTTCAGTCTAATATGTGTCCATCCACCAAACACTCAGGGGTACAGGCACATGATGGGTCTCTGTGAAGTTGACTATGAGAGGTTAGTACTCAATAGTCCTCAACAAAGCATAAGGGAATATTGCGCCTCGTGTGTGTCTTTTTTTAGGTCGAGTTATTTATAACTCGAAACCTATTGGGGCTAAACTAAGAGCTAAACTAAGCTCTCAAAAAATGCGGATTTTCAGAAGTGCATGTGTCCCGTGCACGCGCTTCTATCCGCCTGCCTGTCTGCCTCGCATCACCACATCAAAGCCAGCCATCTGTTGCTTCCCCAGCGTGGTGCTGCCAGCAGCTTCCCTTCAAAGGGATCCGCTCCACCCCCTGCTGCATCAAAGGCTTTCATTTTGCGGCCGCGTTTATTTACTTTCATTTTGCGCCCGCATTTTTTCTGCCCCTGTTAGGATCGTTTTTTTTGTGCCTTTCTGCCCCTATTAGACTTGTTGTTGATTGTTTAATTAAGAGTTCCCCCCCCTTATGGTCAAATTTTACACTGAGCACATTTCAGCAGTTCGTTTGTTTCCTTGGTTATTATTTGCATTCTTTGTTTGCAAGACTTCTGGTTTTGGTAACAACATTGACTGGTACACCACACTCTACGAGTTAACTGGGCTTTCCACGATAAACACACAAAGAGCTCTCTTTACCTTTAACCTTGAGCCTAGTCCAGCAGACCTCAAGGAAAGGGGGGAGACAGGGCCTCCTTTTGGAAGTAATTAAACAAATTGTCTGGCTGTTGTACTTTCCTGGTTACCCAATAACTCTGAATTGTCAGTTCACTTTCTGCTTCATTAGTTAAGCATGTTTTGGCAATCGAAAGCATAAGACTCAAGCTGCAAAAAAAACCCTTTCTCTTGAGCCACTCTGTCTGAGCAACCTGTTTGTTTGTGTACGTTTTTGTATGGCTGGGAGAAGCGGAGTGGAAATGCCAAGGGGTCAGGCTGCAGGCAGGGATAGCTATAACTTTGTGAGAAACCTGAAACGTGCTCCAGGGGTTAACTATTTCAGCTTCTGCTGCTCCCTCTGTGAGCAATCCGAGCTCAGCTCAGCAGCCCTTTTGGGGAAGCACAGTGTTAAAGGCGGCTTTTGTTTTCCCTCCTTGCTCTTCACGTTGTTTTAGAGGAGGCTGCCAGTTTCCTTGCCAGCAAGCAGTTGCACGTTTTTCATTCCTTCCTACTGGTATTAATATTCTAATGTTGTACAATAAAGCGTAGTGGAAGCAAACGTTTGCAACCCCCTTTCTGCATGATCTCAATAGAAATGTATGTGTTTCTAATTGGGACCTTTAATATTAGATATAGTATTATTGTGACTTAGCAAAGAGGTAACTAGATGTAGCAACATTTAATTAGACATTTGGAAGGTAGGCAGAACTGCCAGGTGACCCACAACTGACCCGTAACACATTTTCCGACTTTTACAAAAACTGTTTTCTTACAGCATAAATAAATGAAACTAGAATTCCCAGAATGCAACTTCAGTGGCTAAAACAACCTGGCAAACAGAGAATGTTGGACATGGCAAGAGGAAACGTGGCAGTTATGATAAAGCTAAGCAGATCCCAAAACAGATTAAGTAGGAATAACTTTGCGTCCTGTAGAGTTAGTCCAAAAAAAGCCCTACAGTTTTTTTTAAGTTAAAGAGTCGGTATTTTAGTTCATAAAAGCGAACAAAAGGACGGAATGGAGGAAGACACACAGCTTTGTAGTGGGCACAAGAAGTGACCACGAGCACAAGAGAGTTCTTGTCCAGGCTGTGGTTGTGTTGCTGTGTTGCTAATAAGCATGCAGGTCGGACCTTGGTTCTGGCTGCTCTGAAGGCGGTGATGGTCAGGTTTCAACGTTTGGCTCGACCTAAATGCTCAAGGGGCTTGAATAATGAAACCCGAAGCCGAGGGCACAAAAAAAAAGGCAAACTTGCTTTGCAAGAGGATCAAACATTTTCCGCAGGTCATTGTCCTGGTGATCTCTGGGAGCGGGGGGTTCAAGGGTACCAGCATGTTTGATACCATTTGCCAGCCAGTGCAGCTAGGGGCTCGCTTGGCAACACACAGCCCCCAAACAAAGATTCCATTCAGCTTGGAGAGAAGAAATGGAAACGGGTCGACGTATTACTTTTTACTTTCCTATTGATTAAAGCAATTCTTTTGCCATAATTGGGAAAATCCTAAACAAGTCGTATTATAATATGTTGATGTAGTCAGAGGAAAAAAAGAGTGTGCGATTTGTAAAAGGCCTTGGGAATGAGACAGGGCGAGCAGAGCTGTCCCACCTGAAGAAATCAGTGTATTTAGAGTGTCTTCCTGGGTAACAAATCAGTGGCTCAGGGGGCTAGGGGGTCTGAGTCGCAGCAGAGGTGTTTACATCCTTTCTGGATCCCTTCCATTGTGTGTTTTTTCTATCGGTGATTAGTGCTATCATAAATGTACCCATTACAGATGTTGCTATCTTGTTTGACTTATAATCAATTGATGTTTCAGCAGCTTCAGTATGGGTTTCTGGGATACAGGCATAATCTCAATGTCCCTGTGACTCTTGGCATCTGACGAAATCACATTGTAGGATTCCCTGCTCATTATCCTAATTTGCTAGCTCGGTTGCTTAATGCACATGCTACAAAGGTTGATGTGCGACCTGAAGAAATTTACTCCCAGTGGGTCCTATGCGTCTGTCCCGCATACAAGAAAGATACAAAAAATTAGCACCTTCGAGTCAGCACCACTCAGCACCACCACAGCACCACTCAGCCCCACCACAGCACTACTCAGCACCACCACAGCACCACTCAGCACCAACACAGCATCACTCAGCACCACTCAGCACCACTACAGCATCACTCAGCACCACCACAGCACCACCACAGCATCACTCAGCGCAACCCCAGGTTATAGGTGTCAAATTTGCGAAAGTTATAACTATTGGCATTGTAAATGGCCAAGCTATTAATTTAGCTATTTTCAAAAGCAACACATAAATAAAAAAATTGTCATTTACCAGACCAATAGCTCAAACTTTCCTAATGCGAGACCTATTGCATTGCAAATGCTTGTTTAGTGTAGATGTCCTGCTCTAGCCAAAGTTAGCCAAAGAGCATATATGAGGCAGAAGAGCACAGTGACGGCCTGCTCGGTAGCACTGCATGTGTATTGACTGTTAGCGTAAGTGTGTGACATGACGTTTTTGTCAATTTATCACCCTGAAGCCCGTACTGCACAACAGTCTCACAGACAACATCAGTACTTGAACCTTAGCTGCCCTTGCTGCTGAGATAGAATAGACAGCAAGGGATACTTTAGTCAGAGGTTCTGGACAGCTGATGCGGTACCATTTTAAGATACCCTACCTCCGCTAATAAAGAGTGCCACTGGAATAATATAATTCTGTCCCCTAGCATTTGTTGCATCATTATGAATTTGCCACATGTTGCAGATTTTAGCAGTGAAAAGTGTTTTCAGGATGAACAGATCAAAAGTTACAAAAAATGTAGCAAAACCTGTTGCTGCACAGGGGAAGGCTTTATGCAAAAGTTGCCTGGCCTACATTAGTTATTTATTCCTGTATTTGGGAAGTCAAACGTTAGCTCAGATGTGTACACCACATAGAATGCCTATTCTTACCGCATAATTGAATCAAACCTGCTTCATATTTTGATAATTTTCTGTCACATAATTCCAGGACACTATTAAATAAAAGCAGTCCACCAGCAAGCACACAAAAAAGTACTGCCCATAACCCTATTTTCCAATACCACTATGCAGGTTCTTAAGCAACAAGCCCCCTCCGCCCCAACAGAATGCTAGATGCAATGCTATTGACAGAAAAGTCTGGACTAACAAATAACCCTCCATTGCAATTCTATAGTGCTTGCTACGCTCCTCGTGGGTTGTAAGCGCTATATAGATAAATGTATTTGCACCCAATACGATGTTATCATTTTCGGCCTTGTTTTCTTAGAAGCATTCAAAAGATATCAGTGCAGTTGGGGAGGGTGGCAGGGGTCACCTTTTAAGTGCAGATGGTTTCTCTCATTCCAGTGCTAATAGCAGTTATTAGCTCTCCGTTAAAACATTAGTGAAGGCTCAAACACATTGCCCTGCACAATGAGAATCCCCACAATGAATTCTTCACCCTAGGATATTGTGAATCACTAGTAACGTCCACCACTTCATGAGAAAACGTTTCATAGCAGCCAGAGATGCTAAACCTGTCTTTATCAAGGAAATGAAACGTCTACGCTGATGCCGTCTTCCGTGTAGAGCCCCGAGCAAAGCTCTGCACAGTCGGGCTTTCACTGACACAAGTACTCTCGAAAATGCAATTCATACTATAAACCACAATGGGGGGTGAAGCCCTTTCAGGCAAATGTGCATTGCACACCTGACTGCAGGGCATATATACAAAAAAGTTTCACAGCACAACACAAGTCACCTTGCTGCCTTGTGAGACAGAGAAAACACCTTCCTGTCTTTGTCTCTGTGCTGGACTGTTCTCATGAGGCACAGAGTCAGACTGATTTGCATATAGCCATGTCTGAACTGGGGTGGCAGAGTGGGCTAAAGAACGGTGATGGATTAAACCCAGATCTTTTGACTGGGTGTGAGTGTTTGATTGATTCAGATGCTCCGTCCATCACCACCCCCTTTTGTACCGCTTTTGTCTCTGTGCCGGCGCTGTTTTGGCTGCCTAGTGCCAACCCAGGCATCCTTGCACCTTGATGCCAGAGTTCCTGCATTGCAGAAAGGATAGTTTTTTGTACAGGAAGGGAGAATTTCCTACACAAAACCGATCCTGTGATGCAAATAATTTTTTCTATGTGTGCTGCAGAACGCAGCACACATAGTAAGAGGAAGTTGCAAGATGAAATGAAGATATTGTTCCTCGTTAAGGCCGCCCTTTGGAACGCGTAAGATTGTGGCGTATTCCCAGGTTTACAAGTTTTTGCAAATCTGGGTCTGTGTCAAAATCAATGTAAGTTGGGTGGGAACAACTATACAACACCCATGGAACGCCTACCCAGGGCAGAGTAGTGCAAAGCAGTGGTTTGTGCTGCGTTGTCCTACTCCAGATTTAGGAAGCCACTCAGCGCCACTGAAACTGGCTTTTCATGGCTTCATAAGACTGTTGTATATGGTTTGCTTCATGCATGTACAATGTTGCGCTTATCTCATAAGTATGTCCTCATGTGTATAATTGTTCATGCAAAAATATCCCATCCTCCTTTCCATCTGCAAAACAGAGGTGGTTTGGCATATGTCTAACTTTGCAAATAGAAATACCTCACTCTTAAGCTTTTTGTATGATGATCCTGTAAACATTTGCAGCGTTACAAGTATCTGATGCAGACATAATTGTGTATGTTTAAAACATACACAAAAAATATATAACTGAGCGAGTTAAATAGCCTATCAATCAATTCTTACTCAAACACAGGAAACGAATGCGATCTAAGACATGTCAATAGGAGCAGTTCCAAAGCCCTGACACTTTCCACTTTTTTCCCAGCAACTTGAATCTAAAGATGCAGCCCATAGCACTCATGAGCAAGAGAAGCTTCTTTGAACTGAGCTTCACTTTGCAGTGGATCATTATTTCGAACTCTATTATTTCCACCATACTTCCTCAGCAGGGCACAAAATTATGCCATGAGATAGGAACCATGAGATAGGAAGCCAATAGGAGACAGAATACAATGATGATCAAGATATGGCCTGTAATTTAGATTTAAAAAAAGAGTATAATCAGAGGAGTTATGTGAAAGGTACATATGTCAGAAGATGGGTAGCAGTTGCACTCATTGGCTGCAAACCAGGAATACACCTCAGACTCATCCCCTAGGAGTAGCGTATCCAGGACAACATGCACACCTGCCAGCTGATGACCTGACCTGTTGTACAACCACAGTCAACAGGAGCCATATTATGAATGCAAGCGCACTTTCCCTGTGTGAGTTGGCGCAACCAGGGACAGTGTGCCTTATGACAAAGAATGTGCTGCCCCAAGGCTAGACTAGAACTCACACTGCAGTGAGTGCAGCACATTCAAGTGAAATACACAGCAATTCTTTAAAAGCTGCTCCATATTTCAAGGTGCAGGTGGTAACTTGCCTGCATTTTTAAGAGGGGAGAGAGATTCTCTGGCAGGTGGTTGGGGTGGATGACTCCATCTGCCTGTAAGGGGGATGTCTGGGGGGTCCTGGGGACCCCTTTCTTCCCGCCGGATGGGGGCCTTCAGGAGGTGCACTGAAAGTGCACCACCTTTTTGTGCAGCACTTTCAGTGTAGATCCTAAAGGCATGTTTGCCTATGCACCCTCGTACATAATACAGCATGGGCACAGAGGCAAAGTAATTTCCCTCATTTGCATGGGGCCACACCGCCACGCAAATACAGAGGCTGCTCTCTTGAGAGAGCACTGGTGTCGCATGTGCACCTTTGCTATCAGTATTACTGAAGGGGACACACAAGCGGCATCTGCCCCTTTTGTAATAAGAAAGTGACCCTGGAGCGCAGAAAGTGGGTAAACATGCCTGTTGTGCCCCCGGAGCACTTTCTGTGATACTGCCCCAAGTCAGTTAAGATTTATTCATGACACCAAGAGCCAGCATAGGCCTGTCCCTGCCAATTTTTCAACACATAAAATATGCATGTATTTCTGTCTGACATACATCATCAAGTGCTGCACAATACACAAGACACACCAAAACAAAACTTTGCATGTTAAACATTATCTACATATGGTGCTAAAATTTGAAAATCGCCATCAACAATGGGCTTTCCTTTTTACAAATCCACCGTATACACCTTTATAGACAAAAATACAGCAAACATTTTTGGGGGTTCAGGAGCTGAAACCGGGCTGACCTCACAACCCTATCCTCAAGCTAGGAAGTTGCAGAGTTCATATGCATCCTACCCACACACACAAATAAATAAAATAAGTCAATTTGCTGGCTATCATCATACAACTACATGTACGCTGCACTTCCCTCCATCAGAGTCTGTGCAAATAAAACATCATCTTACATCAGCAAACACAACTTCACTGCATGCTCTTTCTCATACGTATAATGACTGATCTCATCCACATTACAGAACCTCTGAAGCAAGCTTCTCAGTTTTTGCTATACTATCCACTTTGGTTGCCCTTGTTGCGGTGTGACTAGGATCAGCCAAAAACACTCAAGGAATGTTGTCCATCATGTCTCACATTGTACAAGTCTATGTGAGGGGTGTAATACTGCAACCTACAATCTATCCACACACCTTCCCACAGACCCACCATCATGTGAAAGCATGTGTATTGTCATACTGCTGTATTGTATTGTCATGCATGTCATATCTACGCTGATCTTCTCACTTCACACCCGTATATAGAGCACAGCTGTTGCAACCAATCCATATAAACATATGCCACTGTGTCACGAGATACATATATTGACAGTTTATCCATTGAAACCCTGTGTTAACCAGATCAAATTTGGCGAAAGCACTGTCAAAGAAGGTGTACTTCAAGAGAGAATCTGGCAGCAACATCTGCATACCCATCATGTAATTTGATGACTGTGTACCTGCGGAGGCACGTGATGGTGTATTTGTTTTTTACCAGTTTGACATTTTTGATATGTAAATGCTTAAACAGGATATTGGACTCAAATGTGTAGTCTAGCCATATGACATGTTCCAGCTGATGCAATTTCAACCCATTCGTACTCATAATTATTTCAAGAAAACACAGAAATATCTAGCCAGAATACATTTATAAATCCTATTTTATATAAAAATGCATACATTATAAACTTTAAAAAGGGGTGAGTGGCAAGGAGCCGATGTAGATGGTCACGGATCGGAAAGTTCCCACCCGGCAATCCCACATCCACAGACATCATGAGACCCAGCACTCCCACAATATTTGTGGGATTATTAGGGGATGCCCTATAGGCACACAGTGGCAGTTGGCAAAGTGGGGACTGAGGCAGCAGTGGCGTTCACGAATATCCCTTGGTGTAGTTTGCGTAGTCACGCTACACGTAGCTAAGCGAAGTGCACTTCATGCTAGGCGTAGCTACGCGAACTGCGTAGTGCGGTCGGGAAATGATGTTCGCAATGATTGCACAGTGCTGGATGCTTGTCCGCACTGTGCAATCATTGCGAACAGCATTATGCACAGTGCAAGCAGCCATGTTTTGCCGCTCGAGTAGATTTGTACTCGAGCGGCTGCTTTCTTAACGCGGAATGGTAGTTTCTCATAGCGAACGGTAGCAAGCACGCGCGACCACTCGCAATTAGAAACCTGACCTCTCCGCGCTGAGTAACTTGCCGGGAGGTTTATTGTCCGCGCTCGCGATCCGGCAACTTAATGTTGCCAATCGCAAATGAGGAAAAAGAATCGCCGGGATGTTGATTTTGCTCGCTCGCGTTCGCCAACTTGACGTTGAGGACCGCAAAAAATGCACGCTAAGCGTGTTTGCACTGTGCTATGTACAATTCGCGCAGCACGTAGTTTGACAAACTATGCACACTCCGCGAGCGTAGCGTAGTTTTCTGCCCAGGGATATTCATGAAAAATCAGTGCCTCGCATTTGATCGCCAAAGATGGCAGCTGCTACCGAGTACGAGTAAGAAGACAGATGCAGCGGCGAAGGAAGATTAGATTCCCGGTCTGCGAAAGGAATGAGAGAAACAGTCTGGAATGCACCGTGGAGGGCTCTGAGCGGCAGGTCACCCTGCTGGGAGGCGTTGAGAAGCCTGCTGCCAAGGTGAAGGCCTTGAGACCTGTTTGTGGAGCTGCCGGCGCTACCTGGGCTGATTCCCCTCGAAAGGAGGCTCAACAGCAGGTAGCATAAGGCTGGGGGAACCAAGAGGCTTGGCCCTACTGTATACCCCAGAGAGCATAATATTTCCCTGGAGGATACTGATACCCTGGTCATGCCAAGTTACTGAGAGGGTTAGGGCAGACGCAATATGAGCTACTCCTTCTTAATCATGGCGAAGGTACTCAGGAAACACATGCAGAGCACTCCTGACTCATGCTTGCTCTCTGTGCAAACCAATGAGGGAGAGGAGAATAGACTGCCCCCATGAGAGGCCCCCCGGGGCCGATCAATTCGGTCTGACTTCATGCAGGCCACTACTGTATCTTGTGAAAGTGCCAGAGGCAAAGATAGATGCCATATGCACGGATCTTAATCTACCTGAAGACAAACTTTGCCGACTGGCAGAAAGGTTGACATCCAATGAGAGCACGCAGACTAACATGCCCCCAGATATTACAGCACTGCAACAATCACTGACCACCATGGAAAGTAGAGTTAGGACCCTGGAAGTACGGGCAGTGGACAGTGAAAATAGGCCCCACAGAAATAACATTCGAATAATTGGGGTCCCTGAGCACACACATGGGGAAAATATGTTGGCCTATCTGGAGGCATTGTTGCGTACAGAGGTGGCACAGGAGGGACTCTCCTCATTTTATGCCCTGAAGAGGGCACATAGAGTACCAGCACGCCCACCAATACTGGTGCTCTCGTGCCCAATAATGGCTGGACTCCTCCATTTCAGAGACCGTGATTACATCTTGGCGCAAGCCCCACAATGGTGAGACCTTCAGATTGATAATAGTAAGATCATGATATTCCCAGACATCACCCGAGAAGTTCAAAGGCACCGGGTCACCATCCTAGCTGTCAAAAGACGGATTCAATAACTGAACATGCCCTACACAATGATATTCCCAGCCTGTCTAAAGGTGATCACATCGTCTTTTTGTCCAGTTGTTCCAGACCTGCAAGACTCTTAGACCTGGATCTAATCTAATCAGAGCTGCATCGAGGGGGGCTCCCCATGCCCGATTCCTTGAGGAAGAAAAGCAGGCACAGATTTAAAAAAAGAGCACCGTCCCTTGAAGAGGCTTCAGAAGAATGCCACCAAGTAATTAGCAATGCTGGTACCAGCACCCAATATTCACACAGAGACCAAGAGGACAGGATTTTAGATGGAAATCAGTTTGCTAGCTCTGCGAAGGACTCTGATGCTGACCTACCTAAGGATACTCCTAAATCAACAGATGAGATTATATGAAAGTGGGTTACGAGTAAAATTGTTCATCTTGCATAATGGACTGGAACATCTTGGACAATATGTATGCATTTCACCCTCTGTCTGCCCTCCTCGTGTCTACCGGGGGCTGACCCTGTCTTCACATGACTCTAGATGGGGAGGAACTAGGCTGGGATGTTCTGCATCATCACTGACTACTCTCTTTTACCCCTTGTTACAGTTTCGCGGGTACTCCTGAAAGTAGATATCCGTTGGTATTGTGTTTGGATGGGATCTGGACTTCTACCTGTCCTGGGGAGATGGTGTTAGGGCTTTTATTGTCCGTTGGTTTTTCAGTTTTGTCCAGGGTGTGCCTGGAGAGCAGAGTACAACCTAGACATACTACTCAAAACATATGGGTAAGGAGTAATGAGTGTCCCCGGGGAAAGAGGGCAGATGACACTGATGGACACATGGTACACACTGTAGAAGTTAATTGTCTCTTGTGGAATGTTAGATGGATGAACTCCATAACCAAATGACACAAGGTATATGCCTATCTTGCTAGGAGAGGGGTCCATATTGCCCTGTTGCAGGAAACACACATACCTGCTAAAGAGAGGGCCACACTATAGCTAAGATGGAGGGGTCAGAAGTTCTAAACAGACTACTCCGCCCCTGCCAGAGGAGTGTTGGTGTGGATTAAATCAAGCGTTCTCTTTCAGAGTACCAGCCACCGCGTGGATCCTGAGGGATGTTACATAATGGTAACTGGTAGACTAGATTGCCGATATGTGACAATTTGGTAAGCTAGAGGGCAAAGATGTGACAATTCGGAGTGTTAATTCCCACAATGTAAACCAAATCTCATTCCTTGCAACCCTTTCCAGAATATTAGCACCATACCTAGGGGGGATCGGTGATTCTTAGAGAAGATTACAATTGTGTGGCAGACATTGTCTTGGATCATTCTCAACCTCCTCTGACGGCGTCCCCCATTGTCACAATTGCTGAGGCGCTGAGATACTGGCAGATGCAATGGAGTCTTATTGACTCATGGAGAACACTACAACTAGAAGACAAACTATTCATTTTTCTCACACTTACATGATTTACATGTCCGGTTAGATGCTATCCTATGTACGCCCAATGTCCAGGACCACAACATAACCAGTGAGTCCTTAGCTAGAACAATCTTGGACCATAACCCCCTCCTGATGGGATCCTGTTTGACACAAGCTAGGCTGTGTATTCTTACCTGGCACCTAAAGCCAGAATCCCTGGTAGACCCAGTAGTTTCAGTCAGTAATACGGACGGCCATAGAGCAACACGTTGCAGAGAGAGAAGGTACAGCATCAAGCCCACTTGTGGTATGGGATGCCTTCAATGTAGTGATTAGGAGAAGATGTATCTCCGAGTCAGTGGGAATTCGAGGAACTGTTGAAAAGAAGACGCAGGCAAACATCCTCCTCAACAACTTACACAACACTGATTTTAAGTTAGGGTAACTTTTTAGTCAGTGTCGTGTAAGTTGTTGAGGAGGAGGGTGTGTGGTATTGGTTCGTATGTGTCGTGTTGTGCGCGTGGATTGTCTTGTGGTATGATAGTGAATGATAGCGCGTGTTTGTGTGTGCACGTGTGGAGTGTGTAGAATGCATGGGATATGAGAATGTTTATGTCGTAGGGAAGGCAGTTGCTGAAGGAGGAGGGTTGGAGGTTGGAGGCGTGTTCGGTGCCGCTGTATTTATACTTCATGAATGGTGTCAACTGGAAGTACGAGTAGTTGTAATGTCAGATGTGACACATCTGGTTGTGATGAAATCAGGAGTAGGAGTGGTGTTAGTGATGTTATTGAATCTGGTTCCACTCGTACCAATATTGGTGTTGAAGGTGAGGCTTTACGCCGTGGTAATAGAACGAGGAAGTTGCCTGTACGGTTTACTGATTTTAAGTTAGGGGTAACTTTTTAGTCAGTGTCGTGTAAGTTGTTGAGGAGGAGGGTGTGTGGTATTGGTTCGTATGTGTCGTGTTGTGCGCGTGGATTGTCTCGTGGTATGATAGTGTATGATAGCGCGTGTTTGTGTGTGCACGTGTGGAGTGTGTGGAATGCATGGGATATGAGAATGTTTATGTCGTAGGGAAGGCAGTTGCTGAAGGAGGAGGGTTGGAGGTTGGAGGCGTGTTCGGTGCCGCTGTATTTATACTTCATGAAATAAAGAAGTAAGGAACTGGATTTGCCTGTGTCTTCTTTTCAACACATGGCGACGAGCGGGATTCAGCGGCACTGAGCACAATATCCTTGTGGATTTATTTTTTTTTCTCAATTTTTTTTTTTTTTTTTTTTACCACATTGGATTTACTAATACTGCGAATTGCTTATCGATTCCCAAAGAACTCTATGAATTTTCTAAAGGCGCTCTTTAAGCTTCATCTCAAGAGAAACTCTGAAGTGGCAAAATTTTGCTCGGAACTTTTACCTTCAGTAACGTGTACGTATTGCCGTTACATCTTGCATTTTTCAAGAGGCTGAATTTTCTTCATCAATGCATGAGTAGATTGCGATCATGGATGCGTGAGCGTACTATGACGCACGTTCATATTACATCCTAGCAACTGGATGATGCGAAGGACACGCTTTTGTTTTCAAGCTTCCGTAGTGTGTCATTAGCGTGTGTGCATCACCACGTACTACTACGCAACGTGGCGGCCATTTTTAATTTTGTTTAAAGGTATCCTAGCAACAAGTGCCGAGCGCCGAACATTTTATTTACCTTTACATCGTGTGCATTAAGGAGCTTTTATCGTCCAGTCCTTAATACATGGAAGTAAGCGCTTATTTTTTTTATTGACTTTTCCTGGCTATTGAACTTAATGTTTAATACTACTGGATTATTTGGATCTACAAGCAAATTTTCTTTTGGAAAGGTTTGAAATTAAAACTGTGATGAACTTTTTGCCCAAATTGAAGTACAACAAAGGATATAACTGGAACTTTGGTGAACTTTTTGGGCAAGAATTGAATTTTGGAAAGAAATATTTTTTTTATATTTTTTTTTTGAAGCAATTGCATTGTATTTCTTTTACGTATTTAAGATGTCTTCGATTCATCCACCGCCATTCTTTTTAGCAGAATCTCGTGAACCCCCTATTGCATGGGACTTATGGGTTGACATGTTTGAAGCTTATATAGAGGTTTTAGATGAAGAAGAATGTTCACAGGAAAGGAAAGTGTCTTTACTTAAACACAGACTAGGTGCAGTAGGTTTAAGGGAGTTTAAGAATTTACCTAAAATTGAGAATGCTGGCGATATGGGTGTTTATCAATGTGCTGTTAAACAAATGCAGGAAAGGTTTGGGAGGAAAATTAACGTTGTTATGGAAAGGTTTAAGTTTTATTCGAGGGCTCAAAAAGTGGATGAGTCGATTGATCAGTATGTTTCAGTCCTGGGAGGTTTGGCTGTTACGTGTGAGTTTGAAAGTATGACATATGACCAGGTTTTACGTGACCAAATTCTTATGAAAACTAAATCTAAAAAAATTCAGGAAAAGTTATGGTCATCAGGTAGTACTTCATTAAAAAATGCCATTGAAGTGGCTAGAGGTGTAGAAATCTCGGACCAATGTATTCGTGAAGTTAGAAATGAGAAAAATGACTCTGAATCTAGTTCAGTCAATGTGATAAATAAGGACGACAAATCCAAGTACAAGAATGATAATAAGTCATTTTGTAATTACCCTAACAAGAAAAACTATGAGAAAAGTTATGAGAAAAGTAATGAGCAAAAGAAATTTGTATGCTATAGGTGCGGATCTAGCAACCATTTAGCAAATTATAAATGGTGTCCTGCACTTGACAAAATATGCACCAATTGTAAAAAAAAGGGACATTTTACTAGAGCATGTCACAACTTTAAATCTAAGGTTAATTGTGACCAAGAAGATGATCAAGATGATATTTTTCACGTTGTAGGTGAAATTTCCAGTGTGCATGATGAGTCAATTAAGGGGACGGGTAAAGTTAAAAAGCTACCAACATGTATCATCAACATTGACGGTCTGGAAGTTAAAGTAATGGTGGATTCTTGCGCATGGCATACCATGATGGGCATGGATTTATTTAAAAAACTTTGGCCGAATAGATCATTATCTGAACCGGATGTACATCCAGGAAGTTATTCTGGACATAAAATAGTTTTAGAAGGTTTTATATTGGCTAAGATTAGTTTTGGACATAATTTGTGTCAAGGCAAAGTATATATAGCTAACAAAGGTGCAACTATTTTGGGATGGCCACACATAACAGATTTGGGGATGAAAATTGATCCTAGTTTAGATTTTCCTGTTTATTCTATTCAGGATGACTGCAGTGAGATTAACAACTATTCATTTCTTAAGGAAAAATTTCCTGATGTGTTTTCCAATGGCATCAGCAAGATGGTTGGATTTAAACATAGAATTATTTTAAGAGAAGGTGCGTGTCCCATGAGACAAAAACCTAGGAACGTACCTATTAGTTACAGAGAGAAATTGGGGGAAATAGTAAAAAAATTGTGCAAGGAGGAAATTATTGAACCGGTAGAGAGTTCAGACTGGGTTTCTCCAGTGGTGATTTCCCTTAAATCCAATGGCGATTTGCGCATATGTGTCGATTTAAGATGCCTAAATGAAGCCATTTGGGTCGATTCATTTCCTCTTCTGAATCTACAAGAACTTACATCTTCTGTAGGGGGTTCCTCTTGGTTTTCCACGATAGATTTGACAAGTGCGTATCACCAAATTGTTTTGGATGAAGATTCTAAGCATTGCACTGCATTCATTACCACAGAAGGAATGTTTAGATACAAACGTATGCCGTTTGGCCTTGCAAGCGCCTCTGCAGTATTTCAAAGAGAAATGCGTAGAATATTGCAAGGGATTAAAAATGCAAAGGTATTTCAGGATGATATTTTAATATATGGAAGGAATAAGGAATGTCATGATGAACGTTTATATGATGTCTTAGAAGTATTGAGGAGAAGTGGATTAACTATCAAAAATGAGAAGTGTGTCTTTGGAAAACCTGAGGTGGAGTATTTAGGACATGTTATATCCAAGGATGGTATTCGACCAAAAATTAGTCATGTGGATGCAATTCTAGCTGTTCCTGAGCCTACAAATAAGGAACAATTAATGTCGTTCCTAGGATTAACAGAGTTTTACTCACGTTTTATTGAAAATTATGCATCTAAAGTTGAACCATTAAGGTTATTGCTAAAAAAGGGTGTAGCATTTGCATGGGAAGAGCAACAAAAAATGTGTTTTGAAAGGGTGAAAAGAGAGATTCTTACAACACTGTGTTTGAAACCCTTCTCGCCAACTGCAGAATGAGTATTGCCTGTGGATGCGTCTGGGTATGGCATTGGTGCTGTGTTCTCTCAGTGTATTAAATCAGAAAAGTGGGTTGTTGCGTATGCTTCACGCACGTTAACAAAGTCAGAACGTAATTACTCTGTAATTGAGAAGGAGTTATTGGCCGCTTCATGGGCTGCTGAGAGATTTAGGATATATGTGTGGGGGAGGAAGTTCAAAATTTGTACTGACCATAAACCTTTGGTGAATATTTTGAGACCTGAAGGTGGGAAGAATGTAACTCCTAGGTTAGCTCGCTTAGCTTCAAAGTTACAAATGTTCAGTTTTGACATAGAATATATTCCTGGTAAGGATAACGTGGTTGCGGATGGTCTTTCAAGATTACCAAATGTAGATTCAACAGGAACTGAGATCAACAGTGACTGCGAAATAGCTTTTACCATCAAGGATGTATTTTTGATTGATGAAAAGGATGTCAATAACATGTTATCCGAAGCGTCATGGATGTGCGAGATGGACAAGGATGTTGTTTTGAAAGAGGTTAAACAATTCATAACAAATGGTTGGCCAAGAGAGTCTAACTTACGGGGTGAATGTGCTGCGCTTTGGAAAGTCAAAGAGGAACTGTGTGTTGTTAAAGATATTGTTTTAAGAGGGGACAGAATTGTGCCTCCATTTAGTTTAAGAGAGAATATTGTTGAGAAAAGTCACATAGGGCATGGTGGTATGTCCAGTACAAAAAGGAGAATTAAAGAGTGGTTTTGGTGGCCAGGAGTTGATGCTATGGTGGATCGTTTAGTAAGGAATTGTAAAGTTTGTTGTTCCAGCGATAAGGTGGCGAAGCCGTTGAGTGTGCCTTTAACTTTGGTGGAGTTACCTGAGTATCCGTGGCAGAAAGTTGCTATTCATTTTATGGGTCCATTTTCAGCTTTATCGGTAAAGGATTGTTAAGCTATTGTATTAGTCGATTATTATTCGAAGTGGCCTGAGGTGAGAATAGTAAATGGGATGACTACTGATGTGGTCATTGAGCTTTTAGAAGATGTGTTTTCAAGGAAAGGGGTTCCGGAAATTCTTGTTTCGGATAATGAGCCTCAGTTTGTGTCACAAAAAATGGAAGAATTTTTAATGGTGATGGGCATCAAGCACATTAAATCATCACTATATCATCCCGAGGGTAATGGTCAAGTTGAGCGCTTCAATAGGGTGGTCAAGAAGTGATTGAATTAGCATTGAGTGCAGGTTTACCCTGGAGGAAAGCTCTACAAGAAAGATTGACAGCATACCGTTTCACCCAGCATTCTGCTACAGGAAAAACACCTTTTGAGGTTTTTAGAGGTAGGAAACCATTCACTGGGTTAGTCCCATGGTGGTTGAGGAAAAGGAATGGTAAAGTGCAGTGCAATAACAACAATATTGATAAAGAAATTAGGTCTGAGGTCAAAAAGTATCAGGATCGTAGTCAGCAGTATCATGGAGGTAGATGTAGTTGGCCGTTGGTTAAGATAGGTCAAATGGTTCGGGTAAAGAATCCTAGAATTGTGTTGAAGGGTGAAAGTGTATGGTCTAAACCCCTGAAAGTAATGAAAGTGTTTGGCACAACACGACACATACGAACCAATACCACACACCCTCCTCCTCAACAACTTACACAACACTGACTAAAAAGTTACCCTAACTTAAAATCAGTAAACCGGACAGGCAACTTCCTCGTTCTATTACCTCGGCGTAAAGCCTCACCTTCAACACCAATATTGGTATGAGTGGAACCAGATTTAATAACATCACTAACACCACTCCTACTCCTGATTTCATCACAACCAGATGTGTCACATCTGACATTACAACTACTCGTACTTCCAGTTGACACCACTTCCCTCATTAGTCCAAAATCATCACCTAACATATATCCGCTGCACACTCCTTCATCATCACCAGACCGTGTACCTACCCCGCCATCCTTCCCATTGCAAAGACTCAATTGGCGAAAATTCCATCTCCTACCGTCCTTCAACTCTACTGCACTACCAAACACTTTCATTACTTTCAGGGGTTTAGACCATACACTTTCACCCTTCAACACAATTCTAGGATTCTTTACCCGAACCATTTGACCTATCTTAACCAACGGCCAACTACATCTACCTCCATGATACTGCTGACTACGATCCTGATACTTTTTGACCTCAGACCTAATTTCTTTATCAATACGTATGTGTCGTGTTGTGCGCGTGGATTGTCTCGTGGTATGATAGTGTATGCACGACATATACAAACCAATACCACAGGAACCCTGCAACAGGAGACATTGGCCACAGAACAAAAGCTAAGAGAGATCGAAAAAAATTGACCCGAACGTCAAGAACTGCAGGGGACTTTGCTGGAAGCTACAGGAAAGGTGGCAGAGCAAGTTGATAGAGAGCGCTGCTTCATCTACAGGAATTACATGATCCAAGCACAAGTAGGGAGAGACCGCTCCGGGTAGCTCCTAGCGTGGTTAGCCAATCCCGTGAAAAGGGGCTCCGTCATCCTGGAACTTAGTGATGAACACACTCCAATGTTCTTCCGGCAGCAGGATATTAATAAAGCATTCCACCATTATTATGCCAATCTGTCAAGCACGGATGCAGACATAGATTTATTTTTCGGGCCCACGAGGCTACCGACGATAGCCAAGGAAGAGCAGATTTACTGGGAATGGATATAGATATACAGGAAGTCTGGGCTGCCATTCAGTCAATGGCCGGACCCGATGGCTTACCAGTCTAATTTTTCTCTATGCATGTCGAGGTGCTTGGGCCCCAGCTGGTAGAACTCTAAAATCTAGCAAAGCAAAGAGGGAGGCTATCTGAGACCACGAGGGATGTCCTGGTTGTGCAGCTGGTAAAGCCTGGAAAGCCGGCTTTCGATAAAACAGCCCACAGACCTCAATCAATCCTCAATATTTATTATAAGATTCTAAGCAAACTTCTAGCCAAATGACTTCTCTTGTATATGATGACCCTCATTCATCAGGATCAAGTGAGATTTATACCAGGTAATAGCATTTCCTTCAATTTTAAGAGACTTTTGCGAGTGTAGGAAGTGGTTTCCCATTGTAAGGAAGTTGCCTCCATCTTCACAGTGGATAAAGAAAAGGCATTCGACAGTCTGGAAGGGACGTATCTCTTTAGAGTGACGCAGTGGTTCGGACCGGGCTTTGACTTTGTGGAATGGACGGCTTTACTATACACAGAGTCTAGGGCTGGAGTATGACTGGGGGAATTATATCAGGTAGCTACCAGGTTGGCAGAGGAACTAGATAGGGTTGTCCCTTATCTCCCCTACTATTTGCCCAAGCTATTGAGGTTCTGTGACAATTGTAAGTGGTGTTTTCGACTCGCACGAATATGGTCGAGTCTGGTATCTACGAACCGCAAATGACGAGTTTAGTAAGTGTGCGCAGTTTCGCTGTGCTAACTTAAACCGTTCGTTTGTTACGTGGGTTTTTCATCTGTACCCACGGGTTCCATCTTAGATACGGCATCCATTTTGTCTCTTGCCCTCAAGTAGCCAGCGAACGGACGTTGTCCGCTTTGCGACCCTGGGACTCCCAAGATATTTGCGGAAGACACATGTCCTTTGTAAATGTCTTTATGATGAGGGGGATGATACTGTAAGGCAGATGGCCCCGCTCGAGGCTCATCTCGCCGTGCCGGTTTTTTGTCTCAGCCGTGCATCTCATTAGGCACGTCCCTTTGATGCCTGTAGCTCGTGTTTCCCGATACCTCCCCTTTTACACCCTTTCCAATCTCCCCACTGTTTCCATCTTCCTCCACACCTGTTCTTGTTCCTTCTTCGATCTGTTTTACTGCTGATTGGAATGTACTAATGGTGGGAAGATGGGTTTTTACAGTTGGGAACCGCCAAATGTTTCCGCACTTATGTTCCGGACCTTGTGAGTATCAAAGTGACCAAAGCGACCCCTCTGGGGGATGATTATGGGAACCGGGTTGTAAACCTTTGTGTGCTATGCAAACCTATGGGAGAATTCTGTATAAAAGGAGCGATCCACAGAACCAATTTGAAGCAGTCTCCCCGAACTACACTCGTTGTACTTCCTGTGACTTCTGTGTTTCCCTGCAGCAAATAAACCTTGAATCTTTGACGCCGAAGGAAGTGTCCCGTGTCTCTGTCATTCGTACGCCGGAGCAGGTTACCCACGAAGGTTTCAGGTGTTGTCCCCTGGCACCGCTGGGTCTTAAAGAACCCAGTCCTTCAGTTGGCGCCCAACGTGGGGCTGCATCAGTGGTACCGGTCCAAGCCCGACGATCGTGAGGAACTTCGTGTGAAATCTCCGAGGGAAGGTGCACTCCGCTTCATCGATCCTGTTGTCGAAACAAGTGGCCCGAAGACTTTTCCCGCGAAGATTCCCGCCTCCTGACGGCTGCGACGGACTGCTGCCCTGACTGTAGACCTGTTTTGGCGCCTGGCGTAGACCTTGGTAGAGCGAGACGACTGACGGGCCTTCCTGGTGACGCCATCGATCTTTGAGTTAAGTATTTGTGGGTTGCTCCCAGAGTTCTTGGTTGTGGTTGCTTAGTGGTTGCATGGTTCCATTGCATTTGTGGTTCTTGGTACTTTGTTGTGTTGTTTGACGACTGCAGCCGCCAAAAACCGAGGGTTTTTGCTTTTGACTGGGACTTGGTAAATCCCGTAACCCTTGATGATTGTGAAACTCGGCTAGTGTGCAAGATGCCTGGTCGCAGTACTTTGTTTAGTTGTTTCAGACGTTGTGGTGCGGATTCCCGACTGGAGGACTCGTGTCCGATACCTCCGGTTGGAACTCCGACTTATGAACTGTACAGCAAACATGGGCTAGGCCCGATTACTTTTAATGCTTATTGGATTTGCTATACTAAGAAGGACGGTGTCCTTAGTTGGCCACCTCATGGTAGCTTTGAGACCCCGATCTTAGATAACCTAGAGGCTAAATTGTTCGAGAAAAAGTCAAGGCCGGCCATGTTTGACGCCTTTCGGTTGTGGCGTAAAGAAGCCCGACAGAAAGAAATTAGACAGACTAAACGAAATCAGAGAGATGGTGTTGCTACCATTGTAAAGAAAGCAGAGCAGTTTCAGCGTGATAAGGAGGTTAAGGAAAAGGAAGTGTTTGATAGGTTACAGCGTATGACTATAGATAAATGCTATCCTGCTTTGCCTACGGAGTCGGAAAAGAAGGAAGAAATAGTTGAGGATCCCTTAATGTCTTATCTTATGAAGTCGCCACCACCGTATGTACAGGGTGCCGCAGTTCCTGTGGCCCCCCCTGTACCTGTTCTCCCACCTATTCTTCCTCCGCCTGTTCCTCAACCTGCACCCGTTCTTCCGACTGTTCCTGCTCCTTTGCCTGTTGCTATCCCTACTGCTCCTCCGCTTCCACATACTCCTGCTCCCGCTACTGCTCCTGCTCTGTTAACTCCTGTTGTTGCTTCTGTCTCTACTCCTTCGCTTGTTAGTCCTGTGTGTTATACTTCTCCTTCTACTCGTAGTCGTACTTCTCCTCTTGCGGCTAGCTTCTTTCATTCTCTCGGACCTGTTCTTGGGTCCGCTGGTTCAGATGGTCCTCAGAGACGTAGTCAGCTTCCCGGTAACAGGGAACGTGCTTCGCTATACAATATGGCGATGGGTTGGATGACGCACCCTCTTAGAAATCCTCCACGTGTCGTACTTGATACGTTCTGTCAATTCAATATACCAACCCAAAGATTCGTGTTCGAAGAAATGTGTAAGGTCCTTCGTGATCAGATATCGGCTGATGCACCTGACGAGGTGCTGACCGCTTTGTCTGATTTACAGCTTCAATTCTCGAATGGACTGATAGTGGATACCAACGTTCGACGTGCTGTTGAGCGGTTGCTATCTTTCCGTCCCACTCCTATACCTCAAGCCCTCTTTGTTGAAGATGTTGAAAGACAGCTAGATGAGTCTGGTCAATTTCCCATGCGTGAAGTTCCACCAGTGTGGATGCCAGGCGACGCTAATGCTGCTCCACCGATCTTGCCGCATTTCCAGAGAGTATGGATACATCTCCCATGGAAACGATCAGAAGTGTTACAGGTGAAGCAATCCTTGCCTGACCCTCGCAAAAATCCTGCAGGGTATTATAAAGAATTATCGCAGCTCGTAGACGCTACGATAATGAATCTTGCAGATATCGATATGCTGTTCGGTAATATCGTACCGCAACCGGTATGGGCTAAGATTCGGCACGAAGATCACGCAAACGAATTAGGTGGCGATTGGGCTGCTCTTACTGCGGCCGATACGCGACAAGTTGGCGGGGCTAAGCCTGAACAACTCATTACTGCTCTTCCTCAGAGAATAATTACGCTAATGAAAACTCTTATGCCAGCTATGAGGGTGAATTGGGACAAATTGTCAGCTTGTAGACAGAAGAAGGACGAGAGTGTCTCCGACTTCTTTACGAGATTTGAGGAGGCATTCATTGATCACAGTGGTCAGGATATGAGCACTGAGGGTGGTCAACGGTTGTTTGTGGACAAATTTGTCTCCAACTTATTGCCCGATTTGAGCAATAAATTGAAAAATTCTGAAAGTGCGTGGGCCGTTTCTACCTCGGCTCAAATATTGGCTACGGCACAGTATTATGAGAACAGAGAAAAAGAGGAGAACGACCGCGCCGATAAAAAGACGAAAGAACTCAAAACTAAAGTGTTGTTACAGCAGGCCTATCCCCCGCGTTCGAATCAGAATGCTTCGCAACAAAATAGATCGCAACCACAATCGAATCGATCACAATCCCGAAATGACTCCTCTTCCCAAAGATCTTCGTTAGGGTACGATCAATGTGCCTATTGCAGACAGGAGGGTCATTTAAAATTCAATTGTCCTGTTCTAAACGACCGTAACAGTAGTAATTCATCTAGAGGAAGTCGTGGTGGTTCTCAGCAGGCACCACGTGGTAGAGGTTGTGGTGTTCAAAATGACCGTTCGGATAACTCATCAAATTCCGATAATTGTTTTGACCAACGTGGATCATCGCAAGGACGATCTGCGCAGTACAATGTAGACGATTATTACGTCGATCAGGGAACTGACGACAGTAATTACTAGGACAGCCATAGACAAGGAGAGGGAGTGGTATCAGTTCCGGTTGATCAGAGAGGGCCTTACGTCGCAGTTGCTACATCGGGCGTCGTTGAGCCTTTTCTGTTGGACACTGGTGCCGCGAAAAGTTCCATTAGGCATTCGAAACTCCCTGGCGCACCTTTGTCTGGCTTAACGAATGTTTCCGTTGGATTCTCTGGCGCCCCCGTTAGCAATCCAGTTTCGCGCCCTTTGCCCCTTACAATTGGGCCTCGTGAACTAGAAGCTCCGTTGATTTTGACTACGGGTTGTGGTGAAAATCTTTTGGGCCTGGATTTGCTAAAACGCTTGTATGCAACTCTGTATTGTTCTCCTGCGGGTGTAAAGCTTACTTTAGGAGAGAGGGTTGTCTCTCCTATGTACTTGTCTCTCGATAAGCTTCCACCGGAATTGAGTTCTCTTCCTGCATCTTTGTGGGCAACAGGTCCCAATGACGTAGGCCTGCTTGACATCTCCCCTTATGTTGTTCAGTTGAAATCTAATGTGCGGTTGCCACGTATTAACCAGTATCGTATCTCTCTTGATGGTGAACGAGCATTGTTAGCGATCATTTATGATTTGATCGAGAAAGACGTCATCGAAGAAACGCGGGGAAACGTGTGCAACAGCCCTGTCCTGCCCATTCTCAAACGTACTGATCCTTCAAAACCACCTGTTTATCGTTTTGTTATCGATTTACGGGAGGTAAATAAAATTGTGATTTCTCAGTTTCCCGTTGTGCCTGACATCACGGCACTACTGACTCTGATTCCAGCTTCTGCATCTTGGTTTTCGGTGATTGATTTGAAGAATGCGTTCTTCAGCATTCCCATTGCAGAAGAGAGCAGAGACCTTTTCGGTTTCTCTCTTGGTGGACGCAGCTTCCGGTTCAAACGCGCTCCTCAGGGCTACTGTGAGAGTCCATCGATTTACAGTCAAGCCTTGAAGGGTCAACTGGATGCGTTTTCATTGCCGGCTGGTGCGGCCTTAATCCAATACGTTGATGACTTATTGGTAGCTGCAGATACTCAGGACATTTGCAAAATTGCTACGGTGTCGTTGCTGCAACATCTCTGCGATTTACATCACAAGGTGTCACCTTCTAAACTCCAATATTGTTGTCAAGAAGTAACCTATTTAGGTCACTTATTGTCAAAGGAGGGAAGGCGGTTGACCCCAGAGAGAATTGCAGCAATTGCGCGAATGGCTGTGCCAACAACCCAAAGAGATGTGCGTGCCTTTCTAGGTATCACGTCGTACTGCAGGCAATGGATTCCAAATTTTTCATTGCTAGCGAAACCATTGGTAGCTCTCACGTGCAAGGATGTTTCAACTCCTTTACCATGGACGGAAGAATGTCAGAAAAGTTTTTCTGAATTACGTGATTCATTGTGTTCGGCCCCTGTGTTAGGTACTCCTGACTACAGTAAGCCGTTTACATTATATGTTCACGAGAGGGAAGGTTGTGCTTTGAGTGTCTTAACGCAACCTTTTGGTGGTAAGCAACGTCCATGTGCATATTTTTCCTCGACCTTGGACCCGGTAGCTAGAGCATTGCCGAGTTGTTTGAGAGCAACAGCGGCAGCTGCGGTGTCCATCCGACAATCAGCAGGACTGGTCATGGATAATATGCTTACGGTGATGGTTCCGCATGCAGTCGACACTCTTTTAAATCGTACGAAAACTCAGCACTTGACGAGTGCAAGGTTGTCTGGGTACGAGTTGACGCTGTTGGCAAGCCACATTCAGATAAAACGTTGCAATGTTCTGAATCCGGCGACTTTGTTACCAATTAGTTCAGAGTCAGATGAAATAACAGAACACGACTGTTATTTGAGGACAGAAGAGGAAACAAAAGGTCGAGTGGACCTTAAAAACACTCCTTTGGAAGATCCAGATGGAACGCTGTATGTGGATGGTTCATGTTTTAAACTGCCGAATGGCGATGTGACTACTGCGTATGCTGTCGTAACGTTGAATACTGTTGTTGAGGCTGCAAGATTAAATCAGAATTCTGCCCAAGCTGCAAAACTGATCGCTCTCACTAGAGCGTGTGTGTTAGCGAAAGGGAAACGTGTGAATGTGTTTACCGATAGCCAATACGCTTTTGGCGTCGCCCATAGCTTTGGACGGTTGTGGAGAGAAAGAGGTTTTATGACATCGCATGGTACGAAGATTCAGCATGGTCAGCTTGTGAATGATCTTTTAGAGGCACTTACGTTGCCTAAGCAAGTAGCGATTGTTAAATGTAGTGCGCATCGTAAGGTGACGGATGATGTTGGTCGTGGTAATGCGTTTGCGGATGAGACTGCTAAGGAGACTGCCCGGAACCTTAGTACTCGAATGTACGTGACGAGTTCGGTTAGGTGGCCTACCGAATCGAGTATGTGTGAGGACACTATAGAGAGTGTGAAAGCAATTCAGAATGAGGCCACTGAGACTGAAAAGACGAAGTGGAAAGAAAGTACAGGAAAGTTGGATGTGAATGGTTGTTGGGTTGATTTGTCGGAACATAAGAGATGGATGTTACCGGATGCGTATGTGCTAGCTGTTGTGACAATGGCGCATGGGTTAGCACATATTAGCGTGAAAGGTATTTGTAAGTTGCTGTCTCCTGTGTGGAAGAATGATGGTATCACGAAATGTGCTGAACGCTTGGTTAAGAACTGTATTGTATGTATGTTGTACAATCCTGGGAAGGGAACCCCAACTCCTCTTGGTAGTTTTGCTCCCCCTTCATGTCCCTTTGAGGTGATCCAACTAGACTTCATCCATATGGAGAGATGCAATAACTTGAAGTACGTTTTAGTTGTGGTTTGCGCGTTCTCCCAATGGATTGAAGCCTATCCCCTCAAGGACAACACTGCTTTGTCCACTGCGAAAATCCTACTGAAGGAATATTTTCCTCGGTATGGAATGCCTCGGATTGTATGGTCGGATAACGGAAGTGAGTTTGTGGGGAGTGTGATGAAGAGTGTGTGTAAGGGCCTTGGAATTAATAAAAAATTCCATAGCGCCAATCATCCCCAGTCAGCTGGTTTGGTTGAAGGGTACAATGGCACCCTAAAATTGAAGCTAGCAAAGATTCAGGCTACGACTGGTCTCTCGTGGCCTGACGCTTTACCCTTAGCATTATTGTCAACAAGGGCAACTGTACACTCCCGAGTAGGGCTCAGTCACTATGAAATAGTGTTCGGTCATCCTGCAAATGTTTGGGGGGTCCCTAGGCCGGGTGTGTTCTGTGATCTTGAGTACCCAATGTTGATCGATTATCTTCATGCCTTGACTGCTAAACTGAGGTTAATTCACCAACAGGTTTACGAAGCATTGCCGACGCAGACGGAGGGTCCAGGCCACCAGCTCCAGCCCGGAGACTGGGTGGTGACGCGCAATTTTTCGCGCAAGAAGAATTTGGAGCCCAGATTCACTGGACCCTACCAGGTCCTCCTTGCCACGAGAACTGCTGTTCGTCTAGAGGGTCGGAAAAACTGGGTGCATGCCACCCATACAAAAAAAGTCCCTATTCCGTTGCCGGCAGACTCGTGGGTGAGGAGAGGCATTACATCAACTGAAACCGAAGGATTGCCGGCGTTTGTACCTTTCAGCGACGCACAACCTGTCGGAGAATCCTCAGTGCAGCAGAAAGACACTGTTGAACATTTGTCATCAAAAGACTCAAGACCAGAACATTCAACTGATCAACAGAACGCTGTCTCTTCAACGGATCCCTTGTTTGACGAACAGACACATCCTGGGAAAACTCGATACTTTTTGCGATCCAGCACTAAAGACTAATAAAAGATCCTGTTTTGTCCCTTGACAATTGCATTATCCCGTTTTCCACGATCAGTTTGAACACTCGTATCATTGTAATTATTCTTGTATATATACATTGAGTTTCGTTCCTCATATTTTTGCTCCCACAGCTGAGAGACATTTTGCATACACATAATTGTGAATAAAGGCCGTAGGGCCGCGCGTGTACTTCCTTCTGGTTAGTAGGTCTTGACACTAGGTTAAAGAACGTCGGTTCCTGGGAACTCCTAGGGATTGACTACTGCTACACAGAACGAAGTGCGTCAAGAAACGTTGCGGACGGTCATAGGGAATGGCATTTTCGAAGCTGATGGACTTGGAAGAAGCTCAGGCGCAAAGGTTCAAGCTACAACAACTTAGTCGTACCAAATGTTTTATGTTTCAAATTTTCGTATTGCTTTTGACTGTTTCTGCATTATTGGCGGGTGGGGTGTATTACATGATGTCTTGTTTCTTGTCTCCTGCCATACCTACTCCTACCCCTGACCCTAAACTTACCACCATTGCATCTTCCCATTCTTTTCACATCTTACCCGAACACGAGCAGGCTAGACGTGCAGAATTCCGCAACAATTCCTTTATTCAGCTCCTTCACCAGCACCAGTTAGTGGTTAACACTACTAATTGTTGGGTGTGTGGGTTGATGCCACATACCACGGATAAGGGAATTCCATATCTGGTGTTACCGTATAGTTCCCAAGGGTCTGCTCGAGCATTTCAAACAATGTTTTGAAGCGCACTTGAATCTCACCCCAGTCGAGAGCCACGTTCTCCCTACCTTGGCCCTGGCTCGTACTATAAGCCTTTGTCTATAGCGATTGAAGACTTAGATAGAGATATCTATGAGCCATCGCTCATTCCAGTGGAAGAGGTACAAGCCTATAGCCACTCACTTGACTGCTGTTTCCATTGTAAGGATACCGGACTCGCTGTGTTGCTTCCCGCGTTGCCAGAAGAGAAGGACTGCCAAGATCTCCGTGTTCCGCTCTGCTGCCTCCCCGGGGACTCGCTGGTGTGAGCGAGAGCTGCTGTCTGCTGCTCTGACCGTCGCTCCCAGCTTGAGTCTCCAGGGTTGAGGCAAGGGCGTAATTAAGGACTACATCTAGCCCGGGGGACTGCGAGGACCAGCAACCCCTGCCTGGAGCAGCTGCTGCCTCTTCCCCCAGGCGACACGCCCACGGACACGCCCACCGGCGAAATCACTACATTAATTTGTGACACCCGCTTCGCGGGCGCCACTCACTTGACTGCTGTTTCCATTGTAAGGATACCGGACTCGCTGTGTTGCTTCCCGCGTTGCCAGAAGAGAAGGACTGCCAAGATCTCCGTGTTCCGCTCTGCTGCCTCCCCGGGGACTCGCTGGTGTGAGCGAGAGCTGCTGTCTGCTGCTCTGACCGTCGCTCCCAGCTTGAGTCTCCAGGGTTGAGGCAAGGGCGTAATTAAGGACTACATCTAGCCCGGGGGACTGCAAGGACCAGCAACCCCTGCCTGGAGCAGCTGCTGCCTCTTCCCCCAGGCGACACGCCCACGGACACGCCCACCGGCGAAATCACTACATTAATTCGTGACACCCGCTTCGCGGGCGCCACTCACTTGACTGCTGTTTCCATTGTAAGGATACCGGACTCGCTGTGTTGCTTCCTGCGTTGCCAGAAGAGAAGGACTGCCAAGATCTCCGTGTTCCGCTCTGCTGCCTCCCCGGGGACTCGCTGGTGTGAGCGAGAGCTGCTGTCTGCTGCTCTGACCGTCGCTCCCAGCTTGAGTCTCCAGGGTTGAGGCAAGGGCGTAATTAAGGACTACATCTAGCCCGGGGGACTGCGAGGACCAGCAACCCCTGCCTGGAGCAGCTGCTGCCTCTTCCCCCAGGCGACACGCCCACGGACACGCCCACCGGCGAAATCACTACATTAATTCGTGACACCCGCTTCGCGGGCGCCACTCACTTGACTGCTGTTTCCATTGTAAGGATACCGGACTCGCTGTGTTGCTTCCCGCGTTGCCAGAAGAGAAGGACTGCCAAGATCTCCGTGTTCCGCTCTGCTGCCTCCCCGGGGACTCGCTGGTGTGAGCGAGAGCTGCTGTCTGCTGCTCTGACCGTCGCTCCCAGCTTGAGTCTCCAGGGTTGAGGCAAGGGCGTAATTAAGGACTACATCTAGCCCGGGGGACTGCGAGGACCAGCAACCCCTGCCTGGAGCAGCTGCTGCCTCTTCCCCCAGGCGACACGCCCACGGACACGCCCACCGGCGAAATCACTACATTAATTCGTGACACCCGCTTCGCGGGCGCCACTCACTTGACTGCTGTTTCCATTGTAAGGATACCGGACTCGCTGTGTTGCTTCCCGCGTTGCCAGAAGAGAAGGACTGCCAAGATCTCCGTGTTCCGCTCTGCTGCCTCCCCGGGGACTCGCTGGTGTGAGCGAGAGCTGCTGTCTGCTGCTCTGACCGTCGCTCCCAGCTTGAGTCTCCAGGGTTGAGGCAAGGGCGTAATTAAGGACTACATCTAGCCCGGGGGACTGCGAGGACCAGCAACCCCTGCCTGGAGCAGCTGCTGCCTCTTCCCCCAGGCGACACGCCCACGGACACGCCTACCGGCTACACGCATAAAGCATCTTGTGGACTCACGCGACGCGGGATGCGCGCGGGACCAAGCGCGGGACTAAGCCCGGACAAAGGGCGGGCCGTCTGTGGCCGTCCGGGGTCGACCGAGGACGGGACGGGTCACCCCTCTTACATCGACTTCAGGAGACTGAGCCCACCTGTTTACTTGTCCACAATACCCCTCAATGATGGCTCTGAAAAAATTGCGCTCAAGAACAATTTACATGAAACGCATGGGTACAGATGCAGCCATTAGAAAATCTGTGGATAAATCATTAAAACCTGGCCAAATTACCAACACACCCGCAATAACCAAATACTTTTCTACTCTTTCCGAGAAAAATCACTCATCACCTCGAACATCGGTAGAAGAAAATAAACATATTTCTATCTCTATCGATAGTGAACGTCAGTCAGAATTATTAGCTGTACTAGGGAACAATAATCAAGAATCATCTAATCCAGAGTCAAATCAGCCAAAAAATTCGCCCTCGGAAGAGTATTCCCAACTGATCCTATAAATGTCGCAAATAACACCTATCAGACAACAGGAGAACAAATCAGCTAATGAGGTCTCCAAAGAGCAGAAATTAACGTCTTCGCTAGGAAAAAAACAACCATTCACTAGTTCCCCAGATAAATCACCCAATCTGTTCACTAATCCAATCTTACAAATCTTTATTTTCCTAACGCGACCCTTCCAGCTGCCTTTCCACCCCTGTCTAAAATACTCTTCTCCCTTCAAGACATTCTGGAATCAGTTCTCACACATCTCGGCCAAATCTTAGCCAACTCAGATGACACATTGGACGTCCAAATAGGCATTCTCAAACATCTGGTGGAAGAAAAAAAGAAAAAAGAGTCACCCAAAGCCTCTTCTGTGGAACTAGAAACGGTCAGCCAGGTACCATCTGAAGATGGTTGCAAAAAAAGTTCAAGATCTCAAAAAATGCAAAGTGTAAGTACGCAAACATCAGATGCGAAAATAAAGGAGAGTGAATTTAAGAATTTGCAATCTAAGGAAAACTCACCCTTAATCTTCTCTCTAAAAAAGCTTTTCAGTGAAGAAAAGGAAAACACTTCTGAAAATAGTCTCAAAAACTATCCCATCTTTTCCAATAAAGAAACTGAGATTGGCTATGGTAAGATATCCACCGAAAATAATATACATTTGTCGAATGATAGCAAAGACAATGAAACCAAACAGACAGGAAAAATCGAAAAAATCACTGATGTGAAAGAAAATATGGGCAAGAAAAAGCGAGGACGTCCCCTGAGAAGAATCCATAAGAAAAAAGGGAACAAACTCAAATTTCAAAAACATACTTATGCTAACTTGGAGATCACTCCACCGACTAAAATAACTACGCCGACGAAGCCTTTGAATCCTAATGCAGAGGAATATTGCCAGTCAATAGTAAGAAAACCACTAGAGCAAAATATCGTCAATCCAAAAAATCTACAAGACCACATAACTAGGCAGTGGGACAGAACAACATCAAAACTCTTAACTATCGAGGAACTCTTTCCAACAGATAATATCCCGCTCAATCGAGGAAGAATAGTTCAGCTATTGCAAGAAATTCCTTCCTTGATTTCTCTGACAAGTAGAGAAATAGACCTAGTAAGCTTTCCAAAAATAGAAAATACTCAATTCGCACAAGTGTCATTCTTCTCTTCAGTTCTCCCGGGTCTAATCATGAGAGAAAAAGAAATCCTACAAAAACACGGATATGATGTAATCTCAATTTCAGACATCAAAACCAACTTGCAAAATTCCGTAGTAACTAAACAACATCTCATTGATAAAATACCTAACATAGAAAGGGATGAACGTACACTAAACTATATGAGGAAAGACAAATTAAAAATACAAGTAAGGCAAGGCGAAAGGTCGGTGTGGTCAAGGAACATTAATCCAAAAGAAGATGAAGATTACCAACAATCTTGGTCGTGGTTACCTGAAGCATTAAACGGCAACAAAATGGACAATTTACATCAACGTCAGGTTTAACAAAGGTCTGAAAATATCCCTATGGAATATGGCCGGGAAAACTCACAATAAAATGAAAGGTGTAACAAAAGATAATCCAGATATTTTAGTGTTACAGGAAACATGGTCAACCACCTCCTTTACGCAAAAAGGATATTACGTCTACGACAACCCAGCAAAAGAATCTAAAAGGGGTCACGCGAAAGGAGGTATGGCAATCCTACTAAAAGAAGACTATAGCTGGTCACAAGAAAGTATTGATACATATTCGCACAATCTACAATGTATCAAAATTCAACTCAGACTACAGCCTACTGACACTTATAAGAAAATATTACTCTTCAACATTTATGCACCACCAAGTAAAAAACATGACTCCTTATTCGATCATCTCTTAGAAACCATATCCAACATCCTCGAAGATCAACATCATTTACCGTATATTTTGATGGGTGACCTAAACGCCAAAATATCAAATAGCGAAATAAAGAAATGGTCATCGTTATTTAAGGAGGAATCACTGGAAATAGCACTCCCGCAACTTCCGAAAGGAGTGAAGTCGGACAAAAGAGGAAGCCTGTTATTATCGTTTCTCCCAAGTATAAATGGGATAATCCTAAACGGAAATATTAATGGAGATAAGCCAGCTTCATTCACAAGACAAGGAAATGGTGTCTCCTCCATCTTAGACTACTTTATATGTGAGAATGAGCTAAGAGAACAAATTTCCGACTTGTCTGTCAAGTTTAACGATGAAAGTGATCATGCCACTCTCTGCCACCAATCACTTATCAGACCGACCCAATATTCAGTAAGCCCATAATAGAAGTAAATCCAGTCCAGCGTCGGATTTATTGGGAGGCGGAAAACTTGGACTATTTGAAAGAATTAATCACACAATTCCAATTGTTAACCAATATTTACTCTGAAGATCCTATCAAAAACTATGAAATTGTACTACATGAACTCAAAAATGCAATACAATGCAAATTAAAACAGGACAGACCAGCACAAAGAAAGTGCGTCAGCAAGTACAAAAACTGCAATCAGCCAACGGTTAAAATGCTAAACAGGATGATTCGGGCTCAGTACCTGTGTAAAACACCATTATATAAAGCTGAAATAAACAAATTAAAGAACCAAATCCGTAGGCAACGTGCCAGACAGGAAAGGTTGACACAGGATCGTAACTGGATGGATATCCAAATAGCAGCAAGGCAATGTAACCAACGAAAATACTGGTCCTTGATTGCAAAGATGACGGGAACTAAAAAGAAGCTCGAAGCAATTCCCGTCTCAGAAGAAGATTGGGTCACATTTTTAAAGGATCTGTATAAATCCAACATGAAGGGTAAGGCGAGAAACGCATTTGAACAGAAAAAGGAAAACAACGACACAAAACTCTCCAGGGCCTCGGCAGCGTCAATTGCCTTGAATATCAAAAAGGCAAGAAGTACGGGTGCATCCGGTCCTGACCAGATCCCGATAAAGGTTTATCAAGCCGACTATAAAGCTTGGGGCCAGATGCTAGCGCCACTATTTAATCACATATTCGACTCTGGGAACATTCCAAACTCGTGGAAAGGAAGCACAATAATTCCTATCTATAAAAAAGGAAAAAGGACTATTGCTGGCAATTATAGGCAAATTGCCTTAATGGATTCTGGCGGAAAGATCTTTGCGGCTGAAATTCTTGACCGGTTAAAGCTTTGGGCTTTTTCAAATGGACTAATCCCCATGTTCCAAGCCGGGTTCCGATCGCACCACTCGGTTACGGATAATATAGCTATCTTTCAATTTCTATTAGATAAATACGTAACCGGGAAATCGCAAACAATATATGCAGCCTTCATCGACTACTCAACAGCATTCGACAGGGTCGATAGACCGACATTATGGTCGAAACTGAGAAAAATGGGTATTCCAGAGCCTTTATTGCAACTAATTGTGAACTTACATAGCAATACCTGGTGCCGTGTCCAAATGGGGGGCGAGAGGGGCATGTCAAAAATAATACATACGTCTAATGGCCTAAAGCAAGGGTGTCTGTTGGCCCCGATTTTATTTTCTCTCTACCTGAGCGACCTGCCGTCGCATTTACAACAAGGGCAAAGCACCCCACCGAAAATGGCATCTCATCCGATACATTGTTTACTTTATGCGGACGATATCGTTTTGTTTGATCTGACACCCTTTGGTCTCCAAAATCTCTTGGACACTTTATACAAATACTCGAAAGATCATTTTCTAACTCCAAACATAAATAAAACTAAAGTAGTTGCATTTACAAAAAAGAAGAAAGAAGTGAGGTTCCAATGGAAACTGGGATGCGAGATCTTGGAACAGACTAAGGAATATACTTATCTTGGAAGAATCTTTGCGCATAACTTGAGTAACAGGAAGCAAATCACCCATCTAAAAAGGAAATGTGACCTACATGCAGGCGCAATATCACGCCTGTATAGGAAGACTGGAAGTAGGCACTTCTCAGCATTAATAAAAATATACAGAGCCAAAATATCTCCGGTTCTATCTTACGCCTCAGAACATATTCCCCTAAAACAATGGAGTTATATGGATACAAATGAAGGGAAAACATTAAAAAAACTACTGAAAGTTTCCAACTCAACACCTGTACAGGCCCTAAGGCTCGAATGTACGATCACCAGCTCATTTGCAATATCAATAGCAAGCCTCATAAGGTGGGCCTATAACCTTCTGCATGCTAAGGCGGGTACCCTACGACATCTGCTGAAAATTGAGATCTTTAGAGAGGATGCCATCAACTCTACTTTTGTGAAAAACCTGGGAGAGGCGTTCAGTCTAGCAAAAATTAAAGCAGAAATGTTATCCTCTTGGACACCCGCACAACACAAACTATTCTTAAAAACATTTTCACCAAAATTAAGTTATGAGTTAGATTATTTACATTGTACTAAACTATCCCTGTACAAACCTTATGCTGGCTCCCAAGAATATAAGTTAAAATTGCCATATCTGGAATACACTCTTACCCATGGCGTAAGGCGTACGATTATGATGTTACGTCTGGGTATTCTCCCTTTGTTATCTTTTACCTCCACCTGGAAACCAAACAGTTCCTCTCAATGTAACCTGTGTTCGGGGGGTAAACAGAACTTAGAACACATGCTCTTCGTATGTCCAAATAAAGTCGTTGTTACTGCTAGGGTAACATGCCTGGAACCAATATATCGGTCCTGCAGGATCACGAAAGCAAGGGATTTCATCTTCATGTGTGCTAATCCACCTAACGAATATGTTTGTAATAAGATTTATAAATTTTTTAAAATAACACTGAAAATGTTTTAAATTATATGCAAATGTACTATGTATTATCCTTTTAATGATTTTGTGGTCCTCGAAAGAGTACCGAAACAAAATAAACTTTTGACTTTTGACTTTGTACAAACCTATAGGGTCCTGAGTAAGGTTGAGTACAGTGCGCTCATGAGTGATAAACAGCTTAAAAGCTCGCCTCCGATATGGGTCGTACCCCACATTGGTAATTTTTGTCTAATGGGTCGTGGCCGAAGACCGAAAGCCCGACTTGGAGAGAGTGCTTGCACTGAAAATTACATGCTGCCGATGATCTCGTCCCCTGTCTTTCTGGCTGCCAAGGGTACCTACTTTGTCTGTCATGATCGTGCGTATGCATGGTTGCCCTCTGACTTCATGGGCTCATGTTTTATCGCAAACTTGTTGCCTCCGACGTTCACTGTAGATGCAGATTATCACAAGACTAGAGTTGTGAGAGGCGTAATTAGCGAAGAGAATACTGCCGGTCAAGAGGCAGGAGACTTTTTCAAGGGTTTCCTCCCGTTTTGGGGACCTATGGTTAATAGTAGGAACCTGAGACAGTTGACTCGAGTGGTAGAATCGACAGCTAATATTACTGCCAGTGCCCTTGGTAATATCACCACAGAACTTCAGGCAGATAGACTCATGACGTTACAAAACCGTATGGTTTTAGACGTGATCTTAGCAGATCGAGGTGGGGTATGTAAGGTGATCCATTCGAGCTGCTGTATTTTCATTCCTGATAACGCTCCGACTGTTTATCAAGCCATCTCAAAGTTGCATAAGATCTCTGAATCCATACACGTGGATGTAGGGGATTGGACGCTACTTGGGTGGTTTTGGGGCCTGATGTCGACTTGGGGTTGGAAGATTCTGATGATTATCGGAGTCGTTGTGGCGTTCATGTTCACGTGTTGCCTTTGTGTGCAGTGCGGTCCTGCCTTATGTGGCCTCTGTGCTACAACGTGTATGAGACAGCCGCCTGTTACCAATGGAACTCGGTTGGACAGAGCTATGCTACAGCAACATCTAGATGGTCTGATGAATATCGAGTATGATTCCGACTAGTGCTTGCCTACATGAGGGCAAAAGGAGCGTCTGAGGTTCCGTGACAATTGTAAGTGGTGTTTTCGACTCGCACGAATATGGTCGAGTCTGGTATCTACGAACCGCAAATGACGAGTTTAGTAAGTGTACGCAGTTTCGCTGTGCTAACTTAAACCGTTCGTTTGTTACGTGGGTTTTTCATCTGTACCCACGGGTTCCATCTTAGATACGGCATCCATTTTGTCTCTTGCCCTCAAGTAGCCAGCGAACGGACGTTGTCCGCTTCGCGACCCTGGGACTCCCAAGATATTTGCGGAAGACACATGTCCTTTGTAAATGTCTTTATGATGAGGGGGATGATACTGTAAGGCAGATGGCCCCGCTCAAGGCTCATCTCGCCGTGCCGGTTTTTTGTCTCAGCCGTGCATCTCATTAGGCACGTCCCTTTGATGCCTGTAGCTCGTGTTTCCCGATACCTCCCCTTTTACACCCTTTCCAATCTCCCCACTGTTTCCATCTTCCTCCACACCTGTTCTTGTTCCTTCTTCGATCTGTTTTACTGCTGATTGGAATGTACTAATGGTGGGAAGATGGGTTTTTACAGTTGGGAACCGCCAAATGTTTCCGCACTTATGTTCCGGACCTTGTGAGTATCAAAGTGACCAAAGCGACCCCTCTGGGGGATGATTATGGGAACCGGGTTGTAAACCTTTGTGTGCTATGCAAACCTATGGGAGAATTCTGTATAAAAGGAGCGATCCACAGAACCAATTTGAAGCAGTCTCCTCGAACTACACTCGTTGTACTTCCTGTGACTTCTGTGTTTCCCTGCAGCAAATAAACCTTGAATCTTTGACGCCGAAGGAAGTGTCCCGTGTCTCTGTCATTCGTACGCCGGAGCAGGTTACCCACGAAGGTTTCAGGTGTTGTCCCCTGGCACCGCTGGGTCTTAAAGAACCCAGTCCTTCACTATGGAACCTCTGGCCACTCGGGCCAGAACAGAGATTCCCTACCAAGGCTTGGAGGTAACGGGTAGACATCACCACATTGCGCTATTTGACAATGACCTCTTACTTTTCCTCCAGCCTGTGAGCGAGGATTTTGAAGGGGCAAGAGAGCTCCTTGCACATCTTGAACAGGTATCAGGACTATTAGCTAACTGGATAAAATATTGCCTGTTCCCTACAGCAGCAGGTAGAGATAGACCGGCAGTAGTGGACAAAGTGATATGGGAACCTAGTTGCCTCTCTTAATAGGGGTCAAAATCTACCACAAACCGGAGGACCTTTTGGAGGTTAATATCGGGAAAGCTATCTGGTGTGTGAAGATAAATATGGAGTTCTGGGTGGCACTCCCCTTCTCAGTGATGATCAGTCGCCCTATTAAAAATGGTGCTTGCCACTGTTGTTTTATTACTTTGTAGTACCCCCAGTGTGGACCCTGGTGGGTATATTCCACAACTTACATTTATTGATAACAACCTTTATTTTGGGAGCCGGCAGGAGTAGTGTGGCACTGACCACCATTCACCAATCTAAAGTGGCAGGTGACCTGGAACGCCCGGACGTTGAGAGTTACTATTTAGCCACGCAGCTACAGTGACTCACGCAGTGGGTAGTTGGAAGGGTCAGCATCCAGGAGAGAACACTTGGAACCCTCTGTGCCCATCCTGTGTCTGATATACCACATCATGTTGCAATTGCCCGCCCTGGGGTTGGAGGACAGCTCTGAATTTAGAGTACTTTGCAAGTGTTTGGTTAGGAGTCTACAGAAACAGAAAAGTAGGCGTCCATACACCCCAGACCTTCTATTGGATCTTATTCTGGAACTTCTCTATGGGGGGACTGGAGTGGTTTGAGAGAATGGACGGTTGCCAGAGCAACAACTCTTGGAGCGTTATACGAGGATGGCTCTCTATTACCATTTGAAAACTTCTGAGAACATTATGATCTATTCCAGGGTCACTTCTTGTTAAACAGAGCCCTCGCTGTGGCGCTACACAAAAACTGGAGGACAGGGATTTCTGAACCTTCACTTTCAGGTGGGTATCAATATGTAGTAGCCTCCTCTGGGACGTAACAGGCTGTCACTTGTTCATACTGCTGGCTTAGAAGCAAGGCATTAGCCACACTTAATAATTAAAGATTACGCTGGGAGGGAGACCTGGGAGTTCCTATTAAAGAGAAACTCTGGGATGAATCAGTGGAGTGCTTCCCAAGAGTGCCTTGGAATGCCTGGTTTCAATTGGTAAACTTTCATGTACTCCACAGGGCACATCTCACACCTGCACTGATAAATAGATACTTCCTGACAGAAACTGCTAAATGCCCCCATTGCGGGTAGGTAGGGGCTGAATTCCATCAGATATTTTGGATCTGCCCAGAGTTGAGAAGCTTCTGGGGGGCAGTGACAGATACCTTAGCTGATGTGACTGAGAGAGAGGTTCACTGCACTTCAGGGCATTTTTTGCAACATTGGTTCCCACACACCTCCAAGACTAAAGTGGCCAGCAAATGCCTAGCCTTGGCATTCCTATTGTCCAATAGAGAGATTTTTCAGACATTGGAAATTCCATACGAGCCCTCTGTATAGGGGTGGAAAGGGGAGGTCATAGGTTAGGCAGATTATGGAGGGGCTATACGACTGAGACATTCCAAAAGGGGCTGGGGTTCCTTGGACACTGCCAGAACATGGGGGACATTGGTGTCAGAACACCAAGATTCTTCCTCCCTTTAGGAGGCACTAGATACCCCCTGATATTGTACATAACACATCAATTTACTATGTCAAACTCCACTCTGAAGTCACATAGTTTGCCTCAGCATGAGACATCAGAGGGGAGTCTAAAGGGATACAAAATATAAGTAAACTTATTTCACTACCCCACACCATCAGGATACATCAGAGGGTGCTTACAAGAGATGTTTAAACTAGGCCTGGGTGTAGTTCGCGTAGTGGGGCTATGCGGAGCTACGCAAAGTGGGCACAAAGCTACGCCCACCCACACACTCCGCGTAGCCCCACTACGCGCCACCCGCCTCCCTCCTGCCCTCTCTAAATCCCCCCCTTAAAGTGTAAAATGGCATAAAAGTAAGTTTAAATCACTTACCTGGTCCGCGGCGCGTCCCGGGGCTCCCTCTTCTATTTTGCTGCACGTCGTCAATCCCAATGCGCATGCGCGGCAGCCCGCGCATGCGCATTTGTCACGAGAAATGCGCATGCGCGGGCGGCCGCGCATGCGCATTGGGATTGACGACGTGCAGCAAAACAGAAGAGGGAGCCCCGGGACGCGCCGAGGACCAGGTAAGTGATTTAAACTTACTTTTATGCCATTTTACACTTTGAGAGGTGGATTTAGAGAGGGCGGGAGGGAGGCGGGTGGCGGCCAGCTACGCACCATCTGCGGAGCATGCGTAGTGCTGGCAGATACGCATGTTACGCAAAATGCGTAGGAACCAGCACTACGCGCACTCCATGCACGGAGCGTAGCTGCCCGCCCAGGGTTAGTTTAAATTGTGTTTACTAGGGACTGTGCACTTCATTTTTTGGCCAGGAGAGGGAGTAAAGTTGTATTCAAATTGCATTGTTAGATTTCAAGTTAGTGAGTCTCTTGCCTGCAGAATTCCAAAGTATGGATTGAGCCTGTCTGTCTCCTAGGAGATTCTGAACAGGAGAAGCATCTCACCAGCCCCCACCCCCAGGCTAGCAGACCCAGGACTAGAGATTTGCTATTCAGCTACCAGGCAACTCTGAGCCCTCCCCTCACACCTGCCCAGGCCCCTTAAAACGTTGCTGGGTGCACCCTAAATCATTCTCCTCCATCTTGTGAGTTGCACCCTACCTGTGCCCCAGATTGCAGTGAGCAGAGTCTATGCAGTGGTAAGGAGGCAGACTAGTGCTCTCTCTTCCCCAAAACAATAGTTGTTACAAAAACAATTTTCCCTTTCTATGATTACTGTCTTTGCCTGTGTTTGTTACAGTTTAGGATTGTAGTTTTAACCTTCCTGTGATTGCATATTTTATCACCTGTTTTGTGTTTTAAACTTTGTTTTTTCCTGCCCATGATGAAATTGTGGTATTTGCAGTGCAAACTCTGTAGTTGATCCCTCTCATTCCTGGTGACACTTCAGTTTACCTTCAAATTTCTCCTTTGCTCTGTGCTAAGACCTGTGTGTTCAAACAGTGCACCCCCAGTCACCATTTTGTGTTCACAAGCCAGTGAAACCAGCCCCCCCACCAGCTACAGCGATATTCTACATCAGAGGATGCTTATATGAACTGTTTAAACTGTGTTTACTAGGGCGTGTGCACTTAGTTTTTTGGCCAGGAGAGAGAGTAAAGTTTTATTCAAACAGTATTGTTAGATTTCAAGTTAGTGATGCCTTTACCTGTAGAAGTCCAAAGAGTGGATTGAGCCTGTCTGTCTCTGAACAGGAGAAGCAGCTACCGAGCTCCATCCCCAGGCCAGCAGACTGAGGACTGGGGATTGGCTTTTCAGCTACCAGGCAACTCTGAGCTTTCCCCTCACACCTGCCCAGGCCCCTTAAAACTTTGCTGGGTGCACCCTAAATCATTCTCCTCCATCTTGTGAGTTGCACCCTACCTGTGCCCCAGATTGCAGTGAGCAGAGTCTAGGAAGTGGTAAGGAGGCAGACTAGTGCTCTCTCTTCCCCAAATCAATAGTTGTTACAAAAACAATTTTCCCTTTCTATGATTATTGTCTTTGCCTGTGTTTGTTACAGTTTAGGATTGTAGTTTTAACCTTCCTGTGATTGCATATTTTATCACCTGTTTTGTGTTTTAAACTTTGTTTTTTCCTGCCCATGATGAAATTGTGGTATTTGCAGTGCAAACTCTGTAGTTGATCCCTCTCATTCCTGGTGACACTTCAGTTTACCTTCAAATTTCTCCTTTGCTCTGTGCTAAGACCTGTGTGTTCAAACAGTGCACCCCCAGTCACCATTTTGTGTTCACAAGCCAGTGAAACCAGCCCCCCCACCAGCTACAGCGATATTCTACATCAGAGGATGCTTATATGAACTGTTTAAACTGTGTTTACTAGGGCGTGTGCACTTAGTTTTTTGGCCAGGAGAGAGAGTAAAGTTTTATTCAAACAGTATTGTTAGATTTCAAGTTAGTGATGCCTTTACCTGTAGAAGTCCAAAGAGTGGATTGAGCCTGTCTGTCTCTGAACAGGAGAAGCAGCTACCGAGCTCCATCCCCAGGCCAGCAGACTGAGGACTGGGGATTGGCTTTTCAGCTACCAGGCAACTCTGAGCTTTCCCCTCACACCTGCCCAGGCCCCTTAAAACTTTGCTGGGTGCACCCTAAATCATTCTCCTCCATCTTGTGAGTTGCACCCTACCTGTGCCCCAGATTGCAGTGAGCAGAGTCTATGAAGTGGTAAGGAGGCAGACTAGTGCTCTCTCTTCCCCAAAACAATAGTTGTTACAAAAACAATTTTCCCTTTCTATGATTACTGTCTTTGCCTGTGTTTGTTACAGTTTAGGATTGTAGTTTTAACCTTCCTGTGATTGCATATTTTATCACCTGTTTTGTGTTTTAAACTTAGTTTTTTCCTGCCCATGATGAAATTGTGGTATTTGCAGTGCAAACTCTGTAGTTGATCCCTCTCATTCCTGGTGACACTTCAGTTTACCTTCAAATTTCTCCTTTGCTCTGTGCTAAGACCTGTGTGTTCAAACAGTGCACCCCCAGTCACCATTTTGTGTTCACAAGCCAGTGAAACCAGCCCCCCCACCAGCTACAGCGATATTCTACATCAGAGGATGCTTATATGAACTGTTTAAACTGTGTTTACTAGGGCGTGTGCACTTAGTTTTTTGGCCAGGAGAGAGAGTAAAGTTTTATTCAAACAGTATTGTTAGATTTCAAGTTAGTGATGCATTTACCTGTAGAAGTCTAAAGAGTGGATTGAGCCTGTCTGTCTCTGAACAGGAGAAGCAGCTACCGAGCTCCATCCCCAGGCCAGCAGACTGAGGACTGGGGATTGGCTTTTCAGCTACCAGGCAACTCTGAGCTTTCCCCTCACACCTGCCCAGGCCCCTTAAAACTTTGCTGGGTGCACCCTAAATCATTCTCCTCCATCTTGTGAGTTGCACCCTACCTGTGCCCCAGATTGCAGTGAGCAGAGTCTAGGAAGTGGTAAGGAGGCAGACTAGTGCTCTCTCTTCCCCAAATCAATAGTTGTTACAAAAACAATTTTCCCTTTCTATGATTACTGTCTTTGCCTGTGTTTGTTACAGTTTAGGATTGTAGTTTTAACCTTCCTGTGATTGCATATTTTATCACCTGTTTTGTGTTTTAAACTTGTGTTTTTTCCTGACCATGATGAAATTGTGGTATTTGCAGTGCAAACTCTGTAGTTGATCCCTCTCATTCCTGGTGACACTTCAGTTTACCTTCAAATTTCTCCTTTGCTCTGTGCTAAGACCTGTGTGTTCAAACAGTGCACCCTCAGTCACCATTTTGTGTTCACAAGCCAGTGAAACCAGCCCCCCCCCCAGCTACAGCGATATTCTACATCAGAGGATGCTTATATGAACTGTTTAAACTGTGTTTACTAGGGCCTGTGCACTTAGTTTTTTGGCCAGGAGAGAGAGTAAAGTTTTATTCAAACAGTATTGTTAGATTTCAAGTTAGTGATGCCTTTACCTGTAGAAGTCCAAAGAGTGGATTGAGCCTGTCTGTCTCTGAACCGGAGAATCAGCTACCGAGCTCCACCCCCAGGCCAGCGGACTGAGGACTTGGGATTGGCTTTTCAGCTATCAGGCAACTCTGAGCCCTCTCCTCACACCTGCCCAGGCCCCTTAAGGCTTTGCTGGGTGCACACCAAATCATTCTCCTCCATCTTGTGAGTTGCACCATACCTGTGCCCCAGATTGCAGTGATCAGAGTCCAGGAAGTGGTATTAGGAGGCAGACTAGTGCTGTGTCTTCCCCAAAGCAAAAGTTGTTAAAAAAACGAGTTTCCCTTTCTGTGAATACTGTCTTTGACTGTGGTTGTTATAGTTTAAAATTGTAGTTGTAACCTGACTGTGATTGCATATTTTATCACCTGTTTTAAACTTGTGGATTTTCCTGTCCATGATTTCTTCCATTTGGGGCTGTTTAAACTGTGTTTACTAGGGTCTGTGCACTTCGTTTTTTTGCCAAATTGTGGATTGAGCCTGTCTGTCTTCTTGGAGATTCTGAACATGAGAAGCAGCTTTCAACTCCCTGACCAGCAAACCTTGTCTGAGGTCGCTGAGACCTTATATGGTCTGCGAGTGGTTGGTACATGTGTACACTGACTGGTGGTTGTATTTGGTGTTTCTATTGGATTCGGGTTGGTGTCCTCATTGGTTGGGTATTTGAGGGTTCTGATTGGTTTCTGGGTCTGTGATTGAATAAATGTTGGGTTGGGACTTGGGCTAGGGTTATGATTTTTATTGGAAGTAGGGACTAGGGCTTCCTATGTTATTGGTTCTTGGGAGTAGGGTGGGACTAGAGCTAGGGTTAGATCTTTAATTGGAAGTAGCAATTAGAGCTTCTGGTGTGATTCGTTGCTGGACTAGTTGTGGGACTAAGAGTAGGGTTAGGCTTTCTATTGAAAGTATGGACTAGGGTTTCCTGTGACATTGGTTTCTTGGACTTGGGTTGGGACTACTGGTAGGGCTAGGGCCTCTATTGGACGTAGAGATAAGGGTTTTTGAACTGATTGGGTGCTTGGACTAGGGCAGAGATTGGCTGTAAGGTCCTGGTTTCCTATTGGTTATAGATTGTAGTATTTTGATTGGATAGTGTTAGGGCTAGGTTTCCCTTTGGCTGGAGAGGTCACCTGATTACTAGGGCTATAAAAGACCAGGGATAGGGTGTATCAGCCCGGGCGTCGAGGCTAAGGGAAGAGAGAACAAGGGCAGTTGCCTGTTTGAGCTGGTTCGATACTGGCCGGGACCAGGGTCAGAAATGCTGCCCAATATACTTACCTCCTTTATGTATCTAAATACTTTCAATGTACTTATGGATCCATATATTTACCACTTTCTTCTAATTTAGCATTTCCAATGCACTACCCTATTTCTCAGCCTGTACTTCGCTCAATATATCTTCTAGCTCAACCTTCTGACTCATCTCAAACTTCTTTCTCCTACTCTTTCCAATGCATTACCCTATCTCTCTTCCTATACATCTATCAATATATCCTCTACATCCACTATCTCATTTATCCCAAACCCCATACCACTGCTATGATCCCCAAAATAATCCTTTCTAGACTCTCTCCTACTCTACCTCTCCTTGCATCATCTGACACCTCTTTTACTATGCCGATCCCCTAAAACAAACCTTTCTAAACTCTTCCCTCTTTTCTACCACTCCTCAACCCTTCTCAATCCAAATAACTGACTAACGTATCCATCACTAAAATTACTTTCACGTGTCACCATACTAATTCAACACTAATCCTGATGGGTTCCAGAGTAGCGTGCTACTTGCGCTTCAAAACCCCATCAGAGGTAGCAAGCCCTTAATAAATACAAACCTCTTTCGCTCTTCTATCCCGCCACCTACCCTTCGCTACCCAAATAACTGAATAACATATCCACTACTCAAACTACTTCATGTTTTGCTGTACTAATTTTCAACGCTAATCCTTTATGGGTTCCGGAGTGGCGTGCTACTCACCAGAAAAGCGCTTCAACACCCATCAGGGGTAACAAGTGCTATATGAATGCAAACCTTTCTTCCCCTTTTATCCCCCCGCTATCCTTCTCACTCCAAATGACTGGCTAATATCCACCACTGAAAATACTTCATATTTCACAATATTAATTCACCACTAATCCTTATGGGCTTCCTGAATAGTGTGTGTCAACACCACATCAGGGGTAACAAGCGCTATATAAGTACAAACTTTTCTCCTCCTCTATCCTTCTGCTATCATTCGAAATCCAAATAACTGACTTAACTATCCACCACTTAAAATGTACTTGCATGTTTTACTATAACAATTTAACACTAATCCCCTATGGGTCCCGGAGTAGGGTGCTACTCACCAAAAAAGCGCTTCATTGCTTCGTCAGGGGAAGGAAGCGCTATATATATGCAATTACAATACGATACAATACAATATGTTAGATCTCCTATGGTGACATTAGACTCAGCCATGGCATGCCTAGAGGGAGGGAAGGGTAGTCAGTTTAACCATTGCAGTTTGATTTGCAATATATACCACAGACAAATGTAGCTATGGCTGGAAGAGTACCCACATTTGTCACTATATTTTAAAGTACATGATATGTATATTTGGATGGACTAACACTTCCTTACACCCAGCCAAGTCTAAAAGGAGGTAGCCCTGACCAGCAAATGATGGAATTCACAAGTGTATTATTGCTTGATCGTGTATTGCCACGTTTGAGACTTGGTCTCGCTTTGTAAATCATAAAATCTATTTAAAAATGTTTTTAATCTTTTTTTTTTAAAAACACTGAAAAATTTTAAAAAATATATATTCAAAATCAAATTTACTTCCCTCCCTACAATCCCCCCAAAAAAAACAAACACCCTAAAAATGTTTTAATTCAAATTTCACTCAAGTAAAACAAATAAAATGTAAAACAATTAAATATGTATCTTAGAGATATTATTAATACAAACATATAACAATAAATGTTTATACAAATCAAGTAAAACAGGTAATTTAGTTAATAAATAACAATTGAATACATGCATAAATATTTATTAGCAAAACATATTTATAGTTAACAATTCATTAAAAAAATATGATTTGAGCGGACACTCTCGGACAAGGAATGGCACGATATATTTTTCAGGGCACATCACACAGCTAGGAACATGGCGAGTAGGGAGGCCGCGGTCAAAGTGGCTTGTTATTGGCACCTGACTCCGGAGCGCCTCCACCAGAGCAACCCTAGGCGAGACCCTAAGTGCTGGAGGGGATGCGGACAGACTGGGAATATGATCCACCTGATGTGGGAATGCCCAGAGGTGCAGGACTACTGGGAGGAAGTACTAAGGGATATAGACTTGCACTTTGAAACGGAGATTCCACGCTTCCCGGCATACATGATTTTAGGTCTGCCTAACAAATTGACTTTTCCACTCAAATCAATCCGTGGGAAACAGATGGGGTTGGCACTGGGCGCAGCGACACAACACATCCTCTCATTGTGGGGCAACACACGCAAACCTTCTCACACGGGATGGCTCCACAAAATTTGGTTTATAATGGGGATTGAGTGCATACAGGCCTCTCTCACACAAACCACGGACACGTTCCAGGAGATATGGTCGCCCTTGATTGCACTACTCACCACCGAATTCCATGAGCTGACATGCCCCAAATATCTCAAAGTTCTCAGACTGGTAGACGAGTTCCACAAACCTCGGGAAGCTCAAGGAACGACGAAAAAACTGAGGAAACCCAGGTGAATCCCTAATAAAGCCTTGGCAGAACACACCAGTGAGGGGGGGTGGAGAGGGGGGGCGGGACTACGAATACTGTTGTTGGGATGAAGGGGGTTACATGTTGGGGGTTGGGGAGGGGGGTTCTTTGGTGTATCACATTGCTTGAAAATGGCTTCCATTGCATACATGGACACAAGGCCCGAGGCCCTATGGATTGGGAGCCCCATGCCGGGATCCCTGGGTGGGGCATACAAGGTTTGGAAGATTGCAATTGTCCTATCACTGCAATGTACTATGTTGATGCCAATAAAAACAAATTTGATCAAAAAAATATATGATTTAATAACTTCACATCCCCTATAAACCCAACTATCCACTTTTAAAATATAAATTATGAACAAAAGTGTAATATTAAAATGCAAATTATAATTTACAAATTAAATAATATAAAATAATTAACATAAATTAACCTATTTATAATTTATTTACATTGTTGTCCTGTTCTTCTACAAATCCAACACCCTACTACTAAAACATAATTCATGAATGAAATAAAAAAAATCGAAATAAACTTAAATATTAATTACATGTTTACATAATTAATAATGAAGTAAATATTTAATTAACAATAAAACATAAAATTACAATTAAGTTAATATTAATTTCATTAGCTTCCCTACCGATTCTCCTACAAATCCAACAACTCAGTACTACATTAAAAATTTCTAGCACAATCAAAAATAATAAATGACATGTTATAGTAAATATACTATCAATTCTAGCACCTAAAATTAATTAATGCTAAATACTAAAATTCGAAATGCTTAATACTAAAATCATTCTACCAACTAATATACACAGAATGAATACAAAGAAAAGCAATATTTGTTAACACTAAATTTAAGTAAAACTACATTAAACGCAACAAAAAGTTTATCTACCAAAAAACAATTGGGCTGATTATAACTTCAGCAGTTATGGGTTGCCGGACTGTCTATGGAGGTCCAACCACTGCCTCCTTGGTGGTCCTACTACCCAATTAAGATCTGTGCGTGCGGACAACTACAAAACTAATGCTACCTCTGATATTTGAGGTACCGCAACAGTAGGGACTGCTGCCGTCCATGGTGGAAGTGCGGGCATGACAATGTGTATTATGACCTGCCTTTTCACCAACTTTTTTATGGTGAGGACACCGCCGTGAAATGGTCGGCGGAAAGGCAGGTAAATGGCCACAAAAAAGGGAGCCAGGGCGATTTAGCCCATGTGCATTGAGACCTTTGCCCATGTTACACCCCCGTTCCAGCAATGTCGGTGTGCGCACTGTTTGCCTTGCACAACATGGTACATGGAAACAGTGTGCCTGACTTGCTGAAGGCACAGTAATGCAGCCAGATTTGGCTTCTTGCTCTCTCCTACAGTCGAAGCATGCTGCCACCTTGAATGCACTTCAGACACACGGCCAGCCCTGTGGTAATGTTGTAATGTCACAGTCAGAATGCCATTGGTTTGGTGGCATTCTCTTGACCACTGTGGACTGGCGATGTGCCCACTGAAGTTGTAATCAGCCCCAATATTTTTACCTTAGATATTCTGTTCCGCAGTATTTTGGTATTCATACGATAGTCATGTCACATGATATTTTTTGTCAAATAATGTGGTCATTCACCCCATTTGCAACATGTATCCATAAATTGGTCAATGAAGCAGGCAGATGTATTGTTATATTATTTTCTGTGCTGCATGACCATTCAACATTTAGAGCTGGAATATACTCAGGTTGTTGTAAACATGTTGTCAAGCACATGGCGGAACACACTACACTTCAAAAGGGGTTTATAGCATATGGATGCCATTCAACAATGAATGATACAGGAAAACGTGTACCTTTTGAGTTCTCAGTTCTTGACAAAAAGTATTGTAAATAGCATGAAGAAGCAACAGTACACATTTCTATTATGCTGTACATGGTCCTGCAGCTTAGGGTGTATGCCCATTCAGATCAACACCAAGATTATCCTCTGCAGTGGGTTGGACAGGGATAGGGTGTTCTTCTTGACTCTGGGCTTCTCTCAGTTATATACAGGCTCTCAATCCTGTACCAGCACTGATGCCCTCATTGTACTTTATTACTTACCAAACATATCTGATAGCTATTTGCCGCAACAGTGCATTTCCTGGTTATTTCATAACTGATGACCAGTCTAGCTTTGATGTGCATAGTTGATTTAAGGACCAACAGAGGCAAGGAAAACGTCAGTAGGCTACCTCCTACACAAATTCAACTTCTTTAAGGATGAAGTTGGTGGCCCTCCCAATCCTCACCTTAGTCATTTTGTGAACCATATAGTCTCACATAGGAGCAAGATGATAGTGCATGTCTCTTCTCAAGGCTGAATAGCTGAAGAATGGCAAATATTGTACTTCTATATAGTTCACTTCTTGGGATGTACATTCGATGTAAAACTTTGTTGTACACTGTGGATAGTACCTCATTCTCTAAATTTCCCTCTATACTAAAAATGTTGTGGGGGGGTAGGAGTTTCACATTTTTGCATCTTTACGCTATGAAATGCCCACATTCACTTCCTCATGTTAAACTTTCTACTTCACAATAGTCCACTTAAGAAGATAACATTTCCACTGGAGGACACATGGCTATTACAACATGAACTGTTCAGAATAAGGTTTTGTGATTTGCAAATATTCACTATTCACATGTGACCCACATATACCTTTAGCATAGTACTCTGTTTTCTTGCAATTGGCTTTATAAATCAGGTTTTTGTGTCCATTTTCATGGGGAAATATAATTTGAGTACATTTTGTACGAGAAGTAGTTTTAGATTTTATAATTGCCAGATCTTTCACAATTGTAGCACTAACCTACTTCAACCTACATCATGAAAAAAACATGACCGTGCTTTATATTTATGATCCCCAGAAGGGTGAAATTCATATGTGAATGTTAGGAGTTGGGTAATTTCAGATTACCCTAGACATTCTGTAAAGAGAATAAGGGTCTGATTTATATCTTGGTGGAAAAGAAATTATGTTACAATGGCGTCAGAGTTCCCTCACTGCCATGACTATGGTTCCCCAGCCTGATTTAAATGCAGGCGGACCATAGTTTGATGACGGCAGAAACTAACCCATCTCTATGTGGTCAAACTTCTCTGACAGAGTAAGGGCTGTCAGGGAATTGGCTATATGTCCTCCTACCTTTTATAGATGGATATTTTTTAATTTTGCCCATCACTGCCAGGAAAACTTGGTGGAAAGAAGAACTGAGAAGTACTCAATACCCCCTCACAATGGGAATTTCCTGCCATGGTGAAGGGGGCATTGTTTTTTCAATTTTCAAATAGAGCATTGTTTTTTGATTTTCAAATAGAAAATGCTGTTTTAGGTTTTCTGTGTGAAAATAAATAAAGATTGTAACTTTGATGGATGACTCCATCCTTGATGGTGGTTTCTGTCAATTCTTGAAATGTCCAATGGACCGATGGACATTTCAAAATTTACTCGGCACCAGTGTAATTTTTTGCACCACCCTCACAGAAGATGGGCCAAATGTCCAAATTTCAATCGACCCCTAAGCCTTTTGGTTATGACATTATTGTAACCTGACAGATGATGCTGTGAAGCTGAAATATGCATGTTCCCTGTTGCACTTTTATTTAAGACCAGTGGTGTAACGAAACTTAAGAGCCCCCCTGCAAAGTACGTGGGACCCCCCACGCTCTGGACCCAGTCAAGAGCTTTAAGTGCAGCCCGAGTACTGTGCCAGAGGGGACATCCTGGAGCTCGTGGCACCTCGCACCACAGGAGTGCAGGGGCTAATGTTGCACCACTGTTTAGTGCACAACAAAACACATATGTGTCATCATTTGAGGAGCAACAAACTCAAAAAGGAAGTGTTGCTGAACAGAGTTTTTTTGCCATTTTTCCCAAAGTAGGTATGGCCAGATTAACTTTTTTTCACACAAAACAATGCAGCAAGGCAACTTGTATTGCTGCTCTGCGTGAAAAGGAGAGGGCAGGAATGCACCATATTTAACATTGCATGGCACATTCCCGCTTTCTGCCTGCACTGGCGCACAATGTGTTGACGTGTGCCAATGTAGGCTCTCTTGCGCCATGGAGAAAGGGTGCCTGCATTTCAGGCAGGAATGTTTTTGTGCAGGAAAAAAGGAATACCTTCCTGCACTAAAACAATTGTTACTGGCATGTTTTCTTTCTGTGAGGTGCACTAGGCAACACACTCAGATAGAGGAAACAATGAGGAGAATAAATATATGTTTCCACGCTGGTCGGACGGCATACAGTTCTAATGTATTCTCAGTTCTACCAGTGTTGGCAAATCTAGGAGGGATTCAGAATACATCGGTGGATGTGTTGGAACACCCACGTTCCATCCATACCCCAGCCATGTAACGCCCCCACCACTCAGAGTAGCCCTAGGCAGTGACTGGTGCTGACTTGCATTGCTTCAGATTTACCAAGTCATGCAGAACCACGCAAGATGGCCTTGCATGGCTAGGTAAATCTGATCCTAGGTTCTGCATTGCCCTGTGTCCCCCTGCCTAGTGCAAGGCTTACATAAAACCTTAATTAATCTATTGTTTTGCTGAACCTTGTGGAGGACATTTTCCGATGTTATGTTACTCATAGCATTACTTGTTGTATCGTGTCAGATTGACTGCAGCCTACTTACCCTGAAAACATAGGGACTGATTCACAAAGATAAACATATTCTTTTGTGTATGTTTACAATTGTTTCCTATTTATAAAGGGATATATGAGTAGTATCTTTACGAGTGTGAAGGACAGTCCTATGTTTTTACGTGCAGAGGCTCCACACTAGTAAAGATACTTACTCATAAATCACTTTGTACATAGCAAAAAATCATAAACATACACAAAAGTAGAAAAGGTGCACCATCAAAAAATCGAAATCCAATCAATTTCCAATATTTGTATTCCAAATATGCTGTTTATTTAATCTTCTGTAATCAAATTAGATAAAATCAAGCCAACCTGTTTCATTCCATCTACTTCTGGAACTTCTTCGGGGCTTGATGTACTAACACAATAGTACTTCCTTGGGTGTGTATCAAGATAGTAATAATCCATCCAGAATATGATCAATTATGGTTCAATCTAGATAAAATTGATGTAGCACAGCTTATACCAATATGATCGCTTTTTCGATACCTAGATGAGGGTACCTTCCTCTCAAGCAATGAAAAGGAGCAAAGTAGAAGAACTTTGTTAATCACGTCCATGATGTCAACATAAAATAGGCATTACAATGAGGGGGTAAAAACATGTCTGTTATTGTTTAACAGTATTGAGAGATACTTGCTTTAGGCTTTCAACATTCATTTTAAAGTGAAAATGCCTTCAGCTTAATATTTCCTAGAGTTTGTTTCGAATTCCTGAAAAAAAATCATTTAATAGTATGGGCCTGCTTTAGGATGTCAGTCGGAGTTGCCTCCTACCAACATCCCTGTGGTTTTAGAACCGTCCGACATTGGGTCAGGAGGCCGAAACTGCAATTACGATGAGACTGCACATAGTGCGGTCGCAAACTCCTTTTTCCCTATGGATGCTTGTGATGCAGGTGGAAACCACCCACAGCATAAGCTCTCATAGAGAAATGGGAGTTTGTGTAAACCCCTGCAAAATGTGGCAGGCAAACCGTGCAAGGATTTACATGAGGGCACCATAGGTGCCCCTCAATCCTGAACCGGAGGCGTAGGAAGAAGGAAGGACCTGTTGGGGCCCCCAAAGTTACTTTCCTATAGGCTTTCTATGTTGAAAAGCCTGACATAGAAAGCCTGTCCTGAAAATAAAATTCAGTTAATAGTATGGGCCTGATTAGGATGTCAGTCGGAGTTGCCTCTGACCAACATCCCGGGGGTTTCGGAACCGACCGACCTCGGGTTGGCGGCCCAAAAGTGCAATTACAATGAGACTGCACATGGTGAGGACGAAAACTCTTTTTCCTATAGAAGCTTGTGATGTGGGCGGAAACCGCCTGCAGCACAAGCTCCCATAGAGAAATGGGAATTTGTGTAAACCCCTGCACCTTGTGTCATGCTCTGAATGGTGTCTGCCAAACGGTGCAAGGATTTACATGGGGGCACCATAGGTACCCCCTCAATCCCAACCTGGATGTTTAAAAGAAGGGGGCGCCCTACTAGGCCTCCAAAGTTGCTTTCCTATAGACTTTCTATGTTGGAAAGCTCGACATGGAAAGCCCGTCGGAAACTGACATTATAATCCCAATGGTTTGACTGGCCCATTTCAAATCCAACCGCCATAATTGTAATATGGCGGTTGGATTTGAAACCTTTGATGTCAGTCGGAAAGTATCCGACCTGCGGTCGGAGGCTTTTTAACCGATATCTAAATGAGATGCTATGTTGCTTAACTATGCCTATATTGCTCTGCAAAACTCTTACAGTAATTGTGTGTCTGGGGGTCTTATTTATTCTTACGCTTGTCGCGGTATAACAGTTCCACTGCACTTTACAATTTTTTTTTCACTTTCCTTACCATTTAGGATTATGGTACCGTGAGTGCAAATGCCAACTATTTGCAGATGAGGGAAATGTATTACTTTGTACTTTAAAATGATATGGCATGTAGGATAGTCACACAAAGATTGCCTAGGTCTATATTTGGGGGTAATGGCTTCACACATGTTGGAGCATTCTGATCTTAAAATTGTGCAATAGCCAATGTGTATGTTTTTTTTCTGCTTAGTGTATGGTTTCTAGGGCTTAGAAAGTGCAAAAATTTGAGAAGTCGCTCCACCTAAAATATGTATATTTGTTTCATTGATATTATTGGCGTTCATTTCTAAAACAGTGATTGTCTCCTAATATATCAGCATTACTTTATTTGTTGAGTACAAAATACAACAGCTCCCCTCTGGTAAATATTCACAAAGAAATCGATATGGTAAATTGTGCTATATACATTGTTATATTCCATAAATCCTAGAGCACCAGCAGAAGGGCATTATAGTTGTGAAAAATAGGAAAACCGCAGGAAATTTAACAGTACATCTGAAAACTTAAAATTACTACTTTGACTCTCTGAAACTAAGTGTAGTGGGTTTCTCGTGATTGTTTTTGTATATTTCGCAATGTGGAAAGGTAGCCTGCTTTCCTTCTCAAGGATATTGTACTATGGCTAATTCTGAGCAGGGTTCATCTGGGCAAATTGTTGAGTTGGCTATGTGCTGTCTGAAGTGGATGAATCATATTACGGCTCTGTCTTTTTATTCTTCTACATCATTGCACTCAAGAAGCGCACACACGCCATTTGGAGAATTATTTAGAAAACTTGGCCGCTTTTGTAAATGTCAAGTGTTTGTGCTGAGCAAAGAAAAGTGCGATGAGTCACTGCATGTACATACTATTTTGTAAGAATTCTGAACAAAGCATGATTGTAGCAAATATATGCGCCCGGTTGAGTAAGGCAGTTCAGCAGTTAAAAGTACATTGAAATAAACAACATATATTTTGATTTATGTGTACTAGGTATTCACAAGAGGATACCTTGCAGGTTTAATTAGTGATGGCCACTGGGAAGTGGGCAGAGCAAGGCTTCTTGCCACGTGAGATTGTCAATACCCACAAAGACATCACTTTGTGACCATAGACAAATTCCAGTCCAACCCACTCCAATGTTGAAAATTGCTTGAGGCGTTTTGCTGCAAACCGCTGCAGTAGATACATTCCCCAGGTGGGAAAGATGAACACCCCAAACCTAGTGGTCGTCTAGGGGAAGGGGTTTCCCATGTGGAATTGTATTTCTTTCTCCAGTCGAAGATACAAATGAAAAAAAGGGACATTTCTCATAGGCGATGGCTTCCCCAAACATGGTGTTGTACTCTGCAGCCATGGCCTGCCCATGCCTCCTCAGCTTTTCCCAGACAGAAAGAGTGTCTGTCAGGCTGAAGTAAGGTCAGCCTGCCAGACACTGTTCTTTTTCAGATCAAGCAGCCAGGAGCTAGATATGTGCTAAATGCCCAGGCTTCTGGCAGCCTAAGTTGAGCTTTGCCAAGCTTTTGGATTTCACAGCCCTGTTCACGTGACCCGCTCAGCCTAGCAAAAGTGCCTTGAGGCCTTCACCTTCATGATGAGGGGGAGATTCACCAATTGCCACAGACCTGGGTGCTTCAGTTTTAAGCCCTGAAGTGCCCAGGGTGAAGTGTCAATCAGTGACACTTCCTCACAGAGTGGGGTGGGGTCAGCAACTCTCACTGAACCAATCCCACCCAGTCTAAGGTCAGCCAATGAGGGAAGGCAGCAGTCTCAACCCTCTGAGGTGTGCCTCTCCTGGAGCTGCAGGTCAGGCACGTTTTCTGTTGTTGAGTGTTGCATGCAGTGCGTGCCTCTATGTATAAATGTATGCATTTATTGTGAGTGAGTGTTGTGATTGGGTGTGTGTGCGAGTTATGAATGCATGGGTCTGAGTTACTGTATATGTGTGCCTCACCCCCTCACTTTCAAAATTACTGGCTGCTAATGGTACTTTATGTAAAGTTCCACTCTATTTCCTTACAACTGTTTGACAATGTTACATATCCCAATCAAAAAAAGTGCACATTTATGTTCCAGTGGGAGAGGACATCTCTGAATATAGTTATGCAATTGCTTTTATTGATTTGCCGACATTTCAACAATGGATTCATTCAACTGTGTTTATCCTGTAGTGATCCTCTGTCTCACCGAAGCATCCATACCCATTGCCCTGCATACCTTTTTTTCCCCTTGCTGCCGCTCTTCTGTGTTCTCGTCAGAAGAGTGGCCAGGCATGCGCTGCATCGCCAAATGAGATGCAGCGCGCAACAAAATTTGTTTTATAATTTTTTTTCGGTACTTACCTTAAATCGTCTGTTTCTCGCATTTTACAACACCCTAGCTGCGTCACCGCCCTGTGCACGCCCGTCACGGGCCGTGCCTGAGAGTGGCTTCTTTTATATGTTTGAGGTGAACTCGCAACTCAAATGTTAAGACGGGCTCCTGTCTTCTGACTTTTTTTTGTTGGGGGGTGTCCAGCTGCAGGGCTGACGCTGAAAGGAGGGTGGAAACAGTTGTTATTGAATTATGTACTGAAATATTAAGGGTCTGATTAAAAAATGTAATGACTATACTCGCACTAGTTCTCCTGTCGAATTTGGTAGACTTGATTCTTTTTACACTTCATAAATACTTTGAGTAACACACTCGGAAAATGAACTAGTCACTCCTTTACAGGCGATCTACTGGGAATGTTAAATGACACTTTTGGATATCAGTGCTTCCCCCAATACTTAAAGAAAAGTACTATAGAAGTGCACTGTCCTGATTTACTGATGGTATTTCTTGATTCAAATTTGTATGTAAATTCTTTCTGCAATGGTTTCTCCATCTCTGTGTTACACTCACCTTCCTCGTCATCGAGCATTGCATGGTGCATGGTAGTTTAGAATGCTCTTTGCCTTAACTCAGAACTGGCTGAGAAGACCTTGAAGTTAGATGTAATAAAGATTCTTCACTCATCATCAGTTTCATCTATTTTTATCATGCTCATTGTTCGAAAACAGTGTCCACATACACTTATGCATTTGTTTTCTCCACAGAAGCAGTATTCCCCAGGAGAGAAAGCTCTACCTTAAATTTCAGCCTCCCTCTCAAAACTTTAGAGTGTTCTATAGCGTGAGTGAGAGTGAGAGAGAATAATGAGTGAGGATGAGTAATAGCATGAGTGAGTGAGAGTGAGTGAGTGAAAATGAATGAGGGAGAACGAGAGAGAGTGAGTGGCTCTGAGTATATGTGACAAAGTGTGTGTGTGCGTGTGGGTGTGTGTGTGTGTGTGACTGTGTGTGTGATTAAGTTATGTGAATCCGTTCTTGTCCAAGGAATCTAAAGGTAATTTTTAGGTTAAGGAGAAACTCATTGGAAAATGTTGGCAGTGGCACACTGGAGATAATTCATTGCATACGGAGCACTTGTGACCAAATGCATGCCTTGTAACAGTATAAATGGTGGCTGACATGCTCAAGGCAATGCTTGACCTAAAAGGAACCTATCACAACATTTTGGCACTGATATGTTGTCATTGGTTTTTGACATGTGGTCCATTAGTTGAAACATGTTGGTGCTGTCATATTGAAGGTAATGTATGGCATGCAAGAGAAAAAACATGGCATATGCGGGAGCTGACATGCTCAAATCAATTCTGGGCATAATAGGCAGCTGTGACAATCTACTAGCAATGGCATACTAGAGGGAACTTTTGACATAACTGATACAGTTCAGTTCATATACTTTATTTCGATTTAAAAAAATCACAAAAGTTGATACAAAGTACACATAACGGTGAGGATAACATATTTTCAATTCAACTATTAAAATGATTCGTCTAATTTAGCTATTAAAATGTTTCATCTAATAATGGAACATCCACTCTAAAAGTACAAAATTATACAGTTAATATGTTAAAAATTCTAAAAATGCCCTGTCACAGCTATTGCTTGGGATACCAGCTTTCATTGTTACATGTTACAACACTACTGCTTTCTTAACAGGCAATAAAAATGATGTGAAGTGAATAGTGCTAGTGCGAAACCTGAGTATCTACCTTAGGCATCCCAAAAACTTAGCAATGGCGAACACAATGGACTCTTCCATAGATGTATTTAGAATCCTGAATGCCTTATTGCTGAACCGGGTCCCCAAGTTCGAAAATATGGGTTTCAGCCATCTTAACCTAGGCTTACTAAATGCTGGGCAGCCAAATAATATATGTATCGCTGATTCAGTCGAATTCGGAGAGTGTGGGCAATTATTGCTGATCGAGCTACAACATTTGTTGGTAAATGCATTAGTGGGGAGAGAACCCACCCTAAACTGATCGTACAGTTTCCTATCTTTGGGGGTGGTAATTAGATCACAGTAGCCTTTGTACTTTACTTTGTGCTTAAAATTGAGGAAGGTTCTAGACAAGGAAGGTACAGTAAGGGCCACAAATCGCCTCATTATTATCAATTTCCAGTATGCTACTTTGAGCTCTGTTTTGGATGGAAAGACAGTGTCAGCGGGGGAAGTCCATAAGCGGCTCATCCCCATTTCACAGATTGTAGTTCTAACACACATAAGCCATGGAATTTTATTTGTGATATCCGCCTCTTTTACATCTTTTAGAGCCAGGGCATAGTGTGAAAGCTCAGGGGTCACCCATAGCCTTCTTCAGTACACAACTGGCTTATAGTGTGCCATGTCTCTAATGGAATGACAGCCCAGATCCGATTATTAGGGTAGTAACAGGGTTGACTGTTGGAGGCCTATTAGGGACCGCATGAACTTGTTTTGTGCTAGCACCAAGGATTCAAAGTTGTCATATCCCCACAGCTCAGCCCCATATAGGGTTGAGGTGCCAATTTTGGTCTGATAGATTTGTAATACAGGAGCAATAGGTTTGATATTTGAAGATCTCTGCTCCTTAAGCATTGCACCCAACAGTTGGGCGCGCTTGACTGTGAGCAATTCTATTTGGGGCTTCCAGCTCAATTTTTTATTAATGGTTACCCCTAAATAGGGATAAATCTCAGTTTGTTCCAATGTACCTCCTTTCATTTCGACTCTACCCACAATCGTCTTATATTTGTGCAGGACCATATATTTTGTTTTCTCCACATTAACAATTAATTTGTGGTCCTCACAAAACTCCTTGAATCTAGAGAGGGCACATTGAAGGCCCTTTCTTGTCTTGGAGAGGATGAGGGTGTTGTCTGCAAACATGAGTAATGGGATCCCATGCCCGGCTAATGACGGTGCATAGGTTGGGAAATTCTCAAAATAATTCACCACCCCATTTATGTATAGAGAGAAGAGGGTGGGTGCTAAAACGCACTCCTGTCTAACCCCCTTCTCTACAGGAAACTTTTGAGTGATACTTCCCTGCGCATCTCATCTCACCTGCGCATAGTTAGCGGCATGTTAGTTCGGGGAACGAGGTTGAAGGCAGACTTTAAGGAGAACGAAGGCTGCATAGATGGTGCCTTCCCCTAAAACTTTGGTATGCCAGTAAATGAGGATAAACCTGAACACCTGGTTGATAGTGCTAGTACATGACCCAAACCCCGCCTGGAAGTAAGACAGGATGTTGCATTCCTCCATTCAAGTCTGAATCCTACTTAGTACCAACTTTGCTGATACTTTTTGTATACAATCGATAAGGCTTATGGGCCTATAGTTCCCTGGTAAAGTGAGATCCCCTTTTTTTAAAATGGAACGAATTTCAGCTCCTGCCCAAATACTGTGCATGGGTGCTCCACTAGCTATTGCATTCACTAGGAGCTGAATGCATGATGCCCAGTTAGGTAAATCGTGAAGGAACAGATCAGCAGGGATGCAATCAGGCCCTGGCTCTTAGTAGTAGTTGGAGTGCATTTTCCACCTCTTTCTTGGTAAATTGTAGGGTGGAGGTGGGAGGTTGCATATCAAAAAGATCATGCATATCACCGGAACATGCTAACTGGGTTTTAAAATGAGAGACCCACTTATCGGGCTCCACATAATTCAGAGGGACCTTGTTAGGGGCCCCACTACCCCACCTCACCAAGCCCCAAAAAGCGGTCATATTTCTTCCCAAAGAAGCTTCAAGCAGTTCCGCCCAGTGCTGTTTGTCCCAATCCCTTTTCGCACAATATTGCACTATCTTGTATTCTGCCCTGGCCTTGTGTATTTGTTCCCTATCTTTGGACCTAATTGCTAATGCTAGGGTTCTATATGCCAGGCGACAGGAAGTGCTGTACCAGGTGGCGGCTTTGAAGTGCTAGTGAGTCATGTTTTTTTTTACTTTTAATAATAAAAAATCTTTTAAGCTGTGTAAACAGTTTCTCATGGACCTGCACAACTTTAACATTGAGCTCTTCCAGTGTTACGCAAATCTGTAAAATACCTAAAGCATTGACTACCAAATTGGTCATTTTTTTCATATGCTCTTTCTTTCTAAGCACGTTTGCCCACTTGACACGTCTAGTGTCATTTGTCAGTTGGGCCTCCACATAATCTATACGTGGTGCCAAACTGGCCCCACAAGATATGGACATGGGTAGTATGGAGAGCAGAAAAGGGTTGCGGTCACCCACGGGTCTTTCGCAGATCACCATGTCTACAAGATCTGACCAGAACTCTTTATTTAGAAAAAAAAGGCTATTCTGCTAGTACGCAGTCCAGAGCTAAAGGTATGTGAACCTAGTTTGTCAGAGATGGATCTCCCATTCGCAGCCCTTATCCCTTGTTCCAAGCAAAAGACTTTTAGTTGGACTGCGGCACACAACCATTTTTTATTGCAGGAAGTTCTAACAGGAGAAAGGATCACTGGGCATCCTCATCTACACCACGGTTTATGTCATAACTGTCCAGAAGTTAAAATCACCAGCTATTATAACATTGTTCTCACCTCTGTGTTCTAATAAAAACAAATCTAAAGAAGCTACAGTTGGGGAAGCTTTTCCGCCTTGCAGTCCTCTTGAATAAACATCAATAAGTAACATGTCAGGGACCTTGGCCTGGTGTAACTTTATTATTAGGATGTCCCTGCAATTGATATGGAGCTCCTCTACCGTGTACTGATCACATTGTCTAACCCAAGAGGTCAAACCCCCTTTGGGTCTGCCACGTTGTCCTTTTTTCGCTACTTTCGAAAAGTTTAGATAGTCTTGGCGAAATACTGGGTCAATTGCCCAGGTCTCTTGGAAAAACAATATATCAGCCTGCTCGATGAATTTAGTCCATTCTATAGAGGCTGTTTTGTGTATAAGCCCTGCGATATTCCAGGAAACGAGTTTGGATCCTGCTACATCACTGTTGTTACTACCATAGCCTGGCTGACGGCACACCTCAATTGTCAACCCAGGATCAGAAGCCCCTTCGCACATGTAGTTCTATACAGTTCTCATGCCCCTATCCCTCCCTGTGCCCATCCTGGATGAACCCGCAGTCTTTTTGAACTCCGTCCAGTCCAGCGGGGGTTGAGGAGGGCTTCCTAGCGTAATGGGGCCTAAGTATCCACCACCCTCTCCAGAGTCAGACATTAACTGTGCGGTCATACTGCACTTCGAAACGGGACGTAGTCAGTCGATGTCCTCCAAAGTAGAGAGGAGCTTGAATCTAGTTAGTATTGGGACTACATAGTCATGAGGGCCTTGTGCCCGGACTACGTCCCTTGAACTAGCCCTATCCGATGTTTGAGGTGGGAATGTGCGATAAAAAAGCCTAATGGCAAAATGTGAATAATGTCCCTACTCAGATACCTAGACCCTGACCTGTCTAGGATAGTTTGGACAAGCAGTGGGGACCCAAATCTCAACACCACAAAGTCACCACTGAAGGATTTCAGGGTTTTCCCTACCCAAGCAACTCTACGTATCATTTTAAATTCATGAAATAGGCAATTACCCAACACAGTTCTAGTGTTCAACAGGTGGAGGGCTTTGTTCTTTAGCGATGCCCAATGTTCAGCACCACCTGGAGAAAGAACTGGGACATTAGAGAGTATGATGGTGTATGGTGTGGCTTGTGGCAGCAAGTTGGGACATTTACTTTGAACCTCGTTTTCGACTTGCACCGTCCCTAGATCATGGCACCCCAAATGTTCCCTACTATGGGCAGCATTGGCATGAATAGTGTGTGAACTACTTAGGTTTACATTAGAGGCTAGCGCTGTGATGATAGCGCTGCTACCTGCCTCTTTTGTAGATTTACTTGTGCTGAGTGCTGGTGCCGGTCTGGGTTCAATAGAAGCATCTTGCTTTCCCTGTCTCTGGGTGGGCGTTAGGGGTAGGAAAGTTATTGCTCACTTCTGGACAATCTCATATCTATTTCAGACAGTTTAGTTAATAAGAGATCTAGCATGGCTGCAATACTATCTCCCAATTTAGCTAAGATGGAGTCTTCGAAGTCACTGGACATCTGTCTATTGTTACTCACATCCCTGTCACCTGTAGGGCTCGGAGTGCCTGGTGCTAATGCGACTTTTGGATCTCCAATGTTGCCTGGGTAATTCGCTTAAGTTTTGGCCACCTTGCTAGCCTGAAGTGAGGTTTGCGGCAGGCCACGTGCGTTCCGTTTTTTTGTTTGGGCCTCCCCTTATCTTTTTCTGCATGGTTCTTTGTTGTCGTGTAAGGATCTTTGCTGGGGAGAGGGATCAGGGGATAAGTTGCTAAATACCATAAGGGAATCATTTGGTTGAGATGATTGTGACCGAGAGATCACCAGTGGCGTGGAATCAACTAATGGGTCAGGAATGATTGGGGAGCTGGATGAGTGGGCTCCGATGGAGACTCTGCGGGGATCTAGTGAGAGTCTCCTTTAGGTGAGCTCAATCTTGTGGATGAGGACCGACTCCGCCTGTGTGAGAAATGCATCCAGGGTGCCCACAACCCCTGAACCTCCTGCCCCCTTACAATTAGCCTTGTTCATGCTGACTTAAGGGAGTAGGAAGAAGCACTACAATGCTACAGTGTTATACAAATAACAAATTAGAATGAGCAATAAAAAAGGGCTGGCCGAAACCTGGGGGACAGAAATTATGTCAAAAGAGAGGTGGCTCCTGGCTCTGAAGGGCGCAGATGGGTCCGCCCTTGGCCCAGGCTTTGCCTGGGTACGGCCCGGGCACGCCCACTCGCATCCCGCGCTGTGGGAGCCCTGACCCACCTTTTGAGCACCTCCTGATGCTTGACGGTGTGGTGCGCGGCGTGCGTGCCGCACGGAATGCCAGGAGATGGAGTCCCTGGGGCCCTGGCAGCAATGGTGTCCCGCTGTCAAAGGGCAGAGTCAACGCTCGTGCCGGTCAATAGCAAGGGTCCTCAGGACTCAAGTGTTGCAGGAATGCAAAAATTTAGGCAGTGGGCTCCGGATACACCCATTGCACATTTTCAACAGATGTGTTGAACTCACAGGAAGCATCATGCTTCATTTGCTTGCCACACCATAAAAATATTCGAATATTTAATGTGTGCCTTTTATTAGCCTATGGTTCCTAATAAAATTATTTGAAAATTGTAGGTTGAACATGCACTTGCTCACTTCATTTCCTCAATGAATTTCAAATTCTCTTGGTATCGCTTAGCCGTAATTTGCTTGTATTGTTTGCGCAGAAAAGCCACTAAGATAACATGCCTGGGATTGGAAGCCAACATTTTTTTAAGTGCCCTGTTTGCTTCAGAGCATTGAGCATGGGCTGGAGCGGTTTCAAAAGAGCTATTCTGATCACCGAACAGAGGTTAGTGAAAGCTTCCACTACCACTGGAGTAGATACATCCCGTGTTAAAAATTGAAAAAGGGTTGTGCAATCTGCACACCACTCTCAAATGTGGGTGCAATATGAAAAGGGCTCTGATTTGGTTGTGGTCGCTATAACACAATGGAATAACCATGCCAAGTAGAAACTGAGGGCCTCATTTATTTGGTTTTGCCGTAGGGAAGCGCAGCAGACCTTCCTGCTGCGATTCAGTACGCCAAAAGTAAAGGGTAGGATTGCGCCCTATTTATAAGGTACGGCGCATTCCTGTCCTTTCACTCTGCGCCGGTGTACAATGGGCTGCCTGCGCCAATGCAGGCACCCTTGCACAATGGTGCAAGGGTGCCTGCGTTGCGGGGATCATTATTTTTGTACAGGAAGGGAAACCTTTCTGTACTAAAATTATCACAAGAGGCTTTTCCTCTTTCTATGTGTGCTGCGGAATGCAGCACACATAGAAAAAGGAAAAACAAGGAGAAATAAAGATATTTTTCTCCATTGCGCCACCCTTACGCCTTCCCTGGGGAAGCATAAGCTTTTGGTACTGCCTCAGATTTACAATTTCTCGTAAATCTGGGGCAGTGTCAAAAGGCCAAGGATGTTGTTGGGAAGGCCCCAAGTAATACCCATTGCACGCCCCTTTAACGCAGAACACTGCGTTAACCCCTTTGACGCTTATAACGAGCTCAGCTCCTCATGAGGTACAGTGGAGCTGAGCTCATGTCGAGCTGAGCTCATCATAACTGCCTCAGAACGCCCACGTGGGGCTAATTCCCCTCCTGTGCAGGGATTCAATGGGAGTGGGATGTCGTGGCGAGCTCAGCTCGTCATAAGCACAGCTCCACTGTGCAGCATGACAAGCTGGTCTCATCACGAGCACTGCAGCGCCACGTGCGCCCCCACTACCCCTGCACAATGGGGGAATTAGCCCCGCATGGAAGGGGTTAAAGGGACTGATATTTATTAGCAGCATTAAGCCAAAAAAAGTGGCTAGTGCAGCCTGATAAATATCATGCAGGCTTCTGTGCCACGGAAAGTCACAAAAAGGGACGTTCTGATGGACTTCTAGATTGCGGGTGACAAACATGTAATCTGTTGTAGATGAGCTGCCATGACCGATAAAATTAAGAAGGCAAACCAGAAATAGCCATTATGTTTATCAAATCTAATGGAGCAAGAAAATAAACGAATTCTTTGCTCCGAGGATCGATACTGCCAAATGGTGTAAGGTTTGAAATAAATGCTCACACAGGAAATAGGAAATCACACATTAAAATCACCAACCAAGCACAGAGGCAGTGTTTGCCCCGCACAAATCAAATTATTTCAGAAAGGCATTTGAGGCGAGGAAGGAATTTAGTATTGAGGATTCCTCTGAAATCATTATTATAAAAATTCTCAATGTGCAAAGTCAAAGATAATTAGTTAATATAATTTGGAAGTTGTTATTGTTGTGCTCTATGGTTTTAGCTTGCCCGCCTAATGCAATGGTCACTATAATTGCAAGGCCCCCCGATGTGCAACCACTACATGAAGGGATAGTAGAGGCAATAAAACAGTGGAAGCCATCCACAAATGTAGGTAGTGTGTCCCATGTTTCTGTGAATAAGACAATATCATATTCCCTAATGAAATGAAGTCAGTACAGGAGTGCTTAATATTTTAAGAGTTGAAGTACCCCATCTGTGAGACTTATGCGACTAGCCTTGTCAGAGACCCCTAACTTGATCTTGGGTAAAGAGCTTGCATCATTCGCAATACAAGCATCTGATATGAGATGTTTCAGAGCCGTATTATTGGCCACTGAGGCCGCTGGGGGCATATTGGTGTTAGAAATAGACTCTTTAGGTCCAGCTGTCCAATCTGGTGCCTGTTCTGTTAACGAGTCACTCTTATTGAGTCAATCTAATCTCTCCAGACCACTAAGGGCAGAAAACATACTGGTACATGGGATGTTGCAAAAGGTGTCACATGTGGTCGGCAGCTTCTGGGAGTAGGGGTGCAAAAAAGCTGGTGGTGGTCTGTAAAAGAAGCCCAAAGGGAGAGCAATAACCTCTGTTTCTTTGGGGCTAATCACTTTCTATGTGCCTACTTTTTCATGAACACAGGCATGCCTATGGAAATTTAGAACAATACAGTCCCCCATAATGCTTTTAATTTTAATGTTCGAACCAGCCAACCCACCTCACCATGATTATCTCATTTAGGCCCCAGGCATTAACCCTTTGTGTGCTTCGGACGGTCCCCGGCCATACGACCTCACAGTGGGCGTGTGCGGAGGACTGCCCCCAGCCGTCCGAAACACATCCACTCATTAATTCCCCAGCACCACACCGTAATTTGCGCCGCGGTCAAGGGGTTAAAGCACTTGTGTACAAATAACCAATGCACCACCTTACTCCTGCGTTGGGCCCAAGATTTATGTTACCATTTCTTTTTTAAAGATGGAACCCCTGCCAAGATAAATTCATAAGGACATGAGAATGGGGGAGGCTCAAAGTCACTTGGATGTGGGCAACAGGGAATCTTCGGCGGGAACCGGAGATGGATCAGATAGTAGGCAGATATTGCAATCCAAGAGCCATGGGTGATATGTAGAAGGCTTGTTCCCAGTCTGCTTCCCATCCGGGAGGTTCAAAGGAGGGCCATTTGCACCCACAATAGGCACAACAAAAATCTCTGTATCACTTTGGAAAGAGGAAGTAGAAGAATCACTCACATAATGTAAAACTATACCTTATGAATTGTGGGCACTATTACTGGTAGTTTTATAAGAGACATGATTAAGGATTTATCCAAGGGCGCCCTCTAGCTAGACCAAAAGCTCAGAAAAAGGCTTGAGTTTCTCATCATGAACAGTACAGAGAACTTCTTTGAGTTTAGCACCTAAAGTCTCAGATAAAGAAAAATCAAAAGGATAATCTTTACTTTATTTCTTTATTCCGACAATTTGTTTGTCATAAAAAATGAATTACAAACATCTATTACATCTAAAATAGGTAAAAATCAAGTATTAAAAAGTTAAAACAATTCAACAAATCCATGTACATTAGACGGTAGAAAAGTGCATAATACATAGTCCCTCGTACCCCGACAGAGAGATAGGAGGAGACAACCCCCTGTGGTCTAGTCAAGTAGCCGCAATTCAAATCTCAGAGGGTAACTACCAGTGACCTCCTCATTTTCCACATTGCTGCTAAGTACTTAGTTACAGAAAAGACCAAAACCGACGAAAGATCGGACTTAAGAATCCTGTATGCTTGGGCACAGTGAGTTAACCCCAGGTTTTTACATAACGGGGCAACCCACCTCCTCCTTGGATTAACGTAGGCAGGGCAAAAAAAGACAACATGGACCTCACTTTCTAAATTGGCACTGCAACCTGGGCAATTCCCAGGGGATGAAGTGCTCCACTTTGAGGTCAGCGCTCTAATAGGGAGAGAGCCGTGCTGCCATTGTAGGAAGAGCTTCTTCGCCGAAGCTGGGCCCATATCATCCAAAACTTGCTCATAGAAATAGCAGTCCTTTATTGCTAGAAACGTGGCTGTAAGTGTTCCCGTTTGGATGTTGGACAGTAAACGCGCCCTTTTATTTTCCCGGAACAGCTGAACCAGCTGCAATCTCGAATTCCCTGCACATGCTTGCTCCGGGTTGGACCACATTGCCTCAAGGCCTAGGTTCTCAAGTTCCCCTCTAACATGCTTAAGCCAGGGTAATTTAGCAACATTGGTTATTCGCAAAATCTCAGTTAACTCTCCCCTGTATACACTCAACTCCGGAGAGACCCAGAGCCGCCTCCAAAAAGTTAATGGTCTTAGGGCCAGCTCTTCTTCTATCGGCCGTAAGCCCAGGTCAAGTCTCAATGGGACCAAGGCCGTGCTGGGAGGTAGAGCTACCAGCTGCCTGAGGAATCTGTTTTCCCCAATTGCAATTCCCGGGGCAACCTTGAATCCCCACAGCTCCGCCCCGTATGTCACAGCCCCACGTGCTCTCAGTTTATATATTTCAAGAGGGGGGCCAAGCGGCTTAATTGATGATTTATTCAACAGTTTCAAAATGCCCCCAACTATCTGGGTCAGCTTAAGTTGTGATCTTACTTTGTGATGAGCCCAGTTAAATGATTCATTGAGGGTCAGGCCGAGGATATTCAGTCTGTGTAGCACTACATTGTTTGTGCAATGCCATGTGGTATTCCAATTGAGATTGTGATGCAGCCGTGGGGTGGATACAGTAGAATAACTTTTCATTATTAGAAGGAGTACATGAAGGGGGTTTACGCTTTTGGGCCCCAGAGCGACCAAAGTATCTTTTGAACTTTTCAGCTATGGGGTGAAAGGTTGCGCTTCAGCAGGGCTGCCCTGCTCACACAACGGCTCATTTTTAGAGCCCAGGGTGGCTCAATTGTCCAGGTGGGTGGTAGCAATTCTAGAATCAAATCTATTCAGAGGCGCAAGGTTGCTAAGTGCAGTACTGTTATCTGAGATGGCACAGTTTGCCGATGGGGCATTTATTGCCCCAAGCTCTAGCGACAGTCTTCGCTCTGTTAATTTAATTGCTTCATACAATACCAACCAGCCTTTTTAACATACTATTAAATAGACACAAATGGATGAGCAACAACTGTTCTCCCATCAAACTTGCGGTTCCCCATTATTGACTCAAGGAGCTTAGATGGTGACATTTCCTCTTGTTCAATTACGCAGCTATAGTGTAGATTATGAACTGGACATTTACCCAAAAAGGTAGCACTTAGTAATTAATCAGTAAAAAATACTCCACTTGGGTAGGTATTTTGTGAAAAAACTGTGGTCTCTTTTTGGATTAAAGGGCAGGTTTGGTTCCTGTGTGGCTGAGTCATCACACAAATACTGACACACACACACTGACAGACCCACTCAGACACATATACACCCACTCACAGGGCCACTAAGACCCTCACAACCCACTCACAGATGCACTCAGACACGCACTCAGACACACTTACATCCACTCACAGACTCATACAACGACTCACACAGGGACGCTCAGACCCAGTCAGACACTCATGCACCCACTAACAAACCCATTGAGAGACTCACACACCCACTCACAGACCAACTCAGAGACTCACATACCGACTCACAAACTCACTCAGACACCAATGTACCCACTCAGGCATTCAAATACTGACTCACAGACTGACTCACAAACTCATATAGGCCCTCACAAACCCACTCAGAGTTTCTCACACAAACTCACAGACCCACTAAGACACTCACTCAGACACTCATGTTCCCACCCAAATACCCACTTAGACACTCATGCACCCACTCACATACCCACTTAGACACTCGCAAACTCACTCACACACCCAGTAAGACACTTACGCAGCCACTCTAAGACCCACACAGACACTTCATCCCCTAACAAGTAGGGTGCAAGGAGGCTCATTTGCAAAGTGGCGGAGAAAGGGGGTGAGGACTCTGGTGATCTCTCAGCAATCCCACTGTATGGAACTTCCTAGAGGTAACAAGAAGAGTTCTTGTTCCCCAAGGAACTTCAACATCCAAGGGAATTCTACCCCCCAACCAGTACAGCACCAGGAGGCGTGTGTGCAGAGTGGCAGAGAAAGGGGGCTCTCAGCAATCCTATTGTGCGGGAGTTACTGGAGGTGACAGGAGGGGTTGTTGGGCCCCCAGGACCCTAAGCAGTGAAGGGGATTTCATCCCCAAATCAGTAGCCAGAAGTAATGTTTGCAGAGTGTTGGGGAAAGGGCCTCCCATGAGCTGAAAGCAATCCCACTGTGTGGGACTTACTAGAGGTAACAGTAGGGGTTGTTGGCCCCCAAGGACCATCAGGATCCAAGGGGACTTCCTGCCCTATCTTTATTGCACTAGTAGGCACTTTGCTGAGTGGTGGAGAAAGGAGGCGGGCCTCTGATGACCTCTCAACAATCCAGCTGTGTGGAACTTACTGGAGGTAACAGTAGGGGCTCTTGGCCCCTGAAGATCCTCAACATACAAGGGGACTTCTTCCCCCAACTAGTAGAGCACCAGAAAGTGAGTTTGCAGAGTGGTGGAGAAAGGGGGAAGGGCCTTGGACAACCTCTCAGTAATCCTGCTGCATGGGAAATGAGGCGTTATAGGACCTTCAACAGCCAAGGGGACTTCATTCACCAACCAGGTGTAGCCCCTTTGTGGAGTGCTTGAGAAAGTGGGCAGGGACTCTGGCAACTTGCCCTGAAGAAGGTTTTTTTTATTGAAAAAAAGATTTTCTATTACGGGAGGGAGCTGTGTTGCCCCATCCCTGGGCTGATTTTGCACGGGGGACCCCATCCCCCAGTGCCCGGCCATTTAGAAATGGAGGACGGGAGACTGAGCATCCCCATCCCTGGGTCAATTTTGGACCTGGCTATGTTTCTATGGGTGCTCCCAGGGCACCCAGTCTGTATTGGGCCCACCGGGGAAGCCCGAAGGTCCCCACCATTCCTGCCATCTCCCTACCTCCTGCTCACTTGAGCGCAGGCAGGGAAACAGACAAATGCTCCGCTTCCAGCAAGAGGGTGAGCGTTTGCTTTGACTTAAAAGGAGTGGTTACAGCATATTTACGAATTGCTTTCTATCTTAACAATTCAGAAACTACTAAGTCTATTTATGCCAATTTTTTAAAAAAGGTCGCTTTCTGAAACAACAGCTACCTTTTTGCAAAGTTTGGTGTAAACCCGGTCAGCTGTTTGGGCTGTAGTTGATTCTAAAATCTCTATAGGAATTTACATGGAGAAACGCGTTTTGGAGACCCCCCTTTTTCTAAGCCCCCGCATCACGGATCACCATGCAACCTTAAAAACAGCGCCTGTCATATTAGTTTTGAAAGTTTGCGAGGATAATTCACTCTAAATTTATAGGGAAATGCAATAATGCGATTCCTAAGGAAACCTGGTCCTAACTACAACAATATATATATATGTCTTTATCCTACAAAGTTACAGCCCACAGTATGGACGCAATCGCTCTTCTCAGGGGCAGTGCATTATCATCTGGCATGGTCACGCCGGTAAATATGAGAATAGCTTTCACCTTTCGGTAATGAAGGTCGCACACACTCGGTTCCAGGTTTTATGGCGGTTTATTCAAGCAAACCAATCTCTGCCATGCACAACGCGTTTCGGTCCTTCTACTTGAACCTTGATCACAGGATAGTTTCACAATCGTCAGTGGCAATATTTATTTCCATGACCCACAACCATTTCCTGATATATTCTCAATGTATTGTGATACGTGTAGTGACAAGTTTATAAAATACATGGTGCTTTATACGAAGATATACAAAACAGTGAAAGGATTGAAAGTGCCAGTTTTTGTGATTTAAAACAAATTACATTTCTGTTTTATAAGAGGCAAATATTTTGTGGTTACATTAATTCAATTTAATTTGTCCATTTAATCTATTTGGTAAGTTTATTTTTTCTAGTGTCTCTTTTTGATCTTTATTATTTTTATTGATCCGCTGGTGGATTTTCTTGCATCTGGAATGCCTGTCAGTTTTGTTTCCTTATTTCTGTATCCATTTTATCTTCACAGTTTCAGGTGATTGTGAACCGATTTTTGAGGGACATTATTAGTAACTTTTGATGTTATTGATAGTTCTTATCATTTTTAGATTTGACTGTCGGCTTTTTTACACTAAGATTGAACATTTTTCTTTTTTATTGGTGTTTTTCTTCTCTCTTTTTTGGCTCATCGGTGAGCGTTTTTTAGCCATTTTCGTCAAGATGTTAAGAATGACGGTATTGGTACAATGATTCTGTTCGTTGTTTTAAGTGTACATAAAGCAATTCGTCCTGGTTAAGACCTCTCGGGTTCAAGGTCCGGAAAGTTGTAAACTACTCTAAACAGGAAGAAAATGGCAACTAATGCCATCAGTGATGTCACTGTTCATGTCATGAATGATGTAATATGGGACGTCATCAGCAGTGCATTGCGGGGGGGGGAGTTATAGTTAGCTGAACTAACTGTAACAGACAAATTTCTCTGGTTTTGTACGAGTGAACTATCCAACTAACTATAACGTCCTTGAAACCTGTGGTTTTTTTCAGTGAATTTCTAAGGTTTTTTTAAATGCTAATTTCTAACAATAAAGTCCCTGAAACTTATGATTTTTTCAGTAAATTTCAATGTTTTTTTAAATGCTAATTTCTAACTATGCCTACAAAGGTAGAACATGTGCAGAAAGAGGAAGAAATTTGCAGAAAGAAGCAAGAGAAATGCAGGAAGAGGCAACAGAAGTCCAGAAAGATGTAGAAAGGTGCAGAAAGAAGCAAGAGATGTGCACAAAGAACCAAAAGAGGAGCAGAAAGAGGCCTTGTTGCAAAGTCATCCTGCACCCTCAACTGTTTGCTGACTGGTACTGGTGGTAAATGACTCTGACTAACCAGGCCTGGAGATAGTGTTATGCTGAAAGACACTTGAATAAAGTGAAATTACTTACATACACTAGGATAAACTATGGGTTATGGTACCCCTATGATTGCCATGACCTCCCCTGTATGGCTCTAGTACATAATAGGGCAGGAGGATTAAAACTAAGAGGCACAGAAGGAGGCAAGAGAAGTGCAGAAAGAAGCAACACAGGTGCTGAAAGATGCAAGAGAGGTGGAGATAAAGCAAGTGAAGTGCAAAAAGAGGCAAGTAAGGTGCATTTTAATCACATGAGGGGTCACGGCATATCATGTGATCAAGTCCTGGTTCTCCGGACCAAACGCGTCATGTTTGCATGGAGGAAGTAAATAACTGATATTTAAACTTGCCGAGGTGATCCGTTTCCTGATTTGTGCCGTGAGGTGCTGTGCTGTCGGGGATCGTGCTTGTATATATATATAATATATTACCTACTGGTGGTCGCCAGTAGGTAGTTATAGAGTTATAGTTAGGACCTATTTTCTATATGAAATCCGCAACATTCTATTCCCAATAATTTTGGCTACGGTTGACATATCTTCACACAATTTTAGAAACTTGTGGGGCGCTCCGGTCTGCTCCTATCCTTAAAGACTCAGGGTGATTCGTCAAGTGGGGGCCAGAGAAAAAAGGGGTCCCAAAACGTGTTTTCCCTATAAAATTGTCCATAGGAACCTTTAGTCGCAGCTACAACCCGAACTGCTGAACGGAAATACACCAAATTTGGCAAAAAGGTAGCCCTGGGTTCAGAGTCGGGCCTTTTAGCTAAATGGTGCAAATCCGTTCAGTAGTTGCTGAGAAAATCAAAATTTAAACCACATGTATATCTATGGCCGCGGTGGATCCGCGCTCCCTAAGAGCACCCTGCCAAGCACGAGCTGTATGCTAATTGGCTGTCAACACTCTAAACCAGGAAGTGTTAGCAACAATCTTGTGCCTCAATTCTGTGCCTCTGAGGCTCAAGAACTCAGATAAAAACTACACAAGACGCAAGAAGGGGGCAGGGAAGAAACACCCTGACCCCCTAGGCCTTCTCAGGGGGTCCCACAAGGACCCCAAGGCCCAAAAAATATAGATTTTTATAAAACATGGCAAGATCCGCGCTGGGTGCACAGATCAAGCTGATAAAAAAACATAGCATTGGCTCCCGCGCTTCATTGGTAATTAGCCGCCGGGGGGCCAAATCCTGGGGGCATGATCAAAAACAAAGTGTGGTAGGGCCCAATCCCCCCCACTGCTTTCAGGACTGCAAAGCATTATTAGTTACAGGAGGCACATGAACCCCCACAGAACTGGGGACCGCCACCCGCGGGGCTTGTAAATGTAAAAAATGGGGGCCTTTAGGGCCCCCCCAAGCCCCGTGGACTGCCACCTCCGGGGCTCAAATTATTTTTGATTGTGGGGTGGGCACACTGCCCCCCACAGCCCCGGGGACTCCTATTCCCCAGGGCTTTATTTTTTTTAAAATACCCTGTGTGGGGGACTCAGGCCCCCCACACGCCCCGGGGGACGCCACCTCCCCGGGGCTCTAAATATTTATATTGGGGGTGACCCCCACAGCCCCAGGGACCAACACCCCTCGGGGCATTGGAAATGGTAAAGGGGGGCACAAGGCCCCCTCATAGAGCCTTGTTGTTGCCTTGAGGACCGCCACCCTCCAGGGCCGGCTCCTGCTGTGTCCCTGAGTGCCCACCCCCCGGACCCTGTAGTTTCTCTCTTTCAAAATTCAAACCAAATTACTTTTCCACACAGGGAGCTGCATCTTAGCAGCTCCCCATGTGGAAAAGCAATGTCGGCTCCTGAGGGATGCGAGGGAGCCGGCAGGACCGTGGGGGGATTGGGGCTTTATGTGGCCTGGGAGGGGGGCCACATGGCCCCCCTCCCAAACAATTAAAAAATAAACAAAAGTAAAAAGGCCTTCCCCGGGGGATATGGCCATAAGTAGCCAGAAGAGGGGGCAACACAGCCCCCTCACAAAAATTATTTATAAATATAAAAAGGGCCACAGAGCTGCATTGCAGAGTGTTGTAAAAAGGGGCGAGGCCTCTGAACACCTCTCTGCAACGCGGCTCTCTGGCGCATCCTGGAGGTTCTCTGGTGGGCTAGTTGGCTTCCAGGGACCTCATGATTGAGGAGGAATTTATTCCCAAACTTAAACTGCGCTACAGGGTGTGTTTGCACACATGTCACCTCAAGCCACGCCCCCTTCCTTCACCACTGTGCAAACGCACCCCATGGAGCTTTTTAAGTTGGGGCATTAACTCTCTTTCAATGCTGAGGATCCCTGAGGGCCAACTAGCCCCAACAGGTATCTCCAGTATACGGCAGGGAGCTGTATTGCAGGCAGGTGTTCAGAGCCCACGCCCCTTTTTACACCTCTCTGGAATTCAACTCTATGGTACTTACTGGAGGTACCTAGTGGGCTAGTTTGACCATAGGGACCCTTAGGATTCCAGGGGACTTAATCTCTCAACTTAAAAAAACCACAGGGCAAGTTTACCAAGTGGTGAAGGGAGGGACTGGGCCTGAGGTGATGTGCGCAAACACGCCCTGTGGTGCGTTTTAGGTTGGGGAAATAATTCCTCTTCAATCTTGAGCCACCCTCGGGGCCAACTAGCCCACCAGGTGCTTCCAGTAAGCACCAGTGTGCTGCGTTGCAGATAGATGGTGACGGCCATGCCCTTTTTTACACCTCTCTGCAATGGTGGTTACTGGAGGTATCTAGTGGGCTAATTTGCCCATAGGGACCCTCGGGATTCAAGGGGACTTAATCTCCCAACTTAAAATGGCCACAGGGTATGTTTACACAGTGGGGAAGGTAGGGGACAGGGCCTGTGGTGACGTGTGCAAACACGCCCTGTGGCGCGTTTTAAGTTGGGGAAATAATTCCCCTTAAATCCTGAGGGATCCTGGGGGTCAACTAGCCCACCAGGTGCTTCTAGTAAGCACCAGTGCTCTACATTGCAGAGAGGTGGTGCAGGCCGTGCCCCTTTTAACAGCTCTCTGCAATGGCACTTCCTGCCACTCATTCACTAACAGTACTATACAGTCACTCATACATGTACTCACTCATATGTGCTCATACACCTATACATCCTGCTACACACTGACACTCATCCATAGAGTTTCTCACACACATATTCACTCATGCTAATAAAGAATAAAACATCAATTTACTTAAATATACAGTTATACACACACCACCACACTTAATTCTACAGAAACTTACACATACTTACTCTTTTGAACAATCACTTATAGAAACACATACGTATTCATACAGGCACTCTTCAAATCTCTCCCTCTCACATATGCTCACTTATATACACCAATACTAACATATACTAGTTTAAAATAGATGTAGTTACTTAAAAAGACACTATTGAGACATTCATTTACTCACTAACACACACACACACTCACTCATCCACCCATACAGTCCTGCACACATACTGTCTTCAACAGATACAAATAGTGACCGTATTCATGCATGTATTTACTAAGTAATACCCCCCACTGAACCATACAGACACTCAGGCACTCATACTGATACTCGAAAAAACAAAGTAAAAACCCATGTAGACACTCATGTAGCTACTCACCAACCCATGCAGCCACTTATACACAAAGTGAGAGACTGATACAGATATTTATATATTTAAAGATTACTCACTAACCCATGTATTCACAAAGATACACTTAATCAGCCAGTTATACAATCAATTTTTCATTAAAGAAAATCATCCATTTAGACCCTTATATACCCATTTATTCTTCCATCAACTTCGAGATATACATATATAAAACATATTTAATTTTAAGAAAAACACACATTCACTTGATGATGTCATCAGTGATGTCATCTGTGATGTCATCAGTGATGCATTGAGTGATATAATTGACCATGTCATGAGTGATGTAATATGTATCGTCATCAGCAGTGTATTGGGGGCGCGCGAGTTATAGTTTTTAATTTTTTTTTATTGATTTTCATCATACAAATACAAACAGTGGTCACTTCCACATAAGACACAAGAAGGGTAGTACAATAATATCAGTGTCACATTGCTCATCTGCTACATTGGAGCATTAGACGACAGTTATCAAGTCCATTGCGGTATAATCAGTAACCTATCAACATATAGTACAAACTATCATTTGTTCACCTGAAGTAAGTCTGCATGCCCACATAGAAAGTCAGTTAGGTGTCCCCATATATCAGATGGCTTGGACGCCGTGGGGAGTTCTTCCGCATATAGCAGGAAATTATCACTGCATCAAGAAACCAGCGATCCACTGTGGGTGATCGTCTGCTGTCCCAGTGCGCTTAGCAAGTAATAACATTATTGCTATCAATTTTTTTTTTTACAGATCTCAGAGGCACATCAAGGCCCAGCGGAGACACACGTGGTGTGCATGGCAACTCACATGACATCATCGAGCCAAGGATTTCAATCACCTTCACCCAGAACTCTTGCACCTTCCTGCAGCCCCATGCCAAGTGTGGGAAGTCTGCCTGGTTAGCACCACATCTTCTACAATATGCATTGTCCCTTAGTCCGTGTTTAAATAAACGGGCCGGAGTGTGATAAACCTGGTGCATGTATTTATAGTGAATAAGGCGAAGGTTACCATTAGGCGTAAGTAGTGTGATCAGTGTGCAGCATCTTGTCCAGTCATTGTCCGTGAGGGGGTGTTCCAACAACGCATCCCACTTGGTTCGCGCCTTCGCAGTGTCAGCCCCTATCTCTGCCTGTACCAATCTGTATAGTCATGAGATAAAGTGTGAGTGAGTGGTGGCGGTTATTAAGCTTTGTAGCGGTTGTAGACAGGGTGGTTCTGAAGGGAAATTCGGACGCACGCAGCCTATGGTATAGAAACTGAAACAGTAGTGACTGATTACTAATGTATGATAGGTCATCGTGGGTGATAAAAGTCCCCTCAGAGTATAAATCACCAAAGTGTGTGAGGCTCACCTGCGCTAGTAACTCCATGCTGTTCCTTTCTAGTGTTACAGAAAGTTCGGGGTGACATGCCAGTGGGTAACTGGGGGCATAGATTGGGGTTTTATGAGCTAATTGACCAATACGCTGCCAGGCTGGAGAGGTGGTCCTCGCCGTGTTTATTTCTTTTTGCTTCAAGTGAGTACGTGTATGCAGTAGTATGCTAGATAGTGGAACCGGACAAGCATCCCTATCCTCAACCGCTAGGTGTGGTAAGTATTTCACTGGATGGTACCAATATTACGCAAAGTGTGCCTGGGCACACAAGTAATATAGATAAAAATCCGGCACCGCGAAACCACCGGCACTATAAGGAAGCGAGAGGGTGTTAAGACTGATACGTGCTTGCCCGCCAGCCCATATTAGTTTCACTAGGTTCACTTACAATCTGGCGAAGACCGCAGATGGGGGCGTTATGGGCACATTAATAAACAGATACAGTAATTTGGGCAATATGACCATTTTTATCAGTGCAATACGGTCCGCCAGCGAGAGTGGGAGCGCTATCCATCGAGCTATTCGTGTTTCTATGTGATCAATTGCATAACCATAATTCATCCTAATCACTAATCTATGTCTCTATGGATCCATATTCCCAGGTATTTAATGGGCTCATCCTGCCAGATTAGAGGAAAGTCCATCTGCGGAGATGTAGTGCTCTCCGCCAGCGGCATGACTGCGGATTTACTCCAATTAATTTGCAAGCCTGACTGTCTTCTGAATTTCACATATTCCCGCAGTAGTGGCGATAAGTTTTCTTCAGGGTCTCGTAGGTGGATGTATGACGTTACAACGCATACTTTTACCATGCATACCATTACAACGCGGTATTTACAATGCATACCGTTACAATGCATAGCGCTTAGAGGTGCTGGATAGTGGTAAGTATAATTTTATATTCCAACTCCAGTCCCCGTGGACACTAGGGAAGGTGTTGGATATGAAATTATACTTATTCCCTATCCTAGAGCGCCCCCCAGCGCAATGCGTTGTAATGGTATGCATGGTAATGCCTGCGTTGTAATCGTAGTGCGTGGTAAAAACTTCGTTGTAACAGTTGTATACTCTCGTAGGTATAGTACCATATCATCTGCATGTAATGATATGCTAATGGGCCGTAGTTGGAACTGTAAGGCTGTGTGTGCATAGTGTTGGCGTATTTTACACGCAAGAGGTTCCAATACTATCGAGAATAGGAGCGGGGATAGAGGGCAGCCCTGCCTGGCGCCTCGTTGTACGTGTATGGTATCTGAAATGTGTCTATTCACTTTAACACGTGCCGTCGGTTTAGTGTACAGCAGTGTGATCCAGGTCAACAATCCCTGGGGGAACATCAGGATTCCGCTCCCGCCAGACATCATGAAGACGGAATTCCGTCATGCCATGCAAGATGGTTGAGAGAGCGCGTTGTTGATGTTCCGTTGTGTTGTGGGATCTATCCCTTGTGACGTTAAGAGCCACATTTAGGTCACCTGCCCAAATAATTTCCATAGGTGGAATATTTTGTATCTTTGCAAACAATGCTATAAAGAAGTCCTGGTCATCTACATTCGGCCCGTACACATTAACTATGCCCACCCTTGTACCTCTAAGGAGGCCCGTTACAATGATAAATCTGCCTTGTGGGTCAACATGTGTATGTTCGAGGAGAAACGGTGTGCCCTTACGAATTAGGATCGAAACTCCACGGGAATAGGAGGAGTATGTAGCAGACACTGTATTTTCAGACCATCTGTAACCTAGTTTATCCGCCTTACCAGGCAGAAGATGAGTTTCTTGCAAAAGTGCTATGTCTACAGCATGTCTATCCAAGTATGCGAAGACTTGCCGTATTATCTTGGGGTTATTGAGGCCACGGACATTCCATGTCAGGAAGTGCAAGGGTCTAGTAGCAGTCATGTTATCACACCAGTGTAGTACATTTCTACCCCAGGCTGTGGGTGCACAGCAATTGCGTCAAGTGTCGAAGGAAGCAGCGACCACAAAAGAACAAAATACAAACAATCATCCCTTCCCCCACCCACTTCGCCATCCCAATCATGACAAAGCCTAAGTCCCAAGATCCTCATAACAACAGGGAAATCAAAAAACAGAGGGAGCTGTGAGAGGAAATATCCCAACAGCACTCCGAATATCCTAAGATCGGATATAACAGCAAAAATAAAGAGGAACAGTCTATGTGATACACACAAGGGGGGCGATAGTGCCCGCTCACAACCCCAGCAGAGGTATGTCTGGGGGATCAAGCCAGATTCACGTATAGCCGTGAAGGGAGTATTAGCAAGGGCAATCCATCGTCCCAGGAGCATATCCGCCAACATAGTAACATAAACCACAATGGAACATCTGCAGATAAAACCATAGTTATAGCTAGAACACAATTACTTACAGTGGAGTCTTACCATCCAGACCTTGACTAGAGATTCTGAAAGTGGCCACAGCATCAATAGTAACCCACAGATTCATATCACATATATTCAATGGGTCCACATATCAAAGATATATCCATTAGCCTTATATACGAAGGATACAGTTATAGTGTCCATCAAACAAAAATGGCCCAGCCGAGGTCATCAGTCCGGGGTAGAGATGATAGATAGCAGAGCTTTACTCAGCATCCGATGGGGGATCTTGATCAGCATGCTGACCGCGTGGGGATTTCTGCCGGAGGACGTGTGGATGATTCAGCTGCAGGAACTTCAGCGCCTCCTGTGGGGTGTTACAGATCGTGTTCTTCCCGTCGATGAATATCTTTAGACGAGCCGGATAAAGCATGGAATAGGAAACACTGTTGTCTCTCAGCTTTTTCTTCACGTCCATGTATCGTTTCCAGGCTTCCTGGACCTGAGAGGTGAAATCCGGGAAGATAGAGACAGACATGCCCTCATGCGTTAGTTCACCTAGTTCACGGGCCCTGCGGAGGGCCGCGTCCCTGTCCCTGTAATTTAAAACTTTTGCTATAATAGGGCGGGGTCGTACACCAACAGCTGGTTTTGGCGCAAGAGAACGGTGAGCCCGTTCCACAATAAACACAGGTGAGAAAGTTTCTTTGCCGAGAGATGATATAAGCATGTCTTCTACGTATTTCTCCATGTTTCCAGTCTGCGTCGTGTCTGCAACTCCCATGATGCGTAGGTTAAAGCGTCGTTACCTCGCCTCCAAATCCTCCATTTTCTCTTGGATAAGTTGCAGGGCTTTGTCCACTTTTTTATGTTTCAGCTCGAGCTGCCGGGCTGCGCCCTCAGTATCCGAGATCCTGCGTTCCGCCATATCGATGCGTTCTGTGTGTTTGTCTAGTCTTTCGGAAATGCGATGTACACGATAGGCTAGGGAGTCAATTTTCCCATCAATATTGGTCAAGGTTGACAGTATAGTCGCAAACATTGCCTGGACATCCGTTCCTGAGGGGGTGACAGCCATAGGTGCAGTCTGCATGTCACGGCCGGATTGGCCTTCTGGCGTTTCAGTGGGCTTTCGCTGCTGCTCAAACTGCAGCTTAGATTGATTCCTATCTGGCTTTCCCATTCTCCTACCAAGGGGGGCTCCGCGGTCGTGTGATGTAGTCCCGGCAAAGTCCAAGCACACGTTAATCAGCAGTAGCTGTCTCACTATATGGGCAGTTCCAGCAGGCTTTTAGGTCGCAGGCCAGCTGGTGACGCCAAACATGGCGCTCACACACGCAAACAGAGGCTTCGAGATATACTTGATGAGGAGATAGGTGGCTAAGTTCAACCTCGTTTGAAGCTTTGTGCTTCAGTGCCCCCGCAATCCGTGCGACGCCCAATGACACTAATTCAATTTATACCTCACGGCCGGTTGCCATCTCGCCCACATCTAAATCTTCGGCGTTAGTTTTTACGGATAGGGGTGGGCAGTTCAGGCAGTGCAACAGCCTGTAGGAGCGGTGAAGAGGAGCTCGGTCATGAGCAAGTAGTCTTTCACTCCTCTAGGCGTCTCCCCCGCTCCGGGGTACAACGTCCACAACCCAGCCGCAGAGACGCATCACCCGCAGGACACAGGTTCCCGGCCCCACACTCACCGCTTACAATCGCGAGTCTCTGGCGGTGTCCAGCCAGGGCCGTTCCCGCGCACAGCCGAAGGGAGCCACCAGCCAGTCCATAGGCCTCCCACACGGTCAGTGCATTTGCCCGGGCCCCGCAGAGTGCTCCGTAATGTAAGTTGTCCGCCAGGCCTACTTCTGTAGTTCAATCCTCGGGCCCGCGTAGTCCGTGCGTGATCACGTATGTCCACGGCAGCGCCTTGGAAGACCCGGCCCAGGGTTATACAGCGCAGTTGTTGTATCCCGCCACGTCGGACTGCAGAGCAGCTTAGTCCCAACAGGTCACCAAGTATTCCGGTTACCGTGGTGGTGGCAATGAGGCATCAATTGCCCAGGATAATGGCAGGATAGATGGCTTGATCAGGAGAGCTCGCCTACGGCGCAGCCATTTCCCAGGCGGCAAACTCCGCCCCGCTCGCAAGTTATAGTTAACCAAACAAACTATAACAGAGAAATTTCAATGGTTTTGTACGAGTGAAATGTCCAGCTAACAATAACGCCCCTGAAACCTATGGTTTTTCAGTTAATATATATATATTTATATATATTCACTGAAAAAACCATAGGTTTCACACCAGTTATAGTTAGGAATTAGCATTTAAAAAACCTATTACATTCACTGAAAAAAACATAGGTTTCACACCAGTTATAGTTAGGAATTAGCATTTAAAAACCTATTAAATTCACTGAAAAAACCATAGGTTTCATAGTTAGCTGGAAATTTTACTGACATAAAACCATTGAAATTCCACGTTATAGTTAGTTGGACTCACTATAACTTGCGCGTGTAATGCACTGCTGATGACGTCACATATTACATCACTCATGACATGGTCAGTGACATCACTCATGACATCACTGATGACACCATCCAGTGAATGTGTGCCTTTCTGAAAAATAAATATGTTTTATATATGTATATGTAAAGGTCAATGGAAGAATAAATGTTTAAATAAGTGTCTTAATGGATGTTTTTAAAAAAAAAAATTGATTGGTTGACTGGCATATTAAGTGTATTTTAGTGAATACAGTGAATAGCGCAGTCTTTCGGCACGCCCCGGTGCGCCTACCGGTGAGCGTCCCGCCGCGATCGAAAACATCATCGTGACGTATCGCATAGCCGCGTCCGCATGATACGCACGGCGTAAGCGCACCCGGAAGCTTTCGAGCGCATACGATTGCGCTACGTAAGCGCCCCAGGGCGCGTAGCGTAAGCGAGTCGGGTCATGTGACCTGAAAATAACACTTTTCATTGGTTCAAGACAGTTTTGGTTTCCAAATGATGAAAGCCCGGGTCATGTGACCTGAAAATAACACTTTTCATTGGTTCAGGACAGTTTTGTTTTCCAAATGATGAAAGCCCCCACCTTTTTTCCTCATTCTCACTTTTTACTTTGACTGAGGAAGACCTGTTTGCAGACCTATTTGTACCTATTTGTACTGAGAAATGGCTACAGTAGCAACAGCAGCAGCAGCAGGAGCATCTCAACCACCACCACCATCACCACAAGGACCACCACAACACCACCGTGGTGGAGAAGAAGAAGAGGAGGAGGAGGAGGAGGAGGAGAGGCGGTACCTGCCTGAAGATACTACCACCTATAAGCCAAAGGAGCACATTGTCTGGGAGTTTTTTAAAATCTGAAGGGGCCTCAAGAAAGTAAATGCGCCAAAGGTTACTTGTCTGATCTGTGGCACTATACTCTCCAGGGGGAACCCTGCCAAAAAGTATTCTTTTGGCAACAACACCATGATTCGCCACATGCAACGCCGGCACCCAAACAACTATGCTGCGGCAGAGGTCAGAGAACTGACCAGAAACCCTCCCCAATCTTCTCCCAGCACCTCCCAAAGTAAGCAACCCACTCCATCGGGTCCAGAGACAAGTGAGATGGTCCCAAACATCCAAACTAAGTTTGGAGATTTCAAAATAGTTTGCAAATTTTGTGGAAGGACCATTTGCTATGGAGAGCAAAGTATTAAACTAATTAACCGTGCTGGAGACAACCACAAGTGCAAAAACCTTAATTTTTTTCCTGTTTTTTTTGCTCCAGTTGAGCCGTTTACAATTCCCTGTTTTTTGTTTGTCCCCATAAAAATTACAAAAAATATATAAAATTGTTCATAAAAGCCAAAAAAAGTAAAAAATGTTCCAAAAAACAATAGAAAAAATATAAAACAACAAAAAGAATAAAAAAACAGTTCTTTTTAGAACTACCTCCAATTTATAAAAAAATGCTACATTTTTAAAAAACGAGCCCTTTTAAGGCCCCCACATCAAACCTAGGGGGTCAGGGGGGGTCTACACTGCCAAAAATGCTACATTTTAAAAAAACTCTGTCATTCTTTTTTCCCCATGGTACGCTCCCCGGTACGCTCCGCGGTGTGCGTACCGGGCGCTCCCCCCGCAGAAATCGAAAAAAAATTTAAAAAAATGTTTGCCCCGCAGGGCCCTTTTATGGCCCCCACATCAAACCTAGGGGGTCTACCCTGCCCCCTTTATGTCATTTCCCCCTTTGTTTTTGCCACCTCTTGTGTCTCGATCCTACCGAGACATAGGATGGTGGCCACTACGGACTGTTTCGAATGTTGACAGACACCCGAGAGCCAATCAGCTTTCCGCTCGGGAACTCACGTAGCGCGCTGGAGCACGCCCCGATGCACGTACCGGGGCGCGCTTATAGATATATATATTTTTTTGAACCTAAATTACTAAAAATCCACTGGAGCACATATTTTGAGACATAGCAAAGGCACATCGGGCTACCAGTCCCTACAATTTTGCCAAGTTTGGTGGAAATCCATTCGCTTGTTCGGGCTAAAAGTGATTCCAGCCGCCCTATGGAAATTAACATAGGGAAAACAAGTTTTGTGACCCCCTTTTATCTCGGCCCCCGCTTGACGAATCCCCCCAAACTTTCAGGGAAGGAGCGGGGCGCAGCGAGGCAAATTTAAGGAAAATTACAGGCAGATTCCCTAACCGGCGCCAAAGTTATTCCCAATAGAATGTTGCGGAATTCCTATGGAAAACAATCCTAACTATAACTACCTACTGGCAACCGCCAGTAGGTAATATATATATATTACCTACTGGCGGTCGCCAGTAGGTATATATAGTTAGGATTTTTTCCCTATGGGATTTTTGAAAATTTTATGTCTAATAACTTTGGCGTTTGTGGACGGAATCGGCTGAAATTTTCAGGAAAATGGCACATTTTGTTTCTGAGCAGCCCTAGAAATTTTGGGGGGGTTTCGTCAAGGGGGGGCCGAGAAAAAAGGGGGGTCCCAAAACGCGTTTTTCCCATGTTAATTTCCATAGGGCGGTTGGCCTCACAATTAGCTCGAACGGCTGAATGGATTTGCACGAAACTTGGCAAAATTGTAGGGACTGTTAGCCCGATGTGCCTTTGCTAGGTCTCAATATATGTGCTCCAGTGGATTTTGAGAAATTAACGTTCAAAACAAGATATATATCTGTAACAGCGCTCCGGGCTGCGCTCCGGTCCGCTTACTTTTCGCGAAACGGAACTTTGCGATGCGAAGCTGATTGGCTTTCCGGTGTCTGTCAACATTCTAAACAGTCCGGAGCGGCCGCCATCTTATCTCTCGGTAGGATCGAGAGAGAAGAAGAGGTGAAAAACGAAGGGGGAATTTAATGAAAGGGGGCAAGGTAGACCCTTCTTGACCCCCTAGGAATGATGTTGGGGTTATTAAAGGGTCCCGTGGGGAAAATAAAAAAAAATTGATTTTTCACGGTAGAAGCGCTTCTCGGGCCGCAAACTGGGCCGCAAACTGGTAGCGAAACGGGAATTCGCCATTTTGTATTTTGTTTTAATTAAATTACTAGGTATAAGGGGGTGCGGGAGACATATCCTGATCCCTTATGTTTTCTGAGGGTGGCTGAGGAGGCTCATATATGTTGATATATGTCTTCCAGCGGCTGTGCGTGCGCCATCTTATCTCTCGGTAGGATCGAGAGAGAAGAAGAGGTGAAAAACGAAGGGGGAATTTAATGAAAGGGGGCAAGGTAGACCCCTCTTGACCCCATAGGAATGATGCTGGGGTTATTAAAGGGTCCCGTGGGGAAAAAAAAAAATTGATTTTTCACGGTAGAAGTGCTTCTCGGGCCGCGAACTGGGCCGCAAACTGGTAGCGAAACGGGAATACGCCATTTTGTGTTTCGTTTTAATTAAATTACTAGGTATAAGGGGGTGCGGGAGACGTATCCTGATCCCTTATGTTTTCTGAGGGTGGCTGAGGAGGCTCATATATGTTGATACATGTCTTCCAGCGGCTGTGCGTGAGCGTTTTTTTTTTTTTTTGCTGCCTGACGTCTGTTAACGTTCGATTCGATGGAAATCAGGAAGTGTTGACCGCCAATTTGTCACTGCGATAAAATATTTTGTTATAAATGAATCCTTATTGATAAACATTGTATGCGCCATCTTGCCTTTTTTCCAATGGCACAATTTTGTCGTGCACGGCAGCCATTTTAGATGCCTTGACCAGACCCACTCTCTGCACGCCGTCGATTCTCAGCACGGCTCCCCACCCTCGCAAGCATCTCCCCCACGCACTGGTCACCCCCGCTCTCTCTCTCATGCATGGGCCATAAACCTCCCCCCATCTGCGCTGTTCTTCTCTGAGAATCACACCCTGTGCCCGCCCGACACCTCCCTTTCACCCTATTCACTACCGCACCCTCTGACACTCCTCTTCCTCTGTGTCCGATTGTCCAGGCCGGTCCCAGGCTATCACCTAGCCCTGCGGATGTAGTTTATGGCCCCAGCTGCAGAGAATCCAGACATGCCAACCCTCCCGATTCAGGCGTGAGACTACCGATTTCAGTGCTAGTCTCCCGCCTCCCGATTCCTGCAAGCAAAAACCCGATTCCTCGGGGGTTTCAGCTGACAGGGCTTGGTATTGTGTTACGTGCTAATTCTTCCAGGAAACGTTAGAGGGCCGATGCAGGGGCTCTAGAAGGGGTGATAAACCATTTAAGCCTCATTAACAAGCGCATGGTCTTTTAAAGATATGTGAAGTACTCGGGGCGGCGGTGTGTGTGTGCCCTCTTTCAGGAGCGGGCGGGGGGGGGGGCACTGCCAGCAACTTGCCAGGCCAGGCAGTGTTCAACACTTGCATCACCCTTTCTCTGCCTGCTATTGCGCTCCATGCTTCGGAAAGGTAAGAAAAAGAACGTGCATTTGAGTTTGAAATGTCCGATCCTGTAGCAGCACACTTCCAAAGCCCACACATGACAATAACCCGATTCAAGGCCCCATTCACCCGATTTTTTAAAAATATATAGTACTCCAACAAAGTAGGATTATAAAACTTTATTAACTTTATAAATATATCGAACGCAACAAAAACTGTAAATACATTTAAACATTTTTTGGCAAAAAGAAGCAACAATGGTCAGTAGCTGTCTTTTGTGCGAATAGTCCCAAGGCAGCACAACGTGCTGAGTTCTGGACGGCACCCAGGTGATGTTACCTGGGTGCCGCACTGGTTTTTGGTTTCCTACAATGCAGCTCAGAAAAACAGCGTGGGGCGTCCCGGGTGGTGCGGGGGGAGGCCTCGTTAGTAGCGGTCTGTTGTGCGAATAGTCCCAAGGCAGCAGAACGCGCTGAGATGTGGATGGCACCCAGGTGATGTCCAGTAACTTGCCGCACTGGTTTTGGTATCCTACAATGCTGCTCCGAAAAACGGCGTGGGGCGCCCCGGGGGGGGGGGCGTGGGGGAGGCGGCGTGAACGGGCCTCCCCAGGTGGTGGCTCGTCTGCTGTACTGGGGCGCCCCTTTACCGTTTCAGTTGCCATTCCGCCTGCTTTTGCTACACTGTGCCTCATCCTCCATTCAGCTGTTTATCGCTCGCTCTTGCGGCTACAGCGCCTCGCTCACCATGTAGTTGAGTTGCGCCCACTCTTGCGGTGCAGCGATAGGCGGCTGCCATTGGATTCTTAAAATGGCGGACGGCTCTTCGGATTTGGGCCTGGTCCACTAAAATGGCCCTGGGACACCTTGGAACTCGGACGCTTGCTTGCTAGGGCTTGTGCTCCATTCTCGAAAGCGTCCCCTCAGCCGTGAAGATTCTACAAAAGTCTTGGGGGCCCTCAACTCCTGCAGGCTTCCGGTGGGGAGCGGCTGCCATGATTGCTCGCGGAATGACCATGACGGAGCCACGAGATGGTGGTGCTCTCATGCTGACGCCAGCTTCAGTCTGAAACATCCAGAAACAAGGTGGGGCTTTCATCGTTTGGGAAAAAAAAATGTTCTAAACCAATGAAAAGTGTTATTTTTAGGTCATATGACCAAGCCTTCCATCATTAGGAAACCAAAAGTAAAATGAACCAATGAAAAGTTTTATAAACAAGTCACATGACCTGTTATGCAGCATAGGGCTACAAAAAGCGTAGAAAATCCGTTGGCACGTGAGGCGGCGTCAGTAGCGGACCGATGTGCGAATAGGCCGAAGGCAGCACAACGCGCCGAGATCCGGATGGCACCGAGTTGTTGTCCAGCAAGTTGCTGCACTGGTGTGGCTATCCTACAATGCTGCGCCGAAAGTCGGCGTGGGGCGCCCCGTTGGCCTGTAAGGTCGCGTCAGTCAGTGGGGGCTGTGCGTCTCCCCCAAGATGGAGGCTCCTCGGCTGCAGTGCGGTGCCCCTTATCTTTTCACTCGCCGTCCAACTGAGTTGCGTATGCACTTGCGGCTACAGTAGGCCGAAGGCAGCACAGCGCGCCGAGATCCGGATGGCACCGAGGTGGTGTCCAGCAAGTTGCCGCACTGGTGTGGCCATCCTACAATGCTGCAAAGAAAGACGGCGTGTCCAGCTGAGTTCCGGTCACTCTTGCGGTACAGTGACTCGAACGCGCCGAGATCCGGATGGCACCGAGGTGGTGTCCAGCAAATTGCCGCACTGGTGTGGCCATCCTACAATGCTGCGCCGAAAGACGGCGTGTCCAGCTGAGTTCCGGTCACTCTTGCGGTACAGTGACTCGAACGCGCCGAGATCCGGATGGCACCGAGGTGGTGTCCAGCAAGTTGCCGCACTGGTGTGGCCATCCTACAATGCTGCGCCGAAAGTCGGCGTGGGGTGCCCCGTTGGCTTATGAGGTGATGTCAGTAGTGGACTGATGTGTGAATAGGTCGGAACCAGCACAAGGCGCCAAGATCCGGATGGCAAGTCCTGGATGTTGAGTGCCATAGTTGAGAGTTCTGAGCAGTGCTTGTAAGACTATCTGAAGCTTATTTGCACCTGCTGCAGCTTCACTATTGCCCTGGTGTTGCGAAAGATCGCCCATGACATAGGCGGCCGGCTCCCGAGGTCCGGCGGAACTTTTTTCCTTTTCCTTTCTGCATCTTGTCCCACAATCCGTTTGACCTGAAGACACGACAAGGTCCCTGAATGTGTGCAGGGGGACGTTATTGATTGAATCAAAATGGCGGCTTCACACAAAGCTGACTCAAGCGTTGCTGTTGATGCTATACAGACAAAAATTGTTTTTCAGTTTGTACATTCTTCAGGATTTTTTTTTTTTTCATCCAAGGCTGATTGAGAGTTTGTAGAAAAATGGCTTCAGATTTTCAACATACTACTCTTCAACATTCTTCCTAAATGCAACAATGTGAGAGTCACTAGGAGAACGGCTGTTTATCTTTCCTTTCAAAATGCTGCCAACAATATTTTCTGAATGGAAGACACCATCTTGTAGCATAAAGGGCCGAAAGGGGTTCTGGTCTGGCCGATGGTTGGTGGAGACATTTTGACTATATCTTGGACCTGCCCGGCCTCGCCCAAAATGGCGCCGGTATAAATGGGACTCGTAACTCCTTGTTGTGTACTGGTTGAACAACCTTGATATCACGAGATATGAATGCAGTTTTGATGCTCATGGCGGGCGGGGACGAGAATTGATTGAATATTTTGACATCCCTATTGATTAAAGTTCTGATGTGTTATTGATTACTGTACTATTGAAAGTTCGAATTAACGTCACCCATGGTACTTGCCCGCAAATGTATATCTAGATGATTTTTTTTGTAAGTGGCTTTGTCGTATTTTAATTACAAAATGTACGTCCACCGATTCCGCAACTGTTAGACACCTTAGTTCTTGCAACCTAATGGCCCGCTCGTTACGTTCCTCTACAGTGTAAATGTCTCCTCATCATATACGTTTCCAGTTTGCTCCGTGGCCGGCCCACGTGGTTATAGGTCCGTATTTGTATACTGACATTTTCACAATAAAGGTTTTTAAAACAAAACATGGTAGTAGTATTTACATTGGTAAAGTTTTTACTTTTAGTCACTGTTTTCGAATCAGTAAAAGGAAAGTGAAATAAAGCAGTCCAATTACATGACGGATAAAAGGTATAATACGTAGGAACGCAGTAAAGATAAATGGTCAAGGGCAGTTGTGTTTTCCACTCCTGCAACATAAAGTGATCGATAAGAATCTGATAATCAGGCGTATCGGCGAGTAAGACAGCAGGCCGAGCCTCTTTTACTCAACGGCCCCGTCATGGGACGAAGAAACGCCCTTTTTCTCGAAAAAGGAATATATTTTACTTGCAGGACAGTTGTAAATTTTCCGGGAAAGTACATTAGCCTGGAACATTATAACATATATGTTTAAAAAAAATTTTTTTCGAAATCAATAAAAAGCGTATTTTTTAGGTCATATGACCAAGCTTTTCATTATTAAAATAACAAAAGTAAAATGAACCAATAAAAAGTTTTATTAACAAGTCACATGACCTGTTATGCTTACGTTACGCGCTGCGCGCCGCGCCCCGGATCACTTCCGGGTGCGCTAACGCGGCGTGTCATATAAAGCATTACGCGACAACGTAGGTCAAGAATATAGTCAAAATGTCTCCACCAACCAGCGTACGGAACACAACCCCTTTCAGCAGTCCAAAAAGTTCTGTTAAATGACAACAGAGGGGACAGGCAACAAGAACCATCAGTCAAAAAGGGGAGGGCAAGTTCTTCTATACCGGGTCATGTTGGGGCGCTACCGGAACTGATCGAATTGGTAGTCTACAGTGTTTCTGGATGTTTCAGACTAAAGCTGGCGTCAGCATGAGAGCACCACCATCTCGTAGCTCCGTCGTGGCCATTCCACGAGCAAACATGGCAGCCGCTCCCCACCAGAAGCCTGCGGGAGTCGGGGGCCCCCAAGACTTTTGTAGAATCTTCACGGCTGAGGGGACGCTTTCGAGAATGGGACCCAAGCCCTATCAGGGAAGCGTCCGAGTTCCAAGGTGTCCCAGGGCCATTTTAGTGGACCACGCCCAAATCTGAAGAGCCGGCCGCCATTTTGAGAGTCCTGTGGCAGTCGCTTATCGTTGCATCGCAAGAGCGGGAGCAACTCAACTACATGGTGAGCGAGACGCTGTAGTCGCAAGAGCGGGCGGTAAACAGCTGAATGGCGGAAGAGGCACAGTGTAGCAAAAGCGGGCGGAATGGCAACTAAAACGGTAAAGGGGCGCCCCACTACAGCGTGTCTTCAGGTCAAACGGATTGTGGGACAAGGTCCAGAATAGAAGAGTCATCAAAAGGCAAAAAGTTCCGCCGGACCCCGGGAGCCGGCCGCCTATGTCGGGGGCGATCTCAGGCTACACCAGTGCTATAAGACTTGGGGAGGGGGTCGGAGCCAAGCGTCTTCTCCGAGTCCGTGCCATCACATTGCCCCTCGGGGGCCTCCGTCAAGCGGTTTAGGGAGGTACCATATCACATTGTTTTCAAATGCAGTCAGGTCCACAAACGACCCTCACTTACTTTGAGAATAGTGAAGCTGCAGTAGGTGGAAATAAGCTTCAGACAGTGTTACAAGCGCTGCTCAGAACTCTGAACTATGGCACCCAACATCCAGAACTTATGCCATTTGAGAATGGCAGTGACATCGAAGCAACTCAGGGACCAAAACCATTAACGTACTTTCACGTATAAAAATCTTACTTGGGGAGGGGGCAGGAGCGAAGCGCCCCCTCCCAGTCCGCGCCACCACACCGTATGTGGAAAATCTGAAGCCATCGTTCTACAAACTCAACCAACCTCGGATGGAAAAATCTAGAAAAATGTACAAACTGAAAACCAGTTTTGGTCTGCATAGCATCAGTAGCAACGCTTGCTGTCAGAGTGCATGAGTTTCATGCTAGATCGATTGAGCTAGCCGGATCGGGCAACAAAAAGTATAAAATAGTTATGTAAATAGTTATTTAATAAAATGTTTTACCCTGTTACTTTGCTGGTGTGTTGTATATATTTTTAATATTTGCATAGGGTTTGTCGTTATTTTGGGCGGGGTGGGTGACGTAGCCGAGCTGTCTTGCAGCCCTCATGGTGTGGAGCTCAGTTCATCTCACTATTTTCGTATTTCTCATGAAGGGTTGTTCCTAATATTTCTATTTTAGCGAGGTCAAAAAGAGATCCAATTAGTGGCCTACTGATTTTGCTCGATTACTTTTATTTTTTTACACGATTTTTCACGATTTTTCACTATCTGCAAAGACTAAACAGAGTATTGCGACTTTGTGCTTGTTTGTAAATAGAGAATGAACTAAAGAGAATCAATTGTAAAACAGTAAATGCTTGGATAACAATCAATCAAATGGAGAGACAAGCAGGCACGACGGATTACAACGGGGGTAAAGGCCTGCGTTAACTACCCTTCACTATCTGCAAAGAGAGAGTACTACTAAGAGAAAAGAGGGGAGGGGGGCAGCGTTCAAAGCACATTAGCGTGCATAAACACGAAAAAGTTTTTACCTATCACGTACATGACATTTGACAGCTTTTGATATTTGCTATTAAAAAAACATTGAAATTCACAGAAAAAACCATAGGTTTTAGGCCATATATAGTTAGGAATTTGCATTTACAAAACCTTGAAAATTCACTGAAAAAACCATTGGTTATAGACCATATATAGTTAGGGATTAGCCTTTTCAAAACCTTATTTTACTCACACAAAACCATTGAAATTTCATATATAGTTAGTTGCACTAACTATATATCGCGTACCCGCAATCCACTGCTGATGATGTCACATATTACATCATTCATGACATGGTTAGTGACATCACTGATGACATCACTGATGACATCTTAAATGACATCACTGATGACATCTCAAATGACATCACTGATGACATCACTGATGACATCTCAAATGACATCACTGATAAAATCACTGATAACATCTCATTTGACATTACTGATTACATCACTGATGATATCATTCATGTGATAATACCATGAACCTCTTCAGACTCTAATATAACCTTAGATACAATCAGTGTAAACAGACAGTCACAGACTGTCACTCATCCATGGAGTTACTCACACACCTAGTCAGTTATGCAAAAAATCAATCACACCTCCATTTTCTCAACTATACAGTTATACACACCATACTTATTCAAACATATACTAACACATATTTAGTCTCTTATACAATCCCTGATACATGTTCACAATGATCCATACAGCCACTCACACATTCACTGGCTCTTATGCACAGTTATTTATATATGTCAACTCTCACATGTACTGTGTTTTACATATGTACTTACTTTGACATGTAGCACTGAGATATCCATTCACTCACCAATACACTCATGCACAGTCAACTGCCCATACAGCTGTTTCCATATGCACTTTTGAACCCATACATATAGTGAATCAACTACTCACACATCTATGTACAGAGTCACACACCTCCCAGCCACCCATACACATACACTCAGTTTCCCATACAAATACTTGGACAACCAATGAATAACCCATACAGTTACTCATATAGCTACTGATTAACACATGCAGCAGTTTGTAGAACAACAGATATAATGATGCACAAATTAAGACAGTTTAGTCACTAACCCATGCACTCAGTAAGACACATTTAATCATTCTCTCATACAGTCAGTCATGCACCTACTAAATCCTTCTTCCAGACACTTATACATCCACTCATTCTTCAATATGTAAGACATATTTTAACTTTACAGAAACATACAGTCACTGGATGTTGTCATCAGTGATGTCATCAGTGATGTCATTTGAGATGTCATCAGTGATGTCATTTGAGATGTCATCAGTGATGTCATTTAAGATGTCATCAGTGATGTCATCAGTGATGTCACTAACCATGTCATGAATGATGTAATATGTGACATCATCAGCAGTGGATTGCGGGTGCGCGATATATAGTTAGTGCAACTAACTATATATGAAATTTCAATGGTTTTGTGTGAGTAAAATAAGGTTTTGAAAAGGCTAACCCCTAACTATATATGGTCTATAACCAATGGTTTTTTCAGTGAATATATATATATATATATATATATATATATATATATATATATATATATATATATATATATATATATATATATATATATATATATATCAAGCTCCTGGTTGACACATGCAGTATGGCACCACCCCACGACATTGGGGGCCATAAGGCTTGGTATTCACCTACCTGATCATTGGGCAACTATGCTGGATTGAGGACAGTGACGCTTGTGGGGGCACATCCAGAGCTTAAAAGAAATGTGCTTCCATTTGAAGATTAATTTCGGACACTCCAATTCCCAGAAATCACCACAGTTCCATCCGGACAGCCCAGGTTAGGCGTGGAAGATGTTAAATAGACGTTAAAAGCAATGGGGGAGTGTTCATCATGGTATTGCCTCTGGAGAAGTGAATAAACGAAACGCGTCAGACAAAAAAGTGATTTGTATTAATTTTCTGCTTGCAGGCGGATGCGGCCCGTACCAGTGATTCAAGGAACATGTTGAGCCTTACGCAGCTGCTCGTGTGCCTTCCAAACTGCGTGTGTCAACCAGGAGATTGATATATATATATATATATATATATATATATATATATATATATATATATATATATATATATATATATATATATATATATATATATATATATATATATATATATATATATATATATATATATATATATATATATATATATATATATTACCTACTGGCGGTCGCCAGTAGGTAGTTATAGTTAGGATTTTTTTCAATGCAAAATCTCAAAATTCTATTTGGAATAACTTTAGCGCCGGTTGATGAATCTGCCTGAATTTGTCCTCGAATTTGCCTCGCGGAGCTCCGGTCCTTCCTTGGAAGTTTGGAGGGGATTCCTCAAGCGGGGGCCGAGATAAAAGGGGGGTCCCAAAACGTGTTTTCCCCATGTTAATTTCCATAGGGCGGTCGAACTCACTTTTAGCCCGAACGGCTGAATGGATTTCCACCAAACTTGGCAAAATTGTAGGGACTGGTAGCCCGATGTGCCTTTGCTATGTCTCAAGATATGTGCTCCAGTGGTTTTTGAGTAATTTAGGTTAAAAAAAATATATATATCTATGGCAGCGCCCCAGTACGCGCACCGGGGCGCGTACCGGGCGCCCTACGCGACCAGCGTGCGGAAAGCTGATTGGCTCTCGGGTGTCTGTAAACATTTCAAACAGTCCGGAGGGACCGCCATCTTGTGTCTCGGTAGGATCGAGACACAAGAGGTGGCTAAAACAAAGGGGAAATTGACCATAATGGGGCAGAGTAGACCCCCCCTTGACCCCCTAGTTTGATGTGGGGGCCATGAAAGGGCTCCGCGGGGCAAAAAAAAAAAAACAAAATTGGGGGGGATTTTCGCGGGGGGGGGGGGCACCCGGTACGCGCATCGGGGAGCGTACCGGGTAGCGTACCATGGGGAAAAAGAATGACAGTTTTAAAAAAAAGTAGCTGTTTTAAAAAAAAACGTATTTTTGTTGTTTTTTTATATATATATACATACACATACATATATATAAATGCATATGCATATATATGCATATATGTGTATATGTGTGCGTGTAGAGAGAGGTAGAGAGGTAGAGGTGTAGAGGTAGAGAGGTGGAGGTAGAGAGGTAGCGGTAGAGAGGTAGAGACTAGTAGAGAGAGAAGTAGAGAGAGGTTGAGAGTAGAGAGTGAGTAATAGAGAGTAGAGAGTGAGTAGTAGAGAGTAGTAGAGAGCAGTAGAGAGAGTAGCAGAGAGTGAGTAGTAGAGAGTAGTAGAGTGAATAGTAGAGTGAGTAGTAGAGAGTAGTAGAGAGTGAGTAGTAGAGAGTGAGTAGTAGAGAGTAGTAGAGAGTAAGTAGTAGAGTGAGTAGTAGAGAGCAGTAGAGAGTGAGTAGAAAAGAGTAGTAAAGAGTGAGTAGTAGAGAGTAGTAGAGAGTGAGTAGTAGAGAGTGAGTAGTAGAGAGTAGTAGAGAGTGAGTAGCAGAAAGAATAGTAGAGAGTAGTAGAGAGTGAGTAGTAGAGTGAGTAGTAGATACTAGTAGAGAGAGAGTAGTAGAGAGTGAGTAGTAGAGAGTAGTAGAGAGTGAGTAGTAGAGTGAGTAGTAGAGAGTGAGTAGTAGAGAGAGAGTAGTAGAGAGTGAGTAGGAGAGAGTAGTAGAGAGTGGGAAGTAGAGAGTGAGTAGTAGAGAGTAGTAGTGAGTAGCAAAGAGTGAGTAGTAGAGAGAGAGTAGTAGAGAGTGAGTAGTAGAGAGTAGTAGATAGTGAGTAGTAGGGAGTATTGAGTAGTGAGTAGTAGGGAGTGAGTAGTAGAGAGAGTAGTAGAGAGTAGTAGAGTAGTAGAGAATGAGTAGTAGAGAGTGAGTATTTGAGAGTAGTAGAGTAGGAGAGAGTAAGTAGTAGAGAGTAGTGGAGAATATTCCAAAGTTTGGCACAGCACCACTTGCACAATGAGTCCAATCAAATCATATCACTTAGAGTCCTTATTGAAGCGCTGAATCTTGGTGTATATTCAAATGCTTTTATTTTCCTTAAGTTTATGTACCACAGCCAGCCGAAACGTTTGTTCTGTACAACAGAACTTGTTCAGGGCGTTCTTATTTCCTTCAAGTTATGTTGGTATCCTGTTGTCATATAATTAGATATTTCTTCCAAATGTTAGACGAGACGTAAGTACATTCTTATTCAAAGTGACTAGGTATCAATTTTACCCACACAATTCGGACAGACTTGAGTAATTTATAGCATCCTCATAGTCAGTCTTTCAAAAATTCCAAAGTATAGGACATGATAATCCAAATCCAAATGTTTCTGAAGAAAAGTCATTTTCAATCATTCGGAATATCGGTGTTTGGGCAGATATGACCCAGGGACCCCCAGTATGCAAGGGGAATTAGTCCCCCCTCTGCAAACGCGCCAGTGGCCTGCATTGCAGAGAGGTGTAAAAAGGGTGTGGCCTCATTACACCTCTCTGCAATGCAGTCCCCTGGCGCATACTGGAGGTTCCTGGTGGGCTAGTTGGCCCCCAGGGACCCCCAGTATGCAAGGGGAATTAGTTCCCCCTCTGCAAACGTGGCAGGGGGCTGCATTGCAGAGAGGTGTAACAAGGGGCATAGCCTCATTACACCTCTGCAATGCAGCCCCCTGGTGCATAATGCAAGTTCCAGGTGGGCTAGTTGGCCCTCAGGGGCCCCCAGTATGCAAGGGGAATTAGTTCCCCCTCTTCAAACATGCACGGGGGCTGCGTTGCAGAGAGGTGTAAAAAGGGTCGTGGCTTCATTACACCTCTCTGCAATGCAGTCCCCTGGCGCATACTGGAGATTCCTGGTGGGCTTTCAGGTCTTATATAGTTAGGAATTAGCATTAAAAAAACCTTTGAAATTCACTGAAAAAACCATAGGTTTCACACCAGTTATAGTTAGGAATTAGCATTTAAAAAACCTATGAAATTCACTGAAAAAACCATAGGTTTCACACCAGTTATAGTTAGGAATTAGCATTTAAAAAACCTATTAAATTCACTGGAAAAACCATAGGTTTCACACCAGTTATAGTTAGCTGGAAATTTTACTGACATAAAACCATTGAAATTATAGTAACTTGATTTTATTATCATTTTATTTATTCCTGCTGCAGCAGCTTTGCAGGATGGGTGGGCTTCTCTGCTCACAGAGCGGGGGGGGAGTGGTGGGCAATCTGTAAGTGTGCATGAATGTTTGGCCAGCCATCTTGGTTTGGCAAAACAGTCATTGTCACTTTGCATTTTATCCAAGCAGGCTGCATTACAGCTTGGGTGGAGAGCAAGCCCAGTGTTCCAGTTCCATGTGAGTGCTGAACCAGTGGTTTTTGAGTAATTTAGGTTAAAAAAAATATATATCTATGGCAGCGCCCCAGTACGCGCACTGGGGCGCGTACCGGGCGCGCTACGCGACCAGCGTGCAGAAAGCTGATTGGCTCTCGGGTGTCTGTAAACATTCCAAACAGTCCGGAGCGGCCGCCATCTTGTGTCTCGGTAGGATCGAGACACAAGAGGTGGCTAAAACAAAGGGGGAATTGACCATAATAGGGCAGAGTAGACCCCTCCTTGACCCCCTAGGTTTGATGTGGGGGCCATAAAAGGGCAAAAAAAAAAAAAAATAGGGGGGATTTTCGCGGGGGGAGCGCCCGGTACGCGCACCGGGGAGCGTACCGGGAAGCGTACCATGGGGAAAAAGAATGACAGTTTTAAAAAAAAGTAGCTGTTTTAAAAAAAATATATTTTTGTTGGTTTTTTTTATATATATACATACACATACATATATATAAATGCATATGTATATGTGTGCGTGTAGAGAGAGGTAGAGAGGTAGAGGTGTAGAGGTAGAGAGGTGGAGGTAGAGAGGTAGCGGTAGAGAGGTAGAGACTAGTAGAGAGAGAAGTAGAGAGAGGTAGAGAGTAGAGAGTGAGTGATAGAGAATAGAGAGTGAGTAGTAGAGAGTAGTAGAGAGCAGTAGAGAGAGTAGCAGAGAGTGAGTAGTAGAGAGTAGTAGAGTGAATAGTAGAGTGAGTAGTAGAGAGTAGTAGAGAGTGAGTAGTAGAGAGTAGTAGGGAGTAAGTAGTAGAGTGAGTAGTAGAGAGCAGTAGAGAGTGAGTAGTAGAGAGTAGTAAAGAGTGAGTAGTAGAGAGTAGTAGAGAGTGAGTAGTAGAGAGTGAGTAGTAGAGAGTGAGTAGTAGAGAGTAGTAGAGAGAATAGTAGAGAGTAGTAGAGAGTGAGTAGTAGAGTGAGTAGTAGAGACTAGTAGAGAGAGAGTAGTAGAGAGTGAGTAGTAGAGAGTAGTAGAGAGTGAGTAGTAGAGTGAGTAGTAGAGAGTGAGTAGTAGAGAGAGAGTAGTAGAGAGTGAGTAGGAGAGAGTAGTCGAGAGTGAGAAGTAGAGAGTGTGTAGTAGAGAGTAGTAGTGAGTAGTAAAGAGTGAGTAGTAGAGAGAGAGTAGTAGAGAGTGAGTAGTAGAGAGTAGTAGATAGTGAGTAGTGGGGAATAGTGAGTAGCGAGTAGTAGGGAGTGAGTAGTAGAGAGAGAGTAGTAGAGAGTAGTAGAGTAGTAGAGAATGAGTAGTAGAGAGTGAGTATTTGAGAGTAGTAGAGTAGGAGAGAGTAAGTAGTAGAGAGTAGTGGAGAATATTCCAAAGTTTGGCACAGCACCACTTGCACAATGAGTCCAATCAAATCATATCACTTAGAGTCCTTATTGAAGCGCTGAATCTTGGTGTATATTCAAATGCTTTTATTTTCCTTAAGTTTATGTACCACAGCCAGCCGAAACGTTTCGTTCTGTACAACAGAACTTCTTCAGGGCGTTCTTATTTCCTTCAAGTTAAGTCGGTATCCTGTTGTCATATAACTAGATATTTCTTCCAAATGTTAGACGAGACGTAAGTACATTCTTATTCAAAGTGACTAGGTATCAATTTTATCCACACAATTCGGGCAGACTTGAGTAATTTATAGCATCCTCAAAGTCAGTCTTTCAAAAATTCCAAAGTATAGGACATGATAATCCAAATCCAAATGTTTCTGAAGAAAAGTCATTTTCAATCGTTCGGAATATCGGTGTTTGGGCAGATATGACCCAGGGACCCCCAGTATGCAAGGGGAATTAGTCCCCCCTCTGCAAACGCGCCAGTGGCCTGCATTGCAGAGAGGTGTAAAAAGGGTGTGGCCTCATTACACCTCTCTGCAATGCAGCCCCTGGCGCATACTGGAGGTTCCTGGTGGGCTAGTTGGCCCCCAGGGTCCCCCAGTATGCAAGGGGAATTAGTTCCCCCTCTGCAAACGTGGCAGGGGGCTGCGTTGCAGAGAGGTGTAACAAGGGACATAGCCTCATTACACCTCTGCAATGCAGCCCCCTGGCGCATAGTGGAGGTTCCAGGTGGGCTAGTTGGCCCCCAGGGACCCCCAGTATGCAAGGGGAATTAGTTCCCCCTCTTCAAACATGCACGGGGGCTGCGTTGCAGGGAGGTGTAAAAAGGGTCGTGGCTTCATTACACCTCTCTGCAATGCAGTCCCCTGGCGAATACTGGAGATTCCTGAGGGGCTTTCAGGTCTTATATAGTTAGGAATTAGCATTAAAAAAACTTTGAAATTCACTGAAAAAACCATAGGTTTCACACCAGTTATAGTTAGGAATTAGCATTTAAAAAACCTATGAAATTCACTGAAAAAACCATACGTTTCACACCAGTTATAGTTAGGAATTAGCATTTAAAAAAACCTATTAAATTCACTGGAAAAAACATAGATTTCACACCAGTTATAGTTAGCTGGAAATTTTACTGACATAAAACCATTGAAATTCCCACGTTATAGTTAGTTGGACTCACTATAACTTGTGCGCCTGCAATGCACTGCTGATGACGTCACATATTACATCACTCATTACATGGTCAGTGAATGCAGAATAGTGGTGCAGAATATCGAAATTCAGGTAAGAAAGTTAGTTAAATCGACAGTCATGATACAGTTGTTGAAAATATTGCATTTTTATAGTGTTTTAAGTGTTAGTATCTTATCTTATGCGGAATTTGTTAAGCGCACGGTCACCCAGGGGTTTCATGGCGCTGAGGGAAACAGATAGTGGATGGAAAGTGAAGGGCAGATGGATTAGTGCTCTAACCGTACGCTTGTTTGAATAGCCAGGTCTTCAACGCTCTCCTGAACTCTGTCAGCTTGGTGCAGTTCCGGATAGATAGGGGCAGTGAGTTCCAGGTTTTTGGGGCGAGGTATGCGAAGCAGGATCCGCCCAGTCGTTTCTTTTTAAATGTCGGCACCGTAAGGAGGGACAGGTGGGCAGAACGAAGATCGCGGGTCGGTTCATGTTTGTTTATGAGTTGGTTGACAAACCTGGGGCTTTTTCCGTGGAGAGCTTTGAAGATTATGCAGCCTGTCTTGAAGGTGATCCGATGGGTAATGGGAAGCCAGTGGAGGGAGGCCAACAAAGGTTTGGCTGACTTCCTGCGATTGCTCTTGAATATTAGTCTGGCCGCTTGATTTTGAACAATCTGCAGGCGTTTAGCGATGGTGAGGGGAAGGCCCAGGTAGATAGAGTTGGAGAAATCTAATCGCGAGAGAACCAGTGCGAGTACTACCTGGATGAGAGCAGAATGGGTCAGCAGATGGGCGATTTTTTTAATCTTTCTTAGCTGAAAGAAGCAGGAAGAGATCACGGTTCCGGCCTGGGTATTCAATGAGAGGTCGGCGCTGAGAGTAACCCCAAGGCTTTTAGGTGACTGGGAGGGGGATGGGGGAGTGCCCATTGAGGATGGCCAGAAGTGGGGACCCCAACTGAGTGCGCTGTTACTAGGGAGTACCAACTCAGTCTTTCCTGGGTTCAGCTTAAGATGGTTCTGGTCCATCCAGCTCTGAATGTGCAGCATGGTCTTTTGAAATTCCTCGACGGAGTCCAGGGAGTTGAGGGGGAATACCAGCTGCAAATCGTCTGCGTAGTTGTAAATAATGACTTTCCGATTTTTCAGTGAGTGTAGTAGGGGTTTAAGATATAAGTTGAAAAGGAGGGGAGACAGTGAGGAGCCCTGTGGGACACCGCAGGTGGTTGGGATTGTGGGGGCTGTGAAGTTCTCCAGTTTTACTGCCTGGGATCTGTCCGTCAAGAAGGACTTGATCCAAGCGAGAGCCGCGCCGCTGAGGCCGGCTTGTTCGACACGGTGTAATAGAATAGTATGGTCCACCGTGTCGAACGCGGCCGATAAGTCAAGAAGTACGAGGGCTTGGGGAATTCCGTTGTCGGCGTTGGTCCTTAGAGTATTCTGCACGGCGAGGATCAACGCTTCGGTGGAGTGTGCCTGGCGGAATCCCGCTTGGTTGGATTCCAGATAATCTGATGTTTCGATGAAATTAGATAGGCAACTGGTTACATAGGCTTCCAGCAGCTTTGCGCCGTAAGGGAGAAGGGAAATGGGGCGGTAGTTAGAGAGGTTAGATGGATCAGCACCTGGTTTCTTGATTAGGGGAACCAGGGTAGCGTTTTTAAAGGAATCGGGTACTATTCCTCGAGATAGTATATGTGTTAAAAGTGTGTATTATTTTTGTAATGTATGTTAGAATTTTTTTAAAGTAATGAATTGTATGTTATTTAATTTTTGCATTATTTAATTCTGTAGCGGGTTGTAGGTTTATAGGGGAATAGAGTGGGAAGTCATTTAATTATATTAAATGAAATATTCATTTTTTGTAATTAATAATTATTTTTAATGTATTTTGCGTTTTAGTTCTTTAGCGGGTTATGGGTTTATAAGGGAATAGGGTGGGAAGTAATTTAATTGCTATTGAGTAATTATTTATTGGTATTGATAATTTATTGTTAATTATTTGCTAATTAATTTGTTTTTAATTGGTCATTATTTTTCATTAATTGGCAATTAATTTGTATTTATTGATTAATTGATAAATATATAAATTGTATTCATTTATTATTAAGAGCGGGTTGTGGGTTTATAGGGGAATAGGATGGGAAGTAATTTAATTGTACTTGATTAATTCTTGAAAATATTTTTGTGTATTGATAATTATTTACTGATAATTAACTATTAATTGGTTTTTGTATTACTTATTATTTTTTGGTATTGAAAATAATTGGTTGTTAATTATTAATGGGTAATTACATTTTTATAACAAATATTAAGTATGTATTAATTTTTTTCATTGGTATTAATAATACATTTATTTTTATTTAAATAATAATCATTACTATCCCTACTGTTCCACTCCCTGGGGTGGGAATAGTAATTTTTACCCCTACACTATCCAACACCTTCCGTACTGTTGCACTCACTGGAGTGGGAATAGTAATTTTTACCCTCCCTCTATTTAACGCTTTACTTACTGTTGCACTCACTGGAGTGGGAATAGTAATTTCTACCCTTCCGCTATCCAACACTTTCCCTACTGTTGCACTCATAGGAGTGGGAATAGTAGATTTTACCCTCCTTTTTGCCCTCCCGCTATCCAACGCTTTCCCTACTCTTGCACTCACTAGAGTAGGAATAGTAATTTTACTCTTCCACTATCCAACGCTTTCCCTACAGTTGCACTCACTGGAGTGGGAATAGTAATTTTGACCCTCCCGCTATCCAACGCTTTCCCTACTGTTGCACTCACTGGAGTGGGAATAGTACATTTTACCCTCACTCTATCCTACGCTAAAAATATTGAATATTTTTAATAATATTAAGTTAATATAATTATATGTATTAAAAATAAAAATGCATGTTTATTTTTTTTTAACTTACATTATTATTTATACATTTTAAGGATATTTAAGTAATTTTAAGTGTGTTTTAGGTAATTGTATTCAATATTTGATTAATGTTATATTACTTTTAATACATAAAAAATTCGATATTTTAACAAATTATATTATTTACAACGATATTTTGGATTTGAACTTTTGTACTTACCTGTTTTTGGATAGGTATTCAATATTCTGGCATTCTATATTTTTTCATCGATATTTTGGCAGGACGATATTTTTGCTCCTCGATATTCTAACAGTGATCCGTAAATATCATATATAATGCTTTTGGGAAAACCTTACTGCTTGATTGCTGCCACAGTTAATCCAGGATTTCAACACATAAACCAGTTTAAGCATTAAGAGAGTTTCGACTCTGCGTCAGTGGCGTAACACAGGCCCGCAGGCCCCGCAGGCCCCGCAGCCCTCGCAGTACTGGGGTCCCCCAAGCTCTAGGTGAGCCCCCTCAGCACAATACTGTGGCTGGAGAGCTCCTGATTGAGTCCAGAGGATGGCCTTCCACGTACCTTGCAGGGGAGCCCCCTCTAGATTTGTTATGCCAGTGCTCTGAAGGAGTTTAATCGCAGGTCACATCAATATGGTGACTGATCTCTCCCTTAGCTTAATGATATGGTTTCCTATAATTAATATTTTTGTAAAGATAAAACATTTTTTTAAATCTTGACCTCGGTATGTATGTCAGTGGCTGCTCCTTTGCTAAGGCAGAGAAGTGCCAACCAACTGTAAATAAAGAAAAGATAAAATTATAGTAACTTGATTTTATTATCATTTTATTTATTCCTGCTGCAGCAGCTTTGCAGGATGGGTGGGCTTCTCTGCTCACAGAGCGGGGGGGGGGAGTGGTGGGTAATCTGTAAGTGCGCATGAATGTTTGGCCAGCCATCTTGGTTTGACAAAACAGTCATTGGCACTTTGCATTTTATCCACGCAGGCTGCATTACAGCTTGGGTGGAGAGCAAGCCCAGTGTTCCAGTTCCATGTGAGTGCTGAACCACAGCAGTCAGACCAATCACAACACTACATTGCAATGTTGTGATTGGCTTAGGGGAGCCTGAGCGCTTCCTGTTCCGGTCTGTGGAGGACAGATGGAGGAGAAACTCAGCGATAAGGTACATATATTTTTCTTTTTTGACACCCCCTTACCCCACTGTGGCACCCTCGATCAGTGCTGACTGCCATTGATGTTTGTTCTGAAAGAGTGCATTAGATTAGCACCTTCTGAAATTTTCAGTAGCATGGCTCATCTAAAAAGTATATATATTGTGCCGCATCGCTGAGAGGAGACTTTGCTGGGGGCTAATTGCTTCACCTACCGAACTTCACGATCCAGGAGCCCTTGGTCCTGTCGCCACCTGTGCTGCCTCAGCCCCTCCCACAGCCGCTACTTCACTCCGCATTAGGCGCGTGGGGGCGCATGCGGGGCGAAGCCTGGGCCAAGGGCGGGCCCGTCTAAGCCCATCGTAGCCAGGAGGAGGTAGGGCTGGGCCAGGGCCATAACATCCTCCATTCTACCCTGCGACTGGACTGTTTCTGCGTCAACCCGTTGGTAACAAGAAGAGGTGAGGAATTCCGGGTGCCATTGTTATCCCAAATTAAGGAAGCATTTGTTTTGGGACTGAATAGCTTGGACACGGAGAACGGTAAAAAACTCGACCTACACACATGAATGAGGACTAGAGTGTTGCCGGGTTAACCTGAATACATATCATAGTTTAGATATTGTGTATATAGCAAGGAGGGCAGGTTTTGGTTTGCCCGGGCAGGTTAATGAAAAGGGACACTTGATGCCTTTTTTGTAAGGGCCGAGTCTGCTCTGGCACAGGAAATGTCTTCAGCGGAAAAAATACTTTCTATGGACTCGATCAAGGCACAGAAAAGATTTTCATTGGGGGCTTCAGCAAAGAAAGGGACAACGAAGGTAGTGACCCCGAGAACTTTAGTTGGTGAGAATACGCCACGGAGAGTGTCAGAGATTCCCAATACTAATGCACCAGTAATTGTGTTATCGCCCCAGGGGAGTCCAGTCTTAGTGGATAAACAAAGACTGGAGTCACCACAAAATTTGTTTGAAAAGAATGACCACACCACTGGGGAGAGGGAGGAGGGTAGCCCTACGTTTTTAGATATGACGACTCTAGACGGGGTGGGAGCAGGGGAAGTGGGGTTGTCGCTGGTTGAAGTTTTGGAGAAAGGTGAATCAGCTCAAAAGGGAATCATGGAGGTGGTAGCTCGGTCTAGAAGGGCGCTCTTAGACAAACACTTGACCAGTAGGGCAGGCGTGCCTGTAAGCATTCCCCCAGTTATAACTAAGTGCCCAAGAGGGGGGGTCAGGGGGGGCGCAAGATGGGCAATAGTAAAGGGAAAAAGAAAGAGGGTGGAACTAAAGGCACCCATGAGGGGGAGGGTTCTTCTTATTGCACCAAGTGTAGAGGGGCGGAGATGGGTGATGGGGCAGATTCGGCATTATGGTCAAGGTTAGAAACTTTCCTCACTAGTCAATTAGCTCTGCTCCATATGAAAATCAATGCGATTGAGGAAAAAGTGAACTCACTGTTAGAACGGAAGAGGGATTCTCCCAGTACAGTTACCTCCAAATCTATGGAAGTCCAAGATAGGGAGCCCGATGCACCAACGGGCAGGGGGGAGCATTACATATGGATTTACAACAAGGAGAAAGGGAAGCAGATGATGTGGGTAATGACCGAGTGGAGCCACAGAGGTCTGACATAGATGGGAGAAATAGAGGAGAGGAGAGAGTCCTGACCCAGAAGAAAGAAGGGCAGTTAGCGCAACCTTTAAATCGTCTGAAAGGTTTGAGGGTACAGGGGGGCAAAGGGGACAGTGCAGGTGCCCTGAAACCCATTGTACCTGGTGGGGGTGAGCACGTCAGGAGCTTGGTCGACCTGCCCATCTTGGACCTCCTGCCAGCAGCCAGCCCATATACAATAGTGTTGACAGGAGTCCCTGCATCAACTGAAACTCGAGAAGAAACCACACAAGAGCTAAATATTAATAAGGGTGGGCATAGTTCACGAAGTAGCGCTACGCGAAGTGCACTTCGCACTACGCAAACTTCACGTAGCACTACGCGAGCTGCGTAGTAGCATGTTCGCACTGTGCAAGATGCGTTTTCAATGATTGCACAGTGCGGACAAGCATCTGGCACTGTGCAATCATTGAAAACGGCATCTTGCACAGTGCGAGCTGTAGTTTTCTCAACGCAAACTGGTAGTTTCTCATTGCGAGCGGTCGCGAGCATGCGCAACCACTCGCAATGAGAAACCTGACCTCCCCGCGTTGAGAATCTCGCCGGGATGTCATTTTGCTTGCTCGCGGTCGGGAACATGACGTTGAGGACAGCGAACAAGCAAACAATGATCGCTGCACTACGCTATGCTGCACTACACGTGTTCGCACTGTGCTACGTGCAGCTCGCGTAGTGCGAAGTTGCTCAAAATGCGCAAACTATGCAAGCGTAGCGTAGTGCTTCGCCTAGGGTTAATTATTAAGGCAGCCCACTGGTTAAGTAATAATGCCCAGTTCAAGCTTGAGCATTATAGGCACATCTTAATGGCAAGAAAGGGGTCCTGGATAGGCCCTAGCAGGAAGTGTTTTGGTGGAGACACAGTGATTTAAAATTTTAGATTCATGGGGCTGGTACAGGATCTTCTTGCTTACTCTCGGCGGGTTTCAGGGGGAGAGCGGTACATCTATTTAACTGCTACCGCTGGGCTTCTTCTATCGGGATCCAAGGACAAGCCCTCCTAGTGAGATTGAATGGCGAAAGCATAGTGGAAGTGTTGGAGTAGGGCCCCTGTCACTCACAAACAATCGTTATGCCCCACTAGCAAATACCCAGGGTCTAGAAGATGTCGATTGACGCAAAGAGAGCGCTGACCTTGGGGATAACTTTAGCAAGGCCAAAGCACCACGTAGTTATCTAGTTGGAGGCCCCACAGAAAGATCAGGGAGCTCACCAATTACTGTGCCCCCGGAGAAAGTCTATGATTGCCGTTATAAAAATGGGAATGTGCAGACACTACAAGCCCAGCACCTGCTTACAAGTGGCCAGACACTGCCCAGTATAGTCATTCCAGACCAAGGTACCATCAAGATGATATCTTGGAATATAGTGGGCTTTTCAGCTAAATTAATAAATCACGATGGCTGGCTTATATAAAAAATGTCCATGTCATATGTTTACGGGAGACATGGGAAAGGAACAGAGAGCAGCTAGCCCTGGAAGGTTTTAAAATGTTTTTTGTGCAAGCAAAGAAAGGGCTGGTGGGAAGAGCCAATGGAGGGCTGGTAACATATGTGGATCTAAAACTGAAAGGGACATGGGAAGATATGAGCTGGTCTCGGATGTCCTACAGGGGATAAAACTATGCACAAGGGGCCAGAAGATACTCTTTGTGAACTTTTACAATGCGATAGAGGCAGGGTCTCCACTGATCAGAGTTAAAGAATTGGAAAAGAGGCTGGCTGGTGAGGCTGACTGGGGGGACGCATGTCTCAACTGGTGCTCGCAGGCGATTTCAATTGTTACCTTTGTCCTAATGTGAAAAATAGAAGGGGCAATTCGTCTTCTTGCCTATTGGAAAATGGCCCCCATTTAGAGCATACTACAGAGGGAAAAGAGCTTGAAAAGGTGCTGGGAACTTATGCACTCTGACACACTCTGGATCTATTGAAAGGAGGGGACTCGGGTTGGGTGTGCCCAACCTTTAAAGGTAGAGGCTGTGACTCAGTTATAGATTTTATCTTTGTATCTAACACACTGAAACATGATGTCATTGGGTTTGATATAAAATCGAGCGCTTTCAGTGATCATAATCCTTGCACTGTTACTACACTCCTGAGGCGGAAGCCGGGAGTCACCTTGTCTTTTTAAAATATTGGATGCCACTGTTACTATTGTATTTTTAAACCACTTACCCTCTCCTACCATCCCGGTTTTGACAGCGGATTTAGCACTGTTCGATATCGGACTTGGACGCTCATTACCAGCGCTTCGCCCAGGTCGTAGGCCATGCCCCCTTCACAGGCCACGCCCACCGCCTAACGTTATATAAGGACGTTGACTGCTAGCGCCGCCATTTGCACTGTTACTACACTCCTGAGGTGGAAGCCGGGAGTCACCTTGTCTTTTTAAAATATTGGATGTCACTGTTACTATTGTATTTTTAAACCACTTACCCTCTCCTACCATCCAGGTTTTGGCAGCGGATTTAGCGCTGTTCGATATCGGACTTGGACGCTCATTACCAGCGCTTCGCCCAGGCCGTAGGCCACGCCCCCTTCGGAGGCCACGCCCACCATCTAACGTTATATAGGGACGCTGACTGCTAGCGCCGCCATTTGCACTGTTACTACACTTGTGAGGCGGAAGCCGGGAGTCACCTTGTCTTTTTAAAATATTGGATGTCACTGTTACTATTGTATTTTTAAACGACTTACCCTCTCCTACCATCCCGGTTTTGACAGCGGATTTAGCGCTGTTCGATATCGGACTTGGACGCTCATTACCAGCGCTTCGCCCAGGCCGTAGGCCACGCCCCCTTCGGAGGCCACGCCCACCGCTCCCCTTCCACCTGCCCATAAAACATGTGTCTCCCTCGGACGTGCAGCAGACGAGCGCAGCGGGCGCGACGTTTGCGCGCCGAAGGCGCCCAAAGGAAAGCCCGTCTGCGCCCGTCCGCCTCCGACCGGGGCTAGGGGCTGGTCACTCTGCCCACTCGATTCAATACTCCTCTGCGCAGCCGGCAGGTCTCCAAGGCCCATGGCCACTCGATGATATCGTAACAGCACGAATCATCAGGCTAGACCTGTCCTCTCCACGTGTCTCCCCTCACTCCCATTCCTCATCCCCGCCTTCCGCCAACTGTCCAGGTGCTGTGTCACTTGCTTGTTCACCCCCCACCGCCTTTTCAGCTTTTTATCTTAACACCAGATCAGCAGTTAAGCATCAGCACGATCTCTTCACCTTACTGGAACTACACAAGCGCGACCTCTTATTTCTCACCGAGACCTGGTTTTGTGACAGCTCCCTTCCCTCCCTATTGGCAATACTTCCTGTATCTTACTATGCTCTTCGAGCCGACCGTCCTCCCGGCAAGCCAGGAGGCGGCGTCGCCCTGATTGCTCGCAAAGAAATTATTTTTCAACCTCTAGCATATTCCTCTATTGGCTCATCAGACTGTTTAGTGGCCCGCTCACTCTCCCTCACTTCCCCACTCACCTGTGTTCCTATTTATCGTCCTCCCTCCTCCCCTCAACTCTTTCTCTCTAGCTTCCAAGATCTGGTGGCCACCCTCGTAGTTAATCACTCCTCTTTTATGGTACTAGGGGACTTCAACTTCTGGCCCTCCGACCCGGCCGAATGTTTAACATCAAAAGAGTTCTCGGAGTTTCTCCGTTCCCTTAACTTTACTTCCGCTGTGCATGCTCCTACCCACAGCCAGGGTCACACCCTTGACCAGATTTGGTCCTACAACTGTCCCGTAACTTCACTGTCCCTTTCCCCCTGCACCTGGTCCGACCACTTCCTCATCTCCTTTTCCTTATCCCTCAGTCCAGCTCTTAAGCCTTCTCAAGCCAAAAACACCTGGGCGCGCTCATGGAACCGCGTGGATGTGGCCTCCCTGTCTGCCACACTCTCCGCGTCCAGCCCGGACCTTTACGGGCTGTCATCTCTTGGACAAGCGGAGTCCATCAATGGATGGCTGTGGGCAGGATGTGATCTAGTTGCCCCGCTTAAGCGGATTTCATCTAGGCGCTCTAAAGACGCTAATCGCTGGTTCAATGAGGATCTGAAGGCTCAAAAACATAACGTCCGCCGGGCGGAGCGCCTCTGGAGGCTAGACTACTGCCCTACTTCCAGAAATCACTATATCACCCTCTCGGCCCTATACAAAAATCTATTCTGGCAACAAAGAAGGCTTATTTCTCGACCAAAATTCACACCGCCAAAAATCGGCCTAGAGAAATCTTTGCCATCGTGCACGATCTCGCATACTCTGACAGGGCCACACTCAAACCCTCCTCCTCACAGCCTCTCTGTGATTCCCTCAATTCTTTTTTTCTTGATAAAATTAGCGCCATCAAAGCCAACATCCCCCTCCCCTCCCCCTCCTTCATCAGCCCTCAATGTCCTCCAGTTGCTGCTCGCCTGACTCCATTCCTCTCCTCACGGAAGATTCCTTTCTCTCCCTTCTTTCTTTGGTTAAGTCTGGCTCCCCTTTGGATCCCTGCCCATCTCACGTCCTGAAACAGATCTACTCTGCCTGTGTTTCGCCACCCCTCACCTTTCTCAACAGCTCACTTTCACAGGGCATTGTTATTCCATCACTTAAATCGGCCGTCATCCTACCCATCTTAAAAAAACCTGGCGCAGACCCCTCGCTTCTTGTAAACTACCGCCCAATCTCACTCTTCCCCTTTTTGGCTAAGGTACTGGAACGTCATGTAACAAGAATACTGAGCACCTTTGTGGAGAAGAATGGGGTTTTGGCCCCTAGGCAGGCTGGATTCCGCCCGCACACTCTACGGAGTCCGTGGTTTTGTCGGTTCTTGATAACCTCAGAGAAGGCATGGACACTAGCCATCCCCAGGCCCTGGTCCTCCTCGATCTCTCTTTTGACACGGTGGACCATGCCATCTTACTTTCCCATGTCGGAGCGGCGAGAAACGAGGGCTCGGCCCTGGTCTGGTTGTCCTCCTTCCTGCGCGACCGCACCCAAGCAGTGCGCTTGGGTGATTATTCGGCGGACTTCCAGGCAGTACAATGCGGGGTCCCTCAGGGATCCTCCCTCTGCCCCCTGTTATTTAATTTGTACATTGCCCCTCTTATTTTTGCCCTTCAAGAATTGGAGGTCTCCGTTTATAATTATGCGGACGACCTCCAGCTTATTTTTTCCCTATCTTCTTCCCCCGAGTCAATATCCAATTTTCATTCTGTTATGACCTTCATCCAGGACTGGATGAATCACAACCACCTGAAACTCAACCCCGAAAAAACGGAATTGGTGCTGACAGGTGGTTGCTCCTGTCCTTGGTCTTCTCTTTTTTGGCCCCCCTCCTTAGGTTCCCCTCCCACTCCATCTTCCTCTGTCAAAACCCTTGGATTCAAACTCAATGGCCAACTTTCCCTTCAATCCCAAGTTAGTTCGGTTGTGTCCTCATCCTTTCTTTCCCTGCGCACTATCCGCAGAGTCTCTCGGTTTTTCTCCACCTCTGCTCTCAAACTCATAGTCCTGGCGATGGTCACATCCCACCAGGACTATGGCAATGCCCTTTATTATGGCATGCCTGCGTACATCCTGAGACGCCTTCAGTTGGTCCAGAACCAGGCGGCCCGCCTGGTTTTCAATTTATCCAAATCACACCACGTCACGCCCCTACTCAAATCCCTGCACTGGCTTCCTATACTGCAACGAGCCCAGTTCAAACTGGGCTGTATCATCTTCAATGCCCGGTCTGGCTCTGCCCCTGCCTTCATCACCTCTGAAATTCATTCTTACGCTCCCTCAAGGGTGCTAGGCACATCCACTCAACAATTGCTCGTAGTCCCCCGCTTCAAATGAAAAAAAAGGGGAGGCTCCAAATTCTCCACACTTGCTCCCGCCTTCTGGAACTCCCTCCCAGCTCACCTGAGATCCTGCCCCCAGCACTCACTCTTTCGCAAGGCACTTAAAACCTTCCTGTTCATCCAAGCCTTCCCTTCCTAAAGCCCCCCTCGGTGTCCTAGCCCCTCTGTCCCTCAGGGAGTTGTAGTACTGTATAGCGCCATGAAACCGCTTGGTGTACGCGCGCTCAAGAAATATTTTAAACTCAAACTCAAACTCAAACTTAGTTATTGTACTGAGGGACCCTAATAGGACAATACCCCAAGCAAAGAGGGGTGTGAATGGGGTGTTAACAGTGGTTGATCAGGGGAGAAGGCAGAGATGGTCCCAGACGGACGTCGATGCCTTTTATGGAGCATTAATGGCAGAAAAATACCGCCACGTGTGGAAGTGCCTGAATCCTGCAGTAAAAGGGGTTGATTTAGTGAAGGCCTATGAAGGGGTAACAATGTATATCGATAGACTCCTAAGGGTCAAGCCTGGGAAAAAAGGCACGGCGAAACATGGGTGGTTTGATCAGGCCTGCTCCAAGGCCCTGAGAGAGTTGAAATTGGCACTGAAAACCTTCCCCAGGGATAAAAACCTGGTTGCGGCATGTCGAGGCCAATATAAAGAGGCGGCTAAGCGCCACAAAACCTCTCTCTAACAGCAGGCCTGGGAGAACTTGAGGAAAGCAGCTGAGACCAAAAATATGACAGCATTCTGGAAGGTCATTAAAGAGCCATGCTTCCAAGATAGGGATAAGCCTAAGTTCGTAAACCATATCTTTCCGCAGTCATGGTTCAAGCATTTTAATGGCCTATACAATTACACTACCCTGGGGGATTGTCTAGTAACTAAGGAGGGGCAAGGAAGGGCAGAACAAATAATTTTTACACTGAGTGAAATCAAGGCAGGCGTGGAGGGATTGTCTAGCAATAAGGCGCCGGGGCCAGACAGGGTCCCCCCTGATTTGTTTTTAGCTCAAGCTGATTTGTGGGTCCCAATATTGACCAGGGTTATAAATGCTGCAGTAAGTACTGGTATGCCTGCATCTTGGTCAACAGCAACAATTGTACTGATGGAGCAAGGATTCGCACGAGAAGCGACTTGCTCGAACTCATGAACCTCGAATAACGCTAATTATATAAACCAATCTTTAAAAAGGGAGACAGGGAGAGCTGGTCTTGTTATCGACCTATCTCCTTTATTGATGTGTCCATTACGGTCCTTGGTCGGGCCATACTCAATCGTTTATTAGAATGGGCAGAGGAAAATAAGATTATTATGGACAGACAGTATGGGTTTAGGGTCGGACGCTCTACAACTGACCAATTCCTTAATCTGTACCTCCTGACGTCCAAGTACACGATCGCTAGCCAAGAGACCGTGTACTTGGCCTTTGTGGACCTGACGGCGGCATTCGATCTGGTGAATCAAATAAAATTATGGGAACTCATGGAGGAGTTGGGAGTGGATATTGGGCTAGTAAACATCCTGAGATCCCTACACTGGAACACCGTTGCCCAGGTTCGGTATAATGAAGAGGGTAGCATGATTGACCAGTTTTCATGTACACAGGGAGACATACAGGGCTGCATATTGGCGCCCTTTCTATTCACCTTGTACATTAATGGTCTAGAGAAAGCATTGGCCGGTCTGGGAGAGGACTCGCCAAGGATAGGGGTCAGGGGGGTTTGGGTCCTGCTTTATGCAGATGACGCAGTATTGCGGGCCCGAACCCCTCGGGCCTCCAAAGATTGTTAGACGGGTATGTCCATTTCATGGAGGGGCTGGATCTGTCAGCAAATTTGGACAAAGCATACATAATGGAGGTAGGAAAGGTGCCCAAAAAAAAATATACATACTTGATTGGGGCACATTGTATAAGAAAAGTTCAGTCTTTTTCATACCTGGGGATATTAGTTGACTCTAGACTCAATTTTAAACCTTTGTTGGAGGAAAAATTTTGCCCAGAAGTACGGGTGCAATTATGAATTGCGCACATAGGCTGGGCCGCTGGTCTCCTGATCAGATTTTGAATCTTTATAATTCAATATGCTGTGCCAAAGTACCCTATGGCAGTGAGGTATGGGGCTTTGTGGATGCTAAGGGGCAGATGTATCAAGATTCCATTTTGCGATTCCTAAATAGCGATTTTTAAGGAATCACTATTTAGAATTCGCTAAATGGAATGTATAGAAAAAATTGCTATTTTTTTGAGATTCCTTAATCTTCCTTGCGAATTCGCATTTTGCGAATTCACAAATAAGGAATAATTTCCCATGCATTCCTGATTGTGAAGTAATTCTCAAATTGCGAATTCGCAATTTGCTAATCGCAATTTGAGAATTCTTTCAAGGGTGCACGGGTGTCTCAAAGACACCCTGCTGCACCCCTGAAATGTACATGTGTGTGCATATGGCGCACATGCATGCCCTATGGGCATGTGTGTGCGTCACATGCCACCATTAAAAATGCTAAATTCTGCATTTTTTAAAGACTTCGCAAATTACCATCAACTACAACTTGGTGGTAATTTGCGAATTCTAAAACAGAAATCGCAATTCAAAAATGCTTCATACATAGCATTTAAGGAATCGCAAAATTGCGATTCCTTAAATGCTATGGCAAAATAAGGAATCACACATTTTTGCTATTTCTTATTTTGCGATTTTTTGATGCATGCCAAAACATGCAAAAAGACTTTTTGCGATTCGCAAAGGCCGAAATTCTGCGATTTTCGGCCTTTGCGAGTCGCAAAAGGCTTGATACATCTGCCCCTAAGTCTCTCCATATTGAAGAGAACACATTTTTTAGAAGATTATTAAAAGTGCCACAAAGTACCCCGGGCTTTACTGTTCATTAGGAATTGGGTGCCGCTTACAATAATAACAGGATAAAATTAAAACCCATCAGTTGCTGGGTTAAAATTTGGACTAACCCAGAGGCCACATTGACAAGAGAACTCCTAAAGGATTGTATGGCAAGGGGTAAAGGGAGGAATGTCCTATGGCTTAACTATGTTAGGGAATCCTTTGAGACCCTGGGTCACCCCTCATTTTTTACTCACCCAACGAAATTGTTGGCTAAGGACAAGGTGATGGTCAAGGGGGAGATTTTGAAACATCTGGGTTCCAGCAGGGAGATTGTGAGATAAGAAAACCTGCGGTGAGAATGCACATCCTAAGTAAATCATGCCTGGGCATTGAACCATATTTATATCTCATTCATAGTTCCCAAGACAGATTTTTTATGACGCGTTTTAGGCTGGATTCCTTGCAGTTCCAGCAGGCTTTACCAAGACGATGGAGCAGAAGGGCCCCTGCGGCTGCGATCATCGATCTCCGCAGGATACCCTTCACTTTGTACTCCAATGCCCGTTTTGTAAGCACCCTAGGAAGTATTTTTTTTAAAAGAATTTTTAAAAAAGCTGGGTGTAGGAAGGCTAAAGTGGCTCTATTATACTAGAAACTCTCCTCTGAGATTTTAACCTTGTATTGTACTGTACATTTTTTAAGGGTGGCATTGCGTCTCAGGAACACCAGAGGGAATGTGTGATCTGTCCGTTGCTTGCCCCCCCCCCTCCGTGATAGGAAGTGGGTGTAATGAAATGTATGGAGGAGGGAGTTCTTTTTTAGGTCAGTAACTTGATGTTAGCAGGGCTAGCAACGCTTACTTATTTATGTTCCCCTGGCGTCGAAATTTTATATGTATTAATTGATTTTGTAACCTGTGCTTTTATGGTGTTGTTTCTATGCCGAATAAAGTGTGTATTGAAGGACATATTTTGAATTTGGCGGATGCGATGCTCTATCACAAACGTGGTGGATACCCTGTTCACTGTATTATAACTGCATTATGGCTTATGGCTATTGTAATATGGGCGGACGGATATTCCTTGCGTTTTGATGGATTATTCTGTCCCACACTCTAAATAAGGCCGCTGATCTAGGCTGCTAAGCATTATTACCAATTAAACATCACCCTTTCCTCACTAAGGTAATTGGTTACAGGTGGTAATGTGTTTCGAAAAAAAAGCAATAAAGCCTGCGTTTTTTAATATGTGTGTTACTCTTTTAAAAATAAAACAAATCATATAGCGAAAGTAGTTCATTTATCCCCAAAGCTCATCTTATTAAGATTAATAAGACACTCTTCTAAGTTCATAATTATATTTTGGGACCTAGGCAAGAGGTTATGCATTGCCATTGAAATCTCAGTTTATAATAAGACATCTTAAGGCAAAAGAGAACGGCGGGTCCATCACACAAAGAGCATGATGTCTTTGGATGACGAGAAGCGCAGCTGTAGTGTCAGGGGGACCTTGACACTTGTATCTACTATAATAAAAGACATCACTCTCTCGAGCGGCAGAAGGGCAGACAGGAATCTTTTTCATGACTTCCCTTCACTGTATGCCTGTCTCAAGCTTTATTTTGGGCAAGGACTGAAACCTATGACAATAAAAAAGAATATACAAAGAAACACACAAAGGAGGCTTTCAGCCAAACAGTTTACTGAATTGTCTGCACATTCCTTTTCCTATAAATTATTTTAGCAGCCTGTACCCTTGGAGGACAATTGCTTGCTAACCTTTAAAAATGATGCTTATCCAGGAAAGGTTTGATTTTAGACAAATCACAGTCATATTCTGTTCTATGTCAACAATTACGAGGAAGGACATATTAACTAACGTTATCAATCCGCATCAGCCCTACATTTTCCAAAGAGGTGGAGGATAAACAAAACGAACTAGTTTTTTTAAAACTGGATGAAACACAGGAGATTATTTTACAATGAACGACTTCATTCATAAATGGCATTTTGTCTCGTAAACTACTCTAATAAAAAGAGACTCAAACAACTAGGCGTTTTTTGTGCTGCATAAAAAAATTAGCTGAACAATGGAGCCTATTCACAAAGATTTTCCCATCAGCAGTTTGACTTGCTATGGTAGTTCTCTTGGCTCACTCGTAAGTTCCTGGGAGTACTACATACTTACTCCAGCTTTATTCCTTAAATTCAAGAATAAGACCGGACTGATGCAACAGTAAGTCGCCACACTATCTTTATCAATCCTGCCTTAGTTGGAGTAGTTACAATTCTGTTGTAACTCCGGTACATTTTAAAACATTTTGGTTAACTACATTCTAAAATACTGATATGAATAACTTCCTTCTGCCTTCTTCACCATTGGTAAATTACTTGCTTCCAATGGGCATGATTTACAAAGAATTTACCTTAATTGTCTTGACGTACTTCTGAATTACTCATGCATTCCGTAAAAAAGCTATAAGCACTAAAAGAGAAAATCAAAGTAACACATTTGTGAATCTGGCCCATAAAAGGTTATCAATTATGGATTTTTAACCATAACACTTCCTCATGATTTCCAGTTTATTCTTTCCAAATATTTGTAACCCCCCAAATGTACGCAAACACAACTGACATACTAATGTTGTACTTTGTCTTGGTACCATATTCTGTGAGTATGCTTGGAGTATGCCAGACAAGATCCTCTGGTATTTTTTTTACAAAGTTTAAAAGTACGGCCTGGTTCTCAAAGAATTTGAGATGAATAGTCTGACCTAATCTTCCATGACTCCTGGCTTCCTCTTTAATTTATGCTATTAGGAGTATTCCCGGCTTCCTCCTTAATTAGATAATTATTTGCAATCCCTGTGCGATGCCAGAACACTACTTGTTGTGACGTTCTGGTAGTGCACAGGGCTTAGCCATAGCTACAAGGCTTCGTAAAGCCACCCTGCATGGCTTTTCATGGTCTTCTAGATATGGAGTGAGGCAACAAAGCCCAAGTCGCTGCATTTTCTCACACTGCATTGGGGAGGCATGCCATTCACTGGGTATTCCCTACCAATGGCCAAATGGTTTCACTCATTCCCAAATTTACAACATGGTATAAATCTGGGAATGAGTTAAAACCGGGGGCCTCCCCAGTGGTGACGTAATGAAGAGAATTACCATTATTTCTCCTTGTTTTTGTCTCTTTCCACATAGAAAGAGGAAAACTACTCAAATTAGTGTTTTTGTGAAGGAAGGTGTCCCTTCCTGCACAAAAGCAATCATGCCAACATCACAGACTCCCTTTCACAATGGTGCAAGGGTGCCTGCGATGGAGCACGGCTGGAAATTGTGTGTCGGGAAAGGCTGTTCAACTATTTGTCTCATTCCCATACACAGCTACACAAAACCTATCTGCGTTAGGCCTGGCTCACAGTTATGGTGAACAATGCTCACAATTTGACTGCCCAAGTTTACTAGGGGCAAGTCACAAAAGGCATTTAGAAGTAGATGAATTAATATTCCAGAAGTACTACTTCATGTACACTTAAATGCAATTCATATAGGTAAGTGCTTAGATCTACTCCTATGGAAAACCTATCTCTTAAGCGTGAAGTTTTTCACTGTCAGTGCATAGAATTCAGAACTTTTTGTTTTACATCTGGAAGTGGTGAGGGGTCATATGCCTTTCTAGATCAGAACTCTAAAACTCACACTGGAAAATGGAAACCTCACCACATGCTGAAGTGCGTCTGGGCACAGTGACTAACCGAGAATCACGACATGTAAGAAGCGCTGACTCACTACTACCTAAAATCCCAACCTTACAAAAAGAACTTTGAACTAGTCCTATTCTGTATGTACTCCTAAAATATGGACCTCTTTTCCCCAAGAAATATTAATGCCATCCTTTTCCTTCAAGTGTTTAAAAGACAACTCAAAGCCTAACTAGTCAATAAGTACCTTCCAGACAACACTCTTCCACAAGCTGACCAGTAGGGATATGAATTGATTTGATCAATACAGCCTCCATTTGTTTTTGCTTGAAGACATCAGATTACTGGTCACACCAGAAATCATGAAAATGGCAGAGATTTCACCACTGTATCTTCCCAGTATCAGAAACAGGATGGGTGGGTTCTCAGTTGGCTTAACTGCATGATGCCCACTACATATGTTATTGAGACTCGAACTGATGGCCTGATTCACAAAAGCAAACTTGCACTTTTATGTAAGTTTATGATTGGTTGTTATTCACAAAGGTATTTTACAAGTCGTATCTTTACGACTGCAGTGTCAGCGCGCACAAAAAGATAGTACAGTCCTACCTTTTTATATGCAGAGACTTCACAGTCATAGGAATAGGTGGTAACCATGTGCAATTTTTTAAAATGCACAAAAAATAACTTTTTCAAAGTGCCATATAGTGCACACATGCCCCTAGGGCATATGTGCGAAGTGCATTTTCTCATTTGTTTTGGGGTGCTTCAGGGGGGCCTTAGGCCCAAGGGCACCTCTGGTTTTGCATTATCCAATCTGCAATTACCAATTAGGTAATTACAAATTAGGTAATGCAAAACTATTCGCATCAATGGACCTATAGGCCCATAGTAACCAATGGAGTGGTATTACCTAATAGTGATTACCTATTTTCGATTGGAAGTCTGTAGGAATCACTATTAGGTAATCGCAATTTCCTTCATACCATAATGCCTTCCTGAAATAGCGATTGCCTAAAATTCACTATTTAGGAAACGTAAACGGAGTTTTGATACGTGTGGCCCCTACTTAGATCCATTGTGTAGTGAAGGACACATTGGATCTAAGTAGGTTACTTCAGGCAACGGCACTAGGGTTTCAAAAAGATGAACTGCTAATCATGTGTATATTTATATCTTTTGTGAGTGACATATTTAAGATGGCACGAGTTGATGTTAATGTCCATCAGCATGGTCATCCGTGTTCCTGGTAAGGTGATATTGAGAGTTGGTCTGTATCTAGAAGCGGTTGTACATTCATAGTAGGATGGTAGGCTGGCTTGAGTACCCACGTATGCATATGGTATTCATTAGACAGACCAGATGCATGATTTGTCATGCTGCAGTGATAGGGCCCGAATGCTTTACAGGATCTCATCATGCAAACTTTTAATGTCCTCATTCACCACTCACAGATTTTCCTGGGGCACCTGCAATATCTCCTGCATGGGTCAGTGGGTCTGTAGTGACTTCCTGTGTCACGTGGTTCTGGTTTGACTTTCCGAAATTTCAGTGCTGGTCCCCAGGTAGTTTATTGAGCACATGGAAACCTACATGTTAAAATGCCACATCCCATTTATGCTTGCTAGTGAAAGAAGTCTTCCTAACAGAGAAATATCCTGACACAAACCAACGCACAGTGTATAAGTGTCCAGTTTATTTGGTCACCTGGATGGATTGATGAATTGACCTTAGTGAGGTATAAGCATGATAGAGAGGCACATTCTTCAGCTGTGAGTCCATGTTCATATGAAAAAAACTTTGCAGTTGCACCTTGGTTTGAAAGTGCAACTGGGGATCCATCCAAGGTAACTGCAGGTTTGTTGGTGGTTGCGACTGAGTACTGTGTAGCTCAGGCCAGTGTTGTAGTTTAGTTCCTACCAATCCATAGGACTGCACATTGTTCCGACAACCTAAACTAAGGCCTTGGTGTCAAGACTGATTCTAGACACCCTCGCAGGATATGTTGGAATATAGACGCGCTAGCTCACAGTGCCACCATAATTCCCCATAACCTACCACGGAGCAAATAGCTCCTGGCAACCACTGAACATAACAACTCTGATTCCTCAGGAATAATGGAAACAGTACAGAACCTTTAGCTCAATCACTCATGCTCATTTATTGTCAGAGAAATATACAGAGAATACACAGTGGGTCGTGTTCAATAATATTTATTGATCCACTGTTATTCTTGCATAAAATACATGTGCTGCAATTATTAGTAGACAGAAGCAGATAAACGTGATTATGTGCACCAAAGCATAAATAGTAGACATAGTTCTACCATGGTCCTAAACAATAGTATATATGCAGGCATATGCACAAGGTAGTAATCTAGCATACTCCTAATATGCAGACCCTACTCTAAGGGTACCTAAAGTGTGTGTATGTATAGAGCCAAGAATCCCCCCCAAGGGAAAATCCAACCCCATTACCTGAAGGGATAGAGTGAAGGACCCTGTCTTGGCCACAAACTGGACCCCTCTTACGAGATGTCAGACCGCTGCGTGGTGATTTCTCATTATGCAAGGACCCTCGGTTTCAGTAGAAGTACCTCTTCTACTAATCTATTGGGATGCTCATCTTTTACAATAGCAAGCAGCCTTGTGATGTACACATAGATTAGTGATGTTGGGGATATTTAGATAGCCCTGTAGCTCCGTGGATGAAGTTAGTGATTATATTTGTATGTAGTAAGGAATCAGACATTGTACATGATGTTCAGGGTGTTCTGATAATGTTGTGCAAAGCTAGATGTAAAACAAATTTAGTTTCACAGAAACTAATCCAACATTGTCATGCTTGAAAATGTACGCAAAAGGTCACTTACTGGAAATGTTTTTTTTTTTTTTTAAATGCTATTTCCCTAAATGGGTCTAACCTGGGAACATAACACCCACTCTTCATACTAAGGGTTGATATCTAAAAAGCATAAAAAAGTGGGCTTCCCAAAAAATGTAAAAAGTTTTATAGGTCTTTATATTATTTGAGATCCCAAGCCCTCAGAAAGCCATAGTACCTAGAAAAGAAAAATTGTTTTGGTTCATTTTGTTTCAAAAGAAACCACATTTTTCCCACAAGGAAAAATGCCAATTGTTTATGTGTTCCGAGTGGTAAATGCAACATTGGTGTTGCCCACATCCACAGACGTTCGCAGAGGCGCACCTCGTGACATGTTTATGGAGCAAAGATGGATCCATCCCGTTCCCACAGCAGCAGCTGAGGGAGGCTTTGTGTCCCACAAGTTGTCCGCAGAGCCATTGTTCACATTACTAGGAGCTGAAGCATCCAATGGTGGCCTTAAGAATGCAATGCATTCATCATCAATGGAATTCGCCAGGGACAGCAATACGCATGGGCCTTTAAGGGGTTTATCCGTACTTCAATGTTCGGGGGCGCAACCAATTCGGATCCAAGACATGTATCCAGGATGCATTCTTGGCTACAAAGTAGGCAGCGAAGAAAGGTTGAATGCAGTCAAGCCAGAGCAGCCTGAATGGCAGGAATCAGTGGTCAATTAGTTCTTGAAACTGAGGTGGTCTGAAGCAGCGTATAATGCACTCACTGCAACACAGCACTAATAGTGTCATCTTCATTCTGAGTTGACCTGGGATGTCCATTGGGGGGGAAGATAGATTAAAACCAGTATTCCCACCACAAGTTCTTTTACCGGATGTATTGTGACAGCCCATGCAGCTGGACCTCGTAACTTATCATGTGGGGCCTACTATAGCCGGTTCTGACAACAAACAAGGTTACAGCCTTTCCAAGGAATTCCAAAGGCTACCTGATCCGTGAATTACTGATCAAGAAAACATGAGAAGTAAATACGGGACAAGTTCATTTTTAAACTTGCACTTTTGGGCTGTCAGAGAAATTAGACACCTTTCAACTAGGTAAGTAAGACAGAATCGGACAGACGTTTATAACTAGGACCTATAATACGGGCATTCAGAACCACTTATTAGGCGGGCTCCCTGGACTCATTACACAATATAGGCTGAGGCCGCTTTTATAACTAGAAAAATACTGCTAATTGATGCATTGTAGTCATGTCCGGATCATTTTCTGAAAAAACAAGACTTGTTTGTCACTTCATAAATAGTTTCCCCTTCTATTTGTTCTTTTTGGTTCTAAAAAAAAGATTCTTACGGTCTTGATTAGAAATTGTGATGCCTTTATATTATCTGTTCAAATTAAAAAGAACGCTTTTTGCTCAAATGTACTGTTCTTTTTGCTATTTATAATCACATAGGAAGCTAAGGGTATTGTTTATTTCTGCTCAGTCTGACTACACATTTTTTCTGGGGTGCGATCCACCAAACATTACTGCCGCCTTTTGTATCTTCCCACCACAAGTAACAGGACACGTGGGAGCCCTCCAAAAACGCTTCCCAACATGCAGTGTATGAAAGATGGTATAACTCCGAATATCGTCTGAAAGGTGATAACCAAACCAGATCAGATACATTTAAAAAAGTGCACTTTTCCTTTTGTATTAGACATGTTAAAGATACTATGGACCAACTCCTCAAAATGTGGCAGGAAGTTAGTGTGGTGTATTTTCTGTATCTCAGACGAGGACCTTGCCAGCTGGAGATTAAATGTCTCTTTGGCTGAAGTTAAGGTCACATCCTTCTGTAAAAGCATGGCTTTCTGTTTGCTCAGGTAGTCACATTTTAGGTTGGAAACATTATCAAAGGCCACAGTGATGCCTCCCTAAGTCTGCGGGCAGGTGGAAACAGTACTTGTGTACAACAAGTGACTATGGAATTAACTATTACTAGATAAGCAATGCCAGGTTCCATTCTGCAGCAACCTTGATCATTCAGCATCAAATAGCTCCCATTCGAGAGTAGCCTGAACACAGGATGAATCATGGCAGCTGGGGATCCCTTTAGATAACACCAAGGAACCGCCTAAGGCGTCTTCGCAGTCAGAGCCACTAAGAAAATCTTCTGTGGCCCCATTCCTGCATTTAAACCTTAATGGCAATTCTCAATATTCGTGCACATATCTTTCACCTAGCACTTCATATCTGTGAACTGTTGTTATTGGAGACAGTATTGGAATTAAAAGGTTGTGACCGGTAGGGTGATGAAACCATGGATTATCTAGTCAAGGAGCAGTGTCTCAGCCACGGTTAAAGGTAATTGATCCAATTTTTCAATGTGCAACATGGTATATTTCGCATCTCTGTGTGCCATTGTCATCTGTCTTTCTGTTAGATAGTATGCTGTACTGCTCTGCTGATGTAACACCATGGCACATGGCCAGAACGTAACTTTTTACTATTGATCATAATTGCTACAGTCCATGTTGTAACATAGACATGTCTTGCTGCATTTTGTTAATTGGGGAAGACGTTATGTTGCCCAGTGAATAAATTTAGTATGATAATGTGGTCATACTGTTGTCAACCACAGCCAAAGCGTTTTCCATATTAACTCTGTTGATCTCTTGCAATCTCTCTGCAGCTTCCTGCTGAGAAATCTTACATAGCTCATTGTAAATTCTGTAAAATTAAGTGTTTTTGATGTGGGTTTCTGGGACCTAGTTGAAAATCCCTAAGATCCAGGTCATCAGAAAGAAGGGACAAGTGTTTTTTCACCTTGTGAAGTGTTGAGGTCTTTAGCAAATCTAGGCATAACTTTCCAACACTAGATGATGTCATCACCCCTGCATTTTTTTATTCTTTTATTTTTTTTATTTCAGGAAAGTCAGATTACAATTATATTCAGATACATAAGTATAATCATAGCAAAATTAATATCATACATTTATATGTAAAGGACAGGTGAAGCAGGAGTAGGAGAAAGGAGAGAGGGCGGAAACAGCACGAAGGGCTCGAGAGAAAGAAGAAAGAAAAGAGGAAAAAAAAGACAAACATTTAAACGTTTACCGAGTCCCCCCTCTCCCCTTCCCCCCTTCCCCCCGCCCCCCTATCTCCCCCCTTGTCCCCATCTCTACACCTCCATCAGATGTCCCCATATTTGCTTTCCATTTTTCCATGCTCTGCTCCCTTTTACATTTATATAGTGCAGTCTCTAAGTTAAATATATGGAACAGTCTAGCCTACCAAGCCTGGAATGTCGGGGAGTCGTTATCCTTCCACTTGGAGGCTATCATTCTATGCATCGCTGATGCTACCATAAAGCAAAAATACGCTTGAGTTACTTTTAGCTGCAGAGACTCGTCTCAGCCAAGCAGAATTAGAGTGGGAGTCAGTTTCACTGGACGTCCAATGTTCTTGCCAAGGAAGGATTCAATCCCCTGTTTTACCTGTCCCAATTCCGAGCATTCTGCGAACATATGAATCATGTCGGCAGGGCCTTCCCCACATCTTGGGCAGTCATTCGACTCCCTTGTCCCAAAGCCCAAAGTTTGGCCGGTGTAAAATATAATCTATATATAGTTTTGAAATGTTGAGCCTTTAAGTTAGCCGATAAAAGAATCTCCTTGGACAGTTCAAGGGATCTACATAGATCCACATCTTGGTTTCCCAGTTTAACTGCCCACGCACTTTCTACTTTAACTAAATCATCATCGCTGGCTTCCATAAGCATGGCATATACTTCCTTCACTTGGAGTTGTTTACGGACCAGAATATCTAAAATTGAACGCTTAAATTGGAGGTGAGGTGCAGCATGACTGATTTAGTTGTTTCCCTTAACTGTAAATATATGAATAAGCTCTGTGGGTCTATCTCATACCAAACCTGGATCTCATCAAATGACATAATACCAGAGGAGTTTATAATATCTCCAACATGATTGATTCCCGCCTGTTCCCACTTACTACCGATCTTATCAAACAGGAAGTCTGGAAAGAATGATGACCGGCATTATAAGAGGTAGCGATGAATTTTTGGAATATTTAACTTTTTTCTGGTACGCTGCCACACCCTCCATGCTGCTATCAATGGTTTAAATCGCGTTTTTTTTGTAATAACTACCCCCCAGTTGTCTGAGTAATAACCCTGCTGCTTGATTGCCCACGGCCAGTTCATAGATGGATGGTGGAGTATCAGCATCTTTTACTTCCGGAGTAGGTCTAAATAATATTGTCATTTGTTGGAGCATAATTGTCCAGTAATAATAAGGAATATTTGGCACTGCCAGTCCCCCTCGGTTTTGGGGAAGGGATATCAATTTCAAAGATCTCCTTACCTTCCCATATCCCCAGATAAACTGTGAGAAGATTGCCTCGCCCTTTTTAAAGAAATGATTCGGAGGCTCCAGAGGTATGCAGCGTAGCAGATATAGTATTTTCTGAAACATTGTCATTTTAATGACATTTACCCTTCCAATGATAGATAGATGTAAATGTTATATATTCTTTTTAAATCAGCCCTTATTCTACTAAGAAGGGGATCTACATTAATGTTCCATATAGAATCAACATCTGCTGCGATTGAAATCCCCAAATAGGTTGCCACCTCGGTCCTCCTGGGATCCTGCCAAAGAATTGACCTAGAGCAAACAATCTTAGTTTTGTCCACATTTAACCCATACCAGGATTCCTTCCCAAATTCTCATGCCAGATCTTCTAGTCTGTTGATTGTCGCCTGGGGGTCGGGGGTGACTACGCGATGTCATCTGCGTAAACTACCACTTTAGTGCTATATCCCCTGACCACCACAGGCTGAATCACAGGGTCATTTAGGATATCTCTAATTAAGGTGTATAATAATAATGCAAAAAAGATAGGGGAACAGGGACAACCCTGCCTTGTCCCTCTTGCTATCTTAACCTGACCAGATTGCTGCCCCATCAACTGTATTTTTGCATTTGACTGAACGTACATTGCTTTTAGGGCAGTAAGTATACAGTGTCCAAAGCCGTTTGATCTTAGATTCTGCCAAAGATACCCCCATTCCACTTCATCAAATGCTTTTTGGGCATCAAATAGTATTAATGACATTGGTTGCACAGAAATCTCAGCAATGTTAAATAAAGAGATTACCCTTCTTATGTGATCGGTTGTATTACGACCGGTGATAAAACTGTGTTGCCACGGGCTCACCAGAGAATCAATAACCTCTGAAAGCCTCCTCGCTAGGATTTTAGAGTATAGCTTCTCATCTGTGTTTATCAGCGTGATAGGCCTATAGGAGGCCGGATCATCAGCTGCCTTCCCTTTTTTCAGAAAAATAACTATGCTGGTCTCCTGCCATGATTGGGGAGGGATGCCATTCTGCTGGACTATTTAGAACAAATCCCACAACAGAGGGGCGAGTTCCTTATGCAAAAGTTTATAGATCTCCATGGGTAGCCCATCAGGGTCTGCCGCCTTCCCGGAAGCCATGGACAACAATGCCTCATTCACTTCTTCCAGTAGAATTTCCCCATCTAGCTCTTGGATCACAGGGGGGGGGGCTGGTACCACCATCTGCTGTGCCGTGTATCCTGGAATTGTAGAGATCCTGGTAAAAGTCTTGAAAGAGACCCACTATTTCTTGAGGGTCACAGGACACTGAGCCATCCTTTCTTTTTAGCTTCATAACACTATCTGCCACTGATCTTTGCCTAATCAGAAGAGCCAGATGTCTCCATGTCGTTTCCCCGTATTCATAGTTATCCTGACGGGCAGTTTGAAACATTTTTGCTATATATTGATTATAGATCCAAAATATCTTAGCTTTAGTGCTGATTACTTTTACTTCAAATTCAGATTGCAGCTGAGTCTGTGTTTGGGCAATAGTAGCCATATGTTATACCTCAAATCTACTTAGATCCTGCATCAGAGAAACAATAGCCTCTTGTTGGTTCTTCCTGTGGAACCCTGAAAAGCTGATTACCTCCCCTCTAAGCCCAGACATATATGCGTCCCACACCATTTCTCTAGATGTACTATATCTATTGGTGTCAAAGAACTGTATGGTCCAGCGCTTAATATGATCAATAAACCCCTCAGTGACCAGTAATGTCCTATCAAAGGTCCACTTTACAGGGGGTTTTATATACTCTGGGATCCTGCGATCATTCCGAAGTGAGTGGGGTAGGTGACTAGATGCCTTCTGCCAGCAACTAACAAGGTGTTTTTCATATAGTTCTGGCCCCACCAGGTCAGCCAGGAGGATCTCCTTCCGGGGATTACGATTCCAAGGAGGGCCTGAATGAAGGGTTGATCCTACAACACACACCAGGTCGTATACTAGATTCCTCTAATCACTGAGGGATCGACAGCAATTATATGAGCACTTTTGGTCCAGAAGAATTGCCCTAGTGGCAAGAAACATGTCGACCACACTTTCACTAAGGGTTGAATGAGGCTTGATTACCTAAACCTTCTCGCCTCAATACCCCTTAACTTTTCTTTTAATAAAGCAGTGAGCCATGCTATTAAAATTCCGCCCAATGGACTCTACTGACTTTTTTAGACTACACTCACGCTCAATATTGCACTTTTTTAGGCCCCTCACACTCACACACCGATTGGCAAAGGAATAAAAGAACTCCACCAAAGTGCAGCATCCTGTGCTGCCCGACGGGCATTGCACCGCCAGCCTGTCGTAGGGGCAGGATACCGATGATGACGCTGGACGATCATCGGGTGGGATGATAACAGTCGTTCAACCGGTGACTTGTGTGAGGTATCCCGAATTCCGCAAAAGGGTTCACAACACTCACTTTTTCCTGTTTAACTCAATGAGAGAGAGGTTAGTTTCTGTCATTTAGTTGACTGTCTCCGGGGAACTCTGTACCCTTGTTGTTGTTTATTATCTCCATATCCAGAACAAGAGGGTTGTGGTCCGGGAGAACCTTAGGTAGCTTCCTTATCTGGGCTTTGTCCATTAATGAGCCAGGAATAAAAAAGTAGTCCATCCTCACATATTTCCTATGTGGGCACAAGAAATATGTGTACCCTGGATCTCCAGATTTATTTGCAGACCAAACGTACACCAGACCATGGCTATCAGCTAGCGCCTGCACAGCATGAAAAACTGTGGCTTCCTGCCTTGATACCCATCACTCCCTCACCCACTTGAATTCATGTGAATGTTGAAATCACCAGATATTATCAGTGGGGCAGGCCAGGAATCAAGCTCTACTTCAAGTTCTGTCAAAAAAGTCTGCATTGTCTGAATTCGACCCATATATAGTGCAAAGTGTACCAAAGGTGGGAATTACAGCCACAGCCCACCGGCCCCATTTATCGGAGAGTGTACGATTACTTGGTGGATTGCGGTTGGAAACATGTATTGCCACCGTCCTCATGGTAGAGGTCCGTGAAGAGCAAATTGTTTGTGAAAAGCCCGGAATAAAATTAAGACCTTTCTTTTGCCATGGAAGATGGGCCTCCTGCTGGCATATTAAATCTAAGCCCAAAGCTCACAATGCTTCACCAGTTCTTTCTCTCTTCACACGATCATTCAACCCCCCAATATTAATCGTACAAAACATTAGCTTAGCCAACCCAATATCTCCTTTTATATCCACTTCGCCTAGTCTGCCTTATGAACCAAACCATTCAGCTAGCTTGACCCATGAATCCATTCATTATACTGTGACTTACTTTCCTGAATTTTTTATTTTGTTTTTTCTCCGCCCTTGTTCCCCTCCTCCCACCAACCCCGCCCCACTACCCACTCCCCACCCCCCTCCCTGCCCACCCTGTGTCATGGAACAACAGACCTGTCTAGGTCTGTGGGTGATGGTTGGAGGTGAGCCCCCACTGGAGTGACATAAACAAGAAAAAGAGAGAAAAAAAACAGAAAGGATGAAGATATCCCCCTCCACCCTTTTCATTTCCCCCCTGTTTTTAGTCCTGCACCTTTCCAACCGTCTCAGCACTGAACCCAGTGAAAAAAAAAGAAAAAATTCTTATGACCGAGAGGGAAAAAAAAAGGCTCATAGAGTTCTGGTCAGGTTTGCTATATTTTATATACACATGTACCCTGTCCACCAGTCCAATCGGTCTTCATTCGGCCTTCGGTTACCACCACTATCTAAGAACTCCTTAGCCTTAATCTCGGATGTAAAGACTCTGACCCAGTCCTTCCAAATAATTTTTAGCCGAGCAAGATTTAGTAGGAAGGCTTGTGCACCCTTCTCCTGGAACTGAGAGATCATTTGGCACAGGCGCCACCTTCGTTCCATGGCAGAAATCGGGCCTAGTGAAGAAGGAGAACCCATCTACCGACCGTTGCGCATCAGATCTGGCCTTCTCAAACACCTGCTGCCTCAGTAAAAAGTTCCCGAAATAAACTAGTGTAGCCCAGGGTTTAGCATCAGATTGATTTGGTTGGCATATATTAAATAGAACTCGATGCGCCCTCTGGATTTCCTGGGGCCAACTCCCGCCTTCTCACTCTGGAAACGCTTTTTGCAGCATCTGCACCATGAATTCTCTCATATCTGACCTCTCCTTCTGTTCTGGAACCCCCAGGGAACGCAAATTGTTCCTTCTTTGCCGGTTCCTACTTTCCTCTAACTTCCATTGAATGTCTACGAGTTGTGCCTCATGTGCTTCCACTTTCCCCTTTGAGCCTGCAAGATCTTCCTCAAGGGTTGCCGTTCTTGTTTCCACTTCGGTCATCCTGTCACAGATGCTATTACAGGTACTCCCAATTTTCCTCACTGCCCCTTGTAGTTTCTGGGCGACATTTTGTGCCCCCTTGCTCTCCATTCGAGCTTCTTCACAATGTGCCACAACACACTGAAGGATAGATTCCAGTGTAGGGGGGGTTTGGATTGCTGACACTTCTTTATTCACTTTATTTTCTACACCTTTTTCAGACCCTACCAGTTGGTTCCCAAGGAAGTAATCCCATCTTAGCTCCTGTGACTTAAGATTATCTGTTCTGGGGGCTCTGATGTTTGATTTTTGGGTGGGGTTAGTGGGTTGCCTACCGCTGGCACTTTTTTCTGAGCCACTATCCTCACTCGATTCGATGTTAGATCCTGACTCAGACTCCAGCCCAGACCAGGTAGCATCTGATAAAGAATAAAAATTGTTGGCCTCAGCGTCAACATCCTTCTCCCTTTGCACCCTGTGTGTTTCTTTGGGTCCAATGGATTCTTTCTCTCCACCATCTCCAGTTACACTGGTCTGCCCGGGAATCCCTGCCCCCCCCAATTGTGCACACTCCTTGCGCATCGGAATCCTCCCCAGCCTGTTGGGGAGACCTGCCCCCTTCAAAAACAGAATTAGGGCTGCCTGTGTTGTTTGTGGCATTGAGAATGTTTATAAGAATTGAAGAGTTCCGGGGGCAACAATCCCCAGTGGGGAGCTCTAAGCAGTCATTTTTAGCTGGTTCATCTATCTGAACCTCTTTAGGGCTCATCCGCTCTTCTGTGTCCCAGAGTCCCTCAAAAGTTCAATATCAGTTCGTACAGATACCAACATCGCCTCAGCCTCCACCTCAGATAGCCCCCCCCCCTGTATTGCTTCTGTATCATGCACCGCTTCCCCTGACCCTGCCAGTGGCTTACCAATAACTTTCCTCTTTTGGCTGCCAGTCCCAGCTTGCTCCTCCATCCACGCTGTCTGCGGCCCCCGGAGTAGATCAATAGCGGTCCGCTGCGGCTGTGAGCCTAATCCCCTCCCCTTCCCTGCATTTTCTGATTGTAGAAGTGCGGCTCAATGAGGAGAAGTGTGGCTCAATGATTAGAGCGGCAGACCCTGATGCAGAGGTCTAGCCCGGGACCAGGGTTCAATTCCCCGCCTCGGCGGGTCTTGGGCTCAAAATTCCACGGACCTGATAATTCTCGCCTCGGTGCCTATTCCAATCATGGAGTCCCACTCTGCAACTCTGGGCAATAGCTTGCTTAATCTCCACAACGGCCCCCACAACGTTAAGGATGCCTGACCTCCACCTTGGGGGTGCCCAGGAGTGGACGCCTCACAGGGAAAGCCAGGATGGGTTCCACAGCGGTATTCGTACAAGCGCCTTGAGACCCTTGCGGGTGAGTAGTGCGCTATACAAGTATCAATTTACAATGTACATTGTACATAGAATAGGCCAAGCCTGTTGATCTTAAACCTGCCTGTGTTACTCAGGAATCTAGACTGACATTCATTTGTGACTAGAGGCCAAACCAACCAACCCTGCTGATCAGGATCTCATGTGTTGTATGATTCATTGCAGAGCATGGTATCTAGCTTATCTTCACTCTGTTTTGTGTATTGTTGCCAATATTCAAAAACAAGAAAATGTGAGAATGTGAGGTGTTTCAAATATTTCACCGTAGCTAAACCAAGACAGGAAGTCTGTTGCAATGTTTTATTCAGGAAAATCATTTGATGTGGTATGAGGCATGTTCTGAATAAGCCCTCCTGTCCCTGAATCTGCAAATCTCGTATTCCCTAGACAAAGTTTGTGTCTATCAAGTCTTTCCAGAGGTAAACACCCTGTATAGAAATTTGGGAAATAAAGGAAGCACAGTAAATCAGCTTGGTGCCTATGGGCATATTCTCTTTGCAGGTGTAGGTGCAAGCCTTAGTAATAGGAGTCTGGGTCTGGTGTAGCAAAACCAGAAAACTATGCTAGCCTTTGTGGAAATGTTGGTGTTGAGCAGTGTTCCCATTGGGTGTAATTGTGAACAGCATGTGGGATACTAGCTTTATGTAAAAAATAGTGACCATAATTTTGGAAACAGAACATGTCACCAAAGTTAGATGCACCATCATACAATTCATCATTAGAAAATGCAGCTGATTGCTCTAAATCTAAAAGCAAATTATGCACAGTTTCAATGTCCCAATCATCAGAGAAAGTACTAGAGGTGATGATATCATTTAAAGAAATTTTGAACAAATGTGTAATTTTCAAAGGTTCAGTAGGACCCTACACATTATACGATATCCTGTCCCATAATGTTCCTTCAGGAACTGGAACTGCTGTAATATTCACCCAGGAAAAGTCTCTTGGTTCACAGTGTGATGATGCATGTGGTTTTAGAACCAAGTTCACAAGTTGTACTGTAGAGCGTTCTGGGAGAAAGCTTCCATTCAAAAGCAGGAAAAAGACAGTTACTATACCAATCCAAAGTACCATTAAAATTGAGCCAATCGTAATCCATAGATGTATCCAGGGAACAACAGAGTTCTTCTTTTCAGCCAAAGATAGAAAGCATAAACTTGAAGCTTCAAAGGAAGAGGCAGTGTCAGCAACTCAAGTTTACTTGGATCTAATGATAAATCGCATAATACATGAAGTAGCCAGACACAGCCTGTTCTATTCTTGGCAGATCGCAGGTTTTGCTCTTAAACCATTTATGGAAGAAACAAAAGTGCATCTTTAAAACCTTGATGACAAATGGTCAGATATGGTACATTAAGTTAACCAATTAGAGCAGAGTGGACTCTTTACAGATGGTTGTGAATCAAGTTCCTTTTATTTATGTAGAAATTTTGCACTGCAAAAACAAGTTGAAAACCTTGAAAATCGAAACAGACACAATAACTTTTGCATTTATGGACTGGCGGAGGGACTCAAAGATTCAAATCTTCTCTCATGTTTTAAAACCTTTTTTTCCAAACATTTTTTGAGTTTTCTTGAAACATTAACTATCCAAAGAGCATATTGTCTGGGTCATAACTTATGAATTTCATCTTTGTCCAACAAACCAAGAGGTGTCATTCTTTATTCTTTCAAATATACGGATCTACTAGCAGTTTTGCAGGCACTCAAATTGAAAGGCAAAATCTCATGCCAGGGATCTATTCTTTTCTTTTCTCTGGACCAGGCTAAAGTATCAGCGGAAAGGAGGAACATGAGACCTGCGCTTCGGAGTCTGAATGCCAGATATCGCCTTTTCCATCCTTGTCTTTTTGAAGTGACTTATAAAAACAGAACCACACACTATGAAGATCCTGATCTTTTTTGCCAGTTCCTAGATAATTGTAAAGGAGAAGAAATGGAAGTTGCCCGACTATCTACTACTTAATTATTTGTTAAAAACATTTTCTTTGAGTACAACGTATTTTTCTTGTTATGTTTATTAATGTGTTATTGTGTTTTTGTATAACATGATCCTTTTTCTAATGTTCGGTGAATTCTTCATGTCTGCGCAGTGTGACTTCTAGTCCATCTATATGGTGTCTTCTCTTTCCTGATTTTTCATCCTGGGGTTTCTGGTCCATTGTGTTGTCTTCCTTAGGTGGCTTTACCAGCCCCAATTTCTGTGTATGTTTTTTGTATACATTTTTGTTTATTCTTTACATGGTTTCTGTCTCTATCTTTTCTCTCATATTTTAATCTCTTCATATGACTTTTCCTGGAGGTTCCCCAAATATATGATATCATTCTATTTCTTCCTTCTTTTACTTTTCAATTCCTTTTCTCTTTTCTCTATTTACTTATTTTTCCTATTGGCCTAATAACTATCCATTTCTGCAGATATATTGCTGTTCATTATTTGATGAATCTTTTCTTTTTTTTAACGTATTTTTAATTTTATTTTTAAACCTTAACCAGTACAGTAGCAGTTGAGTCATATATACAAACACATTCAACAGTATCATTTGTAGTGTCTACATATGAATTTACAGGGGTTACATTACAATATTTTTTGACAGGTACCCCTCCCACCTTCCCCATTTTAAAATGAGTATGGCTTGCCCCCAATGTGTCCTCTTGGCAGACCGGGATAAGGGTCTACATATCATGGATCCAAGTAGAGGGGCATGTACTATCTGTTTCCTCTCCAGTCATCTGCAGGTTATAATACTTTAACCATGGCTTCCAAATCAACTGAAACCTTTTTGGACATCCCCTAGCAGCATAAACTGTTTTCTCAACCCCTTGTATAAGTACATACTGGCTCGCCACTCTGGTATTGTAGGCGACTCTGCCTACCCCAATATCTGGCAATGTCTCAGTTCGTCACGGTAAGCCCCAGATTGCTTAATAAAAGTTTATACCTGGGAATATCTACATCTGTGGGAATGCCCAGCAAGAGGTATTTTGGATCCCTAGAGATTTGCACTACCAGTATGCCACTAAGCTCCTTACCTATTCTTGTCCAATACCTTTGTATTTGCTTGCATTCCAACAGAGTATGTATATAAGTTCCTTGCTCTGTCCTTCACCGCAGGCAGGGGGGTGTTTCTGCCCTACCCATTGTGTGGAGACGCGCTCTATCATAGTACACCCTGTGTAATATTTTAAACTGTATTAGCCTGAGGCGGAGCTTAATTGCCACTTCTCTGGGATGCATCAGTGCCGCTCCCCAATCTATGTCTTCAAATGCACCTGTAGCTTCCTCCCATTTGCCTTCTTAGGGCTAGTAGTCTATCGGGGATGTTGTTTTTAAAATTTCTATATGCCCAAGAGACTGCCTTAGATGAAATCTCTTCCTGTAGTAATCTCCCTTCTAGTGGTTCGTGTTCTGGGATATCTGTTACGTTGGGTTTTTGGCCTCTCCACACATGTTGTAATTGTGTACATTTGAAATATTGTTTACGTGTCAATTGATATTCTGTTTGGAGCTCTGCAAATGTGATTAATTCCCCCTTCTTGATAATGTCTCCTAGTGACGTGATCCCCACTGTATCCCAGCCCTTGAAGCCCTGGAGCTTCGCCAGCTCTAGTAATTTCCTTCCATCCCACAATGGTGTTGCTTTGGGTAGTCTCTTGTCCCAGCGCATCTGTTTCTCTGTTCCTTTCCAAGGCTCAATCACCCTCTGAGTGGCAGGTAGGGGGTTCCATGTCCCAGCCCATCCACCGTATATGTAATGTAGGTAGGAGGACCTCCAGAATTGGAGTCTCTCAAGGGCATAAGTGGAACAGTCCCCTGGAGCATGGCACCATTCATTGATAACTATTAAAGGGCCGCTCAATAGTATGCTTCAATGTCGGGTAGAGCAATACCCCCATTGTATTGGCTGTGTTGTAGCCTTTGCAATGCGACTCTGGGATGTCCCCATCCCACAAAAGTGTAAGCAATTTGCTGTTGATCATCTTTAAGATAGTGTCCGGGATCTTATTATTTGTATTTTGAAGCACATACAGTAGTTTGGGGAGTGTTACCATTTTGTACATGACTGCTTTCCCTAGTAGTGTTAAGGGTAGTCGTCTCCATCTAATCATGTCCTCTCTGAATTCTGCCACGACTCTTTTAATGTTGCGGTTAAAGCAGTTGGTCGTATTTGTCGAAATAAACAATCCCTGGTATTTATTATTATTATTATTATTATTATTATTATTATTATTATTATTAATGTTGGAATACATATATAGCGCACAGCTACCTCCAACAGAGTGTCCCAGCGCATTTTCCGGCAAGACAGTAAGCTACAGAAGGCATAAAAAAAGACATAACTAACAGAACAGTTACTTAGATCGAAAAAAACAGGTTTTTATTGCTTTCCTAAAGAGAGATTCCCTTTCCATCCCTCTGAGTTCCACTGGCATAGAGTTCCACATTACGGGAGCCCGTACCGAGAAAGCCCGGCCGCCCATACGGATTTTTAAAAATCTAGGAATTTTCAGAAGGTTTTGACTATTTGATCTCAAGGATCTAGTCTGAAGGTATCTCTGGATCCTGACTCTGAGATACTTAGGGCCTGTGTCATGAAGGGTTCTGTGTACCAATACCATAGATTTAAACAACACTCTTTTCTTCACCGGCAACCAGTGAAGACTCACCAAATGGTGGGCTATCCTGTGTCTTACAGGAATGTTTCTAATAACTCTGGCTGCTGCATAATAAGCTGGAGTCTAGCGATCAGGTACTCAGGGGCACCAATCAAGAGACTGTTTGCATAGTCCAGACGCGAAGTAATGGTGGCATGTACCACCGCTTGACGGCAGTCCATAGGATGATAGTATAGAAACCTACGTAATGTTTTAAGTTTCCAAAAGCAGCTTGACGACAGTTGCGCAACATGGTCTTTTCCTGACGTTTCGTGTCCATTTTGAAGCCTAGATTACACACTGATTTAACAGGTATTGGTGGAGGGTTAAGGGAGGTGGGCCACCACTGAGCCGAATGCAAAGGAAATTTGTTGTTAAAGAAAAGGACCTCAGACTTTTTGGTATTAAGCCTCAGGCAGTTGTCTGACATCCATGCCACGATGTTTAACAGAGACTCTTTGAAGCAACTCAAGTCCCCACCATCTATTTCCTTAAAAGAAAAAAGCAGTTGGGTGTCGTCAGCATAGTTGACCACTCTCGTCCCGCAACTTTCAATTATTGAGCCTAGTGGAGTAAGATAAACATTGAAAAGAGTTGGGCTCAAGGCAGAGCCCTGCGGGACTCCACATGATAGCCCCTTCGTTGTTGAGGTAAAAGGGTGGAGAGTCACTTGCTGAGAACGCCCCTTCAGAAAGGCCCGAAACCAGGAGAGGACCGAGCCAGAGGCACCTAGACTTTCTAACCTGTGCAGTAGGATCTTATGGGACATTGTGTCAAATGCTGCGGAAAGGTCCAACAACACAAGCATTGCACAGTGTCCCTGATCCACATATTCCCGCAGTGTCTCTGTAACTTCCAGCAGTGCCGTTTCAGTGCTAAAACCCTTTCTGAAGCCAGACTGCGAGCCATGCAACAGATTGTTCAATTCTAAAAAGTCAGAGAGCTGCCGCTGCACTTCTTTCTCCAAGATTTTTGCAGGGGCCGAGAGAAGCAAGATGGGTCGGTAATTTTTCAAGACCAAAGGGTCTTTTCTTGTTTTAATACGGGTCTCACCACTGCTTTTTTCCAATCAAGGGGTAGAAGCCAGACACCAGTGACTGGTTCCAGATTAAATTAAGAGCTGGGTTCAGTACTGGGGCCATGGTCCTATAAAACCTTGCTGGCAAGGAATCTTCAGGGGACCCACATTTAACCTGGGTTAGATCAACTAATGAGCGTTGTACATCAAATGGCTCAAAACAGGACCATCTTTGTACGTTACCCAACATGGGAGAGAAGGATTCTGCATCTTTTGGCCTGGGAAATGAAGCATTTAAAACCCTCTAAAGTAATATTTAGATGTTCTAGTATTGAATACATGTCTCTGTGGTCTCCCATGAAATATGAACTTGATTTACCCCAAATAATATTGTATCCAGAATATTTACCATATTCCCCAGCTAGCTGGAGTATCAAGGGGAGTGTTGTGTCGGGTTTAATAACATGAAGTAGAATGTCGTCTGTTTACAGGGAGATTCATTCATCTACCAACTGTCCGCTAGTGTCTTGGAATCTGCTAAGTCCTGGATGCGTCCTGATTTGGCAGGCTAGTGGCTCCAGGACCAGATCAAAGAGCAGGGGAGAGAGGGGGCAGCCTTGGCAAGTTCCTCGTTGGATAGGAGCGTCAACCGATTTTACTCCATTGACTCGGACCTGGGCTCTAGGTTGAGTGTATAGGAGGTCTACGAGATAAAAATGTGCCACCGTCAAACAAAGGGGTGAATGATCAGATATACATCTCGCCATGTATGCTACCGTGGTCACTGTTCGAATCTCACCCGCCGTGGTAAGAAACTATTCTAGTCTATAGAAGACTTTGTGTGCCTCACAGCAATAGGAATATGTACGATCTAGTGGATATTGTTGCCGCCAAAGGTCATGCTGAATCTTATTACATATATATTATTAATGCATTTTGCTGAATGCTGTCATTTGTTTAAAGTTTTAAATGTGTTATCTGTAGTATAGATGGCTTTATGTATTATATATTGGAATGCTAAAGATATCAGGATCACCTATAAAACACCAAAGGGTTCTGTCACATATTTCAAGTCTAAAAGGTGTTATTGTCTTATTGCAAGAAATTCATATAACTCAGAAGGAGGCATCTAAACTCAAACATCAGTAGGTTGGCCATATTTTTGCTTCTCCCGGTTCAAGGAAATACAAGGGTGTAGTTGTTCTATGTTACAAACATTTGGCTATACACTTTTTAGGTCAAGATGCTGATGCTGAGGGCAGATGTGTCTCTATTTTCTTATTAGTTAACAAAATACCCATGGCTATTTTCAATTTATGTGCTCACGCCATTCGAGATATTGTCTAAACTAATGTCTTACAATGATGACTATTTATCAGTGGGTGGAGATTATGAAAAATGGAAATTGTTCTTTATCCAATTATTGGTAGATGCTCTAAAACCTAATTAATTCCTTCACATGTACATTCTCAGTTTACATCTATTATATATCAGAGGTGTATTGTTGATGCCTGGAGATTATATAATCCTACTCTTCCAGAGTACACTCTTTTTCTTTGCTGTACATTCTTCTCAATCTTGAATTGATTATGTGTTCATTTTTTAATCCCTTGCATTACATGTGTCTCACTCTGACATAGGCTACATATTAATTTCAGACCATGCCCCTGTCACGCTAGATTTAGATCTACTTCCAACCATTCAGGAAATTAGGAGATGGAGATTCAATGACTCCCTTCATTTAGATCACAATTTTACTTGAGGTTTTCAAAAATATGCTAACACTTTTTATCTAGAAAATGAAACTCCAGGATGTTGTCCTCAGTCTATTTCGACACTTTTAAAACTACCTCCAGAGAGTTCATTATTTCTTTCGTAGGTCAATAAAAGATGTCTTCTTTGAATAATTTTCATTATCACCTAATTTGTGTAATAAACAATTAGAACATGCTTTTTTATTGTAAAAATTCTAAATCTTATCTTGAGGAAGTAGCCAATGCTAAATTTACTTTTACTAAACTTTCACAGAAATTGCTAATTGGTATTTACTTAAATCTAGTGCTAAATATCATGGTCGCCAGAATCAAGCAGGAAAACTTCTTACTAATTATCTTAAGATTAAAAAAGAACATACTAAGATTGATTCTCTTCTAACTTCTACTAATAGCACTGTTTATAAAAATGAATATATACTCTCAGAATTTACCCATTTCTTTCAGACTTTTTTATACTCTGGAATCTCCTCCTAATCAAGAACATATCTCTCAAGATTACTCCTCCTTTTTCTCACAATGTGGATATTTGCTCTATACAAGGGAAAGCCCCAGGTCCTGATGGTTTCACCATAGAGATTTTTGCCCATTTCTCCAAAATTCTTATTCCTAACTTACACTGATTGTTTCTTTACTTTACACTTTCCTAGAAGTCTGGTGGGTCTTTTCAGGATTATTTAATATGTCTCCTTCCCAAAGAAAACAAAGACCATAAATTGAGAAAAACAATAGGGCTATTTCTTTAATTAATTTGGATTATGATATATTTGTGAAAATACTTGCCCTTTGTTTAGATACTTTATTACCTCAATTTATTGGGAATGAACAATGTGGTTTCATCAAAGGTAGACATATTTCAGATAATACTACATTATTCTTTAATGTCCCAATTAAATCTAAAGCATATAAATATTCTTTAGCAGCTGTTTCTTTAGATGACAAAGAGGCTTTTGATCGAGTTAGCTGGCCTTTTAGTTTTTTTATGCTTTCTTGGTTTGGTTTTGGTTCCAATTTATTAACTGAAGGGCTGATTACGATGGCGGTCAGTCAAGCGTTAGACCACCATCGTTGCCGAAATGGGACCAACTGACAGGTAGGCGGTGGTCCCACCCACCAAATTAGGATCTGACTGCTGTGGAGACCATCAGAAATATGCCTCTTTGCATTGAGTCTTCTGCTGCAGGCTGGAAACGGGCCCCTGCACAAGCCCCAATGCAAAGAGTGATCTTAACAAATATCCCTGCATAAAGGATTCGTGTTGAAAATGAGTATAGTAATAATATGAAGTAATTTGAGTAGTGGATTTGTTATACAGTTATTTGGGTAGTATATTAGTATAGTTGAATATGGAATCTGAGAAGTGAACATGTTAGTCTGTTAATTTTGATTGAAAAGGATAGTGGAGGGATAAAAGAGTGAAGGATTTTTTTTAAGTCTTAGCAGTAGGAGGACGCTTTTGGATGGGTAAAAAGGAGTTTTGGAGGGGAGGAGTCAGAGGTAAGCGTTTAAAAAGGTTTGTTTTAGGGGATCGGTATAGTAAAAAGAGGTGCCAGATGATGCAAGGAGGGGTAGAGTAGGAGAGAGTCCAGAAAGGGTTATTTTGGCGATGATAGTAGTGGTATGGGCTTTGGGAAAAATGGGAGTGGATGTAGAGGATGTATTGATAGATGTATAGGATGAGAGATAGGGTAGTGCATTGGAAGGAGTAGTAGAAAGAAGTTTGAGATGAGTCAGAAGGTTGGGCTAGAAGATATATTGAGCGAAGTATAGGCTGAGAAAAAGGGTAGTGCATTGGAAATCCTAAATTATAAGAAGGTGATAAATATATAGATCCATAAGTGCATTGAAAGTATATAGACACATAAAGGAGGTAAGTATATGTAGATTTCAGATATTGATAGAGGCACAGGATGAGAAATAGTGTAGTGCATTGGATATGCATTTAAGGAGAAAAGTAACAGACACACAGATCCAAGTACATGGAAGGTAAGTAGATGCACAATGGAAGTAGGTACATGTAGACCAAAGATGATTTTTATGTATTTAATATTATTGTTTCTCTTAACATAATAACATTTTACATGTTTATACAAAGTAATACACAAAGATAGGTACATATCTATAGTGAAAACAAATGCTTATATACCGAGGGATATGCTGTAAATTTCTGTTTGTGTATGGTGCTTATGTGGGGAAGAGCCAAATCTTGAGTAGTTTTCTGAAGATAAGGTGGTTGTCGGTGGACCTTATGTTGGGGGGTAAAGAGTTCCATAGTTTGACTGCCTGATCAGAGAAGGATGTGTCACCCATGGTTTTTTTCTTGCATGGTGGGATTTTGAGGAAAGATGCTCCTTTAGAGCGGAGGTTCCTTTGTTTAATGTGTTTGGTGATTTTATTCCTGATGAAGAGTAGTGCTATTGCATGTTTTGCTTTGCGGGTGATACAAAGCAGCTTGAACGTGGATCTCCTGGCAACCGGTAACCAATGCAGGGCTTTCAAGGCAGGGGAGATGTGGTCTCGCGGTTTGATATGCAAGAGTAGTCTGGCAGCCGAGTTCTGAATCCGATGTAGTCTTTTCATGGTCATTAAAGGTGATCCGTGGTAGAGGCTATTGGCGTAATCGAGTTTGACAGAACAAGGGAGATGGTAGCTGGAACCTTGTGTGGAAATCCCAAATGAGGGAAAATTAGTCGCAGCGTTTTTATAGGAGCAAAGCTTGATCTTGCTAGTTTATCCACTTGGGCATTCATCGACAGCTTGGAGTCCATGGTCATTTCGAGGTTTCTTACTTCCTCGAATACCTTAGGCATTGATCCCAGTTCATCAGGCCATGCGGCAAGTGGGTTGTAATGTTTCCAATCGGTGATTTTCCAATGTCTTTGGGACATTCCAGTTGAAGGAGTATTTGCGTGTCATCTGCATAGTGGGAAACAACCTTTACAATGCAACTTTTACAACGCACTACCATTACAACAAAACTTTTACAACGCAACATCCATTACATCGAATGCCATTACAACGCAACCATTACAACGCATGACACTGCAACGCATACCACTGCAACGCATGTCATTACAGCACAGTCATTACAACGCATACCATTAAAACGCATACCATCACAACGCATAGTACACTTACACTATCCTACTGTTGTACCCCCCTGGTGTTAAAATAGTAATTTTTACCCCTACACTATCCAATACTTACCATACATGCAATGTAATGGTATGCGTTGTAATGGTATGCATTGTAAAGGTAGTATGCGTTGTAATGGAATGCGTTGTAAAGGTGTTTTTTAAAAAATTGTTGTAATGGCATGCGTTGTAATAGAATACGTTGTAATGGATGTTGCATTGTAAAAAATGCGTTGTCAAGGTATGCGTTGTAAAAGTATGCATTGTAACGTCATACATCTCTGCATAGTTATGGTACAAAAAATAGTGTCAACCCAAGAAGTCCCTGGGACCTGGTTAATTAGTGGTATAGAAAGAAAGGGGTCCCAGAACATAAGGACACATTTAAGAAAATGTTCAAAAAACTTTTCTTGTCCTTTTTGGGAACACAATGTTTTTTAATCACATACTGTTCAAGAACATCTTAATGTACATTATATTTCTACAGTACTCTTTGAAGGTTATAGTGCCCAATGGTAGGATGGGGGATAGGGTAGTGAAGGGTTTGGAAGTAGTGAAGATAAGTAATGTGATAAAAGTCAAGCATACATTATTGATATGCGAAGCAAAATTAGTACTGGCTACCCAGGGGAGCCAGGCGAAATTACATCAAATGTTGCGTTTATTTAAATAGTGATACTTCTATAATTAGCGTTGTAAATCACACTTGTGTTAGAAGTTGGTGAACGGGTAATAGTCTACGTTTTGACCCAGAAGGTGGTAGGGTCAGTATCCCTTACACAGATGCTTGAATAGAATATTCTTGGATTGTTGTTTTGTACAAGGGTTAGTGCTGGTGCTTTGTTTCTGTTTTAAGTACGAGTCCAATGTGTCTGCTTTATCTGTGTAATGATTAGTCAGTTTGTCTGGGAAATCTTGAGTAACCGGATGAGTAACTTCTAGGCAATTTGGTTTGCGAAATTCATTGAGTATTTTATAGAATACTTTATTTGCACATTTAGCGTTTTGAATTCTGTCTGAATAGTACCTTTTCTTCATTTTTTTTATAGCCGACTTGTATAATCTGTTAATTTTCTGTAGGTGGAGTTTGTCTTGTTTGGCGTTTGTTTTGAGCCAGGTACGTTGCAGCTTTCTAATTTGTTGTTTTGTGTCTTTTATTTCTATGTTTCTCCAAGGCACTTTTTTTCTTTTGTTCTGTTGTGTGGTTTTGAGTGGTATCCGAATGTCAAAAGCTTCCTGTAGCCACTCATATTTTTTTTTTTTTTTTTTTTTTTGCACTTGTACTGCGCAACGGCTACCCAAAAAGGGTTTCCCGGCGCATCTTTGCTGTTTACAGATGGAAAAGGTCTTATTTATCGAATAACTACGTTTTTACCAACTTTCGGAAGCTGGGATAATTAGGTTCATTCCTCAGTGAAATGGGAAGAGAATTCCAGTGGGACGGGCCTAAGTAGGCAAAAGATTTTCCTCCTATGCGAGTACGCTTAAATGTAGGGACACTAAAGCGACCCTGACTGGCTGAACTGAGATTCCTAGATGGGGTGTAAGTATTTGCCAGTGAGCAGAGGTACTTTGGAGCTATGTTGGCTTTTATTTTATACATATAGGTGAGTGCTTTAAATTTCACTCGCTTCTCAATGTTAAGCCAATGAAGTTTTCGTCGGAATGTAGAGACTGATTCCCTTTTTGGTACCTTGCATAGTAATCTGACTGCCGTATTTTGGGCCATCTGTAGACGGTGGAAGTTGGCTTTATTTGATCCTAGGTAAAGGACATTTCCGTAATCTAAGCGGGATGTTATTAAGGCATTCACCACCGTTTTTTCGTTGATTCAGGGAGCATCCAGCAGATTTTTCTCAGCCACCGTATGATAGAAAAACAGGTGGCTGCCACTCTAACTGATTGCGCATGCATGCTCAAGGTATCATCTAATAGTACCCCTAGGTTACAAACTTGTGAAACTGGGTTTGGAAGATTGCCCATTTTCTCTGGCCAATGTTGATGGCTCCATAGATATTTCTGTTTCCCTAAGATGACAACCTCTGTTTTTTCTCCATTAAGTTTTAAGAAGTTTTCCTTCATCCAGGTTGCAATGTTGTTCAGTCCAGTTTTGAGCGTGGAGATGTCATTTACATTTTGAGCCGCCAATGAAAAAATGATTTGCGAATCATCGGCATAGGAATTTATCGTGAGTCCCGACTCTTCAACTAATTCTGCCAAAGACTTAACATAAAGGTTGAAGAGAAGAGGACTCAGGATAGATCCCTGTGGTACGCCGTGACTGAAAGAATGCGTTTCGGAACATGCATTTTGAGAGAAGACTTGAATTGTCCTATTAGAAAGAAAATCCTGAATCCATTTCAGAGCATTCCCACTAATTCCTATGTCGCTCAGAGTGTTTAAGAGCACTTTGTGTGAGATGGTATCAAAAGCAGCGCTCAAATCCAAAAGGATGAGCGCTACTGTTTCTTCTTTATCCAATTTCTGGCGAATCGTCTCTGTCACACCCAGAAGAGTGGTCTCTGTTGAAAAACCAGCCCTAAATCCGGATTGTGACTGATGGAGCAATTGGTGAGTATCCACATATTGTGTTAACTGAAAATGAATATGTTTTTCCACATTTTTTGATAATATTGGAAGTAAGGAAATGGGACGATAGTTTTTCGTATCCTTTGCACCTGCATTAGGTTTTTCAGCAAGGGGTGAATCATGGCATGCTTCCAAAGGGAGGGAACTTTGGCCTCTTTAATTGACATGTTAAGTACCTGTGGTATAGTAGGTATCACCGATGGGTTTCACTGCTTAAGAATATTGGCTGGAATAGGGTCTCTTGGTGACCCAGATTTGATTGAGTTTAGTAGGTCTTCAACCGTATTCATAGTTAAAAGGGGCCAATCTTTTAGTTCATACTCGATCTTTCCTCGGTTGGAATTTAGCATACTATCTGAAGCAGCGACCTTTGGTCTTGGGGCTTCCGTTTCCTGTAGGATGATGTCTTGATAGATACCTTCCACTTTATTTATGAAGAAGTTTGCTAATTCTTTACATTTAGATTGTGACAGAGTAGGTGGTTTGGCTATTGCATCAGAGCCAGCCAACGTTTTCACTGTGTTAAAGAGTATTTTTGCACAGTTGGAGGCCTTAGAGATGGTTTGATTCACGAAAGTGGCACGTGCTAGCTTACACTCCTTATGATATTTACTTAAGGCAGTTTTATAAGCTATTTTGTCTATAGGGTTGTAGTTTTTCTCCAGCGTCTTTCAAGAGTTTTACAGCTAGATTTAAACGTCTTCAGAGAATCGGTATACCATGGTGCTGGAGGGTGATGTATAATTTTATTATGTTTTGAAATCGGTAAACATAGGTCTACCGCTTTGTTTAACCAGCATTGGATATCATTAGCTAGGGAGTCTATCTATTGCTTCATCGATGGTGTATGTGTCTCTAGACATTTCTTCATTTTCTCCATGTCTATCCTCTTCCAGTTTCTTTGCGGATTCTCTTTGTGCATTGAATCACATCCTCTGTTTGTATTATGGGGTGATATCAAGGAGAAATGTATCTGTGATGGTCAGACTAGATTATTGGTAATGCTGGTGAGCAGATAATTTTATCTAAATTAGTAAAAATGGGATCTAAAAAATGCCCTGCTCTATGGGTAGGTCCTTCATTAACCAGCTTAAGATTTTGAGAAGCCATATCCGCGATAAGTCTAGTGCTATTTCTACAGGCAGGATCTTCTAGGTGGAGGTTAAGATCTCCTAATACTGTAAAATTAGCCTTATTTCTTATCTAGAATATAGATTCTGAACAGAATTTATGGTTTCCAGATTTGTACTGGATGTTAGTTGTATTTCCAAGTGTTCCAAATTGAGTTTGTTCCACGGCCGATAGCTGGATAGATGTAAGGTCGTTTTAGGTGAGTCGCTTAGCATTGTTTTATGTTGGAAAGCAAGCAAGTGGTGGTCTGACCATATGACTGGAGTTATAGTTTGAAAGGTAACTAGTTCAGTATTAGCAAGAATGAATCTAGGATATGTCCAGCGGTGTGTGTTGGATTGTGGACAATCTGATGCAGGTTCAATGTGTCTAGGCCGGTGATTATTGTTTTTGGATGGGTCATATTGGGTTTATCAAACCAAATGTTAAGGTCACCCATGCTAGATGAAGGTCTGTAAAGGAGCAGAAAGTTGCAGGAGGAAGACAGTGTAGGATTGCATCTTGTTAGAAGAGCCTCACAATTCTTTATGGAGATGTTGTCAATTTTAGTGATATATATTGTTTGGCTGAATACAACAGCTAGACCAACTCCTTTTTTGGCTATATGATTTTGGGTGATTATTTGATAGCCTAGAGGAATGGCTTCATGCAGGACTGGAGCCATATCCTCTCCCAACCATGATGCAGTTATGAATAGTATGTCTGGTTTTGCATCGGTGAGAAGGTCATAGATGTGATGCTTGTTTTTAGAGAGGGATCGAGCATTTATTAGTAGACAGTTTAGTGAGTGGCCTTTGGTGATAGTGGGACTTTGTTTTGTAGAAAAGTGATCAGTATTGTGTGGGTTTGTAGCAGGTGTGTTTTAGTGCTGGTATTAGCTGTATTAGGATAGCAATCGTGTAGCTGTTCTGTATCGTGTTCCTCATCCAGCATGCTAAGAAGGCATTTTGATGGGTCTGCGTGTGTATGAGTTGGAGATGGTGTTTGAGAGTGCTGTGTTGCTTTTGTGGTGTAACATTGTTGTGAAGTAGACATGGGGAAGCAAATTTGTGAGGTGTGGAATGTTGCTTATATTTTTTGTGTGTTTAAGGCGGAAGGTGTATGAGTCAGGGGAGGTGGTGCAACATGTAGGTCATATAGTAATGTTCTAAATTGTCCAATGGATGAGAGGCGGTTAGAAGAGAGGTGCTGTATTGCTGTATCTGTGTTAGGTGTGGTGGAAGAGTGAAAGCTTGGCATTGGAGTTTGTTCCTTTGTGTGGTTTGAAAGGTGGGTATATGTTTGTATTTTATGATGGTAAGTATTATGAGGTGTTGCCCTTTGAAGATCTTGTTGTGCTGGCGTGTAATATGTTTTACTTTTGAGGAGTAGTGAAAAGGGGTGCTGGTGTATATGTTTCATGCAATGGATTTGGTTGTATAGTATTGTTTGTGAGAGGAGGTTGTGACGTAGAGGGGGTGATGATGTGTTTATGAGTAGAGTGTATGTTTTGTGTAGGAGGGAATGAAGTAGAGGTGAGAGTGTTTATCTTAGACTGGTTTGTTGCAAGAGTTACAAAGTGTGGCGGTGTGCAGTGTTTGTGTTGTGCGTTAGTGTTATTATGGTAGAAGGGAGAGGAGGGTGTTTGTTGGACAACTGATGGAAGGATGATTATATGTTTGTTAGTGATAAAAGGTGGCCTGTTAGGTGTAATTACAGCAGGGAGAGTGTTTCTGAATGGGATGTAGTTATGTATGGAGTTGATTGGCATTGTATTAGTGATGAGTGTATTGGTTAGTGGTATAGGATAGAGTTGTATACTGTTTGTAGGTGATGGTGGATATGTGTGGTAGTTGGGATAGTAGGATGTGTAGGTGTGGTTTGGTTGGGTTTGTGGTGCATGCTGGTACATTAAGCTGTGCATAGTATTGTGCGTGGTATACATTTGGTGTGAGTGTGTTGCTCTGTTTGTGGATGTGGGTGGTGTGGGCTGGGTATTACTGAATGGGAAAACGGGCAGCATTTCTGGCCCTAGTCCCGACCAGTCTCGAACAGGCACCTGCCCTTGTCCTCTCCGCCCTTAGCCTCGATGCCCGGGCTGAGACATCCTAAGCCTGGCCTCTTATAGCCCTAGTAATCTGGTGACCCCTTCAGCCAATAGGAACCCTAGCCCTAACACTATCCAATCACAACACTATCCCTAAGATCTAGAACCAATAGGAGACCAGTACCTTACAACCAATCTTAGCCCTAGTCCTAGCACCCAATCAGTTCAAAAACCCTGATCTCTACGACCAATAATGGCACTAGCCCTACCAGTAGGCCGAACCCAAGTCCAAGCAAGCAATGGAACAGGTAGCCCTAGTTCCTACTTCCAATAGAAAGCCTAACCCTAATCTTAGTCCAAAAACTAGGCCAGCAACCAATCACACCAGGATGGTGGCTATGTCAACTCAGTTATAAACTGATATGGGGGTTTGGCATGATTGGGCAGCTTCCTGCACAGAAACAATCATAAGAGGTGTTTCCCTCTGTCTGTGTGTGCTGCAGAACATGTGGAAAGAGGGAAAAATAGGAGAAATAAAGTCTCCCAGTTATGCCTCTCGTAAATCTGGGGAAGTGAAAACTTCCATAGGTGTTGCTTGAGAAAACCCTCCACAATGCCCATGGAACGCCTCCTAAATGCATAGTAAGGCAACACAGCAATTTGCACTGCCTTAACTTAATCCATATCTATGAGACCAATCAAAGCCATGCTTAATGGCATTGCCTGGTCTTGATATGATTTTGGTATGATTTTGTGATTTGCACTAGACAAAACGCTCCTGTGGCTAAAGGGGCTAGTACATATGTCACTGAGTACATTTGGAGAGTGATGTGTTTGAGTCAGTAAATTATTCGGTTAGTAAATGTGTTAAAGGGGATATGATTGCATGACCTTAATTTCTTGCTGTCACACTGTAAAGCAGTGGATAATGACTGTGTGGATGTATGGCAGTGGTGTTGTTATATGAGTGCGTCTGTGTGTGCTATTTTAATATGGTTGTTCGGAACCCCTACTATTGCTTGTGGATTTATGAATACTTTGTATATATATAGCATTTATTGCAATAGGTAGGTGGCAGTTTCGGACATTTCATCCTGGTTTTGTAAACAGATTTTATGGAGTATGGGAGAATAAACTTAATAATGTGGTTGTGTGATAGGGGATGTGTGGTTGTATAGTGCAACTTGTGTACATATAATGGTGCTTCTGCTGTCACATATGATGTTTAGATTTTGGATGTATGTTTGTCGTTGAGTTGTCATATGGTGTGGTTGCAGGTATGAGGCAAAGGTGCATTAATTGCAAGAAGAATATATGAGGGTGGGGTTTTCAAGTAAGATGTACTTTATAATGTTATACATTGGCTAATTTGAGATGTATGAAATTGTGTACGCATTTGTTGAGAGTTAAGGTATTTCAAAGTCACTATAAAGTTTTTGGTCAATTCCTTAATAGTGTTAAGAAGATCTGTTCGGGGTGGGGTGAAAAAAGAAAGGGTCAAAAAATTGCACTTCACAGAATACCTGCCATAAGAAACATTGCACCAAGAGAAGTGATGCAATTCTGTTCAGTAGTTGCGAGCTACTAGATGTAGGATGTAGGTTGTGCTTAAGAGGATCAAAACATGGATATAACTATGAAAATCAAAAGGTGTTGTGTGATTTACCTAGAACTTTAGCGCCATTATTATTATTCATTATTATATGGCAAGAATTATTTTTATTATTATTTGCCAAGAATTTGGCAGAGAAGTAGCTAGTTGGTTTACTTTGGATACTATTTAATTTATGCAGATCAGTCAAGGGTGTCACAGTTTAAATGTAGTGTCAAAATATGTTCTATTGCTAGCAACTATAGAATCATTTGACAAATTCACGTGAAATATGGCAAACATTAAACATAATATATCCTCTATGGCGGTGGTGAATCGAATGCAGATTCATCAACAGAAAGGCAAAGTTAAAAGGGACAGACTCTTCTTCGTGTACCTATAACTTTGGTGCTGTTTACATCACCTCCATGACATTTGTCAGGCTTTTAGCAAGTTAAGACCAGTGTAGGAATCTCAGGTTTCCTGTAGATACCACATGGGAGGCAAAGTTAAGGGCTAGATCAAAAAACATTGATTTGCTAATAACTTAGGGTAAGTTTCACAAGTCTGCACAGCAATTGGCAGACACTTAGGTCCTCAATCATGACATTTTAACATACGGCAACATAGCAAGGTACCCTGCTGTGCTGCTCTAAAACAAAGTGAAAGCAGGAATGGACCGTATTTAAGAAATGTGTTCATCAGTTAATAATTTGATTTTAGGCTCTAGCCCAGTCTGCACCTAGGGCAACCTAGCAAACCTGCACATTTTTAAAAACTAGACAGCAGAGGGAATCCAGGTTGGGTGATTTGCATGGCCTTCACCAAGTTTTTGTTACCCAGAGTCCGTAGGGAATTTCAGAAAGACAGTTTCTATTCTTTTTGGAAGGAGGGCATGGTCATGCCTATGGTGGGCAGCCCCTACCCCTATATTTAAAAAAAAGAATCTCTGGTGTGTAGTGGGCTTTTTTGCCTCTGGGGGCATATTGAGGGTAATCACCCTATCAGGCCTCATTACGGGGGAAGAAATACTGTCATAATATTTTTGGAGGGGAGGACATGGCCGGGGGGAGGGGCATGGCCCTAGTGTCTAGTGGGCTTTCTGCCCCCCTGGGGGAAGATCGGGTGTCATTTTCTCAATCTGCTGCCCCAGAGGCCAAAAATACTTTTAAAGTATGGGTTTTGGAAGCAAAAGCCTTTGCCCAGGGGGCCACTCCCTCAAAATCATTGGTGTCTAGTGGGTGGATCCCTGCTTTGGGGTTGCTCTCCTATGGCGATCCTCAAGCAGGGATTCACTTGCCAGAGATATCATTGGAAAGGGGAGATTCTCCCCTTCCAGGCAATATCTCTCCCATCCCAATTAGTGCCATAGACTCGTTTTACTTTCACAGTAGTGTAATTAGATCAGCACACCCTGCGTGCTGATATCATTACACTAAAGAAAAGAAAATACTCAGACTGCTGAGGAAACTCTTCCTGAAAAGCCCAAGTAAAATAAATTATAAAGGAATCCCTCTACTTCTCTGCACCAGAGGGGCATGTATGTGCCTCCCCAGTGTCAGCCAACGGCTGGCAAATGCACTGAGGAGGTACTGTCAGCTTTTGGCCGACACCCACCCTGAATGGGTTAATATGAGTTCTAGTTAAGTTTTATCATAACACCATAAGGAATGTTTAAAAAACTCTGACCTGACACCTATAATACCACAACCACCTAGACTCCTCCCAATCTTGTATTTGTGCTAACTACTTCACCAAGACAGCCCTAATTGCAGCAACTGATGCCATCCTAGACCACAGGGAAACAGCAGCGCTCATCCTCCCAGACCTGTCCACCACGTTTAACATCACATCCTGATCCACAGACTCCACCACATCAGAAGTCAAAGAAATGCCCTCAAACAAATCACCTTGTGCCTCATGGCAGAACCCAAAGGATTAGTCTCCCAGAGTTTGCCGCAGAGCTAAAGAAGATCATACTGTAACCACAGTTGTGCCATTCCTAAAATTAGTAGTACATTATTAGGTCGCTAACGAGGTTGTATACATTTGTGGTGTCCTCTTTTAAGCTCCTGATATCACAAATCAACATTAGTTTCATTGATGATGTGATCACCAGGCCTGGGTGGAGTAATTATAGTAATTTTGTGTTACTCTCATGATGAGAGATTGGAAAAAGTTATGCCATTCACCCGCTTGCCTAATTATGCAAAATTTGAGGAAAAATGACTTCCCAACAGACCAGGAACAGAAGCGAGCAACTGCTGCTGTTCTTGTTTTGTTTCAATTAGCACTATTTTCCTTGAGCAAAATGTATCCTCTGTTCCATTTTAGAAAATCGCACTAAATGTAGGGTTAAACTCCTTGTGCAATTCTGTGTATTCTCCCATGATTTTGCTATCATTTTGCATCATTGTGCTGAAGGACATTATGCATGTCGTGCCCACACCTAGTCCTCAATGACGTCAACTAGAATGTCATGAGTGATGTAATATGTGATATTGAAATCAAATGATGACACAAAACAAAATATGGTTAGTTTACTGAACCATAACTCAGCTAACTCAGGGGACTGTGGTCATCTGAACCTAGAAGGGAGTCCTAAACAGGTCTGGTCCTAGCTTCTCCAGTGCCCAGACAACAGCAAAGAGTTCACTTTCAACAGCAGTCCACCTCTGTTCCTTGGGGAGTAACCTTTTGCAGGTGAAGGCTACAGGTTGGTCCAGGTCCACCTCATTCAACTGTTAACATAACTTCAATGCCATGCTCTAATCATCAGTCTGTGCAATGAATTTCTTGTTTAGGGCCCTTAATACAGGGGCTGTACACATGACCCCTTTGAGGGTGTCAAATGCTTTCTGGCAGGCCTCTGTCCAGTTCACCTGTTTGGGGTGCTTCTAGAAGTTAGTTCAGTTAAGAGGGCAACAGTGGTGCCACATCACTTAAGACACCTCCTGTAATATCTACTAAAGCCTAGGAAGTCCCTCACTTCTGTTCAGGGGTTTAGGGGTTCACTGACCAGTATAGTCTCTATTTTGGCATGGAGGGATTGCACCTTTCCCCCAACCATGAGTTGTCCCAAGTACAGAACCCTGACCTATCTGGCAATTGCAGGCCTTGATCGACAGGCCTTCCTGATGAAGTGCCTGAAGTACCTTCTGGTGGTGAAACTGGTGGTCCTCCCAACTACTAAAGTAGACAGCTATGTCATCCAAGTAAGCAGCATTGAAGGCCTCAATTCCAGCATGGGCATTCTTTTCTCAAAAGGACATTACCCTAAATTGGAAGCGGCCCTCTGGGTTAGAGAATGCTGATCACTCTTTGCTCTCTCAGTTAGATCAATCTACCAGTATCTTAAAGGGAGTTCAAAAGTGCTCAAGAACCTGGCAGCCCCCAAGTTACGGGCTGCCAAGCTAGGGGTATGGGTTGTGGATTAGTGTTGGTGACTGAGTTGAACCCACTGTAGTCAACACACAACCTGAATTCTGGGACAATGCTCAGTCAGGAGGTTTGGGTTTGCTCAATCAAACCCAACACAAGCATTTTGAAGACTTTTTCCTTAAAGATGGGCCTCATGTTATCTAAGAGCATATACATTTTGTTCTTTAAAGGCATACTGTTTCCAATGCCTATGACATGGGCGCACAGGTGAGTAAGCCCAAGAGTGAGGGAGCATAGGGATGCAAACTACACCAACATTTGGTGACAGACCCTCTGCTGCTCTGAGGCCAAGGTGGGAGAGAGGTCTACACCTTCCACTGACTAATCTTTCTCTTTGAAGGATAGGAGGTCAGGGAGAGGCTCAGACTCCTTTTCCACTCCATAATCTGTCACCAGGAGCATGGTGACCTCAGACCTCTCATAGTGTGGGTTGAGATGGTTCACATGGAGTACCTTAAGGTATTTCTGTGGGCCTGGAGATCCACAAAGTAGGTGGCTTCCTCCTCTCTCCTTAACCTCATTAGATCATGTCCAACTGTTTTGGAGAGCCCTGGCCTCCACTGGCTCCATTATCTACCCTTTCTGGCTAGTCTGAAACTCTACCAGAGTGGCCTTCTGGTCATACTAGAGTTTCATGAACTCCTGGCTGGTGTCCAGGTTTTCGGAAGCCTTCTTACTGAATATGTGCATCTGCTTTCTGAAGACTAGCATGTAGCCAACCACTTCTTATGTTGACTTCTTGGACGCTTGCTTACACCACTCCTTTACAAGACTGAAAAGTCCCCTAACAAGGTATCCATTGAGAACTTCATATGGGCTAAACTCAGGTACCTTCTATGGTGCCTCTCAGTAGGCAAAAAGCAGGCATGGCAAGAGGATGTCCCAATTCTGCATCATGGGCTCAGTTAGACCCGTAATAATGGCCGTCGGGGTCTTGTGAAATCATTCAACAAGCTGATTGGTTTGAGGATGATCGGGTATGGAGAACAGGTAGGTTAACTCATGCTCTTCCCACATGGATTTCATGTAAGCTGACATGAAGTTTAAGTCTCTGTCAGACACACTTCCTTAGGGAACCTCCATCAGGGCTCTGGCTACTGCAGGTGCCGTTACAGAACTCAGAGGGATGGGCTCTGGGTATCTGGAGTCATGGTCCACCAAAGTCAGGATAAACCTGCTGCCTAAGGCAGGTTTGGGGTCCAAGGGTCAAACAATGTTGATTTTCACCCTTTTAAAGGGGGTACCAATGATAAGGAAGGGGTTTAAGGGAACCTTCAGCATTCTTGCTATTTTTCCCCTGGTGTGGCAGGTGAGAAATGTCCAGCAAAATTTATCTGAGGCTGTCTTCATCCAGGACCAATTTAAGTGCCGTGCAAAGGTCCTGTACTGTCCCAGACATCATGCCAGGAGTATGTCATGAGCCAGTCACAGTAGGAAGGCAATATAGCACTGGGAGACCACCAACATATGGGTTGCCCTATACACAGCTGCTATGGACTGTGTGGTCATGCAGACCCACTCAGGTAACCCAACATCTGCAGGAGTGAATTGAGCTCAGCTTCCTGTCAAGCAGTGTTTTCTAAGTCATTGCCTAAGAAGCAATCCACAAGCATGACCGAAGTAACAGCTACCTTAGGAGAATCTAAGACCCCCCACTCAAAGGGTACCAGACCCACTTGGTAGTAATATTTACAGGTTTTCTGCTACAACAAACTCACATAATGTATACTGTATTGCATGTTCTGAGGACCACAGGTGACAGTGACACCTTACCATAGTCATACTCACTCCTAGTTCCCTCAGTGCCTACTCCCTCTACCGTTGGTGTTAACCCACTGCCTATATTTTGAACAGCATATGGGCTTTGGACACCATCTCATTGTCACCCAGGGACAGTAGGGCAACCTTAGCTCTTCCCCCCTTTCACTAACATGGCCAGTTTCACCCCAAGTGCTACACTGACCAACCTTTGGGTCTGCCAATTAGTGGGGGGCTAGGCCCACTTGGGATACCTTTTTGCATGCGTATACCTGTAACACTCAGGGGACAAACCTTCCATTACTCTTATCTTTAAACTAATTCTTCTTGTGTGCTGGTTGTGGTAAGGTCTCTGTCCCCTGTGAACTATTTTGGGGGCATTAAAATAACTCCTTTTATATTTTTATCTCCCCCTCTTTCTTCTGGTATGAACCCTAACCACCCTTTTGGGAGTACTCTCTAGATGCCTTCTTGGACGGTACTGACCCAGGGTTGGACTGTGTAGCAAGCTCCCAGCAGTGCACTTCAAACAATGGATGGACACAAAGTTCAGATCCCATGACCAGTGATCACAGTATACCCTTCAATGTTTATTAGGAGAAGATGTAATCCTTCTGAAGACACTTTCCATCTTGAATGATGCAAAAACAGAGCACAGCACCACAAAGAGTAAAAACTGGCCATTAAAAGTCAGTAATGTATTTAATTAAGTTAGTGTAGTTAAAGAGAGAGGGACCACAATACCAAAGGGATAGGGTACCACACCTGACTTTCGTCAAAAAAGATTCCCTTTGGACACCTTATACTTGAAATGACAATTCTCTCACCCACATAGGACAAATGTTAAACAAACACATATACTGAACTATAAAATCAATGCAACAAATATAACAAAAACTATTATAAAATAATCCTGCACAGTTTATTTATACACAATTAAAATTCTATTAAAATTGGGAAACAGACATTAGAAGAAGGAAAATTACATACAAAAAATCACAGTTTTCGAATCAATAAAAAGGAGATACAAAACAGAATTAATTCAGCCAAAGGGTCAGTATTATCCTCAGTTCATGTACAATGTATTTCTCCTTTGGCATCGACGCGTTTCGGTGGATATATATATGACCACCTTTATCAAGATAATATATAATGTCTCCCCAATAGCTCTGAAATTTAAACAACATTTCTTTTAAAAAACAGAATGAATTAATTTAAAAATAGTGTACACAAACAAGCCTATGCAGTATCACTCCTATTTACATTGCTTCCATAGTAGACATAAACACAACACTCCATTTGAACCTTTCACAAAATAAATTAGACATTTAGGAACAGTAGGCATTTGCTACATTTATATACACTGAAATAGAACCATTGCCATAGGTCCAACCTGTCTATATTAGATCAGAATCGTTCATTCTTAGCATGGTTGTCATATTAACAAATCAAGTTGTAGATCATTTACGAAACCCTTGAAATTACAGGTAATACCCAGTGTATTTTGATCCAGGGTTATAGTGCACTAATATTGAGTATTGTTCATTCAAATAGCGCAAACAGCATTCTACCCTTTGCACATTGGTATATGTCATTATAATTTAGGCTACGACATTAAACTAGTACTGTTATTAACACCTTGGTTTGGTTCATCATAGTGAAAAGTAATTAACATGGGGTGCAACATCATGAGCGCACGCGTTTGTTTCAGCATAAGGATCTCTATGACGTGATTCCACATACACATACCTCTAATCCAATTTAATTAAGACCCTTCAGACCGAGGGGTATACGCCTCCTAATTAAAGTGTTCTCGTCTCGCGAGATTCAGGTTTTCATTCGAAACATGGATGTTTAGGCTCATTTTTTTTTTTAATGAAAATCACGGCTAACACGTACGGAAATCTGTACATTTACGAGCACGAGCTGCATGTCGATTGGCTGTCAACTGTCTGTCAGCACTACAAACCAGGAAGTGCTGGCAGCCATCTTGTTCGTTGCTAGAACCGAGTCATAAGAAAACAGCAAAAAAAAGTTGAGAAATAAGGAAGGGGGAAGGGTAGAAACATTCTGACCCTATAGGTTTGCTCAGGGGGTCGTACATGGATGTTTAGGCTATATATATATATATATACATTTTTTTTAAATAAAAATTGCGGCGTACGCGTACGGAAATCCGTACAATTACGAGCACAAGCTGCATGCTGATTAGTTGTCAACTGTCTGTCAGAACACCAAACCAGGAAGTTTTGGAAGCCATCGTTTATTTTGAAGTATGCTGGGTGCTCACGGCTCTCCTGCGTTCTTCGGGGACCGCCACCTTCCTGAGGCAGTAATATTTAAAATAGCGGGGTCTGTGATGGCACGGATTTCCCAGCTCCGGGGACTTCCATTTCTCAGGACTTTTTAATGTTGGGAGGGGGTCGCGTGGCCTCCTTACTGGTACCCTTGATGGCCCTGGGGACCATCATTTCCCAGGGCCGGCTCTTGCAGTGTCTCGGGTTGCCTATCCCCGGGACAGTGCTGTTTGCTATGGTAGTGGTCAGTAATCAAGGGGTTCTGCCCACATCACCCTTCCACACCTGAGCAAGGGACATCAAAAAGATGAAAAAGTAGAAACAATAGTACTGAGCGATTAATTACACATTTAATTTGACCCAAGATACATTTAATTATCCTGTTCTGTACACATAAATGTAAAACACACACTATTCGTAAATTTATAAGGACATATTACGTGTCACAGGATAAAGTGGCACACAACAAAACAAAATTATACAAATACTGCTACAAAAAACACAATTATGTATATACAAATCACAAATACATTATATACAAAATATATACAACAATGTACCCTACAGAAATATATACACATATACTACTCAAAGTGATCACTCCTAATTTCGAGTGATGCACATCAGAAAGGGAATCCGTACAACGCCTGAGATATACATTCTCTCAAAACCACTGTTTTGTCCAAGGCGAATGAAATTGAACAAACAAATATCAAGTTATTGGGACTCCTTAAAACAATGGTGTTGACGCAGTCACAGTCGCCTTTCCGCCAGTAATCTCTTTATGGCTTCATCAGGACAAGGGTACTTAGAGCTACAAGCCAATGTCTCGGTGGATCAGCCAATCCCACACTGGGGAAGGGGAAGAGGAATCCTCCTCTAGGACACAATTCACAAGCCCCTCATAGCAGACAGGTTGGCGCCTACTTCAAACTCCGGGGGTAACCAATCGTAAATACACCCACAGGAAACGGAGGGTGAAAGGCAATCACGCTCCTATTGCGCTCCAAACACGGAATTCACCACATAATCAGTGATCCTTCCCGTCGCTCCCTCGGAAGCAAACATCTGCGGTCTCGGTTTGATATGGTAGGGCGGGAGCGCCGCAGCTCCCACTTTAGAACAGCAAACTGGTTTACTATTTGAAAGAGAGAGCAAGTTAATCTGCTGTCTCTTTTAAGTAGGAAAGCAGATTGCTTTTCGTTAGAGAGAGCAGCTTGTCAGTTGTTCTCGCTGAGAAAGCAATGCCTTCTCTCGAAGGATGCGTGGAGCCGGCCGGGACCGTGGGGGCATTGGCATTCTCTCCACGGTCCCCAATGTTATTTTTTGAGTCCCGGGGGATGGGGTCCTGTTGCAGTTCCTTAAACATTCATACATATAACTTCTGCAAATTCTTTTTTTGTGTTGGGGAACAGAGTATTACTCCAGCGACATTGTCATCCATGTACTTTTTTACTTTTTCTTTATTTGAATTCCGCTTTATTTACAGTATGTTTCTAGCTTTCTTCACAATGAGTTCCACAGCTAAGCATCCGTTGCAGTGTTCTTAGCCTTTTTGTTCTTTTGGTGACTTACCAGTTTGTATTCAAGATTCGATGACCTATTTGTGTTGCTTTCGTTTGTGTATGTTTTATGCTGCCTTTTTTTGTGTATGATTCTTTCCCTTCCTTCCACCCACCAGGCACTTTCAGTTGGTTGCAGTCTAGTTGTCCACTGGTGATTTCACATTTTACTGCCAGATGGTGCGGACGCGGAGCGGATGCACGCAGCAGGCACACTGCTGGCGGACTGAAAGCATGCCTAAGGCAAGCCCATCTGCACCTGGACCGGGCCAAGGGCCACAACCCCTAGCGCTCTGAATTCTCATATACATAGATACACTTCAGATCTACTCCTCCTCAACAAATCCAAGGATAATAATTGTCTTTCAATCCTTGGTAGAGAGAAGACAGACTGTCCTGGTGGATGATTAGAGCACTCCAGTTACCTCCACTTCCCCTGAGTTATTACTCATCCAAACACTCAGAGAGGGTAGATATTCGCAGTGGCCTTGCTAATGTTAGGTTCCTAGCAAAACACAAGTATGACATTGCACATATGATCTTCAGTCTTGATTTAGACATACTTTTTATTACAGAAACCTGGGCAGATGCTGCCTCTGACCCAGATTTAGTTACTGCAACCCCTTTCTGGATTTTGGGCTATCGGGGTTGACAGGTTATTAAAAGGAGGGGGGTGGAGTAGCAATTATTTTCAGGGAGCAGTTCACAGCAAACTTCAACCTACCTCCACGCCCTCTTATGAGGGTCTTTACTTTACCCTCAAACTCAGCCCAAGGTTGACCTTTAGAGGCATTTTATTGTATCATCCTCCAGGCGCTAGAAACACTTTTATTCTGAATCTAGATAGTCTTCTAGAACCAACTCTTTTAAACAATGAATTCACCATTCTCAGAGACTTCAATTTTGTACCTTGAAGATCAGGATAACAGGGAGACAAGTGCACTGCTAGACACATTGTGAGTCATAGGCTTAGCTCAGCTAGTACAGACCCCTACCCATGAGGCTGGGCATACACTAGACGGCATCTTTACCTTGGCCCAAGGACTTACACTAAAAGAATCCCTTCCTTTGTATTGGTCAGACCATTTGTTAGTTAAGTTCAATCTCCCAGTCAACACAGTTGGGCATGGAGGGACCACTAAGCCCCCTCCCTCTACCTACATAGAGTTGAACAAAGTAGATAAAACGATCCTCCAAACCTATTTGGAGGACTCACAACCATTGCTAAAAGGTCACCCAGAGTTAGCTGTCATCTAACATACGGAATGGCTTAATGACGCAGTTAAGGCCTCTGTGCCTACAAAAGAATCTCCGGGAATAGGAGTACCCCTTCTGCACCCTGGTTCTCTGACGCACTATGGAAGGAAAAGCTAATGTGCTGTCGACTAAAAAGATGTTGGAGAGCGAATTACCACACACTCGAAAGGGAAGAGTACAGAACGGCCCTAACACAATATAAAAATCTACTGAGAAAAAAGGAACTTCTTTACTAAACAGATTGAGAAAGCAAAAAACTCATCTAAAGAATTATTTGCAGTAGTAAACGAACTAGGCGTACCGAAGAATACAGGGATTAAGGGCAACCAAAGGTTTTGTGAAGATATTGCTGCAGCCTTTAAAGCCAAAGTCATGGACATTTTTAAGGTCTTTGAGGATACATCAGTCCACCTTCCCACCATTCGACCGACAAGTCCTGAGTTTAAAAATAACACCCTTCTCAGCTTCGCCCCTACTTCATCGGAAGTAGTGGAAAAATATATAGGAGAAGCAAAGTTGGGATCTCTTTCTGACCCATACCCACTGGAATTTTGAAAGAAATAGTGGTAGTGGTGAGTCCTAGACTCACAGAAATCTTCAATTCTCTGTTTGACTCTGGAAATTTTCCTTCCGGATGGAAAGATTCCTCCATCCTTTCATTGCTAAAAAAAACAATCTGGATGGGACTAACCATGAATCATGAATATTCAATTGTCTCAATTTATTTGTGATAATAATCTGCTCGATCACTCCCAGTTTGGCTTCCATCATGAGCATAGTGCGGAAACTACACTTATTAAAGCCACAGAGGAGATCAGCGTGGTGATGGATCGAGGATGCACAGCCACCCTTTTACTCCTCGATCTGTCAGCTGCTTTTGATACTGTAGATCATTCTCTCTTGCAACAGCGGCTGGAGAGTTTGGAGGGTAGGGGAAGGGCATTAGCCCTGCTATCCTCTTTTGTCCAGGATTGGAGACTAACAGTATAGGTAGATGGGTATCATTCATAGCCTTATACCTTCCCGTGCAGAGTACCACTGGGCTCTTCCTTAAGCCCTTCTCTTTTCAATGTCTATATCTCCGAACTTGCCCCTCTGATTCGGGACTTTGGGTTTAGTCTGACGTCCTTCTCCGATGATACCCAGATAGTGGTGATTGCCTATAGAAATCAAGCCTCTCCTGCTCAACTATTTCAGAATTGAATGAGTGCAATAAATAGATGGATGAGTACACATTGTCTCAAACTCAATTCTTAAAAGATCAAGGTCCTAATCTTTGGTAATATGCAAACAAGCTGGGGCAATCTGTGGGGGCCGGCAGAGATGGGTGAACCACCAAAACCTGCACTCAAGGCTAAGAACTTGGGAGTATGGTTCGACAACAAATTAGCACTTTCACATCAGATAAATGCAATTGTCTCCGCGTCCCACTTCCTAATCACGAAAATAAGGAATATCTTTCCTTACATCCCCGCGGACACAAGGAAGACAGTGGTAATATCGTTAATCCAGTCCAAACTGGACTATTGCAATGAGCTTTATTTGAACGTACAAAAGCAATGTTTTAAAAAGCGTCAGATTGTTCAAAACACAGCAGCACAGCTACTGGTCAACATTCCTAGGCACAAATTGATATCCAAAATGATTTGCGGCCTGCACTGGCTCTCTGTTTCACAACGTATCAAATTTAAGGTCCTGTGTCTGGCGTACAAAGCACTGAACCACACAGGAGCTTCTTTTCTACAAAATCTCTTTGTCTGGTATGAACCAGCCAGACAACTTCGTTCTACAGAGGCCAGACTACTGACAGTGCCTAGAATTCGTTCATCTCAATGGGGCAGCCACAGCTTTCTATACAGCACCTCTAAACTCTGGAATACACTCCTGTGTGAGCTCAGTAGTGCCAGCTCCCTTACCATCTTTAGGAAAGGACTAAAAACCTGGTTATTCCAGAATAATAATAATAATCCACATTTGTAAAGCGCGAACAATCATTTGTAAGGGTCTCTAGGTGCTGGGGGCCGTCGGGAAGATTAAGAAAGCTATTGCCCAGAGTCCCATGGTGCTGGGCTAATCTGCCGCGGGTGCCGGGGATCGAACCGTGATCCCCAGATTCCAGCGTCAGTCGCTCTGGCCTCGGCGCCATACTTCTCCCTCTTAGTTGGGCTTAATGTGTTCTCAGTGCCAAGACACCCTCTGGTTTTTGCCCGCTTTATAAATCCCATTAACATTAACATGATAAAGGTAGTGCCTGGGTGATTTGATAAGTGCATGAGTCCTGGCTGAGTGATTGCATAAGAATAAGGGTAGTGCCTGCGTGATTGAAAGATTGCAAAGGTAGTGCCTGGGTGATTGAAGCAGTGTATAGCTAATGCATTGGTGATTGCATGAGTACAGGGGTAACATCTGGGGGATTAAAGTAGTACATAGGTAATGCCTGGGTGATGGCAGTACTGCATTGGTAATATTTGGAGGATTACAGGAGTACATAGGAAGTGAGTGAGTGATTTTATAAGTGCATAGGTACTGCCTGGATGATACTGCCTGGATGATTGCAGTAGTACTGAGCTTGTGCCTGAGTGATTGGAAGAGTGCAAACATAGCGCTTGGGTGATTGTATAAGTGTAGGAGTACTGGCTGAGTGATTATATAAGTACAAAAATAGTGCCAGTATGATTGGAGTTTGAGTTTGAGTTTGAGTTTGAAAGTATTTTTAGAGCGCACGTATACCAGCGGTTTCTTGGCGCTATAACTAACGGGGAGTGAGGTTAAAAGCAGGGAGGGCAGAGGGGGTATTTATTCAAAGGACTTTGTGAATAAGTGGGTTTTAAGGCACTTGCGGAATTGTGAGTAGAGGGTGATGGAACGAAGTTCAAGTGGAAGGGACTGCAAGGATGGTGCCTACGTGATTAAATAAGGGCATGGGCAGTACCTGGGTGATTGAAGGAGTGTATGGGTAATACCTGGGTGATTACATGACTGCATAAGTAGTACTGCATGACTACATGAGTGGAAAGGTAGTGCATGGGTGATTGCAGCAGTGCATAGGTAGTGCCTCGATGACTAGAAGACTGCTTGGGTTGTGCTTGGGTGTTTTTTCAACTGCATGAATGTTGGACCTAGCAAATATAAAACAGCACTATATCACATGACTCAACTGTAACTCTCCAAATTGCTAAAAGCATGCATGCATACATCTCTACTTTTTCAAATCATCTTCATATCTAAATATACAAACAAATGTTTACCTGTATCTTCACATGCATAGGAGACATGAGAACACATGTGTAAGTACAGACATACAACAGTCACAAAACCATGGAAACCTTAAACTTAAAACTGACAGACTGCACTCTACATTTACTCATACAAATTACTCTAATAAACAATATCTCTACAAACATATCTCAAACGCCACTTCTGTGATGCTGCTTCACCATTCTGCAACTATTTATAATGTTACACCTAGCCAACTACAAACCAAGAATCCTTTACATGTCGCTGCTATAAGACTCATCATATTCCTGAAAGCATACATGTATATTTCTGTAACTTTTTCTAACACTATTATATATAAAAGAAGTATACAAATAGATGCATACATGTGTTTTATACATCCAGCATCGTATAAATAACACATATAAGAATATATCTCCTAGTACAGACTTTACTCCATCACAACACTATCCACAGCTCAAAAATTTCCAAAACAAACTTCCAATTTCAAGCAAACACCAAACCCTATGCAGCATATTTTAACTGTATCTTTCTAGAGACTTATAAAAAGTACCCTAAGCACTAATACCCTATGTCAACATCTTTTAAAGCACAATTTTGTGCTGCATCTTCACCATTCTACTACCACTCACTGTCTTGAGCATACCACATAAAAAGCAACAACACCTCTTTGTTATACATCATGCAGCTTCAAATTTATAAGACATATAAAAATACATATAAAAAAACATACTTCACACCCTAAAACTTGACAGACTGCACTTCCAATTTCAAAGTGACAACTAAAATTAAGCAGTATACTTCAAATGTACATTTCTACACACTAAAACAATCTACCATAATCAGTAATCCATCTTTCAATATACACATATTACTATACAGAATTATTTCAAACATCATTGAACTACAATGAAACATCAACAGTACACATTTCTACATTTAATATTATATTTCAAACATCACAGTTTATGAATATTTTTTAAAGTTTAAAATAAAACTAATATGTAATACACCTCACAAAATACACAACTCACCTTCCAAATTGATTTGTAGAATATCAAATATCAGAAACTCAGAAAAGATTTTCTTCTGCACAAAATTATTGTAATGCACCACTCTAAACAAGGTTAAACCAGTAATGGAAAACCTTACCTCTCTTTCTCAGAATAAATAAATGTAAGCAAAAAATCACATTGCTTCCTACATAATTTCTAATTGTAAAACACATTTCTATTGGTTAGACATAGTAACCCTTACCAACTGACTTCTAAAAGTGCCCAAACTGGTTCTGGAATTTTCTGGAGTCGCAACTCTACCTTGTACCAATGCGATGGAGCCGCAAATCCATACAGGAGTTCAAAATTATATTACAAATAATAATACCAATAATTTTTAGGAACACACCACTTCTAAAGATTGTACTGAATTGGGAAATCTTACTTTAATAACATGTCATTTATATAGAAATTACAATTCCGGGCTGGTTATTTGTTTATGGGAAAGAATGTCTTCTATTTTTTTCCAAAATTCAGTTAGAGAAGGGCATGAAAAGAACATGTGCACTAGATCGGCGGCATGTAAGTCACATTTAGGACACTTCATGTGGCTGCTAACATCATTGTTGCCTGCCCAGCTAGATATTCTCTGCGGAGTATAGTAAAGTTGGCAAATAGTTCTATAGTGCTGTAATCTTAGGCTAGAGGACTGGACCACCTGATTGATTTGATGTAAAGAACACGAAATTTGGTTTGGTGTTATGTTTGTACCCATCCTATTGGTCCATTTAATAGCAAGTTTGTCACAGTCGTCCATTTTTAAATTTATTAGACATGCGTACCCCTCACTAATAATTGATTTAGTTTTGTTAGAGTATAAACAATTTAAAATCTCTGATTGGCTAGTTTCTTTAATTTTCATTTTTCTCACTAGAAAGTCTCCCAATTGTATGTTTTTAAAGTACAAGCCATCATCCAATTTATATATAGTTTTTAATAACGTAAAATCTAAGAAGCCCTCGTGTCCGAAAAGGTCTAGAAGACATACTTTCCCATAAACAAATAACCAGCCCGAAATTCAATGCACAGCTGATTTTACTCGATTTGCAAGATATAAGTAACACATTTAAAGACCTCATTACCATCTTAATTGCTTGTGCATGATTGGTCATAGCGAGGGCATGGATTTCTCCTAATCCCCCGCACATTTCGGAATGGTGGGCTTTAAGCAAGGAGATACAGTTTCAGTTTTTAACGTCTTTATTTCGAAATTTCTTCATAAAAGACAAAGTATTTACATGCATCAGAATAACATAATCATAAACTTAAATATATATGATCAGAGTAACGTATATATAATCAGAGTAACATAGTCATAAATGTATATAACTAGAAAGAAAAAAGTGTGTAAAAAGTTAGTTAAAAGATTTGTTAAAAACCACAATTAAATATGCGAATAATAGTAATTTTCTTATATTTGATTATAAACACAACAGCAGCAACAACAATACTGGTCAAGAGTTGATAAAATTAACATGCTTTTTCAGTTTCAGGTTGAAGTTAAAGTTATAGTACTGCGAACTGACTTAATCCTTATTAACCAAGCCCAACCAAGAAATTTTGCTAGACCAATGGATAGCCATTCGGAGGTGTTAGTTTTTAGGATAAATAAAGCTTCCTTGCTCACCCTGGTCTTTAATCTAGTACAGATGGGCTTTAACCACTTATGGCGTGGTTCATAGTAAGCAGTACATACGAACAAAAAATGACCTATTGTTTCTTTATGTCCAATACAGCAAGGACAGCAGGATGACTCCGATTTCAACCAACCACTAGTGAAATCCCTTAGTGGTAGTGTACCTAGACGAAACTGGTGGTAGAGTTTCCTGTCTAAGGTTTTAGGAATTACATCCCAATAGGTCTCAGTATGTGGAGCTGCTTTATAAAGCAGAAACTGACCAGTCAGATTCGGTTTCGCTGAAAGAGCAACGTGTTCTTCTTTCACCATGGACCAAAAGAGTAATTTAAAATCTTTCTTTGAAGGAAAGATATGGGAGCCCGGATCTGACCATAACTGGGGAAGGCCCATTCCAGTGAGAGTGTTTCTGATTAACTTAAGCCATGGTATTTCAGCTGCCCCTGGTTGCTTTCTAACGTCCTGTAGTTCTTGAGCAAACATAGCAAGATCCGGGGTAGACCAAATGCGCCTCCATAACGCCACCATCCTAAACTGAGCTTGGAGTTTTATAGAATAAAAGCCCATGTCCATCTGGAGTGGTAATACAGGTGTTGAGGGGGGAAGATTAACTAAATTACGGAGAAATTTGTTCTGGATCCTGTCAAGGACAGCCAGGTCCACACAACCCCAAATATCAGCCCCATATAATATTGCAGATCTAATTTTTGCACTATAAATTTTAAGTGCGGGCAAAACTCTTTTAGTCAAAGAACACCGCTGCTCCTTCACTAAACAGCCGGACAAACGAGCAAATTTCAGACTAAGCGCCGCAACTTGCTCTTTCCAGCGTAACCTGTAATCCATTGCTACACCAAGGTAAGTCATTACTTCGACCTGCTCCAAAGTAGACCCATTCATCGTAACGTGACCCCTCAACGGTTTGTTCTTTGTAAACACCATGAACTTGGTCTTGTTAATATTAATTTCTAAATCATTCTCGTTACAGAAGTCCACAAATTTATTTATAGCTGCCTGCAGTCCCTTCTGTGTTTTGGCCAGTATAAGTGTGTCGTCTGCGAAAATTAAAAGGGGAAATTTAGTCCCCCCCAGTGATGGGGCGTCAGTGGGGATAGCTGACAGGAACTTAACCACCTGATTGATAAAGAGTATAAAAAGAGTGGGGGCCAGGACACAGCCCTGTCTCACTCCACGAGTTACGGGGAAGGATTCAGTAACCTGGCCCTGACGACCCCATCTCACTCTGGCAAAGTTCCCCTTGTGCAATCTGATGGTAAGTTCAAGTAGCGCAGGTGGAACACCCATCCGTCTCAGGGCAGCCCACATCTTACCTCTGGGGACCAAATCAAACGCTGATTTGAGATCTACAAATGCAGCGAATATCTTGCCACCCCCAAGTAGCACAGTTTTCCAATAAATCATCACAAATCTTAATATTTGGTCTACAGTGCTAATATTTGCCCTAAAGCCAGCCTGCATTGGAGACAGAATATCAGCTCCTAACATCCATGATTCAATTTTCCCTAGTAGCATTCTGGCCAATACCTTTTGTAAGGCGTCAATAAGACTGATGGGACGATAATTTCCCGCATCAGTTTTATCCCCTTTTTTGTACACGGGCAAGATCTCTGCCCCTTTCCACGACTTTGGAATGCTAGCTCCTCTTGCTATTGCATTAGCTAGGGTAGTTATATATAGGACCCAGTGCACTTGATCGTACTTAAAAAGGTCTGCTGGGACACAGTCCATGCCGGGGGCTTTACCATTCTGAACTTGTTTTAAAGCAGCAACGACTTCCATTTCAGTGAAGACAATGTGATCGGGCAAAAGCTCTGCAGTCAGCACACTGGCATCTTCCCTAGATAGGGAGATCCGTTCCGTGTTACTAAACTGCGTCGCATAGTGCTTGACCCATTGTTCGGCAGGCACGTGGTTAACAGGAACTTTCTGATCCCCAGATCCTCCCCATCTCACAACCTCCCAGAATTTTTGTTGATTGGAAGAGGAGCTTGCTTGATATAGGTCCGACCAGCGCTGATCGTCCCAGTTTATTTTGGCTTCTCTGAGAACTTTCTTATAATTAACCCTAGCTAATCTTATGTCGGTGACCGACTTAGATTTAATAGCATCTAACAAGGAACTATGGGCAGTGCGACAAGCTTTATTATACCATTTATTCCTTAGAGCTGGGCCATTATTTCTCCCCTTTACAGGTTTATTAAAAAAGGTTTTAATTTTATTAAAAAGGGAGTCATGAATCATCCCTATTTGTTCTAAAAAAGTGCCATCATTAAGTATGGGTACCATCAAATCAGTGGCAGCTAAGACCTCCGCTGCAATCTTGTCTATGGTGGTAGGGTTATCTAAAAACCTAGCCCATCGAACCCTTCTACAATCATTAGTAAGAATGGCCTCAGCTGTGGTAATAGATGTTGATGAGTCCCTATTTAATCCCTCATTCAATAATAATTTTATTGCCAACGGATTGTGGTCACTTTCTGGTCGTGTAACTACTTCCATATCCTCTAGGATTTTCCAATACACTATACTGATTAGAAAATAGTCAATACGACTAGAGTGCATAGAGTTATCAAAAGTGACCTTGCCCATCAGGTCAGATTTAGTTCTGCCGTTGGCAGCTCGCAAGTCCCATTCAAGGCAGAGGCCTAACCACTGCATAGCGGCCTCTGTAACTTTTTTAATTGGGGGAATAGATAGATGTGGAATATTCCAAATTAAATCAATTTCCCCATACCCATCTTTATCAAGAGTAGGGAATGGTTCGAAGGAACAATTAAAATCGCCTGCCACCATGACACACTTTTCTCTGCTAATATCGTTCAGTAAGAAATCTAGGTCACTGGCCGCTCTCGTGGGCTTCCCACCAGGTTGCCCTCTTGCGTATATATTTATCAAAAAAAGATCCGGGTTGTTTTTACCAGAAAGTTTTAAGGCCAAAATATCATTACTAGAAGTGGGAACAGTAGTAATTGTAATTGCCAAAGATTGTCTAATCCAGATGACAAGACCACCTGAAGGACGTCCTTTGGGACCTTTGCATGCTGGTTTATAATAATTAAGGTAACCAGCCCGATGTATGGCTTCAGTGGTCCAACTTTCCTGCAGAATGATTATATCATAGGTATCCACAAAGGAGCCCCAATCATCCCCAGACATTTTCCCCTTTAGTCCCGCTATATTCCATGACAAGACTTCAAGGGAATGAGTGGGATCTGTTTGCAGATTAATAGAAGATTTCACTGTTTTTCCACAGGTCGAGAGTCTTGTGGTTAGATTTTGGGATGTTTCCCTTCCTACCTCCACTTGAGCGTTTCTACGGGTCCCTAAAGTTATCTCTGCCCTGGGAGATAAAGAATAGATAGTAGGGCAATTCCCTACATCCTTCGTCAACCCCAAAGCAGGTGGTTCTTTATTGAGTCAGTCCACGCCCTCCAGACCGGACAATAGAGCGAACCGATTTGTGAGATGTGGATGAAACAATGGGTAAATAGGAGTGTCAAAAGGGAATCTCTCTCTTTGCCTGTCTCTTCTGGGATGATGAAACGGAGTTTGGGGTCTAGTTGAATATAAGGCAGGGTAGAAATAATTCAACAATAAGGTTTGCACATCCCCCACTCTTCCGAATCTTGGTTCTCTACTAATGAGTTCTGCCACCCATGGCTCTCTAAAGCTTATTACCACACAATCCCCCTCAAGATCTTTCTTGCTAAAGCCGACCCAGTCCACTCTCCTTACATTAAGGATTTCCGGCTTTACATTGGGTGGAAGAGGGCGGTTTTTATTAAGCCAAAAAATAACCTTGTTATATAGGTCCATGTGCGTTTCTCTCTTACCATCATCAAGAGGAGCCACGCCAGTTAAGATGATGGTGTATGGCTGTGACTCTGGTGGAAGGTTCACACATTGTCTCCTTCGGATAGGTTTAGATTTTGGGCCAGAGCTTTGATTTTGATTACTAGGGGGAATAGGGTTTTTCTTGACCTGGGGTAGTTTAACAGCCTTAGACTTGGGAACAACCTCAGTAGAAGCTATTTTCTTGGGAGCAGATACAGTAGTTTTCTGCTGAACTTTGGGCACAGTGGGTCCCTCTTTTGTAATAATACCCCCTGTTTTACTGTTCACCAGGTTAACCTTTGAAAGGGGCAAAGCAGGGGGAATCAATCCTTTAGAAGTTGAACTAGCGAGGATTCTGTTTGAGGTAGCTATATTGTCTTTCACCATCAACTCTAAGGAATCCATTTTAGTGTTTAAGAGTCTTGTTCTCTCAAATAGCGGTAAAAGTAGGGATTTAAGTAACAACTGTATCTTAGCCAAAAATACTCCCTCCACTATGCTAATTACGGTATTGTGATCTTCTGGTTGGATAACCTCGTTTGCATTAACCAACTGTATGGGGGAATCAGGAACAATTCCTATATTCTCACTGTGTACCTCTAAGTCGGGAGAATCTATCCTTTTACGTTTCCCGGGATTCTGCAAGGGTGAACATTGTAAACCAGAGAGGGAATTCATTTGCTCCTTACTTATATTGAGGTTTGGAGAATCCGAGAGACCTGATTTCTCTACGGACTGGTCTAAGGAAATAGTCCCACCATTTAGCAGATTATCATGTGCAGTGTTAAATCGACTTTCTTGACCAGACTCTACTAACTCTACAGTTTGGGTCTCAGAAACAGTTACAGATCCTAAATCAGCATTAACAACGTCACTATCTAAATCTAACACAGAGAGTGGAACAGGGGAGACAGCCTCGTTAATTCTCCCAAGAGAGGATCGCTTGCCTGTAATTATGTCCAGCAAGAGCCGTTTTTCTGCTAATGCGATCTCTTTCTCCAATATGGCTGTGGAACGTTTAAAAAACTGATCAATAGTCCCTGAAAAGGTACCATTAGAGGTGGAAACCTGAACTTGTCTTTCTTTACCCGATCTTAAAGTCATTTTTAAATCTAAACGAGAGACAGTTAACACCAACCTCAGAAATATACTGTCAATAATGTGAAAATATGCCAAATATATTCTGGCTTATGCAAAATCACAACCCGGATTAAATCTAGGCACTTTGGTTAATTAAAAAGCAATGAAAACAAAATACCAATTAAATAGTGCTATACAGACCAATAGTTAAAGAGAAGGGGAGAAAATGTTAGGGGTATGGCCCAGCCCGGCCTCTACCGGTCCCGGACGGCCACAGACGGTCCCGCCCTTGTCCCGGGCTTCTACCGCGCGCTCTCCCGCGCTGCGGGAGTAGTATTGGCTTATTATAGTAACAGGTGAAAAGGGTGGGAGGGGTCGGGGAGAGCGGCCCAGGTGTTGCTCCTCCGGGCTGGCAGGCGCTCCTGGGAGTTGAAGTCCCTCCGTGAGCGCACGCCGCTCGCAGCCCCGTCAATAATCACCCCCAACTGACCCTCCAATCTCAAGGCTGCTACAGGTCACACAGCGCGATGCGGGACCCGCGGAGCGGGTTCCGCGAGCAGTAGGCAGACGGGCAAGGCAAGTAAATCCCAAGCAGAGTGCTCTTCAATCAGCAAAGCGTCCCACTCGCTAACAGGGAAATGCTGTTTTAAAATGATCGGTGGAAGGGTGGGAGGGGTCGGGGAGAGCGGCCCAGGTGTTGCTCCTCCGGGCTGGCAGGCGCTCCTGGGAGTTGAAGTCCCTCCGTGAGCGCACGCCGCTCGCAGCCCCGTCAATAATCACCCCCAACTGACCCTCCAATCTCAAGGCTGCTACAGGTCACACAGCGCGATGCGGGACCCGCGGAGCGGGTTCCGCGAGCAGTAGGCAGACGGGCAAGGCAAGTAAATCCCAAGCAGAGTGCTCTTCAATCAGCAAAGCGTCCCACTCGCTAACAGGGAAATGCTGTTTTAAAATGATCGGTGGAAGGGTGGGAGGGGTCGGGGAGAGCGGCCCAGGTGTTGCTCCTCCGGGCTGGCAGGCGCTCCTGGGAGTTGAAGTCCCTCCGTGAGCGCATGCCGCTCGCATCCCCGTCAATAATCACCCCCAACTGACCCTCCAATCTCAAGGCTGCTACAGGTCACACAGCGCGATGCGGGACCCGCGGAGCGGGTTCCGCGAGCAGTAGGCAGACGGGCAAGGCAAGTAAATCCCAAGCAGAGTGCTCTTCAATCAGCAAAGCGTCAGTTGATGGAACTCTCACTAGCAAAACTTAGGGGACCTCAATCTCTAAAGAGAAGAGAGAAAATTTGGAGACCTTTCATGTAATATTATTGTTTGGGTAATGCTGGCTACAATCATCATTTATTCATCTCTGAATTCTGAAAAAACCAATTGTTTCTCAAGTGTTCCTCTGTATCATTGATTACCGTATAAGATGCTAACGTTTTATGAATCTCTTATGTTTTTTTTTTCTTATGTATGTTTCTCTTGCAATGATTAATAAAAATATTTTAAAAAATAAAAAATAAAAAAAAATTACAATTCCATATTTTAAAACCACAAATAACATTCAACCCTTCCCCCATTCTGCTTAATGCCAGTTTCCATGGTAACAATTCATGGTACATTCAACTGAACTGACCGGTCACAAGTTTACCATATTTGCAAGTTCAGCACACAAGGTTACAAATGACAACAGCAGCAGCAAAGTGGTTGAGGTTTGTAAAATATGAACTTATTTTATCTACTGTACCTTTCAAAAAAGGTTTACTAACTAATTAAATTTTTTCAGGACAAAAGCATGAAATCAATGTACTACAACACAATACACTTTACAAGTTTAATTTTGAATTTTATATATTTTTTGTAACTATCACTTTTAATCTTCTTATTAAATTCAACCATACTCCTTTTTTAAAACAACTTCACAAATGCAACATTACAATCTAAATTATATACTACTAAATTATTTATTTAAGGAGGAATCGCAAATCTGACGTGACGTTACAGGGGGGGCTGTGCTGAGAGCTGAGTTGGGGGGTCGCGACTCCAAACTAAAAAAAAAAAACACCCAACTTCAAATATTCAAAAATTGCCCCAGGACCCCATCCCCTGGGACATTACCTTGTTTAAAAATAAATAAATAAATAAGAAACTGTTTCATTTTTCCTGGGAAGGGGGTGTCGTGGCCCCCTCCCCTGAGCCACTTCTGGCCCCGGGACCATATCCCCTGGGGCCTGGCCTCGTTTCTTAAACTTTTTTCCAGTGAGTTGGGCTGCATGGCCACTCTCCCCTGGGCCACTTCTGGCCCCGGGGAGCACATCCCTCGGGCCGGGCCTCAACAGTGGGGACCACGGGGGGAGCCCCAATGCCCCTACGGGCCCTGCCGGCTCCCAGCCTCCTGTGGGAGCCTGCATTGCTTTTGGACAAGTGGAGCTGCTAACATGCAGCTCCCCTTGTCCAAAAGCAATTCTGCTTTACTTCTTGGAAGCAAGATCAGGTTTCCTGCTCTTGTTTCCAAGAAGCAAGGCAGGGTATGCTAAAGCTGGGCAGGAGCCATGCTCCCACCCTGCCATAGCAAAATGCCATTTCCCAGAGGTGGGCACCCCAGGACATTGCAGGAGCCGGCCCTGGTGGGTGGCGGTCCCCAGGGCCATATAGAGCTCCAGGAGTTTGCCATGTGAACCCCCCTCCCGTCATGATTGAAACCCCGGGGAGGTCATGGTCCCCGGGGAGGTCATGGTCCACGGGGCTGGGGAGGCCACAATTTTATTAAAAAATGCCCCATTGAGGTGGTGGTCCCCAGGGCAGAGTGGGGGATGTGTGGCCCCCACATTTGAATTATAGAGTCCCAGGGAGGTGGTGGTCCTCGTGGCTTGGGAGGCCCATGTGACCCCTGCCCAAAATAAATGATAGCCCCAGGGAGGTGGCCATCCCCAGGGTTGCCAGGGGCCACCTGGACCCACCCATTTAAATCATGTAGCCCCAGGGAGGTGGTGGTCCCCGTGGCTTGAGTGGCCCATGTGGCCCCCACCCAAAATAAATGATAGCCCCACAGAGGTGGTGGTCCCTGTGGCTTGAGGGGCCCACGTGGCTCCCACCCAAAATAAATGATAGTCCCGGGGAGGTGGCGGTCCCTGGGGATTGGGGGGCCCATAAGGCCCATGCCTTAAAATAACTATGCCCTGGGGAGGTAGTGGTCCCCTGGGCAGCTTGGAGGGGAAGGAGCCCCCCTACACATTTATTATTTTTAAATCCCCGGGGATGTGGTGAACCCCGGGGCTGAGGAGAGCCACGTGCCCCTGCAAATAATTATCTAAGCCCCAGGGTGGTGGTGGTCCCCTTGGGCATTGCTGCCAGGACCTGGCCTACCCGGGGGCCAATAGAAAACAAAGAGTGGGAGCCTGCGCTTTGTTGTTTTTAAATTTTAGCTGGATTTGTGCACCCCTACGCAAATTCAGCTGGTTTTTGTTTTAAAAAAATGCTTTTTTTGGCCATTGGGATCTATGTGAGACCCCCTGAGCAGGCCTAGCGGTCAGGGCATTTCTACCCTGCCCAATCTTCTTGTTTTTTATGCTAATATAACTGTTTTCTTGTGACTCGGATCAACTGAGTCACAAAGTGGCTGCCAACACATTCTGGTTTTGAGTGACCATGCCATGAGTGATGTAATATGTGACATTATCTGCAGTGGATTGTGGGCGCGCAAGTTATAGTTAGCTGAACTAACTATAACGGGGGAATTTCAATGGTTTTGTATGAGTGAAATGTCCAGCTAACTATAACATGTGTGAAACCTATGTTTTTTTCTGTGAAGTTCTAATGTTTTTTAAATGCTAATTCCTAACTATAACGTGGCTGAAATCTATGTTTTTTTTTCAGTGAATTTCAAAGGTTTTGTAAATGATAATTTTTAAATGTATTAATTGTTATATTTTTTTATATTGATTTAGTACCTTGTTTAAAAATTTGAAATTGTAATATATATTTTTTTTATTTTATATTTTTTCCAATTTATAAATATTTTATATAGCAGGTAAAGAAATCCTATGGAAGGAAATTCAAGTTACTGTAAATACGGTTAGAATTACTTTTCAGGATCAGTAGTGGGCTTAAAGATGCAGCACTGAGGTCTCTCCTGATAACAGGTGAGTAAATCAGAATTCGTAGTTCGGCTGAATGTAGAGGAATGTTTTAAAGTTCCAAAACTCGACACTTAGAAGAATTTCCAACTAAAAGCACTCAATGCTACACTATGGAAGTACATTCACTTAGCAGGAAAGTAGTGTTATCAATACTTTTTCTTACTCAGTGGTGGATCCTGGATCCAGCACTGGTGCATCTCCTGAAAACAGTTGAAAGAATGTGTTCAAGTCATACAGGCGATTTTTAAGGAATATTTTTAATTTGTGAAAATAGACACTTAGAAAGTTAGACAATGTATTCCTATGGAAGGAAATACAAGTTACAGGTAAGAATTACTTTTCAGGGTCAGTACTGGGCTAAACAAAGCTGCACTGGGTTCTCTCCTAATAACAGGTGAGTAAATCGGAATTCATTGTTCGGATGATTTTAGGTGAATATTTTAAAGTTCCAAAACTCTAAGTGAAACCAGTCATTGTTTGCCTATGGAACGAAATTCAAGTTACTGGTAAGTATGGTTAGAATTACTTTTGAGGATCAGTACTGGGCTCAAAGATGCAGTACTGAGGTTTCTCCTGATAACAGGTGAGTAAATCGGAATTTGCACTACATCCAGTAAGTGCCACAGAGCTGCATAGCAGAGAGATGTAAAAAGGGGCACGGCATGCAACACCTCTCTGCAATGCAGCGCAGTGGCACTTCCTGGAATCACCTGGTGGACTACTTGGCCCCCATGGTCCCACTTTGAAGTTGAATTTTTTCCCCAACTTAAAAAGCTCCACAGGGCGTGTTTGCACACATCACGTCAGGCTCCGTCCCCTCCCTTCAGCACTGTGCAAATGCGCCCTGTCACCAATCTAAGTTAAGAGATTAAGTCCCTGTCAATCCTAAGGATCCCTAGGGTCAAACTAGCCCACTAGGTACCTCCAGTAAGCACCACGAGCTGCGTTGCAGAGAGGTGTAAAAAGGGGCATGGCCTGTGAACACCTGTCTGCAACGCATCTCCTTGACACATACTGGAGATACCCGTTGGGCTATTCGACACTCAGGGACCCTCAGTATTGAAAGAGTATTAATTCCCCAATTTAAAACGCACCACGGGTGCGTTTGCACACTGATGAAGGTAGAGGGCGTTGCCTGTAGTGACATGTCTGCAAACACGCCCTGTGGCGCGTTTTAAGTTAGATAATTAATTCCTCTACATTCCTGATGTCCCCTGTGGGCCAACTAGCCCACCAGGTACCTCCAGTATGCGCCAGTGAGCTGTGTTGCAGAGAGGTGTTCAGAGGCCACGTCCCTTTTTACAAAACTCTGCAACGAAGCTCCGTGGGATTAATTCCCCAACTTAAAACGCGCCACAGGGCGTGTTTGCACACACATCACCTCATGCCCCGCCCCCTACCTTCACCACTGTGCAAACGCACCACGTGGCACGTTATAAGTTGGGGGATTAAGTCCCCTTGAATACTGGGGGTCCCTGGGGGCCAACTAGCCCACCAGGAACCTCCAGTATGTGCCAGGGGGCTGTGTTGCAGAGAGATGTAAAAAGGGGCGTGTCCTCTTTACACATCTCTGCAAGGCATTATGTACAGGGCTTAGCCACATATACTCACATTGGATCTCATTATATAGAGAACCGCGGGAGACTGGAGCGCTAACAAAGATGGCATCTCCAAGGGTCTCCTTGACAAAGTAAGCAGTCTACCTAAGTGGTGAGTTCAAATTTTAAAATACATAAAACAGAGCTACACAGTATTTAAAGATATAAATCAAATTCAATAGCAATGAGTTAGTGAGAGATTATCCAAAGTTCTTTCCCTGCACTAAGGATGAAGGATTATGCTTGGCACTTAGCAAAGTGTCAGTGCATTGGGTCTCATTATATAGAGACCTCCTGTTACCTCCAGAATGACCCACAAAAGCAGTATTGCTGAGCGGCCATCATGGGCCACATACCCTTTCTCCACCACTCTGCAAACACACCTGCTAGAGCACTGTTGCTTGGGGAAGATTTCCACTTTAGTCCTAAGGCCCTCAGGAGTCATGGGGACCTGGTCCCCCCACCAGCAGTGTGCCAAGAGGCAGGTTTGCAGAGTGGTGTAGAAAGGGGGGGTGACCTCCGACCACCTCTCAGCAATCCCACTGTGTGGGTCTTACTAGAGGTAACAGGAGGTCTCTATGTAATATTGTAAGCAGTGGTATGGGTATGTGAATGGGTTTGTGAAAGGTTGTGTGAGAGTGGGAGTTCATGTATAAAAGGCTCTATGTCAGTGTGCCAGTGATTCTGCGGATGATGTCTTCAGAGATGTCATTTGAGATGTCATCAGTGATGTCATCAGGATGTCACTGACCATGTCATTAGTGATGCAATATGTGAGGTCATGAGCAGTGCATTGTGGGGCCGAGTTGATGAATTTCACTGGTTTCGCACAAGTGAAACCTGAGTCTAACTAAAACGTATTTTTCAGTGAATTTTTAAGATTTTTTTAATTCCTTGTCCTAACTATTACGTCCTTGTAACCTTTGTTTTATTAAGTGAATTTCTAAAGTTTTTTAGATGGTAATTCCCCAATATATTCTCCCTGAAACCTTTGTTTATTCACTGAATTTCAGTTGTTATTTAAGTAGTAGTTGTATTTGCGGAGTGTTGGAGAAAGAGGGAGGGCCTCCAACCAGCTGACAAGAATCTTGCTCTGTGGGATATACTGGAGGTAACAGGAGGGGTTGTTCACTCCCAAGGACCCTCAGCAGCCAAGGGGACTTCATCCCCCAACTGGTAGTGCACCAGGTGGTGCATTTGCAGAGTTGTAGAGAAAGAGGACATGGCCATCAACTACCTCTCAGCAATAATTCTGTGTGTGACTTACTGTGTCCTTCACTGTACTATTGGATCTTAAATAGAAATATTAGCGGTTTTTAGAATTAATGTGTGCCGAGATAGACCAGTTAAATTAGAAACAACCCCTTTGCCCCGCTAGAATGTTTATACCACTCTATATTTAAGTTCGGGAACTGATTATCACATTAATATTATGGGTGGTAAGGGGGAGAAAAATACATAATAGGTGACTTCGTAGATTAGGAGTAGAAAATGTTAACTTCCAGCCACTAGGTCCATATGCGGTAGAATATGATGGTCATTATATTCTATTTAGATAACCTCGAGTACAATCTAAGATGGTCGAGCGGCGCACTGAACTTTCTTTGGATTCGACCCACAAATACTAGATGGGTCAAACTCAGCAGAGTTCGCCGTTTCTATGGTTGCCCCTTGAATGCAGAAACAGGTGTAAGTACTTCCATTATACAACAGGAGTATATAACCATCAAGAGTTCGGAGTTGAGGTTATTATTGATCCAGACTGCCACGACTAGTCCTTGCCGCAGTAACAGCCTGAATTAAGTAAGTCCGACAGGAGTTGTTTGCTGTGTATTTGCCGGGGTCAGAAAGGGAACGTCCCCGCGGCTTTACTGAGAATCGTTTGTATCTTGCTCAGAATGCAGTGGGGTATATCTATTAATTTAAGTTTTTATATCAATACCCTGAAAAGTATGGTTCTGGACACAGGCTGTACTTCAAGTATTTTATTCACTAAGACAACACACCATAGGCAGGTGCGCCAGGCAGGGAGCACAGCCCGCTAATAACTGTCAACTGTCAAACTCTCAGTTGTCAAAATTCCAGCTGGTCACTGACCAATGACGCGCAGGAAACAGCACGCACATGGGAGGGTAAAGGAAAGAAAGAAAGGGCTAATCACAACACATTTCCTTCCCTAAGAAACAAAAGGAGGTAAGAACAATTACTACCCCCTCCCAAAGCTGTAACACATTTAAAAGAGGCCAGTCACAAGCAAAGTCTTTATATTTGCTTGGTTTGCTCAGAATGTGGCCAAAGCTACTTGTGCTTGCGCTTGCTTCTCCGACACAGTCCATGGGCCTCCTACCAGTGTCCTTAGTGGATGTTTCCTCCACACTTATAGTGTCCCCTGTCTCCTTCAAGTTGAAATCACACTCCACCTTCGCATTTCCAGAAGTCTCATGTTCATAGTTCGTACTTCCTGTCTCCGAAATTTCTAGTGGCTCAACATACTCGTCAGAGCCTAAAGTCTTGCCCATACCAATAGATTCTATGCATTCCTGGTCTTGCCTCATTCTGATATTTATACCCTCCATCGGTGCACCGAATTGGTAATCTACTTCATCTTCCTCACTTTCTGACCCTTCCAGATTGTGTCCGCCCTGCTCATCACTTTGTTCTATTTCTATCCCTTACTTTACTTCTGATCAGTGACACATTGCCATTCTTGATGCGTGCCATACTCTTCCATCACTGAGTAATGCAGAGTTGCAAAAAACGTCAATCACTTCTAAGGGTGTTGAATATCTATTCTCCCCTTGGCTACATGTCCACTTTTTTAATCCTCACCTTGTCCCCAACTTTGTTGCACACTTCTTTGCAGTTCTTGCTCTTGTCGTGCTTTTCTTTGTAAGCTTCTTGTGCGTTCTTTATCCTTTCCCTAATGGTTTCCATGGACCATTGTTTTGTTCTTGCCGACTTGAGCCATCCGATATTGTCTTTAAAAATGGGGGTTCTTCCTCTCATTACCTCGAATGGGCTCACTAAAGTTTTTTCACCCGGAGTGATCCTGTACCCCCATATCATTTTCTTTACCTCCTTTCTCCAACATTTTCCACTGTTGTTCGCCAATTGGATGGTCCCTTTTATCACCCTATTAAATCTTTCCACTGCGCCATTTCCCGCCAGATGATAGACTGAAGTTGTTCTGTGGGTGATGCCATTCCTTTCAATGAACCCTTTGAATGCATCTGAAGTGAATTGGCTGCCATTGTCACTAACAATAGTTTTTGGAATCCCTTGCCTGGTGAACACATTGCCCATGAAGGTCAATATGTCGCATGTGTCCACCTTCTTGCACACTTTTATTTCTGGCCATTTTGACAGATAATCCACGATTATTATTATGTACACCTGTTCATCCTGCCATCTTATAGGTCCCATTATTTCCACTCCAACCTTTTCCCATGGCATGTTAGGGCACGCCAAAGGTTTCAGCGGAGGCCGGAGAGTTGTTTGCGATTTATCTGAATTTTCACAATCTACACAGTCTCTTACTGCTCTTTCAATCTCTATGTCACAGCCTGGCCACCAGTACCAACGTTTAATCCTTTGCTTTGTTTTGTTTACGCCCAAATGTCCTTCATGGCATATTTTAATTACTCTATCCCTAAGAGTCTTAGGAGGTATGACATTACCTTGTCTAAAGATGAGGTTGTCTTAAACGGAAAGTTTGTTTCTCAATTCCCAAAATGTTCTTAATTCTTCCTACTGACACTTTTTCTTTGGCCAACCCTTGACAATGAGTTCATGTACTCTTCGTAGTGTTTTATCCTTGAGACTACCCTGAGTCCACTCCTCTTTCTGAATGGTTGGGAATTCTTTGCAGATACTTGCCACGCACAACTCTTCTTCCTGTTCCTCATTCTCCAAGTTTTTCGAAGGCAATCTGCTCAGAAAATCTGCCACCACGTTTTTCACACCCGGCAATTACTGTATCTTGTAATTATAGTCCAGGAGCCTTATGGACAAACGTGCCAATCTGGGAGACGCTGTATACAACCCTTTCACAGTTAACACCTTGGTAAGAGGTTTGTGGTCGCATCGCAGTATGATTTTCTTGCCCCAGATGTACTGGCGGAAATGTTCCATTCCCCATACACAGGCCAGTGCCTCCCCTTCTATTACAGAGTACCTCTATTCCGTTACCGTCAAAGAACGGGAGGCAAAAGCGATGGTCACCTCTTTTCCTGACTTTTCTATTTGTGATAGTACGGCTCCTATTCCTCTCCCACTGGCATCTGTGGTGATAACACACTCCAATTCTCCATCGAATCCCTGCAGGGGAGGTGCTTCACAAATTTCTTTCTTTAGTCTTATGAAACTTTCTTCACAATCCAGTGTCCACTCGAAATTTGTTTTTGTTTTTTAGCAGTGTTCTAATATGGCATTTTTTGGCTGAAAAATCTCTTACGAATTTTGAATAGTACTCTACTAATCCTAAGAATGCCATTAGTTCATCCTTGTTCACTGGTACCGGTGCATCTTTGATTGCTTTTACAAGTTCTCTCTTTGGTTTTATGCCCTCATGTGTTATTTCGTGTCCCAAGTAGGTTACACTATTTTTGCTGAATTTGCACTTCTTGTATTCTGCGGTCATACCCCATTTCTCCAATTTTTTTAATACTTGTAGAAGTCTGTTATCGTGGTCTTCTTGATTTGTTCCCATCGCCAAGATGTCATCCTGGAAGATGAGTATGTTCCTGCCGCCTTTAAAAATTTCCTGCATAAGCCTTTGAAATAACGCAGCCGCAGACGCTAGACCAAAAGGGACCCTTTTAAACCTGAAACACACAAAGGGTGAAATGAAGGTTGTAAGGTGTCTACTTTCTGGGTGTAATGGCACCTGGTGGTATGCTGCCACCAGATCAATTGTAGAGAATACACTCATTCCTTTTGTGAGTGACAACATTTCCCCAATTCTTGGTAGTGGGTATTGGTCGATTAGATATTTTTATTCAGATCGCGAAGGTCCATGCACAATCTGAGTTTGCCATTAGGTCTCTTTGTGACCACCAATGGTGCGACCCACTCTGCAGATTCAGTTGGTTCAATTATGTCTGCTTCTAATAGTTTGTTAGTCTCTTCCCTAACATCTTCTTTTAGTGTTATGGGTATATGTCTTACCTTGTGTAGGCAGGGAATTGCGTCCTCCTTGAGTTTTATTTTGTGTTGGAAGCCTTCAACTTCCCAATTTTACCATTAAATACACCAGGAAACCTCTCCATAATACTTTTGTCCTGTAATGTGTCCCTTTGTACCACTAAGACGGGCTCAGAGCTGTTGGGGTTAAGGGTAATGCCAAGCTTCCCCTGGTCTTTCCATCCTAATACTGACGGACCAGTGGCTGCCACATACAATTTACTGTGCATTTCTCTTTCCTTGAATAAGAAAGGTAATTCTCTGAACCCCTCAAGCTTTATAGGTTCCCCTGTGAAAGTTTTCAACGTTATGTCAGGCTTCTCTAACTTTTTCCCCAAGACACACCGAAACTTTTCCTCCCACACTTCGTGGTTGACAATAGTGCATGGTGAACCTGAGTCTGCAATAATTTCAAGCTCTACACCCCTTATTTCCACTTTGCAAACTGGTTTCTTCTTGTTGCCTTTGTTGTCACCCTTGTTATCTTTTACCTCCATCACATTTAGTACGCACAAATTATATTCCGAATCATCTGATGAGTTTTCCTCATCCTCTTCTTCCTCTTGAACATACTTTACTTTCATTTTTCCACTTCTCCTGCAAGCTTTTTGGAAATGCCCGACCAACCCACACTTGCTACACATGTTGTTTCTTGCCGGCCAGTTCCAGTAATTTGCTAAGTGCCTGTTACTGTTGCAACGATAACATCTTAGGTCACCAAATGTTCTTTCTTTACTGTTGGTTCCTGCACTATCCTTAGCTCTGCGACTATAATTTGCAATTTTTTACCTTGTTGCACTCACTTTTGCCACCACACTCGTCTCTTCACTTTTACTCTTGCTCTCATTGATTACTTCCTTTGCACATCGCCCAGTAAGTTCTGCTTTTTTTACAGTGTCTATTACCTGTTGTAGAGGTTTCTCACCTTTATTTATTTATTTATTTATTTATTTACGCAACTTTTATAGCGCAACAAATACCCGGAGGTGTCTCGGCGTTGTGGAGCAACAAGAGTTCATCATCCTACCGTCTTCTCACTGGTTAAACAACCATGTTTTCAAAAGCCTACAGAAGCTAATCAGATTCGGAGCGGCTTTTATGGCAGTTGGCAGAAGGTTCCAAAGTTTTGGAGTGGCCACAAGAAAGCGCCTATCACCCCAGGTAACTGATCTTGTACGTGGCACCGGCAGAAGACTGGAATTGGCCGATCTAAGGTGCCTTCTGGGGGTATAGAGCTGAAAGGCTTCGATCAAGAATCTGGGTCCTGTGCCATGTATGGCCTTATAGGCAATACAGAGGGCCTTAAATTTGACACGGCTCTCGACTCTCAGCCAGTGAAGCTGGCGAATAGCAGAGGTGGTAGATTTGCGGCGAGGGATATTAAGAAGAATCCTGGCAGCCGCGTTCTGAATAGATTGCAGCTTCAGGATGACACGCTTCTGAGTGTGGAGGAAGAGAGCGTTCCCGTAGTCTATTTTTGAGAAGACTAAGGTAGAAACCAGAGTCTTCCCAGCTGACGGAGGGAGATAAGGTAGCAGCTTCTTACTCTTTTTCAAGATGTAAAATGAAGATGACACAACCTTATTAACATGGTGGTCAAAGACCAGCTTGTTGTCGAAAGTCACTCCCAGGTTTCTGGCCTTTTCCACTGGGACAGGTGGACGGCCGAGCTTATCCGGCCACCAACCGAGAGACCATTCAGGGGAGAGTTTTCCGAAGGTCATGATCTCGGTCTTGTCCGAGTTAAGCCTGAGGCAGTTCAAGGCCATCCAGGTACTGACCTCGAGCATAGCTTTCTGGAAGTTGGCTGCTACAGTAAGGCCATCCTTATAGATACCCAGCACCAGCTGGGTATCATCTGCATACGATGTTAACTGTATCCCATAGGCCTTTATTATCCTCGCTAAGTCCGCTACATAGATGTTAAAGAGCATGGGGCTTAGCGAGGAGCCTTGTGGGACTCCACAAGGGAGTGCAGAGATGGGAGAGTAATAGTCTCCAAGCCTTACTGTCTGGGTACGGTTTGCCAGGAAGGATGAAATAAGATCCTTAGCCCGACCATTTATACCCAGGGTTGTGACACGGTCGACAAGAGTGACATGGTCGACCGTGTCAAAGGCTGCTGACAAATCCAGAAGGATAAGGACAGCCGCCCCTCCCTGATCCATAATCGTCCTGATCTCATCAGAGGCCTTTATTAAGGCAGTCTCTGTTCCATGCCCTCTCCTGAAACCAAACTGCGTTTCGTCGAGAAGTTGGTGAGTCTCGACGAACTCTGAGAGCTGCTGATTCATCAGATATTCGCATACTTTGGCAGGAAAGGGCAGGCACGCAATAGGTCTATAACTTGCAACAGCAGTAGGATCTAAGGATGGTTTTTTTAGGAGGGGTTTAATAACAGCCTTCTTCCATATACTGGGGAATTGGCCTGTTAGGAATATGTTATTGCAGATTTCCATCAATGGGAGTGAAATCACTTCTGTGAGTTTCTGCATCACGGACGGGGGACAGGGGTCCAAAGGAGAGCCTGATTTAATGGTTGAAATGATTTTGATCACATCCTGATGTGAGACAGGTGAGAAACAGGAGAAGGAGTTGGGATTAGGGTGTGACAGTATTTCTTTCCTGCTGTCACCTCTATGTTCAGCTCTAATATCGTTTCCAAATGAAGCGTAGATATCTGCAACCTTAGTAGTGAAAAAGATGGCCAATTCATTACAAAAAGTCTGTGAGGGCTCCACTCCAGGTCCAGTGGAGGGGGTAGACAGGGTAGTGACAACGGCGAAAAGTTCTCTGGCAGCGTTGGCAGCAGTCTCAATTTGTGCTGAGTAAAAGACTGTTTTTCGGGCCAGGATCGCCTTTTTATAGATCGTAAGAGCATCTTTATAAGTTTGTCTAGCTGTGTCACAGTAAGCTTTCCTCCAGCGCCTTTCTAAATTCCTACAATGTTGACGATGTAGGCGGAGATCTTCATTATACCAGGGGGCTGAAGGAGATACTCTATTAGGTTGCATAAATTTCTCTGGGGCCACTAAATCAGCGGCACTTCTGATCCAGTCCTGGAACTCTGAAGCTGATGGTGATAAGCTATTTCCTCCCTGAGGACAGGAGGAGGCCAAAGAATGCAGCATCTGAGGGAGATCTGCAGTTTTCCAGGCGCGGGCACCTATCTTGGTGCGAGGTCTGGGGTGCGGAAAGGTGGAGAGTCGTGTATCTAATTGAAAGATAATAGCCCTATGGTCTGACCATGAAATTGGGATAGTATCTGATACAATAATATCAGGATCATTAGTAAATAGCCCGTCCAAGGAGTGTCCGGCTTGATGAGTAGGACCCTTGACTAGTTGGTGTAGTCCAAGATTGGCAAAATCAGTCATGAGTTGGGCAGTGTCTGGGTTGTCCTGATCTTCCAAATAAAAGTTAAAATCTCCCAATATGGTAAATTTATCAGAGCAGATGACATTGTCACTCAGGTCAGAGAGGATATTATGATTCGCTGCACACATAACAATTTGGTCCCTTATAAGGTCATCGTGCAAATTTTCAAATGTACATGTCAGCGCAAAGTTTTTCAATTCGTCCACATAGTCATTAATGCTCTCCTCTTTACCCTGTTTTCTCCTGTAGAATTTGTGCCTGTGTACAGCGACACACACCACAGGTTTATAATAACAATCCAAATCATCCATAGCATCCTCAAACACATTTCTGTCTACCCCCTCATGGCTTTTCTTAGCAATGTTATTGTACATCTTTGGACCACCGGCTTCTAAACTGTGTAGTAATATTTTTTTCTTTTCCTCAGGTTTTAATGGTTCATGGGCCATATGTATCAAAGGGTTTTAACCATTCTGTGTGTATGGGAAAATGTGTTCATACATATGGCCCCATATCTTCCTTATCAAATGTGGATATGTAATTACTAAAGTACTCATTCCACTCTTCCCACTTTACTGTAGGAGTACCAGCCCCTTATAAAAATGGTTTGGGTGGCTGCAGGTTGTATATGTTGCTGTTTGCCATGTTTGCTTGTGCCTGTTATTTATTTATTTTTATTTTTTCCCTCGCTGTTATTGCCTACAATTACTGGGTATAATACAGTTCTCCTTTATTACTTATTCCTTCACTTCCTGTATATCTTTGTGCTTGATAAACCTATGTTTGTATTTACCACAAAAAGGATACTGTTTCAAACTTTTCAATGCACCCAATGTGACTTTTTTTTGTGTCTTTGAAGAGAAATTGCGTTGCACGCTAATGACAGATGCGTGTTAACAACTAGAAGGATCCGTTTATTCTTCCAAGATGGTGCCCAGCACGATGACGTCACACGTGCTGTTGCGAACTCACACTGAGAGACTCTCCTCACAGCTCCTCATGCGAACTTTCTCCACATGGAAGTTCCACACGGAGTGAGTTTTCTTTCCTATTCTTTTCCTCACAGAATGTCACTCACCAAGCAGTTGTTTCCGAAATGCCAAGTGACGCTTCTTTTGTATAATATAGTGGCGCCGCTTCCAAACTCTCACCACGTAACAGCTAGCTGCATTCTTTCGTTGTTGGTCATTTTTACGTGTAGGTTATTAGTATTGTTCAGTCACGGTCCTGATGTGATCATAGTTTTTTTGTTCCACAACTCTTCACAGCTGCACATTTAGCATGTTCCGTCGCATTCTTCTGTTCCGCCTTTATTTTTTTTACATTACGAAGGATTCTTCTCCCTTCTTTAATTCTCATTCACTTCTTGTCACGCTGCCAATTATATTCTTTATCTCTGTTGGCTCTTCTCACCGTATTTTTTCTTCTTGTTCTTTAATCTTTATGTAATCCCGTAGGTTCTCTGGCGTGTTGTCGACCTCGTCGCCAATTTGTAAAGTATGGTTCTGGACACAGGCTGTACTTCAAGTATTTTATTCACTAAGACAACACACCATAGGCAGGTGAGCCAGGCAGGGAGCACAGCCCGGTAATAACTGTCAACTGTCAAACTCTCAGTTGTCAACATTCCAGCTGGTCACTGACCAATGACGCGCAGGGAACAGCACGCGCATGGGAGGGTAAAGGAAAGAAAGAATGGGCTAATCATAACATACCCCGGCGTATATTAGACTACTTGATTCTTTACAAATCAAACGTGGTGCAGCTTATATTCATGCGCAATTAATGCCTATTTTTTTAAGTATAGACATTAGCTGTATAGATTAACAACACCGACCTATAGTCATTCATTATCGAGGATGCGGGTCGACAGAAGGTTATTTTTTATAATATTTTTTACAGACCCAAATTGTAAAATGGAGGCAAGGAGGACGAGTAATCGATTTTATTAGTCCAGCTAATGAGCCCTAGGGATACCAATACCCTGACGAAGAAGACTTCTAACCTCTAATTTAAACGCTCATTTCAAGTGCTGTGGGGAACTGCGAAAAAGGTAACATGAATTATTTAATGCCCACTTGGTTCTTTAATTTAAAAAAAAAAATACAAACAATTAGAACTATTGTCATGCTTATTTTAGATTCTACGGCAATAACAACAATTTAAAGGCTTACTGACAGCAATAAGGCGTTTGTTATCTAGGTGAGTTTTTCCTTCCACTATCCCCTCAGTGCGTCATACTTAGGCCATGTCACTATTTAAGACTAGTCTATGTTTAATTTGCTACCACTATGTCTCCACAGGGATTTTTAATGGGATAAAACAACGAACATAATACAGATATAACCTAATCTCGTACTATCTTGACCTACAACGTGGCGGCTTGTAGTTTTGTCATCAAAAGTTGAGGACCATTATTTTAGTGCTTCCTCTCCTTGCCAAGTGTGGTGGTATCACATAAGTGACTTTAAGGCACATAGAGATATGTGGCTGAGTAAGTGGATGCACTGTAACAAATTCTATGACGAATATAAGTTGCCTTGGGTTATAAGAATGAATGAAGTGAGAGTGAATGAAGTGTATCATACAAGTCTTTAGTTCAACAGAGACCAGTTTAAGTTTGTGTTGGGGTTCTTTTTCGGAATACAGAACTATTGATCCTAAAACGTACTCTCTGTGAAATTAAATTAGTTTTTAAATAACAGGATGATTTAAGTGTTTTTTTTTGGGAGGTAATACATGATGTGAAATAAAAGAAGTGGGTTTGTCTAACTGTACTAGTTTGTGTATTAAGGTCTACTTTTTAGTAAACCTGTTGGCTGTGAAAGGTTAATTGATAAGATCCCAGTAAGCTCGCATTTGTTTCTTATCACACGGGCACTGGTAAATTTGAAACACCTGCTTCTGATACAATCTTGCGATTTTAGAGAGTGCAAATTGTTTCTGTCTTGCTAAAGATGGTGAAAATTAATATTAATCAATCGAAACGATTTGGCACCCATTCAAATACATAATCTGCAAGAAATCTGCAGAAGTACTGAGTATGAAGATCAACACCATAATTTTGGTTGCAGAACAGATGTGTAACAAACAAAGGACATATTGAAACTGTCTGTGTTATGTACTATCTTATAGTATTATTTGTATGTATTATTTGTTCTTTGAATGTATTGTGTATCTAAATGTGATTGTATATTAGAATTTACATGTATATACTTTTGATGTGACATTTTGATATCTGGCTTGTCTTAAATACAAGGTTATTACTTGGTTTTTAATCAGAATTTTTATTAATTGCTCTTTTTAATCAATAAATCGATTTATATTTTTTATAATTTTGAGGGTTTATGTCTCTTTTTGGTAGATATATGGTACACTTTTCTTGATTATATATGTGACTGTTTATGGAGGGTGAGTATACACTAGCGGAATTGTGATGTATATATGAATGGCAAGTGATATGTGATTTTAAATCCAAAGGATATTCCTCTCTTTATACTGGCTTACTGTGGTAACAGGAGGGGTAGTTGGCCCTTAAAGACCCTTAGGAGTAAAGTGAACTTCATTCCCCAACCAGTAGTGCTACATGAAGCCTATTTGCAGAGCAGTAGAGAAAAGGGGGCTTGATCTCAAAAGACCTCTCAGCAATCCCTCTGTCTCGGATTTACTGGAGGGAACAGAAGGAGTGCCTGACCCCCAAGGATCCTCAGCATTGAAGGGGACTTCCTCCCTTAACCAGCAGTGCACCAGGAGGCACATTTGCAAAGTACTGAGGAATGGGGCATGGGCTCAGTTGACTTGCCAGTCCCTTATGTTTTTACTTTTATTTTTATGGGAGGGGGCCACATGGCCCCCCTTCCCTGGGTCAAGTTTATACTGGAGTACCCCATCCCCGGACTCTGACCTTCATTTTATATATTTTTTTAAAACTAAAAAGGAGAGGGGTCTAATGCTCTGTGCTGATTTTGTCCACAGGACCCCATCTCCTGGGGCCCGGTCTTTATTTTTTTTAAACAATAAGGCAGGGGAGTAGCATGACCTCCCTCCCATGCCAATTTCGGCCCCAGAGACCCCGTCCCCCAGGACAAGCCTTTTTTTTTTTTTTTTTTTTAAGTGAGATGGGGCCAGGCAGCCCCCCTCTTGGGCTGATTTTGGCTCTGGAGCCCAATCCCCCAGGGCCTGGCCTATGATGTGGGTACCCTGGGCAGGGAATTAATACCCTGAACCTTATTTTTTATCATAGCCCCTGGGTGGGCTGGGTCCCGGGAACAAACTATAACAATAGGAGGGAGGGTTAACAGCCCACCATCCTAGGGCTTATGAGAGCCCTCGGGACTACCACATCCTCAAGGCAAATCTGTGGAAATGTATTCGGAGAGGACCACATGGCTCCCCACAACCCGGAGGACTGCCACCTCCCTGGGACACTTGAAAATATGTATGCGGTAGGCCTGATGGGCTTGTCTGCACCACTGGGATTCCACCTCCCTGGGCCTAAATACGATAAAGAATGCAGGGGGCCTGTGTGGCCACCCCAGCAGCTCCCGAGTCAAATCTGTTTAAATAAATGCAAGGGGGACCATGCAGCCACCTGGCAGCCCCAAAGCCTGCCACCTCACGGGAGCACTTGAAAATGTGTAGGTGGGTGGACCCCTGGGAAAATTACACTAAAAGAATGTAGGAGGGCCATCACAACCCCCTGCAGCCCCGGAGACCTCCAACTCCCTGGGGCAATTTATTAAAAACAAGGTGCCTGCACCATCGCAGCACTGGGAACCACCACCTCTTGGGGTGATATAAATTATTGCAGGGGGCCTGTCATGGACCCCCAGCCACAGGGCCTACCACTTCTCCTGTGCAAAATAGTACAATGGAGTGGGCTTCTTGGCCCCGCTCATGGAACCATGGATGGCCCTGGGGACAGCCATGCCCCAGGGCTAGCTCCAGCTACCGCCTGAGGTGCCAACACTAGGGATGTAGATGTTTGCTTTTGCTTCATATGAGCTGACAGCTTCCACCAAGCAAAAACAACAAAACTCCACTTCCTGCAAGCTGAAGTTATCAAGCAGAAACAGATGAAAACACAGATCCTGTAAGCAGGGAGCTGCTATTTAAACCACCTCTCTGCTTGTGGCAGCAATGCCTGCTCCCACAGGGAGCCAGCTTGGACCATGGGGTCCTTGAGGCTCCCCCCACAGTCTCATTGCACAATGGGTGCCCTAGGGGGCATCCACAAGACATTGCATGGCCCTGGGGGATGGAGTTCTTGGGGCTGAAATCGGTGGTCTCAAGGAGTCCATTTGCCCTTCCTATATTAATAAAAAACATAAATGCAGTGGAGATGGTGGTCCCCAGTGCATAGAAATGCCCATGTAGGAGGCTCTAATGTTTTCCTCATTTAATTTTTTTAAATAAACGGACATGCCCCCAGGACTGAGTCCACATGGGGACTTTTTCCTAACCAAGCCCTTGTATTTTTATTGTTTGCAGTGACACCCATGCACTCACTCAAAATCCCACAGAGACACTCACACACTCACTAACAGACCCACTTGGAGACTTATGCACTCACTCACAGACCAATTGAGACACTCTTGCGCCCACTCACAGACCCACTGAGATACTCACGCAATCACTTGTAGACCCACTCAGACACTCACACACCTACTCACTCACCCAGTTACACACTCATGCGCCCACTCAAAGACCCACTTAGACACTTATGCACTCAATTATAGTCTGACTCTTACATATGAAGGCACTCACAAACCCACTCAGAAACTTACAGACCCACTAAACACTAATGCACCCACTTAGACACTCACACACCCACTCAGAAACCCACAGAGACACTCATGCACCCAATCACATACTCAGGGAGACACTTATGCAGCCACTCCCAGGCCCACTCAGTCACTCACACCAACTCACGCACTGACTCACACACCCACTCATGCACTCGGTCACACACTCACTCTAAAAGGTTACAGGTTAAGGTTAGGACATACAATTGTAAAACAGTAGAAATTCACTTAAAGAAACAAAGATTACAGATTACTTAAAAGAAAACATAGAAATTCACTGTAAAAACCAGGTTACAGGGATGTTGAGGTTAGAAAACAGAATTCTAAAAGCCTTAGATGCCCCTGTAATGCACTGCTTATGACCTTACATATTGCATCACTCATGACATGTTCAGTGACATCACTGATGACTTCATCCACAGAACCACATCCACATCCAGTCAGACCTCCATGTAACTTCTCATTCACTGACTCACACACCCAGACAACCAGTCACTTACCCATTCACGTACCCATAGAAAAACTCATGCATCCACTCACTCATGAATAGAGCCTCTCACATACCGACTCACTCACTCACTCGTACAGGCATATGCTGTGTTTATATGCTGTGTCCCAGAGGGTGCTCAGAGATCCAACAAAGAGTTAAGCAGGTCACGTGGGACCCCATCTGGGCGGGGTACCTTCCCTGATGGTAAGGATATTGTAACTTCCCTGACTTCTTCTCAATGTATTTCCAGGCTCATAGCTCTCTGCAGTTATGTGGTTGGAAGATCAATGCCCTCAGAATCATACAGGGTTCAAAAGTGATATGTCCAAACCTGAACAGGGACAGTCAAAACCTGCACTGCAGCCTGTGGTGGGATAAACAGCAGGTCGCTGACAACCCTCCAAAATGAGGCACTAACCCACAGTTCACTATCATCTGATGGCTCTCCCACATTTCCCTTTTATGTTGCTCTTCCTGTCCTTCAGTACCATGCAATATGAGTCCTTAGCGTTTGTCCCTTCACCTCTATCACTGGGTCTCTTTTTGAGAGCCACCAGCAGCTCTGTATGGGCTTTTGAACAAACATGGTCAAACCACCTGTATGGGAGGGGTGCCTAAGCAACTTATGTTTTAGAAGTCAAGCCAGTCTTAATATAACTAGGGCTGAGCATAGTTCGCGAAGTAGCGCTAAGCTTAGTGCACTTTGCACTATGTGAGCTACGCGTTGCACTGCGCAAACTACGTAGTACCTTGTTCGCACTGTGCAATATGACACTTTCAATGATTGCACAGGGCGGACAAGCTTCTGGTGATGGAGCAAGGATTCACACGTAATGCGACTTGCTTGAATTCAAGAACCTTGCATAATCAATAACGTTATTAATCAACCTGTTCCGTTATTAATATTGCACTTTCACACTACACGCGGGTGTCCCAGCGATGCTTGCTTATGTGTTTTCTAATCCTAACAAAGCTTGCACACTGACTGGTCGCTGCAATGCGGGATTTCAGTCTGCGCATGCGTCGGTCATACCCATGTGATGTGGCGCACTCGTAGTTCTGGAGGGATTTTTTTGCACATGCGCATTATTGCAAACATGACCGCTTTGTTTTTAACATGCATCTTGCTTGCTGCCGCTGCTTTGGCACAGCTGTCTATTTCTGCCTAAATCCTAATGCTATAGATATTATGAAGTAAGGGATGTAGTATAGCCAATCACGGTATACAGTGTAATCATTTTTTTCTGTGTTTCTAATTTGTTTTCGCTTTCTTTTCATGTACCGCGTATTTGTGGACCTGGGGAAGGGGAGCCACTCCATCTTTGAAACCCATGTCACCCTAATCACGTGATGACGGAGAAAACGAATTGCGCAGGAGTGGAACTAAGCCAGCTGGCTTCCGAAGCTGAGATGCGCCTGGGAAAGTGACCCTTGCTCCAGGAGAAGATTTCAGCTGTACCTGAAACTGAAACAATGTTTATATTTTATGTGTGTCCTATTGTACTATACCTTCCAAATGCCATGGGAACTGGAATGCAAGGGGTGGGTTCAAAATATTACATATTAATTATGAGAACAGCGAATTCTAGGTGGTGACAATGACCTAACCAACTCTCTTGTCCAATCCAAAGTTGGGGATCCTGTCATTGCAACATTTGTGGGTGGCCCACTGACCCGAAAACAGTATAACTAGCCTAGTTTTAGATAGAGAAATTGTCCGACTTGTCCGAGTAGCTGACCTGTCACCGACCCTACGAACTCTATAGGTTCTTGATACAGAGAGCTGCGGAGCACTCTGGGGCACATGCATCAATCTAGGATTTTGCATTTCCTAAATAGCGAAAATTAAGGAATCGCTATTTAGGAATTGCAAAATCCTATGCATCAAGGAATCCTAATTTTTTTTAGGATTTCTTAAATTTCGGAATATGCGATTTCTTAATTGCGAATCGCAATTAAGGAATGGCATTACATTGATTCCTATGGGCCTAGAGGCCCATAGGAATCAATGCCGTTTTGCATTTCTTTTTTTAGGAAATCGCACTTTGTTGATGCATTACAAGGGTGCAGAGGGGGGTCCAAAGGACCCCCCCTGCACTCCTGAAATGTATTTTAAAGTGCATGTTTCACACACACATGTCCTAAGGACATGTGTGTCTGTAACATGACACTTTTCAAAATGCATTTTTGTGCTTTTTTAAACAATTTCGCAAATTAACACGAGGGTCAACCTCGTGTTAATTTGCACTTCCTATTTCAAAATTCACATTTTTTTTTAAATTGATGCATTGCATTTAAGGAATCGCACAAATGTGATTCCTTAAATGCATTCGGATTTTTAGGAAATGCAAAAAAAAACGAATTTTGAAAAATTGTTTCATGCATCCCAAAAACGTATTTAGGAAGCGCAAACGGTCGAATTTACCGATTCGCACCGTTTGCACTTCCTAAATAGGTTGATGCATGTGCCCCCATGTCCGTAATTTCCACAAACTCACTGGGGTTGAATAGTTTAAGTGCTGGCGAAGCACTTTGCTGGGAGATTCGAGAACCCAATCGGGGTTATTTTCAGATTCCATGCAGAGAGGGAGTAGCGCAGGCGTTGCATCTGAAGCTGCAGGTGTTGGTCGTACCCTTTGATGAGCCCAGTCCTGATCCAAATCCTGAGGGGTATCCTGTATTGACGGTCCATGTGCTGTACCTGCTCGCCTACTGGCATTCTAAGTCCTAGAGGGTCCTTGTTCTCGCCGTTTTCACAACTGACCCGTGGCCAGGGTTAGTCCTCGTTCCCATCCTAGGTAAATATATATCTGTGGGTGTCCGTCTATCTTTACTTTTTTGTTTTCTCCTTTTGAATAAAGCATCATTGCCTATGTTATTCTCCCTGTCTTTTCCAAAAGAGTTTACATGCAAACTGTTTAATTAGTTCTGTTCCATTTTTCCTAGGATATTAATGAACTGTTTACTTAATCTGTGTGATTTATTTTTACCCGCCTTTAGAATCTAGGCTTTAATTAGTAGATAGAATAAGGTCTCACTTTACCTGCCTTAGTATAAGCCTGTAAACTGAATAGCATGATCCCTGTTACCCTTTTCCTGTAGCTTGCTCGCACTCAATGGTGCTCACTCTCATTCATAGTTACCTTATAGTCCTGATTCTATTTATTGATATTCTAGTCTGTATAAACTTTATTCTCATGGCATATGAAATTTGACTTTTACTATATAAAGTCTTTAAAACCCTTCAGGTGTCTGTGGTTATTACAAAAGGTATAAATCGTTATTCAAATGTACAAGGTATTTGGGTTAGCCTTATCTCCTACCCCTGCTAGCTCCTGATTCATCGGGAACATAGGTACCTGTGACAAGGATTGGTAAGTCAGGTACGTGGGAAATAATAGTAAAGAAACACAAGAATTACTGATAGTGATGTGTAAGCTCGCCCGATTCACAAGAGTACGGTGATAAACATGTTATGGGCCCAAGTGTGTACAATTTGGTAAAATAAAGAGTCGGGTGACCTGCGCGCTCAATCAGTAATTTTCTGGTAGCAGTAGTATGGTTAGGACTAGTTAAGATAGGCAGATAAGATATTTTATGAATAAACCGTGAATCTATAATATGTGCTGCAAAAAATTTATTGCTGCTAAAAACATTTTTTTTTGCTTTGAAAATGTTATAAAATGTTTTGAAATTATATTTTATGAAATGCTGCTATAATATTATATGTGATTAACAAATTGTTAGTGATTGTTCAATGTTGTATGGAATCCCCGGGGAATAGTATAGCGGGTGGTGAGCATAATCCACTTAAGCTGTAAGGTCATTGGCTGCGAGGAAGATTAGTGCATGGTTAGGTAGAACCGGAAGCGCTAATTAGGATTTTTTCCTGAGTGAATAATTGAATAAATGATAGCAACGAGTCCATTGATGAAACTTCAGTTGTGATATTACCTAGTAAGGGTCACACGAGGAAGGAGTAGTAGGTTCATCGGAGCTTGAGTGAGAGCCAAAGAGTACATTGGTGAAACTTTAGACTTAGTATATATCCCGGAAAGAGTGGATGAGTCAAAAGAAGTAACAGGTTCTCTAAGGCTTGTGTGAAGGGTAGGCAGAAGGGTCTATCCGTAGTGAATTAAAAGTAGACAGAAGTGGTTTACTTGTAGCGAAACCAAAACCTTCTTTCTTTTTAAAACACTCGAGCACAGTGGCCAATGTTATACGTTGTTAACTAAATTGAGCACTTTCACTTTAAGAAAAATTCAAAGTTTCTGTTACCTTGTGAAGGAGGGAGTCGGTCGCAAAGCTGCACTGACGTTACTCCGTGCCGCGCTGAGATTTGCTGAAACAGCGGGCGTGTAACGAAGTTATTATTGTAAAGGAGGGGTGAGTGCCAGAGTTTGAGACCTCGTCTCGCGAAAAGGCCGCGCACCCATTGGTCGAGAGTATTTGCAACCTCTGTGTTGATTGGTTGTTGAATATTGAAAGGCGCGCTAGCATTGGAAGCACGTTTATAAACAAAATCACACACTCGGAGCTTGAGGATAGCTTGGAGAGGTGTATGTGGTATCCCGAATTCTTACCTGATCCGAAAAATCTAGGTTTTCATAAAGAGCAGATGCTCAGAGGTAGACCTTACAATATGTACGGAAGCAAGAGGAAAATGTCATTTGCCGAAAAGATCAAGAATTATTTCAAGAAAGACAAGCCCGTCAGAACTAGGGAGGGTGTAATCATTCCACCACCTAATACTCCCGCATCCTTTATGATGTTTGACAAAGGGTATCCTACCTGTGTATGGTTGGAGAATTGGGTAAAGTATACCGAAGATGACGGAATCCTAGCGTTTCCTCTCGATGGTACTTTTAAGAGTAGAATCCTGTTTAACTTGAGGACCCGAATGAATGACCTACACCCCAGACCCAGATTAACGCAATATGAGGCTTTAGAGGAATGGGAGATTGAGGCTCTAGAGCGAGACAGACCCCGAATGGATAAGGGAGTAAGCAAATGGTATCCCAAATTGCAGCGAGAAACCAAGGAGAAAAAAATGAAACAGTGGAGACAGAATATGATGGTTGAGGGACTGTTTCCAGTATTTGGGGTAGAGGAACCTGTGGGAGGAAAATGCACAGAGAAAACCCGACACCTGATGGCTGCAGGTGATTCAGAAGATGAGTATCTGGAGGATTTATTTATGAAAAATCCACCTCCTTATGAGGAGGAGACAAGGTCCCTAAGTACCAAAAACCCATTTTTCAGACGTCCTAGAAGTAGACGGGCCAGTGAGACAGATACAACAGGTATAGGTAATAGGCAAACCAATAGGGACAGGTTTTGTAGACCTGATACCACTGTCCCAAATTATAGACCATTCGGTGATGAAAGACCAGTTAGGACAGTCCCAACAGCCCCAAGTCTGTATCCACCTTTACTTCCGCAAGTATTGCATGACACATCCATTAAAAAGGTTTTGCACAAAAGAGAAAAAGAAGCCTTAATTAAACAGCAAAATGAACTCATTCAGACAATAGCACACATAAATCCCAGTCCTGAAGCTCTGACAATTCCAGTAACTATTGGTCCCGTTGTCCCTCTTTATGGGGATAGACAGGCTAGTACGAGAACTCCAGTTATTTCTCCTGCCGTAGCGCAGCCCAGGAAAGAGCCTCTCATCGTTGATGACCAGGCAAGCGAATGTTAATCTGTGATTTCCCTAATGGATCTGCCCATAAGAGAGCCGGAAAGCAGTATACCCAGGACGAGGCCTCAGACTAGGGCAAAGGAAGTCTTGATTGAAACAGGTTCAGGGACCCGGAGTGCCACAGTAGTAACTCCGGAGGAATTAGACCGATGGACCCGAGAAATAGAAAAGGAAACTCCCCAGCCCAAACCTTTAGATATCTACAAACTAAGATTAGAAATGGAGGAACTTATAGCTGGAAATGTGGGATTAGACAGGTTAAACACTCTTAATGAGGAGGAGTTACTGTTTATAAGCAAAAGCCTTACCCAAAACACCAGAGTGTTCCATGAGAAACTAATGGACACTGCAGCCAGTATGGAAATAGATGTTAGCAAATCCAAAGTCTTACAAAAGCCCTACAGAACCGAATTTTCAGATAAAGACCTGGAGAACATGAATGTGTCAGGGAAAAAGGTACAGATAAAAGAATTGTTGAATTTGTTACAGAAATGGGGGGACTTAGAAAAGTGGAAAACCAGGTGGGCAAAGTAAAAGGAAGATAGTAAGGCCAGACCGAAGACTTCTGAATATGTCCTACAAGAAGTTGACAAGACAGAAAAATTATATCCCATGAGAAGTACCAGGTGGGAAATATGTGCATGTTCCATGGTCCCGACAGGATATTGTGTCTTTCACAAATGATTTCCCAAAATTAAGAGAGAAGCCTATGGTATGGTATAGGCAGGTTGAGCGATTTGTTAAGGTCCAAAAATGTCTCCTGAAAGACCTAGATGGGTTCTTTGACATTGTAGTTCCTGTAGATTTGTGGACAGAATGCAAAATGGCAGTTGATTGGCCCAGTGAAGAGTATGAGAGAGACTCCAGAACCGGAGCTCTCTCACCGGAGGTAATGAGAAAATATGATAAAGTAATACAATACTTAAAAGAGAAAGTGCCAGCTAAAGAAACTGATTGGACCCGTATAGATAGAACTACCCAAAATCGTGATGAGACTGTGCAGTCCTATTATGAGCGACTGTTGCAGGTGTTCAAGACCTACAGTGGAATCGATAATATTGAAATGAAGGATATGACTCATTTCATTTACCGATTTGTGTTGGGATTGAGGCCTGAAATCTCACAGTGGATTAGAGACAATAAAATCTGTTGGCAGGGAAAACCTATAGATGAGGTCCTGAAGTACGCCAAGTACTGCGAGGACGAGATGGAAAATAAGCGAAAGGCCCTAAAGGAGAAGGTGATGTGGGCTCAGGTAAAATTGGCCGAACAACAGGAAAAACAGTTAGGTAAAGTGAATAATAATAATAACCCGAACACCAACTCTGGGGAAGGAGGGAAGCCCCGAGTAAAAATGAGTCGCGAAGAGGCCAAGAAGAAGTTCCCCTGCCATGGGTGCGGTCAGGTAGGGCACTGGAGAGACGAGTGTCCAATGTTGCAGCATGGTAACCTGAAAAATAATGATTTAAATCCACAGGTGCAAAATGAGGGGCCACGAAAAACCCAGCAACAGGTAAAACAGAATCAATTGCCTCGTGCTCCTAGGCAAAATTTTAGACACAAGGCTCAGCAGAATGAAGAGATTGAGGTATGGGAAGGAAGGGAGGATAGAAATGCAGCAACCTCGCAATTTCTGTTGAATGATACATTCCTCTGTGACGAACCATACTGACGGGCCTGAGGGGGGTGGCGAGGAGTGCGAGCTTGGCGCCTCCTTACCGGTAGACCAGACAGGGCCATACATTGAAGGAAAGGTTGAAGGAAATGACGTCACCTTTCTGTTGGACACTGGTGCTACCCGTTCTACTGTGAGAACAGCAGACGTTCCTAACCTACCCCTTTTGGGAGAAGCTATCCAAGTAGTGGGCTTGTCAAACCAGATAATTAGAACTCCTGTAACTGAACCAATGGAGATTTCTATAGGGAACTTTAAAGAGATGCACAGATTTGTCTTCTGTGACTCCAGTCCTGTGAAATTGCTGGGACGTGATTTGCTGTGCAAAATGTACTGCACCATCTTTTGCACACCAAAAGGTGCTGAAATTCAGACCCCAGATGAATATGGACTTTACAAATTAATGTTACTAAGGCCTGACTCAGAAATAAAGAAACTGACCATACAGGACTTACCTGAAGAACTCCAACAGAAAGTGACACCAGATGTGTGGGATTTCACTGGGAAAGATGTGGGATTAAAGGCAAATGTAGACCCAGTTAAAATAGCCATTAAGTCAAATGCAGTTTACCCAAATATCAAACAGTATAAAATGAATGCAGAAGTGAAAGCCGGAGTTGCTATTGAAGTAAAAAGGTTGCTAGAAGCTAACATTATACAGGAAGTAATGAGCAGTCCTTGTAATTCACCCATAATTGGAATTAAAAAGCCTAGTGGAAAGTACAGGGTAGTGCAGGACCTGCGAAAGGTAAACCAGATTGTTGTACCTTGCTGTCCTATTGTGCCAAACCCTGCAGTGATCTTGTACCAAATTCCATGGAATGCTGAATGGTTTACCGTTGTTGACTAATGTCACGCATTCTTTTCCATCCCATTGCATCCAGACAGCAAATTTCTTTTCTCATTTGAATTTGACAGTCATGTCTATGTCTGGAATCGTGTTCCTCAAGAGTACACAGAGAGTCCTTCAATTTTCAACCAGATTTTAAAAAGATGTCTTGAATAACTAATCTTGCCTAGAGAATCAGTTTTGGTCCAGTATATAGACGACCTCCTAGTGGCGTCTAAAAGTCGGAACGACTGTGTTACTGATACCATTGCATTGTTGAATCATCTAGGCAAAGGAGGACATAAAGTATCACCTGACAAATTACAGTTCTGTAAAAACTCAGTGAAATATCTGGGGCACCAGATAGAAAAAGGTATCCGGAAGGTCACTTCAGAAAGAATTAGAATAATTCGAGACATGGAGTTACCTAGAACCCAGAAAGAAGTTAGAATGTTCTTAGGAGTTGTAGGATACTGCAGACAGTGGATTGTGGGATTTGCTGTTCTAGCAAAACCATTAATAAAGTTGACCAAGAAAGGAGCAAAAGATCCAGTTGAATGGGATGATGAAAGTATGACATCCTGGATAAAATTACGAAACTGTCTGTGTTCAGCTCCTGCATTAGGAATGCCTGACTATTCGAAAAACTTTGACCTGTTTTGTGATACACGCGACAATTGTGCACTCTCAGTCCTAACACAAGAACATGGTCTGACCAGACGTCCAGTGGCCTATTTTTCGGCTACTTTAGATCCAGTGGCTGCTGGATTGCCTGGATGCCTAAAAGCAGTAGCTGCAACTTGCACTAGTCTAGAACAAAGTAAAAACATTGTTATGGGACATCCTGTAACTGTATATGTTCCACATTCAGTTGTGATTCTGCTGACCAGAACCAAGACTCAGTATCTCACACCCAGTCGGCTGACTAAGTATGAGAAAATTCTTATAGGTGCAGAAAATGTGATAATTTCCCGATGTAACATACTAAATCCAGCAACCTTGTTACCAAACACCCAAAGTGCAGAAATTGAGGGTGAAATTGAGCATAATTGCATTGACCTAACTGAATATAGCACTAAACCACGACCGGATATAAAAGAAACAGCCTTGCCAATAGAAGACCTTGAAATGTTTGTGGATGGCTCATGTTTAAGACATGAGGATGGGGGTCGGAGTGCTGCCTATGCTGTAGTCACTCTGGAAAAGACACTAGAAGCCTCCTATTTAAGTGAAATAAAATCTGCACAAGTAGCTGAATTGATTGCATTGGCTAGAGCCTGTAAACAAGGGAAAAACAAAAGAGTAACCATATATACTGACAGCCAGTATGGTTACGGGGTTGTGCATGACTTCGGCCAGTTATGGCTGCAAAGAGAATTCATGACTTCCTCAAGCACCCTTATTAGAAATGGGAAAGTGGTACAGAACCTACTGGAACCCATCCAGTTACCCAAAGAATTGGCGGTGGTGAAATGTGCTGCTCACAAATCTGGAAATGACGATGTGACAGCTGGAAATAGATATGCTGACCAAATTGCCCAATATTGTTCACGACACAAAATGTCACTAAACATCAAATTGGCGGAAACAGCTGCCAACTTATGGTGTTTGAGAGTGTATCTACTTGGGAGGAACTGAAAGGGTTGCAAATGGCCGCAGAACCAGAAGAACAGGGAAGATGGGAGAAAGATGGCTGCCGGCCCAGGAATAGAGATGGTGTCATTGCTTGTGTTGCCAGATAGTATGGTTGCTCCAATGGCCAGACTGATACACACATAGGGAGGGATGCAATGGTCCGTGTTTTCAAAGAAGTATGGTACAATTCAAAGTTCAGGAACATTGCAGATGCACTTTGCCAGAGGTGTTTGATTTGTCAGCAGTTTAACCCTGGGAAGAGAACCGTAGTGTTACAAAGTACAATTGGAAAGGCTGAAGGTCCTTTTATCAGACTGCAGGCTGACTTTATTCAGTTACCCATGTGCAAAGGATATAGGTACATTTTGGTTATAGTCTGCCTATTCTCAAGATGGGTGGAGGCCTACCCAGCAAAGAAAAATAATGCTATTACTGTAGCCAAACTGTTACTAAGGGAACTGATACCTAGGTACGGTTTTCCAGACACGATTGAATCAGACAGAGGTGGGCATTTTGCCAATGAAATATTAAATGAACTTTATAAAGCATTCAAAATTACCCCGAAACTACACTGTGCATACCATCCAGAGGCTTCTGGAGTAGTTGAACAGGTGAATGGCACTATAAAGTCAAGATTGGGAAAGATGTGTAACTCTACAGGATTGAACTGGATAGACGCTTTACCCCTTGTCCTGATGGGATTGAGAAGCATTCCAGACCGAAAGACAGGCCCAAGTCCCCAGGAGATATTAATGGGGAGAGTAATGCAACAGGCATGGGTACCAGGACACAAACTGCTAAGTATTTCTGATGATTTGGTACTAGAATACTGCAAGCAGCTGGGTGACCAAGTGCGTTCTATCTCTCACCAGATTGGGGAGGACGCCGTCGCCTGGCCAACAACTCCAGTCCATAATCTGAAACCCGGTGATTGGGTTGTGTTAAAGAAACACACCCGGAAGAGTCGCCTTGCACCAAAGTGGGGAAAACGCAGACAAGTGATCCTTGTCACCACAACTGCAGTAAAGTGTGCAGGAGTGCCAAAGTGGATCCATGCCAGTCATACTAAGCGGGTGGCCTGAGAAGAAGCGACTGAGGGTGAAGGTTGTGCAGCTGAGGGGTCTCCAGATGAGGGTCCGGAACTAGCTGATGTCGAACAACCGAGTACCAGTCAGGACGAATGGTTCCCAGCAGACGATCTTATTCTTGATCCAATAAGAACCAGAAAGTACTCCTACCTAGATAGAGAGTGGGATAGTGAGGACGAGACAGGAATTGACAGAGATAATCAGGTCATCGAAATTCATGTCAGACCTGCTGAAGAACAAGGTCAGATAGGGACAGACCAAGTCATCAACACACCTCCAAAGACTCCAGAAACTGAAAAGGGACAGATAGAAATTTGGGCTGAGGTTCATGCAGAAGAAAATCAAGGGCTCGAAGTGAATGAACAGGAACAGATAGAAATAGACGAACGTGTTCAGGAGACCGGGTTTGAAATAGTTGAAAGTCAAAGTCAAATCCAAAGTACACCTGAACAAGGCCAGTTTAGAGACCAGGCAGAAGAAACTGAAGTAAGACCTGGAACTAGTCAGACAGGAAGGGACGAAAACACTGTCGAAATAAATGTACCACAACTGAATGAAAATAAAAGAGCACGTGAAGAAAGCCAGATCACAGTGCCAGGTAAAAGACTACAAAGGAAGAAGTGTGTACCCAGGTACATAGGAAGACAGAAACTAAGATTGAAAACTGTAGAGGAAAAACTAGAAGACCGGAAAAAGGCTGCCAGTGAAAAAGAAAGAACTGGAGTCCAACCTAAAAGAAGGAGTAGCAGAATAAAAAGACAAAACGAAAACTATCGAGGCCCTGAATGGACTTACTTAGTGCTTGAAGAATTTGAAGACCTCGAAATAAGTGATGAAAGTGACGGAGAATTGGTCACTGATCAGGGTTCCGAAGAAGAAGACCCAACCTGAAGGTTAACTTGCATAAGCTACCTGTGTAAAGTAACAAAGAGGGGTTGGAAAACTTCTTTTAAGCCACAATGTCTGATTCAAATGTGAATGGAAGACCTAGACGGAATTGCTGTAAAACATGCTGTAAAATATGCTTATGTAGTGTAGCAATAGTATTGATAATATGATTAGGACTAACAGTCTTAATCCTGTTCATGTTAAGTAAAGAATCTAACCTGTATCCTACTAAACAAGTGACGGAGGACTCAGACATTCAACTGACAGAAGAAACACCACGAAGTGTAGAAGGACGTGAGAATACATTTAGCATGAAACAAACTAGACCTGACTTAGATGCATCAGATGAGGGAGGACTACATTATCACAGAATCAAAAACAGAACACATTTAAATGTATTTGCAAACCTTTTAGTACACTATGTAGAAGCTATGGAAATAGAAGACTGTTATGTCTGTATGAAGCTACCCACTTCTGTAGCTGAAGGTGTGACCTATCACCATTTACCCCTATCCTATGGAATTTCCTGTAGTATTTTAGCAAGCTTATTTTACAGAAGCACCCTACAGTATTACTATTCAAACTGTGACATAGTTTTTTCTGAACTTCCTATTCGGGGAAACCTGAATACTGTACATACTAAAAGTGATGTGACTCGTTATATGGGAGAATACTTTCTGACTATAGGTGACATAGATTTAAATGAAGCACACAGAAATAATTTGACCTGTTCATTATATGAACAAGAGAAAATGTTTTTAAAAATGGCAGAGAAAAGAAGAGACAGTTTCCAAAGGAAGGCGAATCATAAAAGAAAGAGAACTCCTAAATGGGCAGAAAACATGGAAAGCACCTCAAATGGTGAAGCTAATCCTGCATTGTTACTGGATTTCGAAAGAAAGGGGAAACTGTGTCTTCATAGAGAAAAGACTAGCCATTATAACAATGTATTCATCGGTTCCAGTGAATGCGAACACAATTATAAGGTAATTGGAGGTTGGGGATTCAAAAATGGGTCAGAACCTGTGTTTCCTGGAATTTATTATATATGTGGAAACAAGGCTTATTTCAAATTGCCAGATCACTGGCATGGAAGCTGCTATTTTGGCATTGTCTTCCCGAAAATATGCCATGTGAATGACGCCGCTGGAAGCAATGAAAATACTAATGGTTTAGTGCGCAGTAGAAGAGAAAGTGTAGGAGAAATAATAAATGATATATTTAGTGCATTGATACCCGGAGTGGGAGTGGTTCTGAATACACATCGAATTTGCAAATTGTCTACAGTAGTGGATCGGTTATCAACTGACACTGCTGCTGGATTGCTGCTGGTCAATACCGAATTGGTTGCGATCAGATCAATGGTTTTACAAAACCGCCTCGCTCTTGATACCTTATTGGCAAAAGAGGGCAGAGTCTGTAGAATGTTGAAAGCGCAACATTGTTGCACTTACATTCCGGATAAGAGCATTGAAATTAAGAAATATGTGAGAAACATAACTAATTTGGAAAAGGAACTCAAACCACTGGAGGTTGATGGTGCCTGGAAGAGACTAACTGATGGTCTCTCCTCAATAGGTAGTTGGTTTTCTAACATAGGTAGAAGTCTTGTGAGTAAAATACTGATGCCAATAGCTGGAATAAGTTTGATTGTGCTGATCATGATAATGTGCTGCAAATGTCAAAAATGCAGAAAGAAGTATACTGTGAATAAGAGAGGAGTGAAAAGGAATGTTGATGAACTGGAATTAGAAGAGCTGAGAAATCAAATTTACAAAAGAGTCAAGAATTCCCATCCTAATAAGGATGCAGAGAAAAGGCTCAATAACAAGTTTGTGGAGATTGAAATGAATGAGATCTGAAAGAGAAAGTTGGCATCTGTTTCATTAATAGTGATGATAGTAAATATCATCAAAGAGGAGATGGATGGAGCAAGGATTCGCACGTAATGCGACTTTCTTGAATTCAAGAACCTCGCATAATCAATAACGTTATTAATCAACCTGTTCCGTTATTAATATTGCACTTTCACACTACACGCGGGTGTCCCAGAGACGCTTGCTTATGTGTTTTCTAATCCTAACAAAGCTTGCACACTGACTGGTCGCTGCTATGCTGGATTTCAGTCTGCGCATGCGTCGGTCATACCCATGTGATGTGACGCACTCGTAGTTCTGGATGGATTATTTCGCACATGCGCATTATTGCAAACATGACCGCTTTGTTTTTAACATGCATCTTGCTTGCTGCCGCTGCTTTGGCACAGCTGTCTATTTCTGCCTAAATCCTAATGCTATAGATATTATGAAGTAAGGGATGTAGTATAGCCAATCACGGTATACAGTGTAATCATTTTTTTCTGTGTTTCTAGTTTGTTTTCGCTTACTTTCCATGTACCGCGTATTTGTGGGCCTGGGGAAGGGGAGCCACTCCATCTTTGAAACCCATGTCACCCTAATCACGTGATGAGGGAGAAAACGAATTGCGCAGGAGTGGAACTAAGCCAGCTGGCTTCCGGAGCTGAGATGCGCCTGGGAAAGTGACCCTTGCTCCAGGAGAAGATTTCAGCTGTACCTGAAACTGAAACAATGTTTATATTTTATGTTTGTCCTATTGTACTATACCTTCCAAATGCCATGGGAACTGGAATGTAAGGGGTGGGTTCAAAATATTACATATTAATTATGAGAACACCGAATTCTAGGTGGTGACAATGACCTAACCACCTCTCTTGTCCAATCCAAAGTTGGGGATCCTGTCATTGCAACATTTGTGGGTGGCCCACTGACCCGAAAACAGTATAACTAGCCTAATTTTAGATAGAGAAATTGTCCGACTTGTCCGAGTAGCTGACCTGTCACCGACCCTACGAACTCTATAGGTGCTTGATGCAGAGAGCTGCGGAGCACTCTGTCCGTAATTTCCACAAACTCACTGGGGTGGAATAGTTTAAGTGCTGGCGAAGCACTTTGCTGGGAGATTCGAGAAGCCAATTGGGGTTATTTGCAGATTCCATGCAGAGAGGGAGTAGCGCAGGCGTTGCATCCGAAGCTGCAGGTGTTGGTCGTACCCTTTGATGAGCCCAGTCCTGATCCAAATCCTGAGGGGTATCCTTTATTGACGGTCCATGAGCTGTACCTGCTCGCCTACTGGCATTCTAAGTCCTAGAGGGTCCTTGTCCTCGCCGTTTTCCCAACTGACCCGTGGCCAGGGTTAGTCCTCGTTCCCATCCTAGGTAAATATATATCTGTGGGTGTCCGTCTCTCTTTACTTTTTCCTTTTCTCCTTTTGAATAAAGCATCATTGCCTATGTTATTCTCCCTGTCTTTTCCAAAAGATTTTACATGCAAACTGTTTAATAAGTTATGTTCCATTTTTCCCCTTACCTGTAGGATATTAATGAACTGTTTACTTAATCAGTGTGATTTATTTTTACCCACCTATAGAATCTAGGCTTTAATTAGTAGATAGAATAAGGTCTCACTTTACCTGCCTTAGTATAAGCCTGTAAACGGAATAGCATGTTCCCTGTTACCCTTTTCCTGTAGTTTGCTCGCACTCAATGGTGCTCACTCTCATTCATAGTTACCTTATAGTCCTGATTCTAGTTATTGATATTCAAATCTGTATAAACTTTATTCTCATGGCATATGAAATTTGACTTTTACTATATAAAGTCTTTAAAACCCTTCAGGTGTCTGTGGTTATTACAAAAGGTATAAATCGTTATTCAAATGTACAAGGTATTTGGGTTAGCCTTATCTCCTACCCCTGCAAGCTCCTGATTCATCGGGAACATAGGTACCTGTGACAAGGATTGGTAAATCAGGTACGCGGGAAATAATAGTAAAGAAACACGAGAATTACTGATAGTGATGTGTAAGCTCGCCGGATTCACAAGAGTACAGTGATAAACATGTTACGGGCCCAAGTGCGTACAATTTGGTAAAATAAAGAGTCGGGTGACCTGCTCGCTCTATCACTGGCACTGTGCAATCATTGAAAAAGGCATCTTGCACAGTGCGAGCTGTAGTTTTCTGCCACTCGTGGAGATTTTTACTCGAGCGGCAGCTTTCTCAACACGGCCTGGTAGTTTCTCATCACGAGCGGTCGCGAGCATACGTGACCACTCGCCTACGCAGAAGAATGTGATTATCTGATGCATCCACATCGAGACAAATCTTAATTTCCGACTGATCAATAGTAGGCATATTAAAATTAATGTCCTCTGGGATAATCCATGTCCATTTCTCTCTTCGGTCCTGATCATTATTAGTGACTGGGGTCAATGTGCGGATGGGCTGGCCCCCACTTCGAATCCCACTTAAAGTGGCCGAAGGGGATTACAGTCAATGTTAATATCCCAATAAATACTATATGTTCTCAATGGAGAAAATAAGCCAGGAGAGACAAAGATATAATCACCAATAGGTCCTGCCCCCAAGCCTTTAAACGTAGGTGTGCTCCCTTCGACAATGGCATCTCTCATGCAAAGCTAATTAATCAGGTTGAAATCTGTTGTAATCTTGTATGTCAGCTATGGATTGTGGAGCACTGTGCCCAGTGCATTCTACATTCCTTGATAGCTGATAGTTCTACTCTCTGGCAGTTGCTTGCTGTCCAGCCAGAGGGAGAGCCACGCATTTCCACTCGGATGATTCATCTTTAATAAACCACACAGTTTGCATCTTTAAAGAGTCTTATTTACTTATCACACAATCTAAAATCAAATTATTTAATAAGTCGCTCTGAGGCGAGTGCTTAAGATGCATGTGGTCGCTGGTAACCAAATCCAAATCGGGGGCACTCTAGAAATAGCAGACTAAGCAAGGCAAGGATGTATAATGGATCCCCAATCAAAAGCGATCCTGTATATTGGGAGGCACGAGAGAAATAGCAATTCATTAACATGTTCAAATCCTTAAGAACATCTTGGTCTGACCCGCCATATACTGAATTGCACAAGTTGATGGATAACATTTTTAAATCATTTGGAGAGGATAGAAGGGCTCCGAGATTAGAGGATGAGGCACAAGAAATTCTCTCAAAACCGCAGTTCCGATCCAGTTTGATTCATACGGCTAGCCCCGTCTATAGCTTCCACGTGGCGAGGGCAAGGTTTTACAGTAAATTGAGGCATAGACATTTACTAATAAGTCTGCCACTGTAACCCAAGTCTCCTCGAAGGGTATGATGTCAAATATAGTTAGTGTCATACTGGCAAGTGAACCTTTTTTTCTTTGCAATGCAAAGATGGTGTAGGGGTTGATAATACAGGTTTAGAGAAGTTGTGCAGCAGTTGGGCTTGTGATGCAGGATTATGGTGTAGTAGTGTGATGGTGAGGGTCTTAGTGTTGTGGTGGGCCTTTGTGATGGTTTTGTTCTTGGAGTTGACATATTGGTGGCAAGAGTAGTAGTGCTGGGTTGATGGGTGATAGCATTTTTTTTAGGATGTGCAGTGGGTAGTGATGCAATGCTTAAGGGTGATAATACACTAATGAGTGTTATAGTACATTTCCTATAGGAATGAAATCTTGTGGTCTTGTACATAAAATATCTACAACATGACCTCCACATTGCACACAAAGCGTACTGGTGCAATAATGATGAATATAGTTGCTTGCTGGAGGTGCACTTGGTGAGGGAATTCATTCCACCAACCAGAAAGCTACATACTTTTAACCAATGAAAAGTTAAGCTAGCCTCAGCCGCTAGTAAGTGTCTTTCTAGAGGGTGTGCACAGACATTGGCTTTGTAAGAGAGCTGATGTTCTCTCTAGCCAATCCTAAAGAAACGCTAACCACTGATCGAGCGTTATAGGGGAAGGGAAATCGTTTAAGGAGAGTTATTTTCTCTTTGGATTACTCTTCTCTTTTCAGAACTAAGGAGTAGCAACATTGTCATGGTGTCACCAGGGCTTTATATGGAAGCTTTTTCAATATTATATACTTTATGTGGAAGCTTTTTCAATATTATATACATGCCACAGTTGCTGCTTATTTAGTGTATGCAACTAACAACCATTGACAAAGCCAATAGTCATGACTTGTTGTAAGTATGATGTTACTTGCGGTATTATATATCTGGATGCAATGACAGAAACAACAAAATACCAGTCGGGCGGCACACTATGCTAAGCACAAACTTTTAGCTTACGTGTTTTTAAGCCACGCCCTTAACTACATTGGCCACGCCCCCTTGAGAGACACCCCAGTGTTTTTCATCCCACTTAAAGCCCTGCTCCTGAATATATATCTACTCTGTGCAACACACCCTCAGCCAGTTCATTAATACATTCTAGTTCAAACATGTACCTACTGAAAACAACTCCATCACTCAGTCGATGCAGATCCTTAGTGGATTCAGTGTGGAAAGCAGAGAAAATATGTTATTCGTGCGGATGTGCGTTGGCTCTAGGAAGAAGCTCATTCATCACTGCATACAAGTGGTTGAGGTTATTAGACTAATGCAGAACTAATGCTGTGTGGACGTATTAGAGTGCTGAAGCTCATTCATCATATTGTATTAAGAGTTTATTTTATTAGTATTCTGTTAAGGCACCACTGCTCTTAGACCGTGCAATGCAGCCCCATAGTGAAAAGCTTTATTGATGCTTGATTTTTAACAGAGCTTCCTTTAATGGTGCTTGTAAATCTTTCATAGAGGGAGCTGTAATAGGGGTCTAGAGAACATCCTCTGAGATAGAGAGAGTATTTATGAAGGTGACATTACCTTGTAATTGCGTTATTTTTGTCTTTGTGATGTTGTTGCTTCGTAAAGTGTGCCTCGTACTGACTAATAAATAGATTTTACAAGCTGAAGCGCATTGCCTTGATTTCAGGGTATACCCTGGAGCACTACACATTTTCTACGACTTCTTAAAGAACAAGAGTCAACTAATATTTTACACACACATCCGAGATAAGAAACAAAGAAACTACGTTAATAGCTTTGGCCTCAGCTCACTGATTTTGTTTAAAATTGTTCATTTTCTTTCAAAAATCAAATAAAGCAGAGAAATAGGACAAGATTTAGACTGGCCACAGATCCGTCTCAGATTCAAAGGATTATAAATGCTAATTATTACACCAGGTCATGCCCCTTCATATTATTTCGTTTTAAATTCTGGTATATTCTTTCTGATTAGTGAATATAATTAAGATTAGTTTAACTCATTTTGCGACATAACATTAAAATTCGTAGACTACCCACACGTGTTCTGTTAAAAAGTTATATTTTGCCAGTGGCATTGAAAGATAACAATTCGTAAATAGTCTCTCACACCTATTTTGTGGGCTGCCGAGTTTATCCACTGCTGCAGAGAAGAACCCGAAGGCCTCACGTTTGGCGTTTGACCTTTAATGTTAGCACTTTAAAATATTCACCAGCAAAGCCGATGGGTCTGGATTTAATGTACCAATGCATATAAGCAACATTTCTGCATGACTGTGTTTGCATCTGTGCATGTACATCATGTTTATTTTAATCTATGCAGTATATGTCAAGTATGTGCATAACGTGGTTGTATATTTTGCTCAGGATTCTGTTTCTTCATAACGTGATATGCACTATTTCCGTGTGCATGTCTATTGGTTTAGAGCTGGGGTGTGCCGTTTTTTGTGACTTTAAAGGCCCACACTTACCGACATTTGTAACGTTTATTTTTTATTTTTAAACAACAAATAATATGGGGTGGCTTCTCTGTAAAGGTGGAGGAGCCTCACCTTACTGGTCAGTCAATCAGTGGTAAAGCAACAAATAAAATGACCTTGACTGATGAAGCCGATGTCAGCAGCGTAGGGCGGGTATAGCAGGGAGGAAGGGTAGACGTACTATAAGTGCGCATGTTTGTTTGGCTGGCCGTCTTAGGTCGGCCAAACAGCATGCGCAATGAGGTTCCTCCAAGCCAGGTGTGTTGCATGCCAGGTTGGAGAAACGTCACAGGCTCCTAGGACAGAGGTCTTCAAACTTTTGTAGGCTGAGCCCCCCCAGCTAAATTTTTTTAGATGTTGTCCCCCCCCCACCACCTGACGGAAATGTCTGGAATCGACCCCCACGCGCATATTCCGGGCATATCCAGCAAATAATGTTCAATACAATAAGAGTGTTTAGTATATTGTAGGTTTGTGAGTGGGTGTGGTGAAATGACAGAGGTCTATTACACAGCTCAAAACACCACAGATAAAATGGGAGCAAATTGTTTTTATTAGAATGCTTTGTTTTACACATGACATAGATTAATAATAACACCACCAACATAAATGTGACAGGTGTGCCTGTTTTTCAGAGACGGTCAATCTGTGAAGGGAGTTTTGCTACTGCCATCCGCAGGTTGTGCTCCACATCCAGTCTTGAACCGTACTTAGCCTTTAATATTGCAAGTGCTGAGAAACCAATCTCACATACCTAGGACAAGCTGAAAGGCAAGAGAGTTTTGATTGCAGTTTCTCCCAAAGCTGAATATTCTGCCGACATTTTCAGCCAAGACAGGGACTGTAAGGGAGACAGTGTTGTCAGATTTTTCAAGAGCACTCCCTAGCTCAGAGCTGATACACAAATCTTCTGTAGAAATCATTAACAAATGTCTTAGGCAGTATTATAATGGGATAATTGCCCACAAACCAGTTATGGATCCGAAGACAGTTGAAAGTCCGCAGAGAGGGCGCTGAACGAACACCTAATTGAGAATTTCTTAGTGGTACGATCAGTTGCTTGCCTGAAGCAGTGGGGGTTTACGACACATCGGGCTTATGTTTAAAAAAAATAAAACTAATAATAAATTAATGATGTTGTCTATTTTCCTTCAGAGCAATGTTGTCTGACAGACTTTGTGATGGCATGGACATGTCAGGAATTTTGGGTGCCCTGGGTAAAAACTATTTTGGGGGCCTCTGTTCAGTACAGATTTGAGTTTAAATGATATACTTTCAGCTCTGCCATACCCTATTTAGCCAGGCTACTAACGATGCACAGGGGCTGTAGTTGAAATTCGAAAAGCGTTTACATCTATTTTTCAGAGATAGTGATGTGTTTTCTCTGTTGTAACAAAGCAGCAGCCCACTAATTTTACAAAGAATAATATCTGTTATATCCTCCAATTTCTCCTATGTGAGGACCCGCTTGGATCTAACTTTTTTATAGTTAACTTTTTTATGGCTGTTGCATGAAACAAACACATTTCTCTGCAAATAGTACTAGACTCCATCACATCAATCACATAAAAAAACAGTAGTTGCAAGAATCTGTTTAGGAATTATTCCAGGCCATCAGGGTAAAAACAGAGCTGTCTCTATCAAGGGGCCCCTGAAGGCTGGATTGAATTGCATTTCGATCTCTCCTTTTGTAATTTAGGACAAAACCTTGATGGGGCAGGACATTCCCAGACTTGTTTACAGGGGTGAGTGAGGTGACCATATAAATTTGGGTGCACATGTTAGTGCAGAGTGGGACTAATGAATGTATGATTATTGGGGGGCTTATGTGAGTGAGATTGCAGATTAAGCAGTGAGGGGGACAGGTGAGTGAAGTGTCACGAGTGCAGGTTGAGTAGAGTGCTCATGTGACTGCAGGGTGAGGTACAGAGTGAATAGTGCAAGTGCATTGTGAGTGCAGAGTGATCACTGTGAGTGGAGGGTAAGTGGGTGAATGGTGTGAGTACATGGTGATCAGTGTAAGTGCAGGGTGAGCGGTGAATGGTGTGATCAGTGTGGTCGCATTGTGATCGCTGTGAGTGCAGAGTGATCACTGTGAGCAGAGGGTGAATGGGTGAATGGTGTGAGTGTATCAGGATCAGTGTGAGTGCAGGGTGAGGGTGAAAGTGAAGGGCGAGAATGAGGAGCGAATTGTCTGAATGCAAGGTGCAATCCCAGAGACTTGAAATAACTCAGCATGTTATTGACGGCAGTGTAGGGTTTCAAATGTGTTAAACTATTGCTATTATGGCAGTAACCAGGGATCAGGGTGGTGGAAGAAAATAATGTGCTCATCCCTCAACAATCTTCCAATCTTATGATTAGGGTTGCCAGCTTATTATTTTGATGTCACAGATGATATAAATATAAGCAGTCACCTAAAGCTGAATTTTCAGCACTTGTCTGTGCATACTCTGAACAGCAAATATAAATAGAAAGAACTTTTAATTGTTTTCTAGAGCTGCCTGAATAATCCATGACTGATAATAAAAGCGAACAAAGACAGAAAAGTCACATTACAATACGTACAAGGCTGGTTTTAGGGCAGTGCAACAGGTGCGGCCTCACTGGGCGCTGATCTATGGAGGGGGACGACCTCATGGGGAGGTGCTGTTTTTAGCAATAACTTATGAATGGCACATATGCCTGGTGGTAGTGAGAGAATCAGAGGAGGCAGTCATTGGGTGTGTGGGCACCAAAAACAATTCTCACACCAGGCGCCACCAGCGCTAAAGCCGGCCATGAATACATACTATTTAGGGTCAAGACAGGCAATTTGCAGGCTGTTTAAACAACACATGGCTGGTTGGCATTTTGCGAGTCTGCCTGTGTAATTTTAAAAGAAACTTTCATGGACGTTTTAAGGATTTTGGCGGCCCTGGGCCAAATGTATTTCGGGACCCAAGTTTGGACCAACTTTGATTTTATGATCCAGTCTCAGCTCTATCATGCCTTCCTTGGTCAAATACTAAATGTGTGTATGTAACACAATAGTAGTTCACTAGTATTACTGCAAATAATCACTGTCACACCCTCCATTTCTCATATGTGAGGTCCTGTATTGATCTAAAATATTTTTTTATATGGATGTTGCATGACCCATAAACACATTTTGTCTGCAAAGTGTCTGTAATAGACTCCTACACATTAAAAATGAATGATAGAAAAACACTATTTACAACATTGGGTTTTAATAAAATGTCAAGGTCATGAGGACAAGACTCTGTAGAACAGAGCTGGCTCATTCAGTCACCCCCACAAACCCACCCCTCCCCCTTTGAAAGGCTGCGGCCCTGAGCCGGAGCCCACCTTGCCCAGATCCCACATCGCCCATGCCTTGAAACGTCCCTGGAAAATGTGTCTCCTCTCTTGGAAGAGCTAACTCTCCCAGGAGGGGGTTAATTCATAAGAGCTGAAATGCTTCAGCTGCAGTGGGAGGTAGGAGTCTCCTCTGCTAAAACCGAAGCATGTCTGTTGGTTTGCTCTCGGTTTTAGCAGAGGAGTCATCCTGCCTCCCACTGCAGCTGAAGCTGTCAGCTCGTGAATTAACCCCCTCCTGGGAGGGTTAACATAACAAAAGCACGGGCACTTCGTGCCCTGTCGATTTCCCCCCCTCCTCCCTCCAGCCATACCAGAGTTCTCCAAGGGATTACAGTGGAGTGCCCGCCCCCCCTGAGATGGTGTTGCGCCCCCCCAGGGGGCGTGCCCCACAGATTGAAGAACTCTGCCCTAGAGAGACACTGTAAAGTTAAAATCAAATTCACCAAATCCAACTTAACCTCGTTTTGGTTTAATCCGGCCTTAAAAGATGAAGGCAAATATCTCTTTTGGGACAATTGGTCAAAGAAGGGGTTGAACCTCTTGAAAGATATTTACGAAGGTTCAATACCCCTAGCTTTTACCACCTTACAGACAGAGTTTGATCTCTAGCCAATGGATTTTTAAAGGTTCCTATGCCTCAAAGCCCTTGTCCCTACCAGAGCCATTTTACCACACAAACCTACACCTTGCAATAAATTACTTCAGCTCATGTCACTGGGCCACATGGTATTGAAAATATACAAAATTCTTTCCCCTATGCCTCAGAAATCACACAGGAAGTGCGAGCAAGACTGGGAAAAAGAAACTAACTCCCCATATATGGTATTCGATTGGGACAAGATTCACCTCACCCTTATGTCTAACAAAATATCTCCGATACTCTCTCAGACAAAATTCATGTTGATAAACAGATCGTACTGGACTCCAGACAAACTTTTTAAACTCAAACTCCCTGATAGCCCCCTCTGTTGGATCTGTAAATCCCAAGTTGGTGACCTGGCAAACATGCTCTTTTATTGCCCACGACTCCAAACATTCTAGAATAAGATTTATAATTATATTCAACGAATCTTCCACTACCGCCCGCCCAGGGACTTCACATATGTCTTAATGGGGTAACTGACCCGAGAATAACAAAGGAGCATGACAGACACCTACTGGATCTCATGTTAACACTGGCATGCAAAGTCGTCTTGAGTAAGTGGAAGAGTGCTTCCGATGTTTCTTTCAAAATTTGGCAGGAATGGCTGGCTGCATTAAGGGGAGCAGATAATGATGTTCTTCATTCATCACCTTGGCAAAAACCTCACACCAAACGATGGAGCTTACTTGACTCACTGGAGCTTTGCTATGTCCCGCCGTAGGCCAGTTTGGTTGTTACACCTTTGATCCATACCTCGTTTTGTCACCTTAATGGGCAGGTACATCGGCGCTGTGAACCACTGTCTTGAACTAAGCTTAGTGTCACAGGTTACACTGCTGCTGTCCAGATTTCTTCCCTTTTCTTCCTTTCTCTCCCCTTTGCTCTCTTCCTCCTTTTCCCTCTATCCTTCATCATTTTGGCTTTTTAGATTCAATAACTTATGCATGGATATCATCCTTAATGCTTATTGACTGTGAAATCTCTGTTTGTGATTCGTTACGCTTATTTCTCCCGTGACATTTATCTGGGTTATATGGTCCTCATATATTTAAATTATGTGCTCTCCCATGCAATATTATTTGTACTCTTTTTACTTCTTTTGTACTCTTTCAACTCTTAAATAAAAAAGATTTGAAATAAAAAAAAATTACAGTTTTTTTAGACGAATGTTGAGGCTTGCAAGGGATTCTGGGTAAAAAAAAACATCGATAGAGCCACGCAAGCCAACCCATTTTTGATTTCGCAAGGTGTCTAGTTTTCACAAATGTACACCGTTACTAGGTTTCCCTAGGTGCTGACTGAACTAGGTCCCAAAGTTCACAGTGAGGAACATTGTAAATAAATCGGTTAATATCCAGTGCAAAAATGTTATATGTCAATGTTGCATTCTGGTCTATTTCCAGTCACAGGAACTAGATCTATCCAGTGAGGTACCATTTATATCGAGGGACATGAGGGAATGTTGGATGGAATGAAGTTTGTGGCTGCCCACAGATTCCAGAGCTTTCCATCACATAAATGTGGGGAAAATGTGTTTTTAAACAGTTAGTGAGGTTCATAAGGAGTCCTTGTTTACTGAACCTGGTGAGAGCCACATACCTTACCCCATCCTGGATTCCCTCAGCTGTCTAGTTTTAAAAAATTTACATGTTTGATAGGTTTACATTGGTGCCGGCTGAACTAGGGCTCAAAATCCGGAGCAAGGCACATTATAAAAAAGAGGCTGTTTTCAGTGGAAAAATGTGATGTGAACACGTTGCTTTCTGGTCCGTTTCCTGTTGCGGGCGCTAGGCCTACCCACATAAGTAAAGTACCATTTTATCGAGAGACTTGGGTAAATGATGGGTGGAAATAATTTTGTGGCTCCACACTCCTTCCAAAACTTTCCATCACAGAATTATTAGGATTTTTGTTTGTTTTTTAAACAACGTTTGAGGTTTGCAAGAGGTTTTAGGTACTAGAACTTGGTGAAAGCCACATAAGGCACCACATCCTGGATTCCCAGGGTTTCTGGTTTTCAAAAGTGTACATGTTTGCTAGGTTTCCTTAGGTTCCAGTTGTGCTAGAGCCTAAAATCTAGATCTAGGAACATTTGTTTTTAAATGGTCAGTTTTCAGTGGAAAAATGTGATGGGTCCATGTTGCATTTTGTGTCTTTTTATTTTGTGGGCACTGAGACTACCGACACAAGTGAGGTACTATTTTAATCGGAAGACTTGGGAGAGTGCTGGGTGGAAGGATGTTTTTGGCTCCTTGCAGATTTCAGAACATTCAAACAAAGAAATGTGATGAAAATGTTTTTTTAGTCAAATTGTGAGGTTTGAAAGGGATTTTGGGTAAAAAAGTTGGATAGACCCACGCAAGTCAGTCCATCCTGAATTGCCCAGGATGCCTAGTTTTAAAAAATGTACACGCTTTTTATGTTTCCCTTGCAGCCTGAAGAGCTGGGGCCCAAAATCCACAGCTAGGCGCATTTAAAAAAAAGAGCCCGTTTTTAATTGAAAAATGTGATGGGTCCATGTCGTGTATCGGGACGCTTCGTATTGCGGGATCTAGTCTTAACCACACAAGTTCAGTACCATTTATATCAGAATACATAGTAGTAGAACAAGTACTTACTTCTAATTGTCTTTCCCTTCATTTGTGTCATCCAAATGTAAAACAGTGTGCAAAAAAGTAGTCATTTTGAAAAATGCCCTCAAATTAACATGCTAGTACTGGTACCCACAAATTCAGAGGTGGCGAAATAAACACTGCCTCTAAACTCCATATCTTCTTCCCATTTTGGAAATACATAGGTTTCTTTGATAGCTATGTTTCACTGTTTATATTTTACCAAATGAATTGTTGCATACTTGGTGCAAAATGAAAAACTATTGCAAGGTGCAGCTCAGTTATTGGCTCTGGGTACCTTTGGTTCTTGATGAACCTACAAGCCCTATATACTCCTGAAACAATTAGGGACCGGCAGATGTAACAGTGCATTGCTGTAAAAAATCCGCCAGAAGAAGTTTTTCAACTCAATTTCAATTTTTTTTATTTCAACTGTTACTTTCTATAGGAAAACCTTGAAGGATCAGAATTCTGTCTCCTTTTTCCGAAATGTATAGCTGTCCATGATCCATTTTTGTTTCTCATTCATGTCTACCACTAACTGGAAAGAGGCTAAAAGCACAAAAGAATTGACAAAATAAGTTATGTTCCAGTAAAGTACCAAAACTGTGTAGAAAAATTGGGTTTTCTGACAAAAGTCTACCTGTTCCTGGAACAATGAGTATTTTAGTACCACAGCCCCTTCATTGAAACCATCTGCATGGAAAAAAGAGATGCTTTCTTCTGTAGTAATTTTTCCCCCTTGTTTCCAAAAAAACCTAAACTTTTACTGTATGTTTTGCTAATTTCTAAGTCCCCTCCTAGGGAATCCACAAACCCTGGGCATCCTTAGGATCCTCAGGATGTTGGAAAAGGCCTAGCAGCAATGGGGTTAATGGTGACATAAACCTTTTTGCTCACCCTCTCTTACATATCTCCCCTCTAACTCTGTGGAGTGCAGTACACTTAGGTAGATTGACTTTTCCAATAGCTTTTAGAGAAACAAATTTAGACCTAGACTAAAAAGAAAAACAGTTTTATGAGGAGAAATACCAATTGTAGGAAAATGTGTGTAAGTTGGAGATATTTTAATATTAAGGTTGAAGTGAAGTGAGGGAAAGGATTTCTTATTCAGGCAGTAGAAGTGTTTGCCTGTAAAAATAGTTTTTTAAAGAGTACCTACTAATAATAGCTATTTGATATCGTCTTTATCTTTTCTTGTTTCTGACAAGCCCACCACTAGGCCCATGGACCAGACACATCCTCCGTACCCATTCCTGCTGGTGCTGCTAAGTCATGTTTATATTTCCTACTTTTCAACTATTATGCATAATGGTCTTCTGTATTTTCTATTTTCTCCATCTACTTTAGTTCTACTTTTACTACACATACCTGCTTCCTTGCATACGTTTATTTATATTTCATCATTTTCTACAGCTGATGTCCTCCTGTCAGTAACTGTTTTCCCTTACTTTGTTTGGTAACCTTTTACTAATCCCTCTTTAACATCTCTTGTGTTGTTGAAAGAAGATTGTTGGTAACTTTTAGAGGAATGTAGGCCTAAGAATTCACAACATGTTGGCTTACAGAAGGCTTTGTTGAGCAAACAGCCAATACTGCAGGTACACAGATGGTCATCATGGGTTCTAAAAGGATTTCATGCAAGGTTTCAAGGTGTTGGAATAGAGCAGCATGACACTATACTACCAATTCTATATGTCCTTTCCAGTTCCTTCTATCCCTTCATAGTTTTTCTGAATCATTTGTAGACATGTACCTCCATTATGAGTAAACATTATTATAATTTTATTTGGTATTTAAAATGTCAAGTAAATCTTTAAAATTGATACTCTTTAGATAGTAGATAGATAAAAATAACCTTACATTAGTGAGGTGTTGTGTTTGCAACTTGTTCATATGTTTACATGCATCTAAATATGTGTCCTATGTCTTTAACTAGATCTGTAAGCACTTCAGGCACCTGAGGAGAAGAACAGAGGTGACTATAACCATCCTATGGAAGGTTAAGGAGTGACGGTTGGGACAAGCAGTCAGTCACTTTCCTTTCTTAATGACAACTACTGCTTTTCTTAAGGTATTACCTTTCTTACAAGCCCAGTTAGAATCATTTGATAAAGTATTACATCCTCCTATGTTTCTGTCCCATCTTCTTTTGAATTAGTGCGCTGTGCACACTCACCTACCACATCACTCATTTTTTCTGTCCCAGCAGGCCAACAATTACATCCCATCCCAGCATGTGCCATATTTATCGCACAGTTTGTGCATAACTGACTACTTTTCATGTGTTCCATGGTCTACCTTACGTTAACCATGCAACTAAGCCTACTAGTACATGATGAGTCTGACTCTCAACAAGTCCATTGTCAAACATTCATATAGCCCAAGCCCACTAATGTTTGTAGCTTTCCTTACCTTTCACTTTAAAAAATATATATTTGGGGTGGAGGATGTAGTGAGGAACTCAGGAGGGAGCAAGATAAGAGCAATGCCCTTGGAATTTTGGATGACATGCCAGAAGCTGTGCTAAAAAGCAAAACATGCTGTCCACATCAATGGCTCCTTTTACAATGCACATACATAGTCAGTTAAATTGTGCAGCATACATTTATTGTGCCAAATCAAAGGCAATATATTGTTATTGCTTGTGAGCAAAATAATTTAATATTGGTAACAGTAACACACATTAAGTGTGTATTGCTAAAGTCATCTCTTAAACTCACTTCAACTTTTCATCATCCATTTTTTATTATGGTTGTGTTCTTGGATTAATTCCTACATCACTCTGCAACTACATTATGTGAAGTACTTTTGGGAACACTTGACCTTATGACCATGAATCACACCAAAAATATGTTGAATTGCCCCAGGTGACAGCAATGTTTATCTACTGTGAGACAGTATATAAACAAGTATTTGCATTGAATACTACAATTTATGTTCTTTTTTCCTTCTTAAGAACATTGAGCTACTCATTGCCCGGAGGCCAATTCCCAACAGGAGACATCCACTCAGCTGTGCCTCTAGAAAATGAAGGCAATTGTAGTGGAATCCTTGAGAAGAGAAGAGGAGGCAGCATCAGCCATCATTGCCTTGGGCCAGCAGCCAAAGGGACCCGAGCAATGGCATCACCTCTAGTGCAATTCCACTATCTCCCACATCCATTGCCTCCCACAATAAAATGTTTCAGGACCTGAATAAGGGCCAGTCGACCTTTTCAAGAGATGGGAGGCTGTGGAGGGCTAGTTTTATAGGGAGGGAGGCTGTAGGTCTCTTGTTGGAGGTGAGAACAGAAACAGTTGGGGACAGGGTAGTTGGACTATTAAGATTATTACTGTGCTGTTTTTAAGGGTGTGAGGTGGGGCAGTTGTGGGAGTAGAGGGTGGTATGGACAGGTTGGGAATGGTATATGTGTTGTTTTTCTGGTTCCTCGGGTGACAGAGTTGGTTAGTTGCAGAAGGAGAGGGTGGGAGTATATATGTTTTGTAATAAATCGTTAAGAGGTTTCTTACCTGTACCATCGCAAACCAAGAGTTACACTGTATACATCCCAAGGCAAAACACAAACCTACCTATGAGCAAAAAAAGCCCCCCACTCTTTATGGCTTGATCAGGCTGTGCTGCACCCATCAGTAGTAATCTTATACTACTTAATCACTGCCCTTGCCCTACCCTCTGTAACCAGAGACTACTCATGGGGTGGTCAACATGCACTAAAGCAACTTCACAAAGACTTCTTACATACATTTGTAGATTAAGTGATATCTGCTACCTCTCTCAATTGGCCCATATCAAATGGCCTTCTTAATGCTGGTGGTTGTAGCCCATTAATGACAGAGAAGACATTACAGGAAAAACGTTTTTTTTTTAATGAAAACCATGCTGGTGAAGTGAACTAGCCAAAGCATTCTTATTAAGCATCACCAACAACTGAACTAAAATGAAACTCAGAGTGAGTAGACAATTCAAGAATGAGACCTGCATGACACGACAACTACTAGCACCATACTGTTTGATTATTTACTAAAGTAAGCATAATGAAGCCCTCAAGCCCCAGGTATTGAGATACAGGACAAGCTCAATTCAGTAGAATCCATTGGTCATAGATTGTGTAGAAACATTATTATAAATATGTCTTTGCACTATGATGTCCCTTTCGTTCTTGGGTGGGAGGAGTGGGTCGGCTTGGTAACTACTTCCTATAACAGTTGGGGTCACTTTAACCACATCTGGCTTGCCAAGTGTGCATGTGTTTATGGTGGAAATTAACACAAACCTCAACTAATCACATTCAACCTGGGGGAAGAGGGTGAGGGGTTTTATGAATGGCTGGTTAGGGGAAATTAGGGCAAGGTGTGAAGTAGACAAAAACAACATTCATTAAATTGATGAGGCCCTCTGTTAAATGTGGAAGAATGGTGATAATTATGTTACCAAATGCAAACAGTCCTTCAACCCCCATGCTCCGAATTGATTTGTTACATAGGCTTAAAAATGCAAAATAGGGAGGACCCACACAGTTAAAAAAATTCTTGTGGTTAGGAAAAGAAAATTGATGCTATATACAAATGGAATGTGTGTCTCGTGGGCAAGGCTGAATTGCAAAGTGGAGCACAATGGAGCATTCTTTTTACACAATAGATGGCTTATGGAATGCAAAAGAAAATGTCAAATATTGGAGAATTAATGTAAGCAATGATCATCATGGTGCGTGAAGAGCAGGAGGATGGAAGATAGGCTGGTTCAGTGGTATGCCAGACATCAGAAGATTCAATTTCGTACCACCAATCCCAAGCAACTATTTGCATGTTCCTAGCTAATCACTGTAAAATTAACAACATTTTGCTGAGTACAGTCAAGCAGACTACAAGCCAACCAAATAATTAGAGTTTACCATTTGAGTCACTATTGTCCATTTTCCTAATTAACACACCTCTCTGAAGTGCACAGGGTAAGCCTTTCTGCGTCCTCTTGTTTTCCATTGAAGCAGATAGGCACTGGACCTTTATGTGGCTGTAGTCTATGGTAATTTAAGATTTCATCCAAAAGGGCTGGACTTGTTGCGTTGAGAAATAAAATATAAATATTTTAAGGATTAGTTTGCCTCTGTTAATAAACTGACTGGTTTCCGAAGACCCTAGAGTTGATGAACTTAAATTAATGAAAGGAACATGAAAGTATATATGTCAGAAAGTGGATTATTAGTGATGGTAAATATGCATCTACCATTGGCAATAATGCAACTTACACAATATAGGACTCAGAATAGGTCTCCAAAAATCATTCCAATGCTCAACTCTTGGTAAATTAGCGGTGAGCATGCAGTCTTAACTGTTGTTAGGGTAGAGAACATGCACCTTAGCACTGTTTAGCAGTGATAGGGTTCCCAGAGTCCTAAGTCCAACAAAAATATACGGTCAAAGTGGGAGGCAAAAGGGCAAAAAATGTAGGGGTAGACCTCCCTAAGGCTGACAAGTCCAACACCTGTTGTTGACTGTGGCTCCTGTTTCTGACTTTCCTGTGATGTTCCAGTTTGCAGCTGACACTATTTCATTTCAGATTCACTGCTCTCCATGACAGCAGTCATTGCAGTGCTGAGAGATGTGACACTAGGTTTGGTAGCGGTGCTATAGATGCATAAGTAATCCTCTCACTCTATTTCTGCCCAGAGAAGGGTGCAGCAAGTATATCACATTCCCTGAAAAATGAAGATATTTTTATGCCAGTGCTGACAACAAGCTTCTTCTTTACCGCCAGCCTTTTTCTTGGCAGGAGCCTACTTATTTTAGAAAATCTTCTTAGCACTAGCAGTTGGCACATAGCGTTAGTATCAGAAGCACTTAGCAGAGGGGGACTCAGGTGTCAATGTCAGCTAATTTGCAGACTTCTCTCCCTATCAGTTCTATGTGTGATGTCTTGTGCACCTGCAGGCAACAAAAAACTGTCAGAAAAAAGTGGGCAATCAGAATCTAGCCAATGTAACACAAGTGAAGAAATCATTACGATTGTCTCAATGGTTAAAAATAGTGTACCCACAAAACACATAAACTATGTTTCATATGACAACATTGCACAGAAAATTTTAGTTTGTGTTCCTCCAGAGCCAAGGGACGCCTATGGGATGCAGGAGGTGCAGAGCAAATACATTTAATAAACTATTTAATTATTTGCTGGTGTCCATCGAGGCCAATGGCATCGGAATCTTAAGGGAGGCAGGCAGGCAAAAATTAAAAAAGTAATATATAAAAAAATTCCCGGTGCCTCACCACAGCCCATGGAACTCCATAGGAGGCAAAAGGAATTGTGTTGCCCCCACCAGGGCCCATGGGAAATCCATGAGGAACAGAGGAGGCAGGCAAAAATGTAACTAATACGGTAAATATTTGCTGTTCATCCTTCAGGGACCATATAACTTCTATCGGAGGCAGGCAGAATATTGAATGCACAAAACATTAGAAAATTACTGATGTCCATTCAGGGCCCATGGAGACTTAATAGGAGGGAGAAGGAGGCAGGTAAAATAGCAAAATACATTAAATAATTTCTGATGCCCATCTAGAACACATGAATATTCTATGGGGAGCAAGGGAAGGCAGGTAAAAATACCAAATAATACATTAAATAATTGCGAGCGCCCCTCCAGTGCCCATGGGTGCTCAATCAAAGGAAGGGGAAGACAGGCAAAAATAGAAAAATTACATTAAGTAGTTGCTAGTGTTCCTTCTGTGCCCGTAGTGGCTCACTAGATGGGAGGCAGGCAAAAAATGAAAAAAATGAATAAAAACTCTGTACTTCAATCAACCATAAGCACACATTAATATAGCCAGAAAAAATAAAAAATGAAAAAAATGTCAGTGGCCTTTTCTATCAATGTTCCTAGAAAATGACTTGAAGAAAATATACACTGAAACACACACTGTCTGCACAAAATGATGGAAAGTTGCTTGTGGAGGCACAGAAACCCAAGTCTAAATGCCCACCAAACACACACACTCCCCGATGGCTTCACCAGATGGTTGCCACAGCATGGCCAGCAAAGGAGACAGGGAAAATAAAAAAAGACAATTATCCTGTCCTGCTTGGAGCACCTCCCCCTAAATGAAGGTAAAGGATAGCGAACATATAATTTACTCAACTGCCCTGTACTCACCAACTTTAAATCGGCAATGCCAAAAATGTAAGTTAAATTAAATTAAAATAATTCCCATCAACCGTACATCAACGAGGACACACTTACACAAACTCACAAAAAATGGTGGGTAAACACATGGGAAAGAAGAAGTAGCGGAGAACAAAATGCCCTTTACTTCAGGAGCCACCCTAACCTTAGCAACCAACAGGCACATAAATACTAAAACATACCATAGATTTTATATTTAATACAAGCCCTCCTACCTCAACCTCGCAACTGGTTTGCAAAAACATATAGCACAGCAGCAGTGAGAATGTAAAAAATAAATCAAAATACATCCAAGGTCAAGTGCAGGGTGGACTAGACCCCAAATAGTAAAACAAAATCACAGTAAAATAATAAACAAATCAGTACAAAGGTCACACACAAAAACACATAAGAGGAAGGGGCAAATGTGTATTTCACCCCAATTCTCCACCATCAAAAATCTTTTAAGGTTTTCCTTTGAAAAGAAAAGGTAAGCCACACATTACCCCCCCTAGATTAAACAGTAACAGCCACATGCATCATTGTAGGAATTTGCGATTCCTAAATTGCAAAAATTAAGGAATCGCAATTTCGGAATCGCAAATTCCTATGCATCACGAAATCGCAAAACTTTTAGCGATTTCTTAATTTTCCTTATTTGCGATTCCTTAATTGCGAATCGCAAATAAGGAAACGCTTTACATTGATTCCTATGGGCCTAGAGGCCCATAGGAATCAATGGGAAGGCATTCTCATTTTGCGAATTCGCAATTAAGGAATCGCAAAATGAGAATGCAATTTCAAGGGTGCAGGGGGGGTCCAAAGGACCCCCCCTGCACCCTTGGAATGTCACGTAAGTACATTTTACTCACACACATGTTCCAAGGGCATGTGTGTGTGTAACATGTAAGTTTCAAAAATGCATTTATTTGCATTTTTGAAACTTTTCGCAAATTACCATGAAGGTTTACTTCATGGTAATTTTTCCCTTCAAAATTGCGAATTCGCAAATTAAAATTATTCATGCATAGCATTTAAGAAATCGCAAAATTTGCGATTCCTTAAATGTTATTGCAATTTGAGAAATCGCAAAAAATTGCGAATTCTTAAATTGCGATACATGAGAAATAAATGATGCATCCCAAAAATGGATTTTGGAATCGCAAACGGCCGAATTTTGCGATTCGCACCGTTTGTGATTCCAAAATTGCTTGATGCATGTGCCTGTAAGTTCCCCAACAACAAAGATCAAAATATTTTTTTTTAAAAAGGAACATAAAAAACAGCAAACGTTTTCCAAAGTGCTGCATTGAAAATACGTGATTTATCCCAAACAGTTAAAAATCCAAGGGTATAGAGGCAGCAGATATTACAACCAAAGAGTTTTATGTTTTCCCTCCAAAATCCAAATTCAATGTGACCAAGGGCTGGACAAAGCAGAGGGAGGAGTCCTCAGGACAGAAAGAGGTTGCTACTAATGGCACAGTAGCCTCTTACCCCAGATGCATCAAGCATCCATTTTGCGATTCCTTATTAGCGAAAAATAACGATTCGCTAATAAGGAATAGCAAAATGCTATGCAAGAAGAACTCGCTTAAAAAAATAGCGATTTCCTAAAATTCCTTAATAGCGACTCGCAAATTTCGAGTCGCAATTAAGAAATACTTCCCCATTCATTCCTATGGGTCTAGAGCAGAGGTCTTCAAACTTTTTGATGCCGAGACCCCCTTGTAAAACCTTTTTAGGGGTAAGGACCCCCTTCTGACAAAAGTTTCTAGAAACTGGTACTCCTCATCATCATCTTTTGACAACCATAAATGCGCCTGTTAGACCTCATCACATCCATCCATCATTCATCCACCCACACTTTCACACATCCATCCATCCATCCTTCCATCCATCCATCCATCCTTCATCCAGCCACCCTTTCATCTTTCCATCCATACATCCATCCTTTACCCATCCACCCTTCCATCCATCCACCCATCATTCATCCACCCACCTTTTCACACATCCATCCATCATTCATCCATGCAACCTTTTATCCATCCATACATCCATCCACCCTTTCATCCTCCCATCCATACATGCATCCTTAATTCATCCACCCTTTCATCCATACATCCACCCACCCATCATTCATCCTCCCACCTTTTCACACATCCATCCATGCATCATTCATCCATGCAACCTTTTATCCATCCATCCATACATCCATCCATCCACCCTTTCATCCTTACATCCATACATCTATCCTTCATCCGTCTATTCTTCACCTTCCTTACATCCATACATCCATCCTTCATCCATCCACCCTTTCATCCTTCCATTCATACATCCATCCTTTACCCAATCACCCTTCCATCCATCCACCCATCATTCATCCACCCACATTTTTACACATCCATCCATCATTCATCCATGCAACCTTTTATCCATCCATCCATCCCTCCACCCTTTCATCCTCCCATTCATACATCTATCCATCATCCATCCACCCTTTCATCCATCCACCCACCCAACCTTTCATCCATCCATCCACCCATCATTTATCCCCCCACCTTTTCACACATCCATCCATGTATCATTCATCCATGCAATCTTTTATCCATCCATACATCCATTCTTCATTCACCCACCCTTTCATCCATCCACCCATCATTCTTCCCCCACCTTTTCACACATCCATCCATCCATCATTCATCCATGCAACCTTTTATCCATCCATCCATCCCTCCACCCTTTCATCCTCCCATTCATACATCTATCCATCATCCATCCACCCTTTCATCCACCCACCCACCCAACCTTTCATCCATCCATCCACCCATCATTTATCCCCCCACCTTTTCACACATCCATCCATGCATCATTCATCCATGCAACCTTTTATCCATCCATACATCCATACATCCTCCGTCCACACTTTCATCCTTCCTTCCATCCATCCACCCTTTCATCCATCCATCCACCCTTCATCCGTCCACCCTTTCATCCTTACATCCATACATTTATCCTTCATCCATCTATCCTTCACCCATCCAACCTTTCATCCTTACATCCATACATCCATCCTTCATCCACCCACCCTTTCATCCTTCCATCCATACATCCATCCTTTACCCATCCACCCTTCCATCCACCCATCATTCATCCACCCACCTTTTCACACATCCATCCATCATTCATCCATGCAACCTTTTATCCATACATACATCCATCCACCCATTCATCCTCCCATCCATACATCGATCCATCATCCATCCACCCTTTCATCTATCCACCCACCCACCCTTTCATCCATCCACCCACCCTTTCATTCATCCACCCATCATTCATCCCCCCACCTTTTCACACATCCATCCATGCATCATTCATCCATGCAATCTTTTATCCATCCATACATCCATCGTTCATCCATCCACCCTTCCATCCATCCATTCACCCATCATTCATCCACCCATCTTTTCACACATCCATCCATCCATCATTCATCCATGCAATCTTTTATCCATCTATACATCCTTCATCCAGCTACCCTTTCATCCTTCCTTCACCCTTTCATCCATCCACCCTTTCATCCATCCACCCTTTCATCCACCCTTTAATCCACCCATTCATCATTCATCCACTCACCTTTTCACACATCCATCCATCCTTCATCCTTACATCCATCCATCCACCCATCATTCATTCACCCACCTTTTCTGTGCCTTTCTCATGGGGGAGTGGGGGGGTGGGGGGGGGGGGGTCAGTATCTCTCTGCGTGTTTTTCCTTCTTTCCCGATCATGGGAGGGCATCTCTGTGCCTCCCTGCTTGGGGCGGGGATGTGTCACGGGACCCACAGCTCCAGGCGCGCAATATCCATTGACCTCAAAGGGCAGGCTACAACTACAGCCTGCTCCCCCAGCCCCCCTCCCCCACTTCCCCCAGCTCGAAATGGCTTCAGGGACACGCACAGCCACACCCGAGTACTTGACAAGTCTTTTACTTGTTAATGAGGCTTCGATGTTTTTCACACCTCGAGCCATGAGCACCCTCATCAGCCCAAGCCAGGGACAGAATCTGCGACCCCCTTCAAAGGACTCCACGACCCCCCTGGGGGTCGCGCCCCACAGATTGAAAACCTCTGGTCTAGAGGCCCACAGGAATAAATGGGAAGACAATCTCAATTTGCGATTCTCAATTAGAGAATCGCAAATTGAGTTTGCAATTTCAAGGGTGACAGGGTGTCAAAAGGACACCCTGTTGCACCCCTGAAATCTGCATATGGGTATGCTAAGGGCATGTTTGTGTGTAAAATAGAACTTTGAAAAATGCACTTTAGTGCATTTTTCAAAGTTTTTGCAAATTACCATGAAGTTCAACTTTGTGGTAATTTGCGACCCCTATTAGCGAAATCCCTAATTTTTTAACTTTAATGAATTGCATTTAAGGAATCTCAATTTGAGATTCCTTAAATGCAAGTAATAGCAATTTTGCGATTTCTTTAATTGCGATTTTTGCATTTGGGATGATGCATCCCAAATGCAAAAAATACAGGTCGCAAAGGGGCAGATTCTGAAAATCTGCCCCTTTGCAAACGGTTTTTGGCTTGATGCATCTAAGCCTTGATCCCTATGATACATCTATTCTCTTTAAAAAAAAAAGAGAACAAAAATTGTAGCTTGTGCTAAAAACAAATATCCAAACTGACAATTTAGGAAAAATATCTACTTGAAATTGCATTTCAAGTTGATTGTCAAGCTGCTCGAGTAAAGAATCTACCCGAAATACTTACCGGCAACCATCAGTGTTAAAGAACTACTGCTCATGTTCAATTGACCACTGAATGTATTGATAGCGTTCACCAAAATAAGATGAACACATGCAGTTGAGATTTTGTGTGGTTTTAGTGCTTCCTGCTGTCTGATTTTCTAGAACAATAGAATTTGTTATGCGACGTGGCGCTATGACATTAACTTCAGTATGTACATGTCACAAGAGTAGGGCAAACTTACCAAATTACTCCAATTACGCTGGCTAATTAAAAATCCTTCCAGGTCTAAATTTGTGATAACATTTCCTCTGTCCTTAATATTGTGTCTGCCCTGCAACTAAAGAATAACTTGAGATTTGAACATAAATTAGATCGTCTGGTAGAGAGGGTTTCAAATCCCTGCAGTACTGCTCCTGTCTAGGTATGCGCATTTATTTCACATAGTAACCCACTGGAAAACATTTATACATTTTAAATGGAGTTACAAATATAAATATTTCTGTATTCACTATAGACATAAATTCAATCAAAAAATCTTTAGTTCATTACTACTGACTGAGTGATGCTGCCATGCGTCAACTTTGAGGTTGGTTGTGGCACTGCCTCTGAAACACCCCTGAGGAAGGCATGATGTTGCAATGGGGGAGGGAGACATTGATCCTCTCAGGCATCACAAATCTGGCTGCTGTGATGTGGCCGTGTTGCAGGACACTGTGTGGTCACATTTTAGACATAGAGTGGCAATATGGACACACAACTAAAAGATGAGAATTGCTGCTACCATGTGTCAGGTTTGATGTGAGGATGCACAATAAGGGTATTAGTTGAGAAGGATTTTGAGGCTGATATGTGGTGGAGGGAAAGAGTGGGACTGATTGTTCTGCATGAGTGCAAGAGGGGAAGTAAGGTGATTTAATGAGTCCATCAGAAAGTAGCACAGCAATTCCCTGCAAAGTGGATTGTGAATGTGCAAATATAACATGGAAGGAAGAGCGTGTGGAAATGTAAGGGTTGTTAGTAGAGATATAAGGGGGTTGTGGAATCACAAAACAAGGAAAGGAAGTTCACCTTAGATGTCACAGAGCTCTGGTGTGGACTTAACCTATCAATAGTGACATGAAAAGGAGCATCATTTTAAAATCGGTGGAGAATAATTGAGTACTAGATGGAGAAAGGAGTGCAATGGCATACTATAAATTAAGAGGCAATGAGCTGTGATTTAGGATGGATAGTAGAATATGATGTTATGTTATGTTCTGTTATGTTATGTTATGTTAACCCATCCTATATAGCGCGCAGCTGCCTCAGCAAAGAGGCATCCTGGAGCTGCTAGCAGTGTGGCAATGGAGCTAGAGCCTAAGCCTGAGGGAAGAGATATGTTTTAATTGCGTTCCGAAAAGACAGATAGTTGTCCAGACTGGGAATCTGTAAGGGAAGGGAGTTCCAGAGTTTAGCCGCTAGGCTGCGGAAGGAACGCCCCCCAGCACGCAACCTTTTTACTCTGGGAACAGTGACCAAGTATTGCCCCATCAAGCGCAGTTGGTGCGTAGCAACGTAGGGCATCAACAAATTGGCCAGAATACCAGGAGAGGAGAGTTTCAGAATTTTAAAGGCCATGCAGACGGCCTTAACTTCAATTTGCTTAGCCACTGGCAGCCAATGCAACTGACCTATGGTGTCAGCTGTCGGGCAGCTTCTAGAAGGCCCAAGCAGGGCTCAGACTGCCGTGTTTTGGACCCTCTGTAGTTGCAAGACCTCTGCTTTGTTTGCCCCCAGGTACAGTGTACTGGTGTAGTCCAACCTTGACAAAATAGACACCTGGACTATGATTTGCCGGGTGGATGGGTTGAAGAACCCCAACAGAGGTTTCATCCCCCATAGTAGGCCAAAACAGGTTCCTGCCACTCTCTTAGTATGGTCCTGAAAGCAGAGGGGTGAGCCCATCCACACCCCTAGATTTTTTACCACCGACTTTTGGGTGGGTGAACTCCCAAGGGTAGTAGGCTACCATCGTTCACCCCATAGCTCAGTGACTTTCCACACCAGCAACACCTCAGACTTATTAGTGTTACGCTGGAGGCAGTTGGCGGTCATCCCATCCGCGGCTGCCGCCAGGCCGCTCTTAATGTGAGCGCAACCTGCGTGGAGTCATCTGAGAGAGCCACCACCAACTGAGTGTCATCAGCATAAGAGACAATGGCGAGACCTCTGTCCCTGGCCACCACAGCCAGCGGGTTTACATACAGATTGAATAGTACGGGGCTCAGGGCAGAGCTCTGTGGCACACCCTGTCTGATAGACTGGACACAGGAGAGATGAGGAGGGGCTGTTACTTGGAATGTTCTCTCAGAGAGGAAAGATCTAAACCATTCCAGAGCTGAGCAGACAACACCAGCCTCCTCCAGCCGATGTAGTAGAATCTGGTGGGAGACCGCATCGAACGCAGCACTTAGATCTAACAGTATCAGTGTTGCGGTGTGCCCTGCATCTAGAACTGTCCGTAGATGTTCAGTCACTGCTAAGAGTGCTATCTTCGTGCTGTGACCCAGACGAAAGCCATACTGCAAGGGATCCAGTGAGTCATTGTTGTTCAAAAATTCCTTTAGGATGGTGTTAATATGAGCCTTGGCAATCTTGGCTGACCACGGTAGGAAGGATATAGGGCGGAGGTTTTCCAATTTAGCGGAGTCCAATGTGGGTTTCTTAAGTAAGGGGACCACCCTTGCCTGCTTCCACAATGTCTCAAGAAAGAGGTGACTAATGGTAGAGACAAAGAAAGAGAGAAAGGAGCCTGAATAAAGCGATAGAGATCTCATGGCACGAGGTGGAATTTGCAATGTCAGTAGGGCTAGAAGGAGATTTAGGAATTCATTTCATAATAATTGAGGTATTGTCATAGCAGGAACATCTCCATTCTGAAACCAATAAAACACACACTCTGCCATCTACTCATAGATAAAGAGCCCTGGATAATCATGTGAACTAATAAACACACTCGAAGATGTCACAACATTAGTAGATTTGATGTGAGTTTCAACACACCGTCCTGGCCAAACAAGTTGCTTGTCATATCATGAGAATTCAGGGAGTTGAGCGAATGCTCAATCAATGCTGAAATAACAAGTAAAGAAAGTTACAAATTCAGACATGTCTGTCACTCACGAGATACCATAATCAATGAAGAACTGTTTGGACTCATTTAAAGGAGCTGAACAAACATCCCCATCTGGTCCTCACAAGGAATCTGCTGGTTTATTGTCAGCAAACTGCAAAACTGAGGGACTGTCTTGGAATATCACTTATGGTCTTCAAGCATCTGCAAATGCTCAGCCAAAGTATCAGCTGTGGAGGCCACTACTTTCAAAAGTGATAGGGATAGAGGCTAGATGCACTTTAGAGCTCACTGGCACCTCTCCCTTTGCAATTAGCGCAGTTGTTGAGACGATAAGGTCTGCATTCGCTGGCAGTCAGTCATCTGTCTAAGGACCATGATGTGACTCTAAGCTTTAACCTTTGGTTTGTTCATTGATTATATACATCAGCATACATTTAACAAAGATACTGATTCTTATAAGGTATTATATTAAATGCCATATTTACAAAGTTTTCATGCAATGCAGAGCAGCAAACACATTTGCTGGGCTTTTTTGTGCAAGCCGGAAAAGATAATCCATATCCACATCTACTATGGCGGGGCAGCTACTGTGCCATCGCCTCTACTGGTGAACAAGTAGGCTGCCTTGCGGGACACATAACTTTGGACAGTAGCTCCGAAGTGAGTGTATGGTGTCTAGCATACAACTTGTATTGGAAGCATACACTTCCAATATAAAGTCCTATGCCTGGACAAACTGAGAAGATTCAAATGCACTGGATTATACTAGGCAGTGTTGCACACATGCAAGGTGTGGTTGGTTTTGAGAGAAAAAACACCTTTACCCTTGTTATCGCCAGCTTCAAGGAGGAGCAAATGCCAGCCTGCCTTTCCTAGTTGATTGGACCTCACTTCAAAACCCATGGGTATTTGCATTGATCCGCCCAGCAACGCCCCAGGAATGCCCTAATAATGCCTCATTAATGCAAATCACTTCAAGTGAGCTATTGCAATATGGAAAGGGTGCTTTTCATGAAAAAATACATCTTTTGCACTAGGTAGTAAATAACCTTGCAAAACGTTATGTTGTGTTGTGTCTATTGGCACTGCTTCGCATGGGTACAAAGCTTAGGTACATCTGGGCATACATGTATAATTTAGAATGAGCATGACGACTCCATTAGCATTTCTCTACCAAAGTTATAAACTGTAAAGTGTTGGCTATACATGAAAGATACACATTTGGATAGTGCTTAAATTGTAAAAAGTGAAGTGCAGGAACCAAATATTTTGATCAGAAGCCGTCTGCCATCACTATCTAAGGTTAGGATGCAGAATACTAAGGCTGCATAGTCTTCATTCCACATCATGCCTCTTTAATCCACCGCCAGACACACCCTGCTTATTATGTCACTCTTGCCGATTCCTTGTTGTCCCTGCTTTCTCCCTTTGTCACTGTCTATTTGCCTTTTATTCATTCTGCCATATATGTTTTTCTCACTTTTGCTCTAGAGCAAAGTCTGTTGAGGAAAAATAAGTGCAGATTTCCAAAAATAAGTGCAGGTGACTGAGGTGAGCCCCACCTGCAGCCACCGACACAAATTATTATTCATTGGAGAGCAGCGTTCAGAGGGTGTCTGAGTGGCCTTTCTGGAGGGAGATGGGCACTCATTATCTCCCGTATAGCAGCAACAGGTAGAGGTGTCACTCCCTTTTCTTTCGCTGGGCCTCTGGAAGGGTTGAGATTTTGATCAATACCTTATCACTATCGATCTAAAACCCCGGTCTGGCCGACTGAATCTTTATTGCCTGTCATTGAGGAAAGAAAGTGCATCTGTTACCAAGCTAGTTCCCCCATTAAAGGACTCTGCTTCAAAGGACCACAAACAACTTCTAGCTTTCAAAGATTTATTATAAGTTGCAAGTACAAGCATCTCAAGATGAGATTCACCAAATACACGGGCCCAACTACGTACACGTGTTCTCTGAAAGCTCTCAGACGAACAACGGAAACTATCAATACTAGTTCTAAAAACAATAGTGCCGTAAGCATAGACACATATTGAAATCTATCACTCATTACAGGCGGAAGGAAGATACAGGTTAGGCTTTCCCTACCCTGCTCTAGATGGTATCCCTACTTAACCAGGTCTCAACCTATCAAAGGTGTCAGCAGTGAATGACTCCCAAAGGAAGCCACCCACTCTCGAACTCTTGGTGAAAACCTATAGTTCTCCAGTCATGACCCCTCTCTGCCTACCCATCCGCTCTCTAAAGGATCCTCAGGCGTCTGCTCTAACTCCACCCAGGGGTGCTATCCCTAATACAAAAATCCAACAACATTTAGGACGCCCCTCGTGAGACGCCCCTCACGTGATGTAGCTTCTGGCTGTTTCCATGATGAGGCCTTGTGGTTAGAGTCGACCTTGCTTCTCAGACTCGTCTCCGGCCCGCTGATACCCCTTAAACATTCCGGAACCCTCCTCCATGTCTGGTCCATTTCTTGAACAAGCTTCTATTCATTATATTAATAATTGAATACCCCCTTTTCTCTTCCAGACAGACATCTGCAGCCTAATCCCAATTCTCATGGTTTTCCAACCGCATTGCAACATTCTTCGACCCAAACTAATACGTATAAATCAACATTTAAAGCTTTCCAGCTCTACTACATTTTATAGCATTCAACTTCTTCTTTAATTATTAGCATGTTAGTACTCATATTCTACTGATTTCGGTAAACACGTCTATAAATCAAAAAGCCTACTCATTAATACTAAACATTAGTGCAATCCATATTGTGCATTTTAATCGCCTTCCCCCTCCCGCCTTGCTCAGGCCCTGAGGCCTACCACATTTCAACGTTTCCGTATGCCATCTTACATTTAGCAGCTACACAACATGGATTCAGGAATAATCACGCTTAATAAAAGCTTATTACTTCACACATTTCTGTATTAGTTCCACTTCTATTTAAACTTCTATATTAACTACACATTTTAGAATATAACTTTGGATACTATCAGCACTCATGGCATTTCTCTTCATGATTTGTGCTTACTACTTGTAAGTGTGATGTATTTCTACATTTTGGTCAGTTTGCGCTCTCTCAGTTCCCCCCTTTGATGACCTCTCGGGGTCATCATTAATATTCAAACTGCAGTGATTGCTAGCATAACTCGTTTCTGTGTTTCCAGAGCCCTCAGACTCCGGTACTGACTATCTTGTATGGCAGCCAATCTCTGCAGCTGTTTTCTCCGAGCCCTCTCTGACCTTCTTGATCTGTACCATTTGAATACCCTCACCAATCCCCACAACACGATCCCACAGATCAATATTATGATGATAGGTTTCAGTATTTTCCACACAAAGCTTTTGCCTAAGGTGGTGAGCCAACCTCCTGCGTCACTTATCCCCTGGCCCACCTTTTCCCAGACATTTTCTCTGCTCAAGTCTTCGATCTCCTTGTGAATATCAGTTATGTTCCTAATAACCTTTTCAAGGGGCTTCGAATTGTCTGGAATGTAAGTACAACATTCTTGGACCTTCAAAGCCTTACAGACTCCGCCCTCTTTTGCTAATAGGACATCTAAGGCAAGACGGTTCTGAAGAACCATAGCCCTTATCGATTGCATCTCTCCTTCTACCAGCATTAAGGACTGAGCAGTACTGGCAGACAACCTGTCTACGACTGTTGCTAGCCGTCTAATTTTAACATCATTAAGAATTAATCCTAGGAAAGGGAACACAGCTCCAAAGACATCTCCAACCATTTCTACACCTCCTACATCTCTCCTTCCCCTCGATGATGTCTTGCCCTCGATGATCTCTAAGTCCTGGGCATGGTATATTTTAGGGAAGATAATTGCCAAGTAACATGAGCCATACCAATTATCGGGCAGCTTCACGTAGGCATTTCTTCCACATACGAAATATACATTTGGAATCACTTGCATTCCCTTCAGGAAGTCCTTGGTGTAATACTCTAGATTGAAAGCATGTTCACAGCTAACTTCTCCCACGTATACATTTTCATAATACGTTTTGGCTCTGTGAAGACATAACTTTCCTCTCTGCGTTCTATCTAAAGCTATTGGACCACTACTACCCTTTCTTTTGTGCACCCTTTCTTCATCGGTCCAATCTGTTTTTCCTTGTCCTGATTTTTTCAAAATCTTTTGTCTCCTATTCCGATCATCCACCTGCCCTATGAACTTTTTCTCGACCTCTGACACCTTGCATGTCAGGTTATTTCTGCGGGCATGTGAAGTATCTAGAGTAATCCAAGGAATGAAAAACTTTGCCAACCTGTCTTCGCTCTTCCAGTAGTCCCATTTATTCATCTGTTTATAATTTGGGACTTCTGGCAACACTGAGTCATAATTGGAGAAATAGTATTCAAAACTATCTCTCCCATAAAATATACTAAGCAATAAGCTACATGTAATGCCATATGTCAGCGGGAGGTGATGATAACGAATGCCTTCATCTACAGACGCCGGCAACTGCATGCAGACATAGCAGTCCTTGACCTCCATGGCATCGACATATTCATACAATAATTTTGCATAAGCATTTGACCTAAAGTCACCTTGGGACTCATCTACGTGTAACCTGCGAGCTTCTGCAGCTAATAACGCTTTCTCTTGTGTGTTCTCCCCTTTCCCACCAGCAACGACGGGTGTAAGCGCCTCTACAGATTTCACATCAGTTACCTTTGCCTCTTCCTCACGTCCCTTTACATAGGAGACAGTCACTACTAAAGCTATTAATATTATCACTCCTACTATTAGTGTACCTATTATACATTTTGCTCTGCGGTTCTGGGTACCAGCCTCCATTTCGTCAGATAGTGTGGCTCTCTCGTAACTCTGCACAAAGTTCCTTTCTTTCTTTCTTTCCTTTACAGTCTCTTTACTCCTTTTATCTTGAGAACCACGCAACTGGATGCTGACAACCTTTTCCGCCAAAGTTCTTTTTAGTTCAATATAGACAACCCTAGCCCTTCTCCATCCACTCAGGGAAAGTCCCTAAGATTCTCTGCTTCCTAGGCGCTAGGTAATCTTCTTTTCTTCACGCTTATTTACAAAGTCTTTTAAGCATCCACTATCAGGCGCTCGCCTGCAGCTTCGACAGCAAAATTCAATATTTCCAGACGAAGATTGTGCTCTTCTGCAGCTGATATCTTTGAACCAAAATCAGGGAATTGCAATTCTGTGAGAAACATGTCCTTTATCTTGCTGAGGCGGGGAGGACGGGGGAGCATAAATGTCAGTGACCCTTCTTGTTCGACACCGGGCACTAACAATCTTATCTCCACTGTTACGATGGGCTCAGAACTGGACACCACCACCGCTCTGATCCTCCCCGTCACTGGTTTCGAAGCCATCTGTCGCCAGATATGTCCACTCAGGGGTGGAGTATCTTCTGTTAGGCACACGTACTCTTCTTGACCTCCTCAACTCTGGTGCTCCAGCGCCCTGAGCACCGTCTTCTGGGTCCGAGTCTTCTGATATTGGAGGAAGGGTTCTCTCCAGAGTTGACCTTAGGCTCGAGCTCCTTCTCTGCGGCCAATCAGCTTCTCCGCGTACCCTTCTACTCCGTCTTCTTCTCGTTGGTTCACGCTCTCTGTCAGACCTGTCAGTGTCTGACTCGTACTCCCAGCTACTTTCCCCTTCAGTAGCGTCGTCTGTTTCGCTGTTGTACTGACCGTCCTCAGCTTGGTCAGACTCGTTCCCTGCTTCCGCTGGCACCTCTACAGCTTGGCTAGCCCCCTCTATGGCTTCTCGGTCCGCTGCTGGACGTCTATCCGAGAGAGGAGCTGTTTCTATCAGAGGTGCTGGAACTCTCCGCGTATGCGACGCGTGGATCCAATTGGGCAGGCCTCCCACTTTCACGGCTGTGTTTGTGGTCAGGATGATCTGAAAGGGCCCACGCCAACGAACATCCAAGCAGCTGCTTCTCACGTGCTTCTTCACCAGGACCCAGTCCCCAGGAAGCAAGTCATGACAAGGGTCCTGGCACGATGGTACCTCGGCAGCCTGCACCTGAAGGGACACAGAATGAATGGCGTCAGACAGCCCCTTACAATAGTCCAGGATCATATCATCTGTGATGCTAATCAATGCAGCAGTTGGGACAGAAGGTAACCTCATTGCTCTTCCCATCAGTACCTCATGAGGAGACAAACCAGTTCTCCTATCCGGGGTACTACGGAGGCTCATAAGGACCAATGGCAGCGCATCAGGCCAACTCAAGGATGTTGATGAACACACCTTCGCAATTCTGGCCTTGATGGTGCCATTTATTTGCTCCACAATTCCTGAAGCCTCTGGTCGATAACTGCAATGCAGTTTTTGGTCTATATTCAAAGCTGCACAAATCATTTTCACAAGCGAGCTGTTGAAATGCGTTCCCCTATCTGATTCCAAAGAGGCCGGCACCCCGAAGCGCGGGATAAGCTCCCTGAGCAATATCTTAGCTACTGTGAGGGTGTCGCACCTGCGTGTAGGATATGCCTCAACCCATCTGGAGAAAACGCAAACAACCACCAGGATATAACGGAGGCGGCTGCACCTTGGCATTTCAATAAAATCTATCTGCATTCGGTTGAATGGACCTCCTGACCTCCCTATGTGGCTCAGTGCAACTGGTGTCTTCTTCCCTACATTCAACTGCTGGCACGTCACACAACGCTGGCACACTGCTTCGGCTGCTACTCTGAACTTGGGGTTGTACCAGGTCTGTCTAAACACTCTCAGCATAGCATCTCTTCCTAGGTGGACAGGACCATGTATTTGTCGGGCCATTGGGCTCACCATCTCGTTGGGCAACACTGCTCTGCCATCTGCTGAAACCCAGAAATGGGCCTCCCCCACTACACATCCTGCCTTTTGCCATGTTTCCTTTTCACAGTCAGGAGCATTTTCCTGCATCTCCTTCAGTTCGTCCCAAGTATCAACAGTTTCCAATATCATAGCTAATTCAGTCCTTACATTTATTCCACCCACTTCCACCTCGGTGAAAGAGTACCCTGTTTCCGCGCAATACCGTGCGACTTCGTCGGCATACCTATTGCCTTGTGACACGAAGTCCATATTTCTGGTATGTGCGGTGCATTTCACAACTGCGATACCTGCTGGACATTGCAATGCCTCTAACAACAGGCGCACAAACTCTCCATTGCGAATGGGAGAGCCTGAAGAGGTCATGAACCCTCTTTGAGACCACAACTGCCCGTAATCATGAACTACCCCGTAACCATATTGACTGTCAGTGTATATGGTGACTCGGATTTGACTGCTTGCCAGGCAGGCACGCGTCAGGGCAATAATCTCGGCTACCTGAGCGGAGTGTACTCCTTCCAGGCATCCAGCTTCCACTACTCCAGTAATTGTACAAACAGCGTAAGCTGCTCTTAACTGCCCAACTTCGTCTCTTACACATGAGCCATCGACAAAGAAAATTTCATCGGGGTCGGTCAGTGGCTCATCTACGATGTCGGGTCTTGGTTTGGTGCATAGTTCAGTCACATCGAGGCAGTCATGGTCTGTACATTCTTCATCATCCTCAATATCATTTGGAAGTGGCATTAGGGTAGCAGGATTTAAAACAGAGCATCTCCTGAGGGTCACGTTCTCTGCAGCAAGAATGACTTGCTCATAGCGCGTGAGCCTGCTATTCGTCAGATGCTGAGTTTTAGTCCTGGTCATCAATAATTCAACAGAATGGGGCACATGCACCTCTAACGGATGCCCCATAACAATATTCTCACACCTCTCAATGCTGACACCTGTTGCAGCAACGGATTTGAGACATCCGGGCAACGCTGCGGCTACTGGGTCTAGAGTAGCCGAGAAATATGCGACTGGTCTACGGGCATTCCCATGGATTTGGACTAACACAGACAGCGCACATCCCTCTCTCTCACAGCAGTAGAGCAAGAATGGTTTATCGTAATCTGGCATTCCCAGAGCCGGAGCACGACACAAGTCCTCTCTCAGCTGCAGGAATGCCATCAAACAGTCTTTGTCCCATGGTACCGGATCACTCACCTCCTTGTGCGTCAGTTTTTGTAAGGGCTTTGCTTTCAGTGAAAAGTTTGCGATCCACTGTCGGCAATATCCCACCATTCCTAGAAACATCCTGACTTCTCTCTGCGTTTTAGGCGCATTCATCTTCATGATGGCCTCTATCCTGTCTGGTGACACCTTCCGTTTCCCCTTCTCAATTCTGTGTCCCAAGTACTGTACCTCCGTCAGGCAGTACTGCAATTTTCCCGGGGACACCTTATGCCCATTTTCGGCTAGATGGTTTAACAAAGCAATAGAGTCTTCCCTGCAAGCTTCCTCTGTCTCTGACGCCACAAGGAGGTCGTCTATGTACTGGACCAGAACTGACCTCTGGGGCAGTACTAGACTTTCAAGATTTCTCTTCAGGAGCTGATTAAAGATCGATGGGCTCTCTGTATACCCCTGAGGAATACGACACCATGTTAGGACGCGACCTTCCAGCTTAAATGCGAAAAGAAAATGGCTTTCTTCGTCCAAAGGGATCGAAAAGAAAGCCTGGCAAAGATCAATTACAGTGAACCATTCTGCTTGGAACGGTATCTGAAACAGTATCACTGATGGATTTGGTACCACTGGACAACACGAAACGACTATATTATTAATCTTTCTGAGGTCCTGCACTATCCGAAACTTCCCATTTGGTTTCTGCAGACCCATAATCGGGGAGTTACATGGACTACCCACGATTTCCTTTAGTATTCCCTGCTTAATCATGGACTCAATCACGGGTTGTATGCCTGCAATCGTTTCTGGTGTCAATTTATACTGAGGGGTTCTTGGGAACTCAGCATGTGGTTTCACTACGATTTTCACTGGGTCTACTCCTTTCACCAACCCAATCTCTTCCCCAGTGAAATCCCATACTTCCGGGGCAACGGTCTCTCTCAGATCCCAGGGGAGCTCGTCTACTGTCAAAGTGGGATACAGTTCCACACATATTCTGGAATTGGCGACTTTAAAGTCTGCATCATCATCATTAGTCAATACCTCCACGCCCTGTGGTGTGCAATATATGGTGCAATTTAACTTGCACAAAAGGTCTCTTCCTAGCAGACATACAGGACTAGAATCGCAAACCACAAACTGGTGCTCATCACTGTACTTCCCTATTTTCACCTGTACGGGTTCCGTCAGAGGACTGGTCATTCTCCTGTTAGCGACCCCCACCACTTGTATGGTCTCTCCAGACATGGGCAGGCCTGGCACCGCAGCTGACCTGATCGTGGATCTGGTGGCTCCTGTGTCCACGAGAAAGGTCGTGGGGAACCCTGCCACTTCGGCCTCAACGTAGGGTCCCCTCTGATCTACCTCCAGAGCTGCCCCGAGGGTGCAGTCATCCCTTTCTACTCTCTGTCCAGTTAGTGGGTCTACATAATAACATTCCTCTCCCCCGACAAACAGTGGCATCTGTCTATAGGTCTTACCCATAGTCCCTAATCTGGGTGGCTGTGGGAACTGAGCTCGGGGAGGTGGCCCCCCCCCTTTGAGCACCTTTCCCTGGTACTGCGTTACCCCTCTTGCAGGCGCACTCTGGGTCGCTTCCTCTTCTACCTCTTCGTCCCCTATCTCAACATTATAGGGACACTCGCGTTTCCAATGTCCCACCTCGTTACACTGGTGGCACCTAGTTGTTTTCTTTAAGGCAGTTATATCTATCCTGGGTCTAAAGGTGGAGTTCTCCTCATTGCCCTTGTTCTGACTGTACTGTTTCTTTCCTCCTGTTCCTGTACCTGGTTGCTGTTGCTGCTGTCCCCCTTTCCCTGCTGCCTGCATCTGTACCACCATCAGTTTCTCCTTTAGTTTCTTAGCCTTGGAGTCTATCTCATCACAGCAGTACCTGGCATACCTCAGTATTTCATCTAGGGGTTTATTTTGCCAACAAATCAAGTGTTGCTGTATCATTAAACTAATATCCGGTCTCAGACCCAAGACGAATTTGGACACAAATTGCCCTATGTCCTTTGGATCCATTACATCCAGACCGCTATACTGTTTGAACGCCTTCAGCAATCTCTCATAGTATTCGTGAACTGTCTCTTTGGGTTCCTGTCTGGTTCGGTCAATTTTTACCCAATCTATGTCTTGCATTGGCACCTTATCTTTCAGCCAAGTCATTACTCTCTCGAACTTTGCCATCACACTCTCGGACGGCCCATTAGTCTTAGCATCTCTCTCGGGCTCTATGGTGGGCCACTCAGCGCTAACCTTGCATGCGGTCCACAAATCTCCTGGCACTACTATGTCAAACAGCGTGTTCAAATCTATCCATAAGACCTTTGAGATTTTTACGAATCTCTCAACTTGCTTATACCACTCCACTGGGTTTTCCCGCAATTTGGGGAAAGAGGTGGTAAAAGCAGCTAAATCCCCCCTACTCCAAGGGACGTGGACATAGGTCCCATTTGCGACTTCCCTCAAAGGGTATGTCTCTACTCCCTGCTGTCCTCCTGGTGTCATCATAAGTGTGCTTCTCCTGACGGTCCCTCTCTTGGACCACCTCTCTTCCCACTTATCTAGGGCCCTCCATGTCCTTATTCCAGTGATCAGTTCCCTTATGTGTGTTTTCAATCCAATGGTTCGCCTCTCATCTAGGTCTCGATCTGTGTAATGTAGCCTGTGGTTGCCCTGTAAGGCTTTGGTTCTTGACAGGTCTACCATGTACTTGCCTGCTAGTTCCACTAATTTCTCATGGGTTGTTCTCGCCTTTCGAGTTGCGTCCTTTGCCATGAACAGAATTTCACCCTGCTCATACATGTCTATTCTTTCTAAGGGCAGGGTACCATCTACCATGTCATCCAGATCTGACTTTAAGCTGGAGACATCGAGCCTTTTGGCTTTTATTTCTGCTCGTAATATCTCCTTCGAGGGAGGTTCACAGGTGTCTCTCCCATCCCAACTCCGGGCCCTTCGTTTGGGTTCGGGAGAGTTGGGGAGTGCTCTCTCTTGTTCCCATCTCTCCAGATCCCATGCTCGGCCATCCGATCTTGGAAGGTGATGAAACACCGGCCTGTTACCCCCTACCTTACTCTGTCCGTTCTCTCCTCTTTTCTCACAGTAGGACTCTCTGTTATTCTCCCTTCGGTCTCCATTCTCCCTTGGCCTCGTATCACTCAGTATCTGATACGATCCTTCTTGGTTTCCCATATTCCCTGGGCTGCGCTCATGTCCGTCATCACAGGGACTATGGTGCGGCCTTTCGCAACTCCCACTCTGTTCTCTATTGTCTGGCACACAGTGGATACACTTAAAGCTGTCTCTGTACTCCCGAGCCCTTCTGTCTTCATCACTACGTATTGGGCGAGACACCCCTCCGTTTTCCAGGTCTGATCTACCTCCACTCCGGGCCCAATGGGTGCCTCTCCTACTGTCTTTCTCCCTCCCGTCCCACTCCGGACTGCTCTCGTCAGCCCCGCAGTGAGTCCGGGCTCTGCTGTCCTGCCTTTCCCTCTCAGCTTCCGCAGTTATGATGTTCTTGTGAGCCTCTACTGCCTCATCCCACTTCTTCATGTACTCATTTAACTCCTGAAAGGATTTCCGTCCTGATCCCCTCATATCCTCTGGCCATCTAATGTCCCCCAGATCCCCTGCCGTGGGTACTGGGGTGCTCCAATCTCTTGGTATCGGCAACTGGCTTGAGGAGTTGATCGTATCATTCCTCCTTGCCAACTCTGCTCTTTCTCTGTCCCTCCGTACTCGTTCCTCCCCTCTAGCCCTGTCTGGATCATATACCGATACTATAGGACCTATGGTAACCGGTACTTGTAGGGCATCAGGTAACGCGTAGGATGTGGCACACTCCATTTCTGGCGCTCTTTGCACCACAAACCTCCCGACCACCTGCTGCACCTGGCTAGGCTGGGACAGTTCTTTCTTTGCAGCAGGATCCCATTCGGAACTGGGAAGCGGCTCATGCTCTCTTGCATTGCCCCCCCCTTTCTCGGCATCCCCTTCTGCTTTGTTATACGGAGGCGGCCTGTCTGTCAATAATCTGTTTATCAGGCTATCCTCCGTCTCGCTCTCGTCATCCTCTTCTAGGGGACTTTTATTTCCGGGCATCTCTAACACTGGATACAATTTGTTCACTTCCATGTTATGCGCCCTCCATCTTTTAGCATCCTCATCCCACTTGGCATCCTGCACTGCTCTTACCGAGCGTTTCACTCTCTCCTGCCGTCTGTTCATGTTCTTTTCATGCGCTGCTCTAATCCATGCATTGAGGGCTTCAAACTGTGTTGGTCTAGGCAAGGGTCTCGTAGAGGTCATAATTGCTTTTAATCTGTGTAGCACCTCTAATCTATACGTCCCGTACTTCGGGAACGTGAGTTCCTCATTTCCATCTGTCATCTTACTCCACTCTGAGATCCACAGAATCGTGTGCAGCCCAACATTTACCCCCATGTAATGAGCTGGCGTACCCTCCGGCGGGGCTTCTTCCCCTTCATACGATCCCCTGCGCTCTCTTTTAAACAGCGCTTTTAACCATTTAAAACACTTCATAATTATGCGCAAGATTTCCAGCTTGAATACTTTGTTTACTTCCTGATGACAATCCACCAATCCTAGCGCGGCTTAGCTAGCTGGCCTATCGCAGCGCGGTCTTTCACCGGCCGGCCAATCCCAGCGCGGCACCTTCTGACGTCACTAGTCTCCGCTTCGCAGCAGCACCCCTCCTTTCTCAGCTCTCCTCGCGGTCATGCATGCGTCCCATTCATACTCCGAAAAATGACTACTTCCGACCAAGCGGTCACTTCCCTCGACTGTACGTCCACAGTCTATCTGTAATTATCAACACAACTGACGAGATGTCTGTCGTCACCCTGATAGGTTCTTTACGCACACAGTAACTTCCGACCAGCGTCCGTCACTCGCGCACTCACTCCCCCTATCTGGTCCTTCGGGTGGTCACTGGTACCTCATGACCCCCTTCACCCTGGTTAACAATTACTTCTGGGTGTCCGATACACCCGAACCACTTAAGCTCTCCTTGAGCCTAAGATTTCCACCGGTTGCGCGCGCTCACAACCTGTTCCACAGTCTCTCTACAGTCATTCAACTCCGCCAAACATTACAACATGGATACAATACAAAACACCGCAATCTTAACACGCATGACCCTTTATACTCACTCTCGACCGATACTGCTGCTTTTCTGTCTCACGTCATCCGGTCCTTCTTCCGCAGGCTGTTCTTCCGATCCTCGGTCTCTAGGGGGCTTGGGGTAATCTAACCTGGCCTAGATCACCTTCCTCAAGAAGGCAACCATTCTCTATAGCTACCAACTGGAAGGGTTGAGATTTTGATCAATACCTTATCACTATCGATCTAAAACCCCGGTCTGGCCGACTGAATCTTTATTGCCTGTCATTGAGGAAAGAAAGTGCATCTGTTACCAAGCTAGTTCCCCCATTAAAGGACTCTGCTTCAAAGGACCACAAACAACTTCTAGCTTTCAAAGATTTATTATAAGTTGCAAGTACAAGCATCTCAAGATGAGATTCACCAAATACACGGGCCCAACTACGTACACGTGTTCTCTGAAAGCTCTCAGACGAACAACGGAAACTATCAATACTAGTTCTAAAAACAATAGTGCCGTAAGCATAGACACATATTGAAATCTATCACTCATTACAGGCGGAAGGAAGATACAGGTTAGGCTTTCCCTACCCTGCTCTAGATGGTATCCCTACTTAACCAGGTCTCAACCTATCAAAGGTGTCAGCAGTGAATGACTCCCAAAGGAAGCCACCCACTCTCGAACTCTTGGTGAAAACCTATAGTTCTCCAGTCATGACCCCTCTCTGCCTACCCATCCGCTCTCTAAAGGATCCTCAGGCGTCTGCTCTAACTCCACCCAGGGGTGCTATCCCTAATACAAAAATCCAACAACATTTAGGACGCCCCTCGTGAGACGCCCCTCACGTGATGTAGCTTCTGGCTGTTTCCATGATGAGGCCTTGTGGTTAGAGTCGACCTTGCTTCTCAGACTCGTCTCCGGCCCGCTGATACCCCTTAAACATTCCGGAACCCTCCTCCATGTCTGGTCCATTTCTTGAACAAGCTTCTATTCATTATATTAATAATTGAATACCCCCTTTTCTCTTCCAGACAGACATCTGCAGCCTAATCCCAATTCTCATGGTTTTCCAACCGCATTGCAACATTCTTCGACCCAAACTAATACGTATAAATCAACATTTAAAGCTTTCCAGCTCTACTACATTTTATAGCATTCAACTTCTTCTTTAATTATTAGCATGTTAGTACTCATATTCTACTGATTTCGGTAAACACGTCTATAAATCAAAAAGCCTACTCATTAATACTAAACATTAGTGCAATCCATATTGTGCATTTTAATCGCCTTCCCCCTCCCGCCTTGCTCAGGCCCTGAGGCCTACCACATTTCAACGTTTCCGTATGCCATCTTACATTTAGCAGCTACACAACATGGATTCAGGAATAATCACGCTTAATAAAAGCTTATTACTTCACACATTTCTGTATTAGTTCCACTTCTATTTAAACTTCTATATTAACTACACATTTTAGAATATAACTTTGGATACTATCAGCACTCATGGCATTTCTCTTCATGATTTGTGCTTACTACTTGTAAGTGTGATGTATTTCTACATTTTGGTCAGTTTGCGCTCTCTCACCTCCCAATAATGTAGGCATACAGAGCCCCCCCCCCCCTTTTTATGTAAAATGACGCTGAAAGCAGTGATTTGAGGGAAGGCATTATGCAAATGTGGGCCGATTTTATATGTGTTCCCGGGCCGATTTTTAATCCCAATCCAACCTTGCCAAAGGCCATACCCTAGGAACTCCAATACACTCAATCCTTTATTTATGAATTTGCCAGAACCTACATGAAAGAAGAAACCATTGCAGGTTTACCATCATACAATAGAAAGACAATTGCACTCCCATTTCATTTAGAGAAGACGCAGCATAAAGACCTAGCCTGTTTTGATACTGAATGAAATTGAGTTTTGCGAACACACAACATTGTGGGATTGTATTGCTGACTTTTAAAAACCAAACCTGTGCCGATACGGGGACGGAATGTGCTTGGGTTTGAGCACGAAAGAAGCTTGACATGCTTTCCGGAAGAAGATTTTCTGTCTGCCTTCTGCAGGGAACGTTGCCCCCACACTTCTTTTAAATTTCTGTTTCCAGCACTTGTTTCAGAATTGGGGCACTTTAGCAAAGCACACCTTGATTGTAGACTGGTGTCTCCTGGTGCACAGCTGATATTACACAAAGACGTATCAAGCGTTCGTGTTTTTCAACAAGTTTACCACTGAATGTTAGAATCCATGATTTGAAATCCAATTATTCGTCTTTATTTGTTTTTTTGTACATGTAGATCTATGCAAGTGAATTGCTTAAAACATTGCCCTAGTGCCCCAAATTCATTTCTGGGTGTGTTCTTCTTTAGAGAACTTAGATGATCGCATGATGTTAAATACCTCTCAGGCCGCTTGGGCAGGACGTGTTGGTGTCCGGGAAAGCTTTACTTCTACCAATAAAACAAAGTAAGATCCTACTTCGAGTACTTTTGGTCTCAGTTGAGCAACACATGTTCAGCTGATTTCTTTACTCTGGCGGAACACCTGGAGAATGCAAATATTGAAAAACCAAAATGAACTACAGTTAAATCATTGATATGGTGGGTCCTTATTTCTAACTCAGAGGTAGCGGGAAATCATTCAATTTATAGAGAAGTTTCTAAAGCCCAAGATGAACGCACCGGTGCTTTTTTTTCCCCCATTACACTTAATAAAGAAAATTCCACCCATCAGTCGATTCCCCATTGGTTTTAGATTTTTTCAGAAATCTCAGGATTTTCCAACCCAAACAAACCCTCAACCAGACCCTCAATGTCTGGACTAAATATGATAGAAAATAGTGATATATCTAAAAAAATATGCATGTTTACCAATTGCAGAAATAGACATTAAAATTTGTGTTTTACAGTAAAATACTGTGGTGCCTTTGAAATAATGATTTCTAACGAATAGACGGTCTGTACCAATCAGTGCCAGTGTAGTGAGAGTTCAGAAAATCGTGTAGGTGCATTCTATGTTTTTTTAGTTCTGCAGCATTCTACTGTCTGGAGGTTTTGTAAATTTCACCAAGACAAGCTCTGGGTAGAGATTGGCCTGGTTGCAAATCATATTTCTCGACAAAGATGTTTGCTAAAACCCTCAGGTCTGCTCAGCAGGGGACACTTACAAATTATGTTCATTGTAAACTCCATGTATTCAGATTGGATCAATGAAAGGCTTCGATGAAGCAAGGGTGAATCGTAGAACATGCTTGGCCATGGATCTATTTTGTGTTTTGCCTTACACAGGGGGCATATTACCAATAACTAGCGATATTTATCGCTAAATGGGCTTAGCGAGTTTTTTTTTTATTGCCAAGCATCGCTGGATATTATTGCAGAGATAACGTGCTATTAGCAATGTTTATCTCTAAAGCGATAAAAAATTCGGCGATAGGGGCAAAATGAGTGAATATCGCTGAGAATACAGTGATATTCACGCATTAATGCCAATAGGGTCTTAGCCATAATATCCACCTCCCATTGGATATAATGGCTAAGAACTGGTCTGGACAGGCGTTAGCTTTTGGAGATATTCACGCTTAGCGCAAATATTTCCATTGCTACGCCTGCATTGATAATAGGCGATGGGGATGTTAGCGATCGTTTTTAGTCGCTAACAGGTTGGGTACGCCCACTTTGCATGTCATTAGCGATAAATATCACTGACATGCAAAGCGGGCCCCAATCCGCTCGCTATCACCTAAAAGCTGTAGCTAACTGATGTTAGCTATAGCTTGCTAATAGGGCGATTAAATTATCGCCGATTAGCGGCCGAAAACGGCCACTAAAGCGGCGATAATTTCATTTCGCCCGCCTTGATAATATGCCCCACAGTTCGTCAGTTGAGTACTTCCTAGACGGAAGACTTTTTCAGACAAAGAAGGTCTCAGACACAGTATGAAGATAGATCTACAGTATTTTACAAGTTTGGAAGCAGTTTTCTGAAAAGAGACTTAGCAGCAAGTATCATGGTCCATGCAGGATCCTGCAATGTCAGAGACACAGAATTGAAATGATTTGTTCTTGGGGGAAACAATCATGCATTATGCCTTTATCATCCTGCAATGGGAGATTCCACAGATTTTCCGAGGGCAGTGCTGGTATTACCTGTGAAAGGTTCTTGTCCCATATCATTCCTAAGTGAATATGCTGACAAATGATATAGGACTTCATTTACAGGTTGGCAGAACATGAGCCCTGCTTCTAATAAGCATGGCTGTTGCCTTACTAAATCTCTGGGGCATCGTTTATGAGACTCCTTGCACATCCGGAACGTCACTTTTTGTGATGTTCTGTGGCGCAGAAGCCTGTGTTATATTTATCAGGCAGCACTAAGTCACTTTTTTTGCCTTACTTCTGCCTGACAGATATCAGTTCCTTTAAAGCAGGTTTCTGCATTAAAGGGGCATGCAATGGGTGTTGCTGGAGGGTGTTCTCAGCAACATCCATGACCTTTTGACAATGCCCCAGATTTACGAGAAATCACAAATTTGAGGCAGTGCCAATATCTTTATTTCTCCTCGTTTTTCCTTTTTCTATGTGTGCTGCATTCTGCAACACACATAGAAAGAGGAAAAAGCCTCTTGTGATTATTTTTGTACAGAAAGGTTTCCCTTCCTGTACAAAAATATTTATCCCACAATGCAGGCACCCTTGCAACATGGTGCAAAGGTGCCTGCTTTGGCGCAGAGCAGCCCATTGTGCACCGGCGCAGGGGAGAAGGACAGAAATGGGCCATCTCTAATAGATACAGCGCATTCTTGCCCTTTGCTTTTGCCATAGGGAAGCGCAGTGGGAAGGTCTGCTGCACTGCTCTATAGCAAAAACCTCATAAATGAGGCCCCTGGTTTTTATGCTTCATTGAGATGCACAGGAACTGGTTAATGACTACCGATGCAGCCTCAGTTCGTTCTACTTAGAGTCAATCAATGGCTGTGGCCTGTCCGTTACAGTGATGCACCTTGAATGCATTTGGAAGTCTGTCGTATTTAGGGAAGCTGTGTCAAGGATTTTTTTCTGCCAAGGTCTGCAATGCGAGGAAACCTGGACCCCGGTAGAGAAGATCCGCAATGGCTCCCACGCAGGAGAAGTACATTTCCAGTGTATCGGGCCATTGTTTGTTCTTTCGGAGAAATAGAGTCCCCATTTGTGGGGTTATATCTCACAAAGATAAAGAAATTGCCAAGTGGGCCACCATGACAAGTGACAAGGAGACACAGATGATTCATTCCTGATTAAAGTGCTTCTTATTTGTCTACCGAAGGACATTCATCAGAAAATAAATTGCTGCTGCACCATATAATTTGAATTACTGTGGATGGTATAGGCAAATCAGTGTGAGCCAACAGCAATAAGCTGAAGGAACTTTTCATCTGTTTATTCAAGAAGAGGCTTTCATCTCAGTCGATGACTGCTTGGTCATCTAGCAACAGTGGTACTCTAGACTCTTCAGCTATCACTCTCGGCCTATTCTGACTTCCCAGCACTTGGACTCACTCCAAGGCAGTAGTAGATGACACAAGTCACCACTATGATTGAAAATTCACCGAGGGGATTGATAGACTCCGTGAAGGAATCCTTAGTCATTTTCTAACTCAAAAACTACATCAAGGTAAACAGAAATGCAAATAGGTTTTTCAGTGTGTTGATTTATGATTTGCAATTAAGTTAATTGTCAGTCACTTCAAACGTGTTTAATTAGATTGCTTAGCTTACAGAAAACAGCAATGCTTATAAAATAAAGGTAACATATTAATAAGTGAATGGCAAAGTAAAATGACAGTCGTTATTGAATGTTGTACCTATCGTTTCATATTAAAATCTGCTAAAACATCCAAGTACATTTTTTCACGGATTCTGTCATACATTTATCTACAGGATTTCCTACTTCACTGCATTCAGCCTTCATTATATATATTATTAAACACATTAGTCTTTTCATTCATAATTACAGAATGAGGCTTAAGATCATTCCTGAAATAGGAATCTAAACATGCAAATGAGTAAGCCAAGTTTTATTTTTGTTATTTTTACTAGCAGATAGACAGGGGTGACTCCTTAAATGGATGCTACTTGTGAATATTCATGTGTTACTTTTGCCCTCAAATGTTCAGAAGGTCCAATTCATATGTATTTGCCAGTGTCCCACTAAAATCTTTTACCCTATTGCAGGCCCTCACAGGACAACATGTTACCTGTTACTTCTCTTACTCTCCTCATCCTCACTTATAACTCAACTAGTTAACATGGCCCAGCCATCCACGTTGCACTGTTCACTATAGAAGGACACATTTTTGTTTTTGTGAAGATAAACCTTCCAGTATATTATTAGTGCTATAGGTATTATAGAAATGCTGTGCGTTGAGCTATAGTCATATTATTTGCGATGTAAATGGAGCTAAGTCCAATAGAAATTCTAGAAATGATGTATTCTATATTGCTGCAAATAATATTGCTTACACCACTGTGACAAAGTAGAAGTAATATATTTTCCGTTGCAAAAGGTAGTTGACAAGAAGCGAGGGAACATGATTAGCCATACGAGAGCTGTTCTCCCCCCAAAAAAATTGCAAACATACAAACCAAAACAATCCTGGTAATCACAATCTCCCAAGTGTCTGATGAGACTTCAAAGCCCCACATAAGTATAAAAATCGAGGGCCATAATTCTACTTATTTCATGCAACCCAGCAAGATACCTTGCTGCACGGGGCTGTGTTAAATGGGGAGGTCAGGAATGTGTCATATCCGCCTAGATATGGCAGATTCCTGCTCGCTGCCTGCGCTGGTGCACAAACAGGCAAACTTGCATCATGGTCTAATGGTGCCTGTATTTCAGACAGGATTGCTTTTGGACAGGAGGGGTCACCTTCCTGACCTTTCCTGCAGAAAAACAATAATTTGAGCCTTTTTATCTTCCCATGTGTGCTGCAGAATGCAGCACATGTAGAAAGAGGAGAAAATATGGTTACGCCTCCCCTGGGAAGGCTTAGTATTTTGATGTGTTCCCAAGTTTGCCAGTCTTAGTAAATCTGGGAATGCAGCAAAATCCATGAGTGGATGGTTGGGAACACCCACACTCTTCCTATGGAACGCTTCCCTGGAGCAGAGTAACACAAAGCAGGAACTTGCGCTGTCTTGTGTTACTCCAAATTTACCAAGCCATGCAGGGCCACACAAGGTTGCCTTGTGTGGCTTGGAAAGTATCATTCTGGGTTTTGCATAGCTCTTGTGCTACCTATGTCCCCTAGTGTTCATGGGTCGAGACCGAAAGTTTACCTGAGTCTACTGGTGATCTTTGTACGCTGCATGTTGGTAGCCACTGGTCACATTGACATTTCCCATTAAAGAACCCTATTCGCTTTAGATATTGCAATTTTAATTGTTGAGAACATGACTGAAACATCTAGCCATGTCTGAACTGGGGTGGTGTGGAGTGCAAAAAAACGATGGATTTAGGCCCAGATCTCTGTACTGGGGTGAATGTATGACATTGTTCTGCATTCTGTCCATCAACTGTTGTTTTTGCATTTGTCACCCCTAGTGGGATGGGTATGGTCAGACGTGAGTCCCATGCTCTCCACACCACTGGAGTCAAGCTATCCTGGCTGAAGACTGCTGATAGCCAGAAACCGGTCCTAGGATGCTTGATTCCGGTCCAGGAAAGACATGGCTTGGCAGTTCGGGCTGGACTGTTCCCATGAGGCACAGGGTCAAGGCTGATTTGCATATGGCCATGTCTGAACTGGGGTGGTGTGGAGTGCAAAAAAACGATGGATTTAGGCCCAGATCTTTTTACTGGTGTGAATGTATGACATTGTTCTGCATACTGGACATCAACTGTTGTTTTTGCATTTGTCACCCCAAGTTGGATGGGTATGCTCAGACGTGAGTCCCATGCTCTCCAAACCACTGGAGTCAAGCTATCCTGGCCGAAGACGGCTGATAGCCAGAAACGAGTCTTAGCATGCTTGATTCCGGTCCTGGAAAGACATGGCTTGGCAGTTCGGGCTGGACTGTTCCCATGAGGCACATGGTCAAGGCTGATTTGTATATGGCCATGTCTGAACTGGGGTGGTGCGGAGAGTAAAAAAACGATGGATTTAGGCCCAGATCTCTGTACTGGGGTGAATGTATGACATTGTTCTGCATTCTGTCCATCAACTGTTGTTTTTGCATTAATTTCGGAGGTAAACATCCTTACATGCCCCTTTACAATAGTCTTCAATCTTGCTGGGTATAGCAGGTATGCTTCATGCCCTAGATTCTGAAATGGCGTAATCAGCTGTCTGATCCGCCACCTTCTCTCCACAGTGACGTGGCAGAAGTTAGGTTGTGCGAAAAAAGATACCCCTTCAAATGTACGCCTTGCCTCTGGCCTTGCTTTATCCATTATATCCTACCTCGGAAGAACATTGCCAACATATACCGGGATAGCTCTAGGCTTTGTATCTTGTGAGGCCCCATAGGTTTTCCTCTGCACAAGGGGAAACCGATGTGCCCTTTGCACTTCGCTTTCCCAGTTCCAGGTTGTGACCTCAGGAAAATCTTCCACATTCCATCGTTACTCAAAAATTACAGCACCAGGGGCCATAGGTCCATGCTGTGATTGCAGTACCGTCATACATAGCTTTTGACACCCACTGACTGGCCTATATCCCCTGCAAAAGACCACGGGGCTTATTTAAAAGCCCCATACGCCACACGTATGTCATTTGCCCATGTTAAAAATGACGCAAAAGCGGAGCAAGTGGCTTGTAAATAAGCCCCCAAATGTATGCTGGCCCACTGATGAAACCCCACAACCTCCCTCCCTCACCTCCTCCCACTCCTCACTCCCTCTTTCCCTCTTCTTCTTCATTTTAATAACCTTACTGACATCCATAAATGATGCATATATTTGAAGAATTTTGATTTCTATTTCGATTCACTGTATCTTTGTTTTTTCTTTTCTATGTATTTCACGGATAATATACACATCCATCGCCAAACTCAGCACTCAGATCTATGGTACACATTGACGGTTTGACAATGTTTGCTGACGAAAATGTAAATTAGTGTTTTTTTTTGTTTTTTAAAGACCACAGCTTCAGCCCTCAGAAAGGGATTGACACAACCAAGACCTGTGCCATTGCACAACTGTGTGGCTTGTGTAAAGGTATTTCCCGGCGCAACATTGTGCACCATGCACATGTGCATTTATGGAAGTAGTTGTACTGACGGAGCCACCCGGCCCGTCCACACACGCACGCACACACGCACACAGCCTGAGGGCGGGTCACGCCCCAGGTATAAATAAACGGGCGCGAGACCGCCTCGGGGTCTTCGGCCCTAACTGCCAGCTAGTGTCTGTGTCCGTTACTTCGCTCAAGTCCAGTTAGGCCCCACTCTGTAGCATAGGTTGTCCCTACCCCCTGCCAACACTACACTGGTGACGAGGCGGGTACTCTGGCCACGCCTCGCCCCGCGGACACGACTGTTGTGTCCCGCGGTGTTCTGGGCGCCGCGCTCGCGCTGCCTGCGCTCGAGCCTGCGGCTGTGGCCCACTTTGTCACCCACGTGGGTGGCACTGCTGCCTGGGCCTGGCCGGCCCCGTCGGACAACTGACGAGATCATCGCGCCTGCCTTGGCGCTCAGGTGAGCCCCCCCCTCCCTCTTCGGGGCCTCACCTTGCTGTCGGCTGCCGCCAGCCGTGTGTCCTGGGAGGGGCCCCACCACACGCCCCCATCCCCAACGGATCCGCGCAGCTGCGCGAGGCCCGTGGCCGCTGCGCAATGAGGGTGCTTGCAGAGCGTCAGCCGGGGGGTGGCATCGGCCCCTGACGCGTGCCCCGCCTCCGCGCTCAACGTTCGCGGACGTACACTGCCCGCCCCGGCGTTATCTCACGCATCTCGCGGGCCTGTGTTTCCCGCCCTGCTAATCCTCACGCATCTCGCGGAGGTCCGTTTTTCCACTGAAGGAAGCGATTGGGGCTGCTCCTGTGACCGGACATAGCATCCTCAAGGCTCTACAGCCCCTGTGACCAGCTACTACACAAGTGTGCACGCCTGACACCCCTTGGCGGCTGCGGACGCCCACCCTCGCCTCCACTGCCTCGGACGGCCGCACGTCGCCGTGCAGAGTTCGCATCCGCGCGCAGCCCACGTGCCACCACGTACAGAGAATGAACGTGCAAGGGGACGGCAACGCGGTTCCTCTGGCCCCAGCCCCACAGGCTCCGGCCCAACAAGCGGCACCTCCTAATACGCAGGCGCTGGCCCCCGTCGCCAACGCCCCACCTGCCCTGCCAGGACATGCCATGGCCGCACCACTCCCACCCTTCAGCGGGCTAACGGACCCACCCACAGCGGCTGCATGGTGGCGCCTATGGTAAGGGAGGCTGGAACACTACTTCGTAGGTGTGCGGGAAATGGACGCAAAAGTGAAGCGTTCCCTGCTCATGTGCTACGGAGGTGATGAGCTGTACGAGCTGTTCGAGACCCTGCCGGACAGGGGTGATGAAGATGACTACATGGCTGCGGTCGCGGCGCTCAATCGCCACTTCGACCCACGCGCCAACCCGGATTACGAATGGTTCAAGCTGCGCCAGGCCCGTCAAGCGGAAGGCAAGTCGATCGATGTATACTATGCGAGGCTTCGCAAGCTGGCTACCTCCTGTGAACTGCTGGACCGGACACTGGAAATCAGAGCGCAACTCATACAAGGCTGCAGATCGGTTCAACTGCGACGCCTCATCCTATGACAGCCCCGGATAAGTTTGGATGAAATCCTCGTCTTGGCAAGGTCACATGAACTCTCCAATGCCCGGGCAGATGCGATGCAAGCTGCGCTCGACAGGCCTGCTGCACCAGCCAAACACGTGTCGGTGAAGGAGGAACACGTTGACGTCCTCCGCAGAAGGCCTTTCCAAAACACGCAAAAGACCCAACAGCCTACATCATCGCGTTCTGCCTGTGGGAATTGCGGGATGGACCACCCATCGAATGGTCGTTTTGCGAGAGGGAAGACTTGTTCCAACTGCGGAAAACTGAACCACTTCGCAAAGGTGTGTCGTAGCAGTGGCAATCGACGGACTGGCCAAAGTGGGAGAAGCGTCGCCCTAGGGGTGCGCCAACTATCGCTTGAAGATCCTGGCCCTGATGGTGACGCCACCCAGTCGGCATGCAGAATAGACGACAAAGATGACGAGGTGTTCTTTGTCTCGTTTGTGGGACAGGAAGGTTTGAGGAGACGGCCCCCGCCCATGTGCGAAGTTCAGATTGACGGATCCCCGGTGAAGGCACTAATCGATACCGGCGTGTCGGTAAATGTGATGGACAACGTACAGTATGAACAATTGTCCCCTCGACCGCCACTGTCACCCTCAAAAGCGAGAATGTACACGTATGACAGTGATGATCCACTACCCCTGTGAGGTGTAATTGATGTAACAGTTGCTTGCAATGGCCAGGAAGTAAACACCAAGTTCCATGTGACCGGTGGCAAGCGCGGCACGCTCCTCAGCTGCCACACGGCGGAGGACCTGCAACTGGTGTTCTTCGCTAACCAGATACATGAACAACATGCGGATGCCATGCTAGATGAGTTCCCAGCGCTCTTTCAAGGGTTGGGACGCCTGAAGGGGAAGATGTTCAAGTTGCACATCGACCACACGGTGAAACCAACGGCACTGCGACACCAAAGAGTTCCTTTTCACCTGTGGCCGCAGGTGGAAGCCGAGCTGAAGAAACTAGAGGAACTCGGGGTGATAGAGAAAGTATCAGGGCCCACTCCCTTGGTGTCGCCCCTTGTGGTGGCTCCCAAGCCAAAGCAACCAGGTGCCATAAGACTCTGTGTGGATATGCGCCTCCCCAACAAGGCCATCAAGAGGGAGCGGCACCTCACGCCAACGATGGACGATATAGGCAGATCTAAATGGAGCTCGCTGGTTCTCTAAATTGGACCTCAATGCTGGATATCACCAGCTCGAGCTACACCCGGACAGTAGGAACATCACAACCTTATCTACCCATGTAGGCCTCCGCAGGTACAAGCGACTGAGCTTCAGTGTCTCCTCGGCCGCCGAAGTATTTCAAAATGCAATCAGGGAGACACTATCGGGACTTCCAGGCGTCATCAACCTGAGTGATGACATCCTCGTCTTCTCCAAGACGCTTGAGGAGCACCACGGACACCTTCGGGCCACTCTCCGGAGGCTTGCTGAGCACGGCCTCACCCTACACAGGGAGAAGTGTTCCTTCTATAATGAATCGGTGGAGTTCTTTGGTTACGTATTCTCCCGAGACGGCCTCAAGGTAGACCCGAAGAAAGCGGACGCCATCCGGGCAGCGCCAAAGCCGACGTCTGCGACCGAAGTCCGCAGCTTCTTAGGGATGGCCACTTATTGAGGTCGCTTCATCCCCAACTTGGCGTCCCTGTCGGAACCCCTACGCACACTCACCAAGTCGGGGCATCCGTGGTCATGGTCGGGGAAGGAGGACGAAGCATTCCAAGCAGTTAAAGACGCCCTCATAGACGACAAGGTCATGGCGTACTTCAGACCGCACAGACAAACAGAGGTTGTCGTGGACGCTAGCCCGGTGGGGCTAGGTGCAGTCCTGATGCAAAGGACGGAAAGCCAGGAGTGGGTTCCCACCGTGTATGCGAGCCGAGCACTGACACAGACCGAGATGAGATACGCGCAAATAGAAAGAGAGGCGCTCGCAATCAAGTGGGCGTGTAAGCATTTTCACTTGTACCTGTTCGGCCACGAGTTCAAAGTCATCACGGACCACAAGCCGCTCGTGCCACTATTCGGGGGCTCTGCCAGGCTGGCGCCACCCAGGATCGAAAGATGGGCCGTCCAGCTTCAACCATATCGGTTCGAAGTCATCTTCCGCCCTGGAGCGGATAACCAGGCCGATTTCTTGTCAAGACATCCAGGGCAACCCTCTCCCGCATCAGAGCTAGAAGACGGAGAAGACGTGGAGGAGTTTGTCAGGGCACTGTCACAGGATGCATGTCCCAAAGCGCTCACGCTGGAGGAGATAGGTGCTGCCACGGAACGAGATGAATGCCTCAGCAGGGTAAAGGCCACACGTGAAAGCCATTCCTGGAAGCGTTTCCTGGAGGGCTGCAGTGCGCTCACGCAGGAAGAACAGACTTTCCGGCAACAGATGTGGCGAGCTCAGAGTGAACTAAGCATGGGACCCCATGGTGTGGTGTTGAGAGGCACCACCATTGTCATACCAGCGAGCCTGCAGAAGGAAGTAGTTTGCCTCGCTCACCAAGGACATCAAGGTGTAGCAAAGACAAAGGCTCGCCTGCGTAGTCGGGTATGGTTCCCAGGACTAGACAGTGCGGTGGAAACAGAAATCCAGAACTGTCCCTCGTGTGCCATCACTAGCCAAGAACCAGCACCACACCCGGTCATCACGGAGGACCCGTGTGAGACCCCGTGGTCAAAGATCAGTATGGACTTCGGATCATTCCCTGATGGGCGACAAGCCCTGGTGCTCATCGACTCATGCTCCAAGTTCCCAGTAGTCAAGGTGATTCCCTTCACTGCATTTAACCACGTGAAGCCCGCACTAGGCCGTATCTTTGCCATGCTAGGTTTCCCAGATGAGGTTAAATCGGACAATGGACCGCCTTTTCAAGGCAATGATTTCAAGACATACCTAAGCAGGAGAGGAATCAACCACAGGAAGATCACGCCTCAGTGGCCGCAGGCAAACGGCGAGGCCGAGAGGTTTATTGGAAAAATGAACCGAGCCCTCAAGATTGGCGTGGAGCAGAGAGAAGCACCGGAAGAGTGCCTGGCCCAGTTCCTAAGCGCATATCGACAAACCCCACACTGCACCACCAAGTGTGCGCCGGAGCACGTCATGTTTCGCAGAACACCGCGAGACTGCATACCGACGAGCCCTGCATGGAGAGCCCCCGAGTTAGACCACGAGGCAACTCAGAACCGCAGCAGAAGTACCAATGAAAGAGCCAGCCGAGCACGACATGCCCAGGTCAGACCACTCGTGGTCGGCGACCGCGTGGTGTTAAAGACTCGTCAACACAACTGGAAATATCAAACCACATTTGAACCCGAGATATGGGAGGTCGTGAACATCCACGGCACAATGGTATCGGCCACACGTGTCAGGAGAGCCGTGACAAGGAATGTGTCGTGGTTCAAACAAATCTCTGGAGAAGGTATCGCGAGGGAAGGAGAGTCGGAGGACATGGAGGGAGGCGACGAAGACCTAACGCCCCCTGGGACGCCGATGGAACAGTCTGTTCGGGAAACACCGGTGCTCAGACCTGCCTTGGAGCCTGGTAGCAGTCCTGCAAGCTCAGCAAGTAGCCCAGTGGAACCGGAAAAGGAGGAGCCCATTGCAGAGCCGCAGAGCCGGAGATGCAAGCTTCGACCCAACCCAACCCCCAGTCAGAGACTCAAGGACTATGCATGGGGTCTCCGTGTCTCTGGGACTGTAAAGTAACCGGGACTAAAGAACTGTGAGTTTGGAGGGATGTACTGACGGAGCCACCCGGCCCGTCCACACACGCACGCACGCACACAGCCTGAGGGCGGGTCATGCCCCAGGTATAAATAAACGGGCGGGAGACCGCCTCGGGGTCTTCGGCCCTAACTGCCAGCTAGTGTCTGTGTCCGTTACTTCCCTCAAGTCCAGTTAGGCCCCACTCTGTGGCATAGGTTGTCCCTACCCCCTGCCAACACTACAGTAGTCACAATCATAAAGCTATCAGAGTTTCGTAGGGGTACTGCTGCAAATTCGCAACTGCTGGTTTACAGGCGTAACCTGTTAAAACTTTTGGAAACTCACGAAACGAATACATCTACACCCATGCAACTTTTTAAACCTCTCTTTTTAAAAATCAGAACCGGGCTGTTTGCATTTTTCCAGCAATTCAGGCGGAAGTTCCTTAGGCACGTTTTTGTCAGTAACACAATCCTTTAAGGAATAGTGCTCCTTGACACAGCATCTCGGCTATTAAACTTCTGCTGCAGGGAATGAGCGAACAGTGTTTCACAATCACATGATTATTTCCAAAGGTGGTGAGTACTGACAGATTTGCTCTTGGTTTTTCTGCAGGTTTCATGCTATACCGAGAATGTAATAAATAATCCTCAGTCTTGGGGCATTTGAAGTTCTCCCAAAATTCCTGGAACTTGTCTTTTGTTAAACTCTGTGAGATGATAAAAAGAGATTGGCATCTCCATATGCCTCAATCATTCAGACAGCTCGTGGTTTGGAAGGATGAAGCTGTTATCTCTTCCTTTCATTGTCATTCCAGCCGATTTACAGAGTGCCATACACAGCACCGGAAGTTCATTATTCACACACAGAAATAACACGCACACTTTCTAGAACTAGGCAGTAAGTCATTGCACCAAGCAATCATTAATAAACTTGTCTGCATATTTTGTATGTGTGTCCTTATTTTAATTTGTTTGAGTGCTTCCGTTTATGCCCCTCTACAACCTCTAAAAACCTTCTGTCTGGTCCTAACACAATTATCCCGTGAAAAATACCCTCCATTATAAACATTTTAAAGACGTCTAGACGGTATTTAATTGGGTTTCATTATTCTTTGAAATCCAGTATATTTCAGACGTTTACGCTGAAAAACATTCAGTTTTGCTGCTATGTTTGTTTTCATTAAAATATAATGATACCCTCAACAGTTTCTGTTTCTCACGACTTTTCAAATGGAAACACTAACCAGAAATAAAAACAGACTATGGCACAGTATAAAAATGACTTAAGACTCCTACTTTCTAAATCTAAATCAGGTCACGGTTAGTCATAGCTAAATGCGGATTAGTACTGTAAAGGATTTCTATTATTAACCATTAATTAATAAAAACTTGTGTTTTTATATACTGCTTGACACGGAAGTGACGACTATAGAATAGCACTGCACGTAACAAGTGCCACTTAAATGGTATTCATTTTGGAGATCGAAAGAAGGAAATGCTATTCAGGTCCTGCTGGCATTTAATTCCGAGTCCATACCATTGAGTTCCTTTAGGGCTCGCCAGGAGTCTCAGCTAGGACTCCACTCCTTGTTTTCTACCAATTTGTTCTTACACTGGTAGTGAAACATATTATAGTACTCACTTTTAGTGTAATAAAAATGGAGTACAATAAGGCAGAATTGGGCCTCCCCTGGTAAGTAGGGTAAGTAAAAAAAAGTATGATTATGTGAGAGGAAACGTGTTAGTGTATGTATAAGCCTTTGTGTGAGTGATAGTGAGTGAGATTCAGCGAGAGGTATTGAGTGATTATGTGCAAGACCGAGGACATACACTAGAGAAAGATTGGCGTATCTGCTCAGGAGGTCCATGTTGGAGGATAGTTTCTTTGAATCAACCTCATAACTGCAGGCTTTGGGGAAGCTGTTTAAACGTTGAAAAGACCTCGTTGGCAACATACAGACTATTACTACCGACTACCAAAAAGATCTCTATTCCAAATTTGTTTTGTGTGGGAAGCACCATCAGTATTTCACCTTCTCACTAGCCCCAGAGGTAACTTAAGGAGGAAATATATTATCTTCATGTTAGGAATTGTTCCCATTTTTATGTTTCACAGCGAATTGGCCTAGTACATCCAGGGCCTTATTTATGAGGCCCCTTGTGCCGCCTGCTCCATATTTAAGGGGCAGCACTAATCCAGCACTAATCTACTTTTTGGCTTAATGCTGCCTCGTAAGTATTGTTCCCTTTAACACAATTTTCTGCAATAAAGGGGCGTGCAATGGGTGTTGTTCGAGGGCATTCTTAGCAACATCCATAGCGTTTTGACACTGCCCCAGATTTTCGAGAAATCATAACTCTGAGACAGTGCCAAAAACGTATGCCTCCCCTAGTCACGCCATGATTTGCATTTGTTCCTCGGTTATAGCTCCCTTTTAAGCTTTAAAAAGCAACTGAAACATAATTAGATCATTTGAGTAATAGATTATGGGCCACATTTACAAGGCTGTTTGTGTCACTGGAGCGTCACTTTATTTATAGCACCTGCGGTGCAATGAGCTTGGCCATATTTACAAGGCCACATAAAGTCACCCTGCCTGACTTTTCATGGCCTTTTAAATAGTGGCCACTTTCACGCATTACTGTGTATAAAAGAGTCTGTCCATGGGTGTTATTGTGGGTGTTCCCAGCAACCTCCATGGAACCTGACTAATCTCATTCATAGTCAAATACGGCCGAAGAGATTAATTAAAGGACGTTATCCTTGTCCAGTGTTTCCAACAATACATGGAGCAAGGATGAATATTTCTATTCAGATATGTTCTAAGATGATAAACACTTGAATACTTCAATGGGGCGGGAGGATTTCTATCAGCCTGGTACTCGGGAACCAAAATGTCAACGGGAGGCCGTAGGATCACCTCCCTCGGTCAGGAAGTTCATTGAAGTTTTCAAGGGTGTATCATCTTAGGACATATCTGAATAGGAATATTCTTCCTTGCTCCCTGTAATGTTGGAAACACCGGGCCAGGATAAGGTCCTTTAATTCATCTGTTTGGATGTATTTGACGGTCCAGTGTGGCAGACCCCCTTTGGGTATTCTCCGCTGCAGACTTCTTTCACTCCTTACAGGACACCTGCTCTCTCAGCCTCATATCTCTGATGTACCTCGATGGATATGGCATGATAGTGGTCTTGTGAAAACACAGGCGCTCCCGTGTGTTCCAACTTGTCATTTTTGCGCCCTTAAGAAGGTGAGACCCATTATTGGGGTCACCCACCGAAACGCGCGTCAATGCTGGAGTCCTCTGCTCTCCATGTCCCCCCCCCCCCCCCCGAGATTTTGATTTGTGGCATCCATTGAATTAAGTAAACAAATTGTGTTAAAATGTTGTTCCATCCATTGAAATGATTCTTTGTTGATGGTATTACCATCCTACCACACTGTTCATTGTGATGTCAGACAGCTATCCTAGTGTTTTAGCCTTGTGTGTGGGCGACAATTACACGACGGTATATGGATACTATAGGACATGTATGATTCTTATGTATGTGTGAATGAATGAGTATGTATCTGTTTGAGAAAGCGGGGGTCTGTAGTGTGAGTGGTGCACCTGGATTATTTTCTTATCATGCTTTTTCTTATTATGTTTTGTATATCTTTGGAATTTAATCAGTTGTATATATTATGATTGTTTTTGATTTGATATAGTACATTTGATATTGCTATTTTCAAAAAACAAAAAAACCCATCTGTTTTGCTTGAATCTTGTTAGCATCTGACACTGTACTGTTTTCTGTGGGGTTTTGCAACTTTGTTGTTTCTTTATCAGTGACGATGAGCATTTTTCGATGACTTTTCAGGCAGAGGGGATTCTGTGAGCATTACATGTCTAGGGTTAGCATACACTGTATGGGTGAAAGCAAGCGTCCTTGCCTAGTACGTCTCATAACTATAAAGGGGTTGAGAAGAACTCACTGAACACTACCACGGAAGTCAGATTTTGATAGTGCCATTTTACTTTCCTCAGGAAACCAGCTCTTATTCCCATCCATTTCATTTCTCTGAAGAAGTTTCCCTACTCCCCCTATCAAATGTTTTGAAAATATCCAATGAAATTTTTGCCTTTTCATCATTATTATTCCATACTTGCTGCAAAATATATGATTAGTAAAACCAAAGGGGATGATGGACTGAGTGTTGAACAATGCAAGCACTCACCCCCAGTCAACTGATCTGGGTTTAATCCATCATCATTCTTTAGCTCACTCCGCCCCCCCAGTTCTGACATGGCCATACGCAAATCAGTCTGACCCTGTGCCTCATGGGAACAGTCCAGCCCGAACTGCCAAGCCATGTCTTCCCTGGACCGGAAACACGCATCCAGGGACCCGTTTCGGGATTCATAACCCTCATCAGCCAGGCTATCTTGAATCCAGTGGACAAATGAGCAAGGGACCCACGTCTGGACATACCCTGCCAACTTAGGGCAACATTAGTAAAACCAAAGGGGATGATGGACGGAGTGTTGAACAATGCAAGCACTCACCCTGAGTCAACTGATCTGGGTTTAATCCATCATCATTCTTTAGCTCACTCTGCCACCGCATTTCAGACATGGCCATATGCAAATCAGTCTGACCCTGTGGGCACACCCTGCCAACTAAGGGAAAACAAAGCGATACCAAAGGGGATGATGGACTGAGCGTTTCAGGAAGTCAAACTTGGCCATGTCTGAACTGTGGTGGCGGAGTGAGCTAAAGAATAAAGATGGATTAAACCCAGATCAGTTGACTGGGGTGAGTGCTTGCATTGTTCAACAATCCGTCCATAATCCCCTTTGAGATTCCGTTTCTGTTTCCCTACATTGGATTTATTTCGTTTTGTGATGATTTTAAAGATATTTTTATGAATTGGAGTTGGATTTTTATTGTGAGTTGTGTCTTAATTATTTACTGAATTGGTGTTTTTTAAATGCCTTACATACCTGTCTTTGAAGTTCAGCCTGTCTGCTCACAGCCAAGTTAGCAAGGGCTAAGCATGGGCATAATTTTCTAAGACCTGTACTGACCCCTATATTTTGTTAGTGGCCTTATTGCCAGTGGTAGATACACATTAACCACTACTAATAACACACTTTCCAACAATTTTGGTGTTCAACGGTGTGGATGAGGAGTCTTGTTTAAAAAATTAGGAGTCCTAACTTTACTCCTACTAAACTGAGAAAAATCCTAATTTTAAGACTTTCAGCATTCACAGAAGGCATTTAGGAGTCCTAAAGCTAGGACTCCTATCCTCTGGGAATACCAAAATGAGTAAGTGCCTTCTGTGAATACCAAAATGAGTAAGTGCCTTCTGCGAATACCAAAATGGTATTACGTTTAGGATTTTGTCTTAAGTTAGTTCTGTGAATCGGGCCCTTAGAATACAGTCGAAACACTTACATACCCTAGGGTATACTATGGATTAGGCTACCCCTATGATTGGCATGACCTCCCCTATAAGGCCCAAGTACATAATAGGGCAGATGGTTTGAAACTACCTTTAAGTCCCAATTATATAATAGGGCATGGCAGCTTAGAGGCCAGCAGCCTTTTCTGCACTCGCATGTGTGCACTGCTAAAGCCCAAGGTAAGTTAAACAGCAGCGTTGTGTTGCCTAACTGCTTTTAAAATGCAAATTTTGACCAAACTCGACTTTGGTCTTTGGGGCAGTTAAAAACTGATAAGCTACAATGTTTTGGCATAATATGTACTCCCAGGGTCTCCTGTAGTTGTCCCAGGGGTTGGTGGTCAGGAATTTATAAGGAGGACCCTTTTGAAATGAGTTGTAAATTTGCTCGGTGTAGTGAAATTGTACATTTCACTCCCCACATTGAAAAGTGCTTCCCAAAATCCACTTTTTTACTAGTAGCACTGTGGAGTGAGGATCTGTAAAATAGTTACATATTCAGAACCCCTAAAGTCTCCCCTAAATATCAAAAGGGCGTGGGGTCCTGTAGATATAGGTTGGGCCCTTATAAAAGATGTTTTATAAACCCTGGTGTTGGAAAAATGTCCCAGACCATTATTCCCATTGCAAATCCCCTGCAACAGAGGACAACATGGCCAGAAATGATCACCTAATAATTCCCACTAGGGGAATCATAAAACATGCAATTCAAAGACTTCCTAGCATGGTATTGATAATTCCAACACTATGTTATTGTTTATTTTCTCCTAAAGTGTACAGGCAAGAATTTATAATACTTTCTTGATTGTAAGCCAAAATTCAGCCTTCCAGTGGCCTATCCTGATTGGTCAGAGTTAAGTAGATTAGCCAGTCTCCTTTGATGAGGTGGTACATGTCCCCTGGTGCTAGTCATCTCTTCTGGGAGGGCACAGTTCTGCTACATAGGAATGGCGGAGCAGGGGAAGGGGTTGTAAACAATAACCTTCAATGGAAGGAGGAGACAGGCAGAAGGCACAAGTTTAATTTACACCTCTCTTCTTTGTATCCATCCAGATGCCAGGATTGAGAAAAGAATGAACAGATGCAAGGGGGAGAGGCTATGGAGATTAGTCATCCTGGAGGTGTGTTTAGCCAGCTCTTATCTCACTGCTGGGAAGTCAGTCATGATGAATTTTGGAGAAATGGTTCTCTCTGGGAGAAAATAGTGCTACACTTTGGACGATGTGTGCATACCCTTGGGTGTTGCCCTGCACCTCATTGGACAGGTGGGCCTACCTTGCCTAAAAAGGACTAAATAGTGCACTCCCTGCAAGCTACTGGTTAACAGCTCACCTGGAACATCACCACCAAGAATCCTCAGCCTACAATACTACCAGTGGATTTGTAAGGGTTCTGTCTAGGTGGATTGTGGGAACTGAAGTCACACACTTTCAAGACCATCTTGGAGCTTTCAGACCCTTGGAGTAAGGTCTTGGCACTTTAAGACCCTTTGGGAAACTTCAGGATGAAGTTCCAGAAGTTTGGAGCAACTGTGGAAAAAAGCTCCATAAGTGGACCAACTCGACCTGGCCAGACAAGCCGATGACCCTCAACCACAAGCAGGCCTGCCATCCAGGTTAGGCCTGCCATCCAGGTTAGTCCTGCTGAAAAGCTCTGGAGTTCGGACTTCCAGAGTTTGACTGGGAGTAAGCTGAAACCCAAACCGGCGAACCCTCACCAAAGCCAGCCTAGTGAAGAGCATCGAGGTACCCCACAAGAAAAAGCTCTGTAACATTTTCTATGTCTGAACAAAGGTAAAGTGACCGGGACCAGCCACGAGGGCCAAGCTCCCCAACTTCAACTGTGAGCTGGAATGGATCCATGGCTTGACCAGCTAGGAAGCACCGGAGATCAGACTTCCACAAGTTTGACCAGTAGCTCGTCGCAAGGCACGCCGCCGAACCCTTGCCCAATATAGACTGGCTGATAGTTTTGAGGGACCCCGGGAAGAGAAGCTCCAGAAAAGTTTCTAACTGCCTGATTCATGAAAAACGGGATTTGCGATTCTCAAACAGCGAAAAATTGCAAATCGCTATTGAGAAATCGCAAATCTGAATTCATGAATATTAGCGATAAAAAAATGCGATTCGCACGCGGGCGCAAAATCCGTTTGCGATTACCGCTAATCGCAGAAAAATCGCTATTTCAAGCTACCAGCGCCGGGATTGCGTACTCGCAAATAGCGATATCGCTATTTGCGATATCGCTATTTGCGAGATCGCAAAATTGCGAGATCGGGAAAATGGGAAGTCGCATTTCGAGCACAGTGATGACATCACAACCAGGAAGCAGCCAGTTCCCACCCCCATTCACCACAGTGAGGCAGACCTCGAGGGAGCAAGTGGGAGAGCTGCTGCTATTCTGCTGATTTGAACTCTGCAACTACATTTCTGCCATGTCAGAGGAACCTGTTCCTGGCCCCAGCAACACCACAGGGCGGAAGAGGAAGCTCAAATTTTCTGAGCAGGAGCTCGAACATTTGATTGAAGGGGTGGTGGCCAACCACGACAAACTCTTTGGTAAAGACTCCAGGAGGGTCCCGGAGCAAGAAAAAAGGAGGATCTGGCAGGGAATTGCCTCCACTGTCAACTCCGTGGGTGTGGCCGATAGGTCACTAGAGGAACTGAAAAAACGATGGTACGACCTCCGAGGTCCTGCCAAGGAGAAGGTGGCGGAGCGCCTTGGAGAGTCGTCGGGCACTGGAGGTGGCGGACCTACAGTCCCTTCCAACACAGCCATGGAGGACCAGGTGGAAGACACCCTTGAGAGGGAGGCGTGCATTGGCTTTACACGTCTCGACTCATCCCGCACCACCCAAGACACCCAAGGTAAGTGGCATGCGACTGCGACCCTGTCCCCTATGAATGTCCATGACCAAATAGGCTCCCATAATGTCCCATAGTCATGCCATTGTTGCACATCAGAGAATGCCCTGAAGCATTGTGGGAGATGTAGTGTGGCCACAATGTAGTAGTAGAAAGAAAGTGTTATCCCGGTGCACTCAATGTTTTTGAAATTTCCAACAAAGTTACTAAGGCGGTGCTCTGGTCGTCACACGTAGTCTGAACGTGCCTTACAAAAGTCCATAAGTGTTGAGGGTAGAACAGACTATCCTCAAGGCTGAGCACTCATTTAACAAAGAAAACAAGTTTCTACTCCAAGTTCATCAGTTTTATTTTCTTGATTCAAATTTTGCAGTGGATACGTTGTATACGTTTAAACAGAAGTTTCTGACAAACATAATTCCATTCTTATGAAGTCATTGCATGATTTTCAAACAATTCGCCTTTCAAATGTCTAAAAATCTTAAGGAACTGTTGAATACTCCGACCAAGCCCAAAATAGCTTGGAAAGGTATGTCAAAATGTCTCAATTGCATCCATTGCAATAATGTAATTACGGGAAAAACGATCATGCACCCCACGAAAGGTTTTCCAATCGATTTACATCATTCCAGTACATGTGACACCGCTAACTGTATTTATTTAATCAAATGTCCATGTGGTAAAATCTACATTGGCCAAACTGAGCGCAAGATCAAAGTCCGTATCATGGAGCATAAAAGCAACATCAGATTAAGCAATATGAAGTCGACTTTGGCAAGCCATTGGAAAGACATGGAGCATCAAATTTCTCAATTGAAATTCATGGTGATCGAGACTATCCAGCAACGCCCAGACATGGATCCTGTGAAACAGAGACTAAGGGCAGAATTTCATTGGATAAAAAAACTGAACTCTACTCAGCCCACTGGGCTAAATGACCGGATTGAACATGCATGTTTTTTATGAACTTTTTAAGCTCGAGCATTGACTTTCGACATTGTCTGATCCCCGTACATTTACCCAGTATCTTGATGTTTGAATTGTTTGTTTGTGATAGTATGACTTTAGTTACCGATTAGAACAATATCCTGTCATTTGTACGTAATACACATAAAGTTTGAGATTCAATACCTGAATCATTCTATGCTGACTGTTCGGTAAGCTGAGAATCTTTTTTCACATGCCCGGCTGATCCGCGCTGCCATTGGCCGCGGGCCCGATCATGTGATCAAAATCTGGCTATTAGAACTTCCGTTCCCACCCGCGGAATTTGAATTTAAACTGTGAAGATGCTGCCGCGTCCCGTTACTCGTAAGTGATAATGCTTTTGGTTTAAGCGTTAAAAATGTGCTTTTGAGTTCTGTTGGTTATAGTTTGATGTATTCGATGGTTAACTTTGGTAAAGCACGTGAATTACCGTTGTTTTATTTTAACTGAGTTATCACTTGGAATTTTTTAGTATCGCGTTGTGACAAAGTGCAATGTATTGTGTTGTTTCTACAATGAGAGAGTGACTAATTTGGTCCTGTTTGCGCTTAATTTTCAGACCCCTGACGAAGGGTCATGTTGTTATGGACCCGAAATGCATTGGGTGGATTGAAACATTTGAAAATCATGCAATGACTTCATAAGAATGGAATTATGTTTGTCAGAAACTTCTGTTTAAACGTATACAACGTATCCACTGCTAAAATTTGAATCAAGAAAATAAAACTGATGAACTTGGAGTAGAAACTTGTTTTCTTTGTTAAATGAGTGCTCAGCACAATGTAGTAGTACCACAATGCAGCCAGACAGGTTCCAAAGTACGCCAAGCCACAGCCATTCAGGGAATGTCACCCAGCATGCATGTAGCAACTGCACGTCTGACAGATACATGCAACTAATGATCGTCCACTTACCCTCACAGGTGGCGCTGAAAGCAGCGACAGTGAAAGGCTGCAAATTGATGAGGAGGCCCAGGAGGAGGAGGTGCCACCACAAACACAGGCACCAGCCCCTGCCGCTGCAACAACACCAGCAGCCAGCTCCACCAGCAGCGTTCTCCCTGCGTCTGGCGCACCACCTACAGCCACAGCCAGGCCTGCGACTATTGAGCCCCCTGCATCTGGTGCACCACCTAGAGCCACAGCCAGGCCTGCGACTATTGAGCCCCCTGCATCTGGCGCACCACCTAGAGCCGCAGCCAGGCCAGCGACTAGTGTGCCTCCAGTCCCTGCCGCACCAGCAACGCCTGCTGTGACACCACCAGCAGCTGGTGCTACAACATCTGGGCCTGCAACAGTTGCAACACAGCGGCCAGCCACAGTGTCAGGCCAGCAGAGCAGGCGTGGCAGGTCTCGCCAGCACACCACTGCAGCAAGCAGCAGGAGGGGTAATGGACAGGGGCTGGCGCGTATGAGCGTCGAAAGACGCATGTTGAGAATCCATCAGCACCAGGCACGGCAGCAAGGTGCCATTCAGCTCCAGCTCCACAAGATTGGGCGCAATGTGGCGGGAGTCGCTGACCGCATGGACCGCATGACGGCGGCCATGGCAGGTACCGCATGGACAACATGACTGCAGCCATGGCAGGTGTGTGGGAGGGAATGGCCCGCATGACTGCAGCCATGGAGGCCAACACTGCTGCGATGACTACACAGTGCAGTGCTGCACGCCGGCGCCACCATCAGCTCATGAGCCGGCTGGCCACCAACAGCAGGTCGAATTATGTTGCTGCCAATGCAACTTCACAGTTGTCGCGGCGGTCACTAGCACAGCAGCACCAACTAGTCCAGTGCTGTGAGGACATGACCAGGGTCCTGGAGCACCTGAAAACGGCGGTTACGGCACTACACCCTCCTGTTCTACCTGCCACTGTTGGGGGTGATGATGTTAGTGAGGGGGCATCCAGCATCAGCAGCCACTCTGCCTCACAAGTCCCGCCACTCAGCCGCAGCACCAGGCCCACGCCAGGTCCAGATGCCCCGGAAGAGGATGCGCCTCAGAGGCGCTTGGGCGGAACGCGCAGGAGGCGCACTTGAGTACATTTGACAATAACAGGCACAGGCTGACTATAAGCCTGCCCTGTCCTTTGACACTGCAGTATGCAGTAATACTATTAGTGGAAGATAGTTGAACTGGTACCTTTTTTGTGATTTAAACAAATACATTTATTTTTGCAACACACATTAGCGTTGTGTCATTATTACATTTTGCATGCATTAGTGCTTTGTGGGGTGAGGGAAGAGGGTGCACTAGAAACTGTTCACTGTGATGTGGTTGCGACGTCTGTGGCCTTCAGCTGGGTTCTCCCCGTGTGCATGGCGCGTATGTGCAGGTGGCCGGTTGTCCCCTTCAGATTCACTGCCAGAGATGTCGACAGGTATCCGGCGCTTGGTTGCAATGTTATGTAGGATTGCGCAGACAGCCACAATGCAGCAGCACACTGCAGGGCTGTAATACATGGCCCCACCTGTCTTGTGCAGTATGCGGAACCTGCTCTTGAGCAGGCCAAATGTCCTTTCTATGCAATTCCTTGTCCGTATGTGTGCAATATTGTAGCGTCGTTGCTGGGGTGTAGCAGGGTTGAGGTATGGGGTCAGGAGTTATTCACGGAGGGCGTAGCCACTGTCACCTGAATGAGAGGAGCAGATGGTGATTGCCTGTGCTGCGCTGTTACTACTTAGCAATGTGACATTGTCGACAAAGTGTACTTACCAAGTAGGTGTCCTTCCCCAAACTCTCCCCTGACCAGTCGTGTGTGGAGGCCGCTGTGCCGGAAAATGAAGGAGTCATGGCTACTCCCTGGGTACTGTGCGACAATGTCAGTGATGTATGTCTTAGCATTGCAGACCATCTGGATGTTGAGGGAGTGGTAGGACTTTCTATTGCGGAACATATACTCCGTGGCAGCTGGTGGGCAGATGGCGACGTGGGTACAGTCTATGCATCCGAGTACATGTGGAAAATGGGCTACATTGTAGAATTGTAGCTTGGTCATGTCCAATTCCTGTTGGCTGGCGGGAAATTTGATGTGACGGTGTAGCTGGGTGAGCATGGCGTCAACAAAAGTGTGGAGGCAGAGTGACATGGTGGGCTGGGATATCCCCCCCGCAGCCGCTACTATCCCCTGGAAACTCCCGGAGGCCAGGAGGTGCAGGCTACACAATACCTGCACATGTGTAGGCACCGCATTGGTACGGCTTGTTGGGTGCTGCATCAGGGGGTCAAGGTCCTGTATTAGCTGCATTATCATTTCCCCATTTAGCCTGTATTTTGCATATATCTGCTCTCTGGTTTGGCCCAGCAAGGTGACCCGCTGACGGAAAATCCTGTCCTGGATCTTGCGTCTCCTCCGTGCTAATCGCTGTAGCCTTCGACGCCTCACCACCATGTACATTCCTGGAATTATGGAACTCCTCATGCTGCTGCTGCTGATTGTCCTTATGTGTGAGTGGTCAGGCCTGAACCTGTTGGTGATTGGCCAACGGATTTTTAAATGTAATTTTTGCATGGCTTTTATGGTTACCACCAGCTTTGAGTTGTCCTTAATTTGCGCGGCGCAAACTGCGATTTTTGGGTATTTCGCAATTAGCGTGATTTCATGAATACCGATTGCGATTGAATAGCAAATTCGCTATTTATTTCGCAGAATACGTGGTTTGTCGCTTTTTCCGAATCGCTAATGCTCTCCTACCGGGATTCTGCGAATATAATAGCGATTTCGCTATTTTGTGTTTGCGAGTTCGCAATTTTGATGTTGAATACCGATTACGGAAATTGCGCCTGCAATTGCATTTTCGCAGTGATTGCGGGCGCAATTTTACTTCATGAATCAGGCTGTAAGTCAGAAGGTAAAAACTTTGACCAAGACCTCCCGTGAAGGATAGCTGTGCAGGACTCCATCACGGTTGGCCTGAACTTTGATATTGACCCAGTCTAGCGCAATCAGATGTCCCAATAGGTACTATAGGTTTTTATGTGCTATATACGTTGGATTGTTTTTGTTTTGGTGTCATTTTAAATATAAAAATGTTCATATTTTTATAAACTGGTTTTGGATTTTTTTTTGTGAGTTGGGTCTTAATTATTTACTGAATTAGAGCTTTTAAATGCTTTAAATATATGTCTTGACCTGTACTGAGCCCTATATTTTGTTAGAGGCCTTATTGCCAGTAGTAGACATATATTTACCACTACTAATAACCCACTCTCCAACAATAGCATCCTGAGCAGCAACACTGCACAATATGATTAGTGTTTCAGCAATGTACATCAATAATATTGCTGCTGGTGGAGTTAACCAGTGGATGAAGGTAAGTGACTGTATTAAGGAAGTGTATAGTCTCTGTTCATTGGATGAGCCTCTGTGGATAAAACAGAGTGATCATTAGTTAAGTCCTCTAACAGTTGTTAGTCTCTGGAAATTCAAACTGGCAATGCATTTCTCTGTTCTTTATATGTTCTTCAAAATCAAATGACTAATAAACGTTCACAATCATGAGTAAGGTATCCATTATTTTAGGGAGAATCTAACTGTTTACATTTAAAAGTACAATCAAGTCTATAAATGATATATTATGTGTTATTCTTGCCGATATTAAACATTGATTGGCAGAGCAAATTTGTGATGAACGTGTTGTTCTAAAATGTGTTGGATTCCTCAGATTGCTTCTTTGTTAAGATGATAAAACACAGAATATTACGTGAAGTTAATAATAAATAGATTGAATGCCTGAGAAAGAAACACATTAAAGAAATATAACTGAAAATGTATATAATGACGTAAAAAGGCCCCATAAATTAATACATTTAGAAGGGATAATTCTATAACAGTCTGCAGGACAATGGGTTACATACTGCCTACACGTTATCCTACAATTAGTTATGATGGAAAAAGATTAGCTAGGAATGAAACTTGAACGAGGAATTAAACCGCTGGAAGAGGGAAAAACGATGATCTCAATATCTCTTATGAAACACAACTGAGTGGAACTCACTAATGTTCTGTTCTTATGTATCAACTTTGATTTACTTATTTAGAGGATCAGTAACTCTCTTTTTTCTTCAAACAACATTTGGGTAGACTACACAAATACTTTAGTTTATCCGAGAAACTCTATTTTCTTGTAGAAGTAAATCCCAATGTTCCTATAATTTTCCCTTAAATAACACCTGTGTTTACTTCACAAACACTCTCCCTTCCCCTATGTGAATGTTCACAAAAACTTTTTTCAAGAGGATGACATGGTCCCATGGACCACTCCCTACTCAAAAAAAATGTAATTTAGACATTTTTTCAACACATCCAGTTTTCCTTTCAGGAAAATGTGTTGCATTAAACAAATGTTTCATTTAAAAGCAATATTTAGAGGTCTGCTGACCGCATCAATATTCATGAGTTAAGTCAAATTGCAGCCCACTAGGAATCTATAATTTGCAAACTGGCCTTTTAGTACAAAGGGAGACTTGCAAATTAACCAAACTGGTCTGATGTGTGTGAATTAAAGGAAAACTAAAATTGAGAAACCATATTACAAGAAACCAAATCATGGAAAACCAATTTTAAAGAAAGACAATTTTAAAGAAATACAAAACAAAATCAAAAATTAAACGAAACATTTCAAAGGAAAGATAATTTTAAGGAAAATTCCCAAATTGCATTAAAATTGGTTGGAGTTTAGGACTACTAGTGGGGTTTTGGGTTCAGAGATGATCAATGTTTAGGGGGATGAGGGTTATTCTGTGGGCAGGAATTATTGGAGCTGGGTGGATGGGTGGATGGGTGGATGGGTGGAGAGGGGTCTTTGGTTCATGGATAGGTAGAGTTTAGGGCTGGTGAGAGTTTTAAGGTTAATTTTTGGGTAGCAGCTGGGGCGGAGAGAGTTTTTAGGTGTCAGGATGGGGTGGAGTTTAGGGTAGTGAGGGATATTAAGTATTCAGGGATGGGTGGAGTTTGGCTGTAGAAAGGGGTTTTAGGTATCAGGAAAGAGTAGTGTAGGTTGGTGAGGTGTTCTTATGGGCCATGGATGGCTGTTGTTTAAGGACAGTGAGGGTGTTTTAGGGTTGAGGGATGTGTAAGTGTTCTGAGGTGTATTAAGGTGTATGTAATGTCTGGGCATAGAAATGTGTTTTTCCAGCTCAGGAATGGGTGGAGTTAGGGGTAGTGAGTGATGTTATGGATTTTTGGGGTATAAAGTGCTTGTAGACATAAGGGATGAGTTTAGTTTAGGTGTGACAAAGGGTTTTATTTGGCAGGGATTGGTGTTGTTTAGTGGCTGTGAGGGGTCAGCAATGAATAGTGGTTATGGATGGTGAAAGGTTTGTGAATTTAGAGGATCTGAATTAATTGTTGGATGGTACAAAATATAAATATGAAATAATAATTCATGAAGTAAAGCACTGAAATAAATATCTCCAGAAAAACAGTCTCTGAAAGTAACACCTGAAACCATTGCATTTACACTTAAAAAATAAGCATTCTAAAGTCAATTTTGACCAAAAAGAAATGTTGGTTTCTATGAATAGGTAAGAGCCTTTCATTCTGAAAATTTAAATTAAACAGTTTAGATTGAATGATTTCTCAGTAATGGTATTCTATGAAATTGTTATTCTATGAAATGACACCGAAGCCCACTTCCGCCCACTTTCATGCCCGGAGGCGCTCAAAGGAGTAAGGCTCCTTCGGTGGAGCGGGGGTCTTGTTTGTTGAACTGCGGGGCTGCTCTCTGCAAGGGACCATCACTTACCTGCCTCAAACTTGTTGCCTGCGCCTGGGCTCACTTGCTGTTGGTCTCCCCTGCCGCCGCTGCCTGCACCATCGTGAGGCCGCCGAGGGGGGAGTCTACAGCTCCCAGGTCTCCCTGCGGCCACACCGACGCCCACTTCCGCGCCCGCAGATGCTCCTTCCGTGTCACGGGATGTGCGCGGGTGGCGCCGGGAGAAGCCCGGGACAAGAGCAGGACCGCCTTAGGCCGTCAGAGGCCGGAGGAGGTTGGGCTGGGCCCCCTCTCTAACAAGGGCTGAAACAGTGTATGAGTGAAACCCATGAATTAACCCCTCTTGACCCACTTTTGCGTATGTGTGTCTTTTCCGCTTCTGATTCTATTATAATTATAATAATGTTACCGTGTAACTTGTTGTAGGGGTAAGGTCAGGCAACTAACTGGCTATGGCAAGGCGTCGCGCTAAACCGTTACTCGAAAATGTGTGTAATACCATTGACACATACTTGGTAAAAGCCGTTAGTGTTCTTACCGAAGAAATTAACCGTACTGAAAGTCGACTTTCCATGGGGTCAAGTGTCCTGATGGCTGATCAGGTCAATATAAGTAGAGCACCTACCCCCACTAGCGAAGCAGATGTGGATATGGATTTACCAGAGGGTTCAAATAACAATGGCACTAATCACTCCTGTATTTCCAATACACCTAGACTGTCTGTCACTGACATTAGTCCCTACCCTTCACCATCCCCTCCAGTCAAATTAAAAGGCCAAAAAAAGAAAACATCAGGACAGGATAACTTGAAGGTGAAACAGGATAAAAGAACAAACACAGCAGGGAATATGTTCACCACACGAACAAGGGCTAAGCAGAATTTAGACACACCACTTAGTAATTATAATATAGAAGCGGTTTTTAACAAACTGATTGAGTTGCTTAGGCCCTTACATGAAAAATTGGATAACCTGGCTAGGGAGGTCCACAAACTAAGCAGGAACCTGGATAAAATTGGTACGGGGCCCTACCAGGAAAGAAGAATAATTACAGAGGCAAACAACGGAAATGAAGGCAAAAACGATAAAATTCACGGAGCCTTAGTTGCGATTAACAATAGTTCCTCTATGGCACCAAGCCTGAGTAAAGTTCCCGTAGATAAGCAACCTGATAATCATCAAAACTGTGGGGACCAAATAAAGAATATCCCTCTATCTACCGGAAGAAGCATAACAATTCCCTTCAGGCAAATGAATAATCAGCTTTTATTAACCTACCACCTGAATGTGGTGCCTATGTTGCAGTGCTTGTAAACGTCCCCAAACTAAGGTAAGAACAAGTGGAAAATTAAGACACACTTAAAAATAAAACCCTTCATTGGCTGTCTAATAATTGTCATTTTCCAATGGAGGGGGGTAATCAGATTATATTAACACAAAAGTAGGGATGGGTGGGTCCCCTTAGGAAAAACTTTGAGGGGGACTGTATAATTATAAATTTCAGATCCCCCTTTTGGGCTCAGAATACCCTTGCCAATGCTCCACTTCCATCGGCATGGTAGTCTAATACAACCCTCTTTCCCTTAGGGTATTTGTACAGGCACCTATTGGATCCTAAACATTATGACAATCACAATCATGGCATAAGCAATTTGACAACATTTCCAAGGACCCGTCCCTGTTTTGCAATCCAAACCCATAATAGATTCCAGGTTTTTGATTTCCTAGAGGACAACGATTGACTTAAGTTGCCTGTGGGTATAACTCAGGCAAATGCTCCTACAGGGGTCCCACAGAAAGTTTCAGTTGAAGTAGGCAATGAGACATTGGAATACCGCCCTCAGCACCTAATGCATTGTCTATAGTAGTGACTGATTTACCTAAACCAACTGTATATATCACTAATAATAATGATATAGCCAGCGTAATAAAAAGGGAGACAGTTAAACCAATACAAACAAACTTAGAAACGCTGCCTATGATCCCTCATATAGAAACACCAGTATTGCCCCAACATTAACCAGCAGCTGTTAACCAAGGCTTAGAAGTGGGATACAGCCTAGTTACCTGGAATATAGCAGGCCTTAATAGAAAACTGGATAGATCTTTCTGGAGGGATTTTATTACTGCAGGTTACAATATTATCTGCCTCCAAGAAACTTGGTGCAAGGAGGCCATTTTTATAGAGGGCTATACTTCACATTGGTTAAGCACTGCCAATTCCGTAGCTGGTAGAGCAAAGGGTGGCCTTTTACTATTAATAACAAATAAATTAGTCATTTGTGAGATCAAAAGTTGTACCCCAGTGGACATTTATAGTCAGGTGTTGCGACTAGAATTCATTAAAGGTAAAGATTTATTGTTATTGTTATTGTTATTGTTATTTTTGATTTATAGCGCGCCCAATCACCTACAGGCCTCTAGGCGCTTGGGAATCGATGATGCAAACAACAACTTGACAATACAGAGAGCGGCATCCACTAAACTAGATAGTATTCATGGACCTCCTGAACAATAGCGTTTTTAAACCCTTCCTAAAGCGTAGGAGGTTCTCTTCCCTGCGCAGCGACTCAGGTAGTGTATTCCATAGCTGAGGAACTAGCACAGAGAAGGCTCTCCCTCCCTTGGTAACAAGTTTGTACCGGGGGCAAACCAATAATTGAGAGTCTGAAGATCTTAGGGTTCTCATTGGGCTGTACACCTCCATGCGGTCTTTGATATAGGCAGGCGCCAGCCCGTGGATTGCTTTGTGAGCTATACACAGATTTTTGAATTCCACTCGCTCCTTAATAGGGAGCCAGTGGAGGCTCTGTAGCAGGGGAGATGCTTTGGATCGTCTTGGCAATCTAAAGATAAGACGAGCAGCGTCATTCATAATGACCTGTAACCTGTTAGTCAGGGTTTTTGGCAGGCCAAGGTAAAGAGCATTACCGTAGTCTATCCTCGAGATCACGGTAGCTGCGACAATGGAACGTAGCATGGATTGGGAGATGACAGGTACTAGCTTACGTAGCTGTCGAATAATATTGGTACAGCTACCCACCACGGAGGAAATCTGATTGACCATTGATAGGTCACAATCAAGTTTGATCCCCAGGCTCTTTACATTTGGGCTTGGTTTAGGGGCCGGGCCTAGCTCTGCTGGCCAGTAGAGGTCAGACCACGGTGAGGTGGCAGATGGAATCACCAATACCTCGGTCTTATCTGGGTTAATTTTTAAAAGATTTTCAGTCATCCATTGGACCGTGTACCTCAAGATGTTCTTGGTGTGAAGTTGTGCGGCACTTGTGTTATCGACACTCAGCAACAGCTGAGTGTCGTCCGCATAGTTAAATACTGTGCAGCCCATGCGCGCCAGGGAAGCAATCAAAGGTTGCAGGTATAGGTTAAATAGAAGTGGGGATAGGGCCGAGCCCTGAGGTACCCAACATTCTAATGTCCCCACTACAGATGTTTCTTCCCCATGTTGTATTCTTTGGGTCCTACCCGACAGGAAGGATTGCAACCACTTGAAGGCCAGGCCATTGATACCGAAATCACTCAATCTTTCTAGGAGCAGAGCATGGCTGACGGTATAGAACGCCGCTGACAGATCTAACAAAATCAGGGCGCTCGGTCTCTTACCGTCAGCCAGGCTTCTCAATTCATCCAGCACCGCGAGCATCACCAACTCGGTGCTGTGATGTGCTCGAAACCCTGCCTGTCGTTCATGGAGTAGATGGTGAGACTCCAAGTACTTGGACAGGGATTTTAGTACATGTTGTTCCAGTACTTTTGAAAGGAATGGTAGCTGAGAGATCGGCCTGTAGTTCTTTAATATTGCAGGATCTGCGCCTGGCTTCTTCAGGAGGGGTCTTACACGCGCCTCTTTAAATTCTGCTGGTATTTGCCCTGTCTTCAAGGATCTGTTTAGGAGGGAGATAATGCGCTCCTCCAATAAGGGACGGGCTACCTGAAAGACTTTCGGTGGGCACGGGTCTGCTGGAGATCCAGATTTGATTCTATCCATCAGCTGTTCCAGACTCCGTGTGTCAATCTCTGGAAACAGTGCGATGGAGCAATCAATTAGTTCAAGAGGGGCTGTAGGTGTATCCAACCCTTTTAATGTACCACTTTTTATCTCCTGGATAATAGTTCTTACTTTCTCCAGAAAGTATCCCTGAAAGGTATTACAGTCTATGGGGGACTGGGATCTGTCGGGTTTTTTGTCAACTCCGACAGAATCTTGAAAGTCTCTTTCTGTACATTGGCTGCCTTATTTAGGCGGGATTCGTAGTATTCGGCTTTAGCCAGTGAGATTTGTTTTTTGTATGCTTTGAGAGAGATTCGATAGAGGTTTCTGGCTGAGTCCTGCTGATTTTTCCTCCAACCTCTTTCCAGAGCTCTGAGTTTCTTTTTGGGGTCCCTCAGTAATGGCGTAAACCATGGAGCCTCCCTACCAGGTCCTTTTATCAGCTTTGTTTTTTTTGGAGCTATCTGATCAATAGCTAGGGTCAAGCTCCGCGTTAGATCTGCGTATTGCTGGTCCAGGCTGAAGTCTGGACTCAAGGACCAATCCTTTGGCGAGAGCACCTTAGTCAGGTTTATCAGGTCAACCTCTGCCCATTTACGAATTATCCTGACTTCCGGTGGTGGATTATTTATTTGGCCATTAATGCGTAACTCACAAGATACTAGATAATGGTCAGACCATATACACGGGGTTATCTCTTTAAGTGACACATTTGGGTCTGTAGTCCATACCAGGTCAAGGACATGACCTTTAATGTGTGTAGGAGCCTTCACAAGTTGTTTAAAGTTTAGCGTTGACATCAGGGTATCCAGTTGGCGCATGGATGAATCCCAATGGGGTTTATCCCAATGTAAATTAAAGTCTCCTGTAACAATGATTTTCGTATAACGGGTGCATATGTCTGACATAATGGGGCCGAATAGGTCATGGAACATTGGGGTCGCATTGGGTGGACGATAAACCGCTAACAACATCCAACAAGAGTTGTTAACTGTGACTTTTACCCCAAGTATGTCAGCCAAGTCGACTGTCTCTGACAGAAATCTTTCCACTGGCAAGGCCTTTTTAAATAGAACAGCTACCCCTCCCCCCGTGCGTTACCTGGGCGGTTGTGCCATAAGGCATCATATCCGCTAGGAAGCGCGGCAATGATATCAGGCATTGAACTGTCACCTAACCAGGTCTCTGTTAGGGTCAGTATATCAATTTCGTTGTCTTGCAGCAGGTTATAAACTTCAACATGGTGGCAATGGAGTGAGCGGGTATTAAGGCTCGCTATTTTCAATGAGGAGTAGGACCCAGAAGGAGTCATATTTTGGGGGATGAATATCGCACAATCTTGGAGTTTCTGCATGATAGCACTATCCAAGCAAGCCTCACCTTTATTTAAACTGCGCAATAAATCGGATGAGTAAGTGCGCAGTTGCCCAGAGGTCCCAGCCCCCGAGCCCGTCCGTGCGCGGACGGGCGCAGACGGGCTGGACTCTGGCGCGACTCCGGCGACGCTCCGGCGAGCCCGCCGCACGTGCCCGCTGCGCGTCAACATGGCTGCCTTAAGTACTGGTCTAGCGTCCTTCTGATGACTAGACCACCCCAATCCTTATCCCTCACCAAAGATGTCCGCCGTTCTGGTGGTGTGGTGCACTTTCCAGAGGACAATGATCCGCTCTAAATGCAGTGCTGTGCCAAATTCGAGTGCAGGTATGCGGTCAATTCAATTTTAAAAGCAGGGTACAGTGTTCAAATTAAATTAACACTAAACGGACAAAACGGGGATTTAAAACAAAAGCTAAATTTAGCTCTCAGTGAGCGCGCTGATTTTTACACGAAAGTGGAGCACCTCTGTGCTGTCCAAGAGGCTATTCCCAAGTGATTGGCCGCCTAATTTGCCTGCCTTAAGTACTGGTCTAGCGTCCTTCTGACGACTAGACCACCCCAATCCTTATCCCTCACCAAAGATGTCCGCCGTCCTGGCGGTGTGGTGCACTTTCCAGAGGACAATGATCCGCTCTAAACGCGGTGCTGTGCCAAATTCGAGTGCAGGTATGCAGTCAATTCAATTTTCAATTTTAAAAGCAGGGTACAGTGTTCAAATTATAATTTTTTATTTTATTATAATAATGTTTTCAACAACAGCAGAGGGAAAATTTTATACCCACTTGGAAATGAAATTGAAAGGATTCTGGCATTATCACGTAAGCAGACCATCATCCTTTGGGTAGGTGATTTTAACATCAAACCCTGCCCATTGGCCACGAGTAACTTGTGTGGCTTCAGGAAGGAGACTGGTAATGACGCGGATGTCGACCATTTACATTTCCCTCACTGCGGTTATGGTACAGCTTTAAATAAATTGATAGTAAAGTTAGATCTGGAATTGCTTATCTGTACCAAGAACAAGGACAATATTAATTGCCCAACCTTTACAGGTAGGAACGCCAACACCAATATCGACCATATCTTGATTTCTAGTAACACTGGCTATTCCAACTTATGGGTCACGGAGCAAGCACTAAGCGACCACAATAGCATATCTATATCGCTATTGTGTTGGGGAAAAAAGCATTTCGATGAAAATGATCGCACCAATAACATTGCAGCTTCAAGACCCAATGGCATGAGGATCAAATGGGTTGGCATCGACCCTCAGAAAATGCATAAAGAGGTGGTAAGGAAATGTAGCACTGAGATAGATTATTGTCTCAGTGAGGAAGTTAATCCTAACACTTTATTCACCAGCTTTGTCAAGATAAATGAAATAATAGAAGGTTTATTTACCAAAAGAAATAGTGGGAAAAAGCTAGTAAGTTCAGGTTGGTTTGATAAAAGTTGTACCCTGGCTTTACACGAATAAAAAACAAACCTTGAGCATTAAACCCCGAAATAAATATAAATATAATCATCAAAACTTTACGTTATAACTACAAAACAGCCCTTGCTAACATGAAATGAGACCTCCAAGAAGAGGCCTGGAATAATCTTAATTTAGCAGCAGACTCAAACAATAGCAAACTTAATTGGGAGACTATAAACAGCCCCTTTTTAAAGAATGATAGTGTGCCTGAAATTCGTTTGCTTGTAGATTGCAATGCATGGACCGAACACTTTATAAATATTTTTAACCCAGAAAGGTTAGTCTTAGATTTAACTATGTGCAATGACTCCATATGGTCGCCACTACCATAATACCACTAATAAGTCTAGATGAGGTATACGAGGGATTAATTAACAGCAAAGGGTTCCGGTGGACTAATGTAAAACTGAAATGAACCTATGGGCCCCCATTTTAGTAAGGTTTTTTTATGTGGCTGCGGAAGGACGGCTCTCAATATCATTGGGCCAGTCTTTAATTATCCCCCTTTTTAAAAAAGGATCTAAATCTGAGGCGTGCAATTATCGCCCAATCTCCTTACTAGACTCTTCTATCAAAATAATTAGCAAGATCATGCTAAAAAAGCTAGAAATATGGGTTACAGAGAATGATATTTTATCTAAAGCACAATACGGTGTTAAAAAAGGCCTGAGGACTCCGGAACTGCGTGTTAATCTTGACCTCCTTATTAACAAATACACTACTGCTAAGGAGGGAAACCTGTTCCTTTGTTTCGCGGACCTGGGTAACGCCTTTGATCTCGTAGATCACTCTATTTTATGGCATATATTACTTGATCTAGGCGCACCTAAGGAAATTGTACATTTTTTAGCAACGCTCTATGGGAATTTAACATGTAAAGTACGCTATGGACCATCTGGTGAATGTACCCCGTTTTTAAGGTCACAAGAGGCATCCGCCAGGGTTGTGTTTTGGCACCTTTTTTATTCTCATTATTTATTAACCAAGTCGACTCAACCCTAAGTCAGATTACAGCGGATGCCCCTCTTATAGCGGTTCCAATTCTATTATATGTGGATGACGCTGTTTTATTATCACGCACACAGATCGGACTGCAGCGTCTTATTGATAACTTCGCAATATTCATAGAGAGCAGGAAACTTATAACTAACAAAACTTAGACCTGTGTGATAACAAGCGGGAAGACAGTTAAGTCAGCCAGCACTTTTTATATAGAAAACACCAAGATGCAATCAGTTAAAACGTTTTGCTATCTTGGAATAACATTTGCAGGGGATGGGAAATGGACACACGAACATGATAATGTGAGCCTCAAGATGAGCAGGAACACTAATAGTATATTCAGATTTTCAACCAAAGTGGGGGACAGAAGAATAAAAGATATGATGGCCATTTATAACGCTAGGTGCGTTTCATCTGCGTTATATGGGGCGGGAGTCTGGGGCTACCATTGTGAAAAATCGCTCCAGCATGATGAAAACAAGTTCCTCAAGCATTTATTGTGTGTTCCTCCCTCAGCGTCAACAGAACTAGTTCATGAGGAAGTAGGAATTGAGCATATCTCGGATTTAGCTGCGTTACGCCCTTTGACACTCTGGCGCTTTATTTGATCGAAAACTGAAACACACTTTACACAAACAATCATTAGAGATTGTTTGAGGCTCGACCACTTTTCCCGTATTCCGTGGCTTAGATATATCCACTATTGGTATAACCTCCTATTTGAAAGCAATATTCTTCTGGAACCCGAGTTTGCAGCATCAATTCCAAAGAAGGAGCTAAAAGCAAGGGGCCTCATTTATGAGAAATGACGCATCGCTGTGTGAAAGCAGCGATGCGACACTTATCAGTACGCACTCCTTATGACATTCCTGATGCCTCATATTTAATGTATGACGCATCATGTCGCAAGGAGTTACAGATACGTCAGTATTTCTGATATATCTGTAAGCACAAAAGTGACGCATTGCTGGAGGGTGTCACAAAAGTGACGCAACTCCATCAATGCGTCCTTTCACATGGGGCAAGCCTCATGGGAAAGGGCCTGCATCAGTCTTATGCCTGCTGTGAGGCTGGCGCAAGATTTTAACCCAACGGCGTCCTAAAAGTGACGCAGTGAAATCTCATTAGTTTCACTGTGTCACTTCTACGACCGTTCCTTGCGTCAATACGCCCCCCTTGCATACATTATACCTGGCGCAGGTATAATGTGGCGCAGGGGTTTACAAAGTGACACATCTACCTAGATGTGTCACTTTGTAAATATGGCGCAACGAGGCAAATTTTTTACGCCACCGGTGCGTCACAAAAAGTGACACACTGGTAGCGTAAAAGTGACGCACAGCCTCATAAATGAGGACCAAGGTTTCGATCACATAAGAAGGAGGTTAGAGAAAGGTTGTCTAGGAAGCTACCTACTTATGTTTTTTATCAGGCTTTACATCTAAATAAAGGCTTCCAGGCATATTTAACCATAGTGACACGAAACTCCCATTGATTCATTTCAACACGCCTTAGGTTGGGAATTGTCCATCACGTAGTGCGATTCCCGCACATGAAAACTAGTACCAATTCCGCATGCCCATGTGATAACATTTTGAAACAAAGTTGTTGCCACATTTTAATGTTCTGTAAATTTTATTATTCTTTTAGGAAATTTTATCTGAAACCTATCTTTTTAAAATATAATGTTCGTTCCACTAAAATGGCAATGAAGTTAATATCATCTTTAGAATGTGCATATATCTGTTTTTATGTTGCATCATATATACTGAATTGTATAGCTGCCAGGAAATCCATAATTCGTTGAGCAATTACACATGGCCAAACATAAAACTGTATAGATACATTTCATGTCGCCATGACTGTACATGTGCAATTATGGAATCATTAGACACTTTGTATGCGCCTTGCACTTTAGCAAGTTTGTGTAGAAAACTGCGTAGCACTTAAAACTTTATCACGAAATTTGCACACAATTTATTTTTATTTTTTATATTAATTGTAAATTTTGTAGGAAAGTTTGTTGCTGGAGAATTGTTTAAAATACGTTGTCGTCTTGCATACTATTTGGCTCCGCAAGCGCCCTATTGATGTCTTTTGCAACCAGCAAGATTTGCACAAAATGCTTTGCATTCAACACTTTATTGCAAAATTTGCACGTAACATATTAATTAAACATCATAGAAAATGTTCTTAGCAGGGTTACCGTATGGAATATATGTATAGTATTAAAGAGGGCTGTATTGCATACTTTGTATTGTAGACGGCATTTGTTCCGGTATCTAATAATGCTTTTTCCCCCACGATTTGTGATTAGTTTTGTAATCTTGATGATTTTAACTTACAATACCGATAAAAGTATTGTTTTATTTTACGGCTTATATGGTTGTGTTTGACAATCCGAAAAAAGCTTTTGAACTGAACTGAACTGAACTAAAATCATATACAGCTCAGTGGCTGCAAAACTACTGGATGCAATTTGCAACCAGTATTTTGCAACTAGTACTTAGTGTATCTGGCCTTATGTCCTATGTATAGTTAGAGGGATGAATTCCTCTAAGTATTCTCCCATAGAGGTGGAATGCTTTAATAGTACTAAGCATTCAACTTTAGATAGATATACACCCAAAAAGCTGCATATGTACTTATCACCTATGTTCCCTTTAGGCTGCACGCCTGTGTGCGTGTGCAGCCTTGCCTTTTCTTGCCCCCAGATTGTCTCTGAGAGAGCCCTGGCCACTTCTAGGAGCAAAATGGACAATAAAAGGACATTCTGCCATCGCCATGCAGCAAGTGTTTTCACACCGGCTGCGTGGCGCCAACGAAATGTCCTTTTATTGTCTCTTTCGCTAGGTGTGAAATCTCCTCTATCTTCTCTGCAGTAGGCCCAGAACATCTCCAAATACAAAGGGGCACTGCTTTAGTACGTTTAAGAATGGAGCATTTCAGGAGGCACTATGAAATAAACACGTTACTCCGGATTATTTTGATTAAAGACTTGGTAATACTTTTTTGCCGGGCCTCCTTTTCCTTTATTATCGCATATGAGAGAATTATTGCATATGAAAGAGATTGTCCAAATATGTGATTTCAGGATGCTTTAGGGTTGTGCTGTGCATTCAACAGTTTTCAAGCAACAATAAAATGTCAAGATAATACATGATTAATATTCCTGCTGGAGAGCGATGAATCTTTGTCTAGTGGCTGTTTTGACTTATCATAAAGTAATGTAGATGGTTAATATGCCTGCGGCAAAGAACATGCACCATGCAAATAACAGAGCTGTATGTATGTGGATAGCTCCAGTGGTTACTGCTTTTGTCACAAAGATCTTTTAGTTACTTGCAATTCATAAATTACAATCCAAATTAGCACAGTGACCTACGAATTGTTATCAAAGAGCAGCTTGCAAACTGCATAGTATGGGTTAGAACTTTATGTTTTTTTCCAGAGCTTTCATTATCCTAATGTTGCTAAAAATAGTTTGTTTGGGCAGAAATTAGGTATATTTACAACGGAATGGTGGAGGGTGGTGTTAAGCTCAAAATGCTAATGCTATACTCCGCCATTCCAAAACACAAGAATGTACTGTATTTAACAAATGTTCTGTGCACCCTGCGTTTTCACTAGCGATAGCGCTAAAGTAAGCTGCCTAGTGTCACTGCAGGCACCCTTTCTCTATAGTGCAAGGTTGCCCGCGTTGGGGGGATGAATGTTTTTTTGCAGAAAGGTGTCCCTTCCTGCACATAAACAATCACAAATGGTGATTTGTAACTTCCATGTGTGCTGCATTGTGCAGCACACGTAGAAGTTGCAAATCGTCATATTTTAAATGATTGTTTATGTGCAGGAAGGGACTCCTTCCTGCATATAAACAATTGCTCATGGCATTTGCCTGTTTCTATTTGTGCTGCACAATTGGGCACACAAAGAAACAGCAAACATGAGGGGAAATAAAACATTTCTCCTCATTTCGCCATGTTAAGGCCAGGTTTTCCCTGGTCTTAAGTGTGGCGCTGCCACCTATGCACACCGCCCTTGTAAATAGGGGGCAACATCAAACCCAATGGGTGTCACGGGAAAATGCTCGCCACAGCACCCATTGTCCATCCCTTTCACGCTAAGTATACCGTGAAAGGGGGCCTTTTTTTGCAAGATGGTGTTAAGCCTCCTGAAATGGCTTAACACTGCCTTGTGAATCAGGGAAAGCCTCAACCCCACAGGGACGTCGTTAAAAGTGACGTTCCTATGATTATTGGGGCTTGTAAATATGCCCCACAGAGTCTTATTAATAATGCTAACCCCCAACCACTGGGACCAACCCCATATATCCTGAGTTTGTGCTTCTCCAAACCAAACACTTCAATATACTTCCAACTAGTATCGATGACATGTGATTTCTTTATACTTTAATCCTCATTGTCTATTTTCTATAGACTCATTTACACACATGATTCTTTGTCTCTGTATAATGAACATGTGTGGGGTAAAGTGCTCTGACACCCAACACTGGTATGAGTAGTGCTGTACAACACATTTATGGTGTGTGAGAGGGGGCATTTGAGAGCTGTGCACTGTCGGAGGGTGGTAGTGACGAAATCCGCGGAGAAGGAGGCCATTGGGGGGGCCCTAAAAAAGACTGTTGCACGCGCCACAACAGGCGCTATGGACACAGTGTGTTGCTTGTCGTGGATACATACCATAAAATACCGGGAACTCAATATTTGATAGTGCTGCTTTTTAAAGATTTGTACTTGTCTCATTCCCATTAATAAGTCAGTTGGCATTTTTATTGTTTAATTTAACAACATGTACTTAAACAGTTAGCAAAGGGTTTAGTGTCCACTTGATTGATATGTGAATTCTTTGAATATATGATCATTTAAACAAAATATGATTTTTTCAATTTAAAATCGCAAAACTGTTTTCATCTTAATGTGAAATTAAGGCTGCACTTAGCGTTGATCCAGGCCGGGCTCTGCACTTTTGGCGCCAGCCGCAGCTAGGCCTGGAAAAGCACAGCTCCAAGATCTGTTTGTGCTTTGTGCCTCTGATCTTACTGACCTAGTCAGTGGATTGCTTCCCTCGCCACGCAGCTCCACCTGGTTACCGTTGCCCCCTGAGGCTATTAGGTTCTGTGTTCAAGGCCACGATCCCTGGTGATCCAGTGGGAAGCATCTCTGCTTCTGGCAGGATTAGGGAGAAGTAGAGGACACCAGAAAGAACAAAGGAAAGTGGGAAAAATGAAGAGGCGCAAAGAGACAAGACAAAAACTTTAAAAAAGGGAGGAACAAGATAAAGATAATCAAGAGAGATGGAAGTGGATAAGGATAAGAAAAGGTGCGAGGAGGAGATAAGAGACTCGTGAGGATAGCAAAGAGAGAGGAATGATTCATAGAATGATTAGGGAATAAGATTCAGTGTCACTAGGGTTCAGAGGTGCAAGGACCCCTTTGATGGGTGTCTTTTAAAACCATCCCTAAGATGAGAGAAGGTCAGTTTTGTTTTGGCTTAGATTAGGGCCAATAGTATCCTTGCTAAGCCACTGAATTCAGTAGCTCGCGGGTGGCACATACTTGCATATTAAGTTGTTGCTCGTCTTCCATGCACACAGTCTTGCCTGTAGTGCATGAAGCACCTTTATTGCCACACATAACGAAAGAATAGAGGAGCAACCACTAAAAATGAAAAACAGAAGTGGGAGTGCAAGGATAGATGGTTGAATGAAAATATAGATAGAAGAGTGACAGGTTGACATGATAAAAGGATGAAAGGAAGGGGAAACAATTGATCAAGGGATGCATAGGTGATGGGAGGTTGGACATCCGAGTAAAAGGATGGCTAGTTCTATGCTTGAAGGGCTATGTCATTGGATGGGTGGCTGGCTGGCTGGCTGGCTGGCTGGCTGGATGGATGGATGGATGGATGGATGGATGGATGGATGGATGGATGGATGGATGGATGGATGGATGGATGGATGGATGGATGGATGGATGGATGGATGGATGGATGGATGGATGGATGGATGGATGGATGGTAGATGGATGGATGGAAAAATGGAAAAATGGAAAGGTGAAAGTATGGATTGGTGAAATGTTTGAGGATTGTGTGAATAGATTTATGATTTTAAAAGGATGATGAGAATAATGAAAGGACGGATGGAGAGAAGGACTGATGAATGGATGGAAAGGTGGCAGGGTGGATGGCCAGATGGGTGAAGGGATCTATTCTAAGAAGTGTCAAGCTTACTTGCTTCAATTGCTCTTTGGCATTACAGTCTTGGTTCAAATGGTTCAAAATGGGCGTATTTTCATTTTTTCTGGCTACTCTCTTGATGATAATATTGTCAAATTAAGTCCCTACAGTTACAGAGAATGACCTTTATTCCTACTATGATGGCAAGGACCCAAAACACCTCATCAGGTTTAAAGGAAATATTATCAATACTACTGGTTGCATCCACTTACTCTTCCATCAAAATTTCTTAGTTCTCCATTGGACTTTCAAATGGGCTTCAAAGCCTTGCAGCCTTCAAAGAAAAAACAATCACAACAGGTCTTTCTCTCCTTTAGGATTCAAAATCTAAAAAATTGACAATAACATTCATTAAAAAAATTAATACTATGTCACCCTCCCCTCAAAGATAGCCTATAATAAAAAAAAACAAATTTTCTAAATGCATTTAAATACCTACCTCTAATATAAAGAATTCAAGGAAGTATTTGAAAATAATTGTGTTATCTAATTCTTCAATAGAATGCTCTCTCCTTACTGATGGCTTACTATGTAGTTTTCTTTCAGTGCACAGAACAGATGGTTAAGAATCACCTTAGATTCGTGACAGATGTCTTATTATGTCTGTCACTGGATATTTGCGCATTCAACAGTGTACATAATGAGAATACACCACATCCATCTACCGCTAAACAGAAATGCCCATATTTGGGTATCTCGGTCAAATCAAAAACACACACAATAAACAAGGGAGCTCTATAGAAATCACGGACACCCTATCACAATTAATATTTGTTGTAAGTACTATAATTAGAGTCCATATATATGGTAATTCTTCAATTCAATCATTCACAGGAGCCATTGATATTAGTTCCAATGAAATTCTTCAAACATTATTTTCTCAGCCTAGCCAATGCAATTAGTTCCAACCAACAGGAATTCATCAGAGCTGTGAATAAACATATAAATATACCCTTAAAATAAAACATAACACAAAGAAAATGATGATTACGTGATTAAAGCACCCCGACAATCAAATAGTTTCTCATGGCTCATTAATACGAAGCAACAAACGGACTATCTTCATTGTCATTTTATTATAAATACAGACATGCTGCATACATTTAATAAATCCTACAGTCTCAAGTTCATTACTTTTATTATCCATACATTAGTCAAGTTATACAAATAATGTCAAATATTGACAGAGGACCTTACACAAAATCTAAATTCTCTAGATTGGAAAAAACATGAAGTTATCAATGATGTGTTGATATGTAACATACTGAATGCAATATTATTTCCACAATTACTTACATCATAATCTGGCACCCACTCATGATTCCTATCTCACTGGGGTCACTTTATCTATGTGTCCGACATAATCCAATTCTGCAAATAAATTTTTAAAATCCCTAAACTCGTTATCTAATCACATCTCCAGCGTATAAAGTCTAATGTTTATCATTCTCACCAGTCTCATGGAAACCATCATATCACTTATTCACCCTACTAAAATACATTATTGCAAATTGACAAATACCCACACTAACAAATCGTAATTCACAACAGACATGGTCTCAACTATCACACCACATCCCCAACCATACCCATAATATAACTATAAACAGTCACTCAATCTCAAATAACATTATTCACAAACCAACATCCCTCAGCCCACATATGTTATGTTATGTTACGTTATGCTAAAACAACTTCTAAAGCATGCAAATACCCATAGGTGTCTCAATGCTAAGTGGTACAGAAGGTAAGTCCTGGATGAAAAAAACTATTAATTGAAGAGCCCTGTTTTTATTTGTTTCCTGAATATATAACACAAACAGAACAAATACCTTTTATTACACTCTTCCCCTATAAGTCTTCAGCTATATGCTCAACATAACCACCCTCTCACGCAACTCACCTTATGTGTCAAGCACCAACTTGTTCATCCCAGCTCTCGCTATGTGGAAAAGATGCCATCATAAATTCGGCCATATTTGAAACACACCAGACAATTACACTAAAACAGCATCTCAACATCACCAATCACAAAGCCCCATCTAAAACACGGAGACACAGAGACATGTACAATGAAATCGCACATATCTGAAACAACTTTCCTGTTTCTATCATCGCCATCTTGAAATAACTAGTTGCACATTAGATCGACAATAAAATTCCCAAAAAGCAAACTAGCTGCAAACAAAATAGCAAAAATTATTTTTATTTTAAACAAGGATAATCTTATCCACAAAAAGAATCAAAACCATAAGAGTAACCACAAAGTAAATAGTGCCTCAATCAAGTACACTGCCAAGCACTATCGTAATAATTCTCACTCATCGCCATCTTGTCAAATTCTACCCCTTCACCATCACACTAAGTAAAAAGAGAAACAATCATCATGTATTCAACCAATCCTCAATCATACCCCAAAACTTCCAGCGGGTTGATTCCTGAAGGGCTCTAATCAGCAATCCACTATTAATACTCTACAACAAAAATAATAATAACACCCATGCTCAGTTCAAAATATAATCTTTCAATCTCATACCAGTCATACCAACAAAACATCATAACTACCTTCCAACCAACAACTAACCTTTATGAATCAGGAAGCTGCACACAGTGTGAAGTCAATGAATAAGGCCAGAGGGAACTTCGTCAGGACTCTAAATTATATGGTTGAAAAATCAGTATGTAGTTTGTATAAAATTGTAAAAGTTTCCATATGCAGTAAACGAGGCCATAGCAGGCTCCCTCTGCCGGTTACCATTCCGTGATCTGTACTTTTTGCTCCATATAGACCACACAGTAAGAACCACTAACTCTATAGCTCCTTGAAGAGGAAGCCTGCTATGGCCTCATATGATTTTGTATACATTTGATATTATGAACTTTGTGATTCCTTGATTTAAGATCTTACAATATATGTCCATTTCTGATCTGATGTTTACCGCGTTTGGTAACTTTTACGATTTTTTACAAACTACATACTGATTCTTCAACCATATAATCCAATCCAATCCAAAAATTCTTTATTTCGGTCATTTAGACCATAAAAGATACAATACAAAGACACAATAAAACTTAGCTTATTAAAAACACATTTCATACAATTCCTACAATTGGTTTCCCACCTAATCAAGGCAAAAAGGGGTTAAAAACAGTTCATAACATTGTCCACACATTAGAGGATTTTTTTCTTCCTAATCTGCCAAATAGCCATTAAAAATTTTGCCACCGCAAACACAATATGGGCCAGAGTGCTGGTTTTCATTACTCTGTATGCATGGGAATAATTCCTAAACCCCAGATTTCTGCAAAGAGGCGCCAACCAATATTTTCTGGATTTGTTATAGGCAGGGCAGACGAACATAAGTTCATCTTCCTCATGAGTGTTACAGCATGGACACATTTTATCGTTACCTTTTAGCCATTTGCAAGTGAATGTTCTAGTGGGCAGAGTACCTAGCCTCCATTGTACAAACAATTTCCTCGCTAAGATGGGAAAAATAAAATCCATAAAACTTTCAAATACATAGAAATTTTTGGATTCCAGGAACCGGTCTGTTAGAGTGCCGCTATTTTGTGCATTCAACAGGAGTACTAGTCTATTATCTTTATAAATTTGGACCAAACTTTTGCGAGAAACCCTTCGACAGCCTTGTTCGGAGCCCTCTCATAACTCGGACAAATTCATGGAGTAAGTTCTTTTTTTACAAACGCGAGCCAGGGGATTTTATCGCGTTGGTTCAGGTTCATGACATGAATAAGGTCCTGCCTGTAATGAACAAGTTTGTTAGTGGACCAGAGCCTATGCCAGAACCTCAATGGCTTTGACTCTAACTCCTCAGCAATGGAAGGGAGGCTCATGTCTAATCTCAGGGGCAAGAGCGGTGTGCCTCGGGGAAGGGCCAGGAGGCGTCTAAGAAAGTTATTTTCCACTCTTGCTAATTCTTTGCCTACTTTGTACCCCCATAGTTCACTCCCATAGGTTGCGGCCGCCTTAGCTTGGGTTTGGTACATTTCAAGTGCCGGACTGATAGGCTTGTAGGTTGAAGTGTTTACCACCTTCAAGATTGCACCCGACAGCTGAGACAACTTTAGCCGAGATCTTACTATCTGGGGGACCCAGGATAGGTTTTCCTGTAGCGTTACTCCCAGATACAGAAAAGTTGTTACCCTCTCAAGGCTGGCTGTACCCAAAGTGGGGTTAGGTCTGGCTTTTTTGGGTGGATTAAATATCATGAATTTGGTCTTTTCTGTGTTGATCTCTAGATCATATTGTCTGCAGAAAAGACCAAATCCATCCAGAATCCTCTGAATCCCCATCGGGGATTTGGAAAGCAGGAGGGTGTCGTCGGCGAACACAATTGCCGGCACCCTCCTGCCTGCCAGACATGGGGCATCATTGTCCTTAACATTTTCCAGGTGGGATATAACATTGTTAATAAAGAGGCAAAACAGGGTCGGCGCCAATACGCAACCCTGCCTCAACCCTCTGAGAACAGGGAACCTCGATGACAGGCTACCATCACTCCCACACCTGACCTGCGCATAGTTATTGTTGTGGAGCCTAATTATAATGTTTAGTATCTGAGCGGGTACCCCCAGCTTTTTCAGGACCTCCCACAGTTTCTTGCGTGGGACTAGGTCAAAGGCTGACTTCAGGTCCACGAACACCATGTACAGCCTTCCCCCCTCAATCCTCACCGTCTTCCAGTAGAGCAGGACGAGGCGGAAAATCTGATCCATGGTGGATGTGTTTTTCCTGAAGCCAGCCTGGAGGGGACTCAGAATATCATTGGCCTCTACCCAGTCTAGCAGGTGGTTCAGGACAAGGCGAGCAAATAGCTTTTGGGGGACATCTATAAGGCTGATCGGCCTGTAGTTGGCTGGGAGCAGAGGGGAGCCGTTCTTATATATAGGGACAATCTCCGCCCCCAGCCAAGAACAGGGGATCGCCATACCTCCTAGGATGGCTTTTAAGAGGATAAGGAGGTACGGGCCCCAGATCTCAGGATGGTGTCTAAAAAGATCCCCAGGTAATCTATCTAAACCAGGGGCCTTCCCCATCGCCAATCTTCCTATTGCACTCACCACCTCGCCAAGGGTGAATTCCAGGCCCGCTTCAGAAGAAGCAGAGACCTCGAAGGCCACATGATTAGACAATAGGGTGGTGTCTTGATAGAGTGTCCCGAAATGGGCCTCCCAGACAGAGGAGGCAATATTGGGCTCCACTGCTGATTTGGGTTCCCCTGTCCCAGTATTCACTAGGGACCAGAATTTCCTAGAGTCTTTAGCATCTAAGGCCTCAGATTAAGCATGGGCGGATTTTGCGGATTCGCAATCCGCGAATTTGCGAATTTGCGGATTGCGAAAATCTGCAAAATCCGTGAATCCTCGCGGATTTTGCGGATTTTGCAAACTTACTTGTCAGGTCGCCAGTTTTGCGAACTTGTTGTTTCTACGTGCCCAGCCTGTTTGCAAGCCTTTCTTCATCACTGCCACCCTCTGTCACCACTGGCACTCTCTTTGTTCACCCATGCCACCCTCTGGCTCACCCATGACACCCTCTGTGTCATCACAGCACCCTCTGGTTCACCAGTGTACATTATTGGGGCAAAGCAAAGCACTGCCATCCTCTGTCAACACTGGCACTCTGGTTCACCCATGCCACCCTCTGGCTGGCACACCCATGCCACCCTCGGTGTCATCAGAGCACCCTCTGGTTGACCAGTGAGTGTACATTATTGTGGCAAAGCAAAGCACACCTGCTAAGTGCTTTAAGTTTTGCAAAATTAAATAACAACAAAACCTGCCCTGCCCCAACTGAAATTAATGAAGGCTGGCACCTGCTTGTCTGCTCCCTTTCCTTTCCTTTTCCTGTTTGTTGCAATTTTTTTTTTTTTAACAGGAACCTAACCGAATTCTGGAGGGCCCCTTCAGGAAGCACTACAAGAGAATGGTTACAAATGATGAGGTTGAACTTTTGCACCTGCTCATAGCCTTTGCTTTTGCAAAAATCGTTTTTCTGTAATTTCTCGCTATTCGCGAGGCGCGACGTCGTGTGAAATCGACCGTAGAAGCCGCGAACTCGTGCAAAATACCCCAAGGTCGAGTATGGGTGCTGCCATTTTGTTTGCGTGACGTATTTCCGTTTCCGCCCGCCAAGTGTTATCTCGCGGAATGAGCGCGTTGCGAATACAAGTTTGCACGAGTTCGTGAGAGAAATCCCGTGCGAACTTACTTGCGCTCACGTGATCTGGCCGCCATCTTGTTTTTCATTCATTCCTGTGTCTGGGCTAGGTGGTGTTTCTAATCCTCTCTATATCTCTGCCATCCTGTGCTTGTTATAATATTTTTTGAATCTATTTAAATTATTATCTATCCCTCTAGTTTTCTAGCTTTATATTTTTGTGTTTTTTGCTACTTTTGTTTACTTTTCAACTACTTTTTTAAACTTTTATTTTCTTCTTCCCTAGTCCTATTCTTTTTCATTTTCTCTCCTTGTTCCTACCACCTGCCCAGACCATGGTGAAGACAGCAGTGAAGCTGCCCAAGACGGGCCCCACAGCCCGTGCCCGGCTCCCGTGTGGCCGTTTAAGGGCGGAAATGGTGGTGCCCAGGAAGATCTTCAGCCCTGAGGAGGTGGGCTCACTGGTTTTCTATGTCCAGCGCCTTCTCCCCAGGACCATCGCGGCAGGATCGCTGCTGGCTACACCAACTGCCAGGAGCGATGGAAGTGGTGGGAGCAGGTGCGCCGGGCCCTGTTTGACATCTCGGGGGTCCAGCTCACCTACAACCAGGTGACCCACCGCTGGACGGATATCCTGGACGGGGAGCGCGAACTGCTCGACCTGCTGGGAGTGGAGGTCCCCGGGCTTGGTGAGTAGTAGTAGCAATTTTTTCATCACTCTCTACTCTGTTTTTTCCCCTGCTCTGTGTGTTATATTGCAAATGTTTGTTTTAACTTTTTTATAAAGAGCAATAATGCTGCCGATTACATTGATAGTAGAGGTAAATTAATATTTCAAAATCTTCTGTGCATTTCAGGTGCACTGCTCTCCTTCTCTGTGGCGGTGCCACTGCTTATTTGTTTTCTATTTTGTGTTCATTTAATTGGGCTGAGTAATGTATGAGTGTACTTTACAGAACTGCGTAATGCTAGACACCAAGGGGCAGATTTACAATCCCCTTGCGCCACGTTTACGCTGCCTTACCTGACGCAACAGCGATGTAAACGTGGCGCATCCCTGCGAGTCATGTACAACGTGATGCATCTAGGGAGACGCGCCACGTTAAGGCCTGGGCCTGCGCCACAATGGGTGCTTCCCCACACAGGAGGCGGGGGGGCGGTCAGGCAGCTGTGCGCCTCGCAAAAGTGCCTGCGTGAAATCTACAAGATTTAACGCAGGCACTTCCGCGACGCTGCTACGTCAATTTTTTATGCCTGCTTGGTTGAATCAGGCGTAAGGACTGATGCGGTATGTTGAGTATTGGGCAGCCCTGAGCAGTGCTAGAGTTGCATCGCGCCTGCGACGCGACTCTAGAGATGCGCCCCTCTTTCGTCACGAGATGCGTCACGCATCTGCCTACCCTTGCGCCAGGGTGTACGCGCATCTGCGGTGACGCAAGGTTAGTTTTGTGTTACGCATTTGTTCTGGTGCACCTCTGGAGGTGTGCAGCCCAGAACTAGTAAGTATGCCCCTAAGTGTCAGATTTGCAATTACCTGCTCATCCCTGCAAAGTGTGCGGCACGCCAGCACCACCCATGGTGCGCCGTATTTACAATGCGGCACACCATGGTCCCAAAACGTCACCGAAGCGTTTACGCATCGGTGCCGTAAAGGCTGCTCATTGATGGAGTTGCGTCGCAACGATGGCGCAGCTCCAGCAATGCTGCGTCAAGCCGTACGTCTGCTTCATGCAGGTGCAGGGTTTGAGTGAAGCATCATTGTCCTAAATGACTGATTCAAATTTTATATATTCCCCATAGCCACTTTTAGCATGCGTTCCTGCACAGGAACGCCCTCCCTTGAGCTGGAACGCTCCCTTATGGCGCAGGGCTTTGAAATGGGATGCATCTCCCATATGCGTCACGTTGTTAATATACGCCACACCATGGCGCCTCTCTTGTTGTGACGCAAGAACGGAGCAAAAGAGCTGCAAGGGACTTGTAAATCTGCCCCTAGAGTAGAGGCTCAGGTGCAGTCCTTCCTTTGTAGCCCTCTTTTTGGCTGAAATAGTTGGTTCTTGTTCTTTCTAAATGTTTGATTTGGTTGACAAGGACATCGACAAGCAGCAATCATCAATGTTTTCTGTTCTTTCTTTCATGTTGTATGTCAGGTCCCCCCAAGGGCAAGCGGACAGAAGTGGAATAGGAGGATGCTGTTGTGGCTCCAGAGGAGGAGGATGCAGGCCAGGGCGGCGAGTGCTCCTTTGCTGGCCCCAGTAAGTTTTCATTTAAATATAGAGGACCTACTGTTGTCCAAGCGTTCCTAATTACATTTTTCCGAAATAGTGTTTAGATAGGAGCACTATCTATAATACTACTGCTGCAGGTACAATTCTCCACAAACCGAACTATGGACACTAAACACCAGAGTAATACATTTTCAGAGTGGCGTGTTTGGCACACTGTATAAACCTGGTAGTGTCTGCGGCACGACTCCTCCTTGCCAAAATTTGCAAAACCTTTCGCTCAGTCACTCTAGTCTGGATGACCAAAAACCACAGAGTCTATTCAAGTTTAAAAGCTTTATTAAAAGTAAAATTAAACACATATATTAAAATTAAGTTAGCTGGAAATGGAAAAGTGCTTAGTGGTGAGTTGATGAGTAATGGAACACATTTCTTGTGGTCGAGCCGAGCTTTCATCTGGTTTGAAGTTGATGTTGGTCTTGTCCTTAGAAGTCCAGCTTCTGTCTGTTCAGAGAAAAATGTTGTGTGTTAAAATTAAGCAAGCATTCATCAATTGTGACAAAAAAGTGCAGCAAGACAACAGCCTTCCGTGGAAGGAGGGACATTTTTACTTTAGACTACAGTAGACAGTCAATTACTTTTTCACGTTCCTTCATTCCTAGACCAAATACTAGTGAGTGGTGTAATCTAACATTCTTAAATCTACTTTGTAGGTGGAACATCTGGTGCAGGGGCCAGCTCGGATGTGGTGGTGGTGGTAGACTCCGGGTCCGAGGACAACTTTGGGGAGGAGGCGGCGGTGGCGCAAGTGCCCAAACAAGAGACTGTGAGGAAACAGACAGTGGTGGTGGAGTGGACAGGTAAGCTGGATCATGGTACTATCTGACTCTTAGATAGCATATGATGTGTATCTACAGAGAGTAGACGGTCACTGGATGAACTACAAAAATACTAGGAAATGTTTCCGGGGGGAGGGTGGGGGGGGCAACATCATCACCATCTCCTGAGTCCTGACATGATTGAGCACAAGTATTACATACATTTTTTTAAAATCTAACACGACATAGAGCTTAAATAAACCACAGAGTCTATTCAAGTTTAAAAGCTTTATTAAAAGTAAAAGTAAACACATATATTAAAATTAAGTTAGCTGGAAATGGAAAAGTGCTTGGTGGTGAGTTGATGAGTAATGGAACACATTTCTTGTGGTCGAGCCGAGCTTTCATCTGGTTTGAAGTTGATGTTGGTCTTGTCCTTAGAAGTCCAGCTTCTGTCTGTTCAGAGAAAAATGTTGTGTGTTAAAATTAAGCAAGCATTCATCAATTGTGACAAAAAAGTGCAGCAAGACAACAGCCTTCCGTGGAAGGAGGGACATTTTTACTTTAGACTACAGTAGACAGTCAATTACTTTTTCACGTTCCTTCATTCCTAGACCAAATACTAGTGAGTGGTGTAATCTAACATTCTTAAATCTACTTTGTAGGTGGAACATCTGGTGCAGGGGCCAGCTCGGATGTGGTGGTGGTGGTAGACTCCGGGTCCGAGGACAACTTTGGGGAGGAGGCGGCGGTGGCGCAAGTGCCCAAACAAGAGACTGTGAGGAAACAGACAGTGGTGGTGGAGTGGACAGGTAAGCTGGATCATGGTACTATCTGACTCTTAGATAGCATATGATGTGTATCTACAGAGAGTAGACGGTCACTGGATGAACTACAAAAATACTAGGAAATGTTTCCGGGGGGAGGGTGGGGGGGGGCAACATCATCACCATCTCCTGAGTCCTGACATGATTGAGCACAAGTATTACATACATTTTTTTAAAATCTAACACGACATAGAGCTTAAATAAACAAAGAACCCCATAGGGGGAAGAAAAAAATCTTGTGTGGCACCACAGCAGACGACCTGGCAACTACATTAAAACAGGGAAAAACAAAAAATGCCAGAAAAAAACAATTCAATCTAAATCAGGAGGATGTGGTATAGAGCATGGGTCCTCACAAACTTTCTCTCGGGGCCAAATTGACAGTGTGGTTTGTGGCCAAGGGCCGCACCGAAGGGAGCAGGGTCAGTGGGGGAGGGGGTTGGATCTAGAGCAACAAAAAAAACTATGACCATGAGGTTGAACTCATGCCCCTGCAGCGGATGCCTTCATCCACTGAGCCACCAGACCTGGCATACACATTACACACATCTTTCTTTCTCTCTCTCTCTGTCTCTCTCCCTCCCTCTCTCTCTGTCTCCCTCCCTCTCTCTCTGTCTCCCTCTCTCTCTCTGTCTCCATCCTCTCTCTCTGTCTCCCTCCCTCTCTCTCTGTCTCCCTCCCTCTCTCTCTGTCTCCCTCCCTCTCTCTGTTTCCCTCCCTCTCTCTCTCCGTCTCCCTCCCTCTCTGCCTGTCTCCCTCTCTTGCTCTCTTTCCCCCTCTCTCTCTCTCTCCCTCTGTCTCACTCACTCTGTCCGTCTCCCTCTCTCTCTGTCTCCCTCCGTCTCTCTGTCTCCCTCTGTCTTCGTCTCTCTGTCTCCCTCTGTCTCCGTCTCTCTGTCTCCCTCTCTGTCTCCCTCCCTCCGTCACCCTCAGTCTCAACCCCT